>NC_090924.1:1340353930-1340953930 GCF_040938575.1 Ambystoma mexicanum | reverse complement strand
TTTGCCACTGCAGGGTCTCCAACTTCTCTTAATGACATTGTTTGTTTGTTTGTTTTTTATTCGTAACACGCACCATCAGGCCCGGAGGCATCAGGGCGCAACTTTAGACATGGTTACGTAAGCATACAATTACATATATTCAACATACTAACAATACAAAGTATTCGAGGCATACAGCAATATACATATTTACAGACCGTAGATTAGGGCAGGTGTTTCCCGGGGTTGGTCCGGACATCATGGCTGGTTGAAGAGCCAGGATTTGGTTTTAGATTTGAAGGCGCTAAAGCATTCTTCAGATCAGATGGTGAGGGGAAGGGCATTCCAAAGCTTGGAGGCAAGGACCGGGAAGCTAGATCCACCCGCCTTTTGTAGCTTGAACCTAGGAACGGTTAGGCAGTGGGTCTGAGCCGTTCTTTGCGGACGGGTAGGCTCGTGTCAGGATAGCCGGCTACAGAGGTATGGTGGGGCTTGATTAGCTAGGCATTTGTGGTGAGGCCTAAGACTTTCAATGAAATTCTCTGTTTGATCGGTAGCCAGTGTAGGTTGGATCTGGATTCCGAGATGTGGTGGTTTCGTGGGATGTTTAGGGCTGCTCTGATAGCATTATTTTGGGTAGTTTGCAGTTTGTTCAAGTTCTCTTGGCTCATTCCAAGGTAGAGGGCGCTCCCATAGTCAATTCTGACCATGATGAGAGTTGTAGCCAAGGTGACCGTGTTGGGGGTAGTCAGGAATGGCCTGCAAGCTGTAATAAGTTTGCAGGTGTATGCTGAGGAAGATCTCACTGCATTTGTTTGTCTAGATAGTGATAGAGTGGCGTCAAGATAGATGCCTAGGGTTTTGGTGTCTTTCGAAACTTGTATGGTGTTGCCATCGATGATAAATGATAGGTAGGATGGCTCAAGTTTACTAAGACGTTGCGTAGTGCCCAAGATGATGAGCTCAGTCTCGTCATCGTTAAGGCATAACTGGTGTTGTGCCATCCAGGCTTGGATGACCAGGTAGACCTCATTCAGGGCCTTGGTGTCAGCCACGTAGTCACCAGTGATAGGAATGAGTATCTGGGCGTCGTCAGCGTAGTTCGTATAGGAGACACCCTGATAGTCAAGTACATCAAAGAGTGGTTTTGTAAAAACGTTATAGAGCGTTGGTGACACACAAGAGCCCTAAGGGACGCCGCAGTGAATCGGGGAAGGATCTGCAGCTGCAGATTGAGAGAAGACCCGCATAGATCTATTACTCAAGAATGATTTGATCCAGGCCGTAGCTGATGGAGAGAAATGGGCGGCCGAGTGAAGATGCTTGCATAGGATTTGGTGATTGACCAAATCGAAGGCCGCAGAGAGGTCAAGTAGAAGTAACAAGGCAAGTTTGCCGTTGTCCTTAAACACTTCGATCTGGATTTTTAAGTCTAGTAGAGCTGTCTCTGTTCCATGTCTGGGGCGAAAGCCAGATTGTCTAAGGCCTAGGAGATTATTGGCTTCCAAGTGCTCTTGGATTTGCAGATATGCTGCACGGTCTAGAATTATTAAAAAGAACGGGACAGTGGTGATGGGTCGGTAGTTGGTAGGTATGCTAGGGTCGAGGGAAGGTTTTTTAAGCAAGGGGATCACCCAAGCATCCTTAAGGTAGTCGGAGACGGTTCCCATTTTAAAGGATGCGTTGATGAAGGATATGATAAATGGGGCCAGATCGTGGTCGGATTCTTTAATAATTGGGGCAGGGCAGGGGTCGCCCTGGCAGTTGGACGGTTTGATCCCCAGGATAATGTTTTCTACCTCCGCAATGGTGAGCGGTGAGAAGGCAAATCGTTTCCAGTTTGGGACGTCAGGGGAGAGGGCCCCTGTGGAGGTGGCAGGGTGAGTGTCCAGTTTCAGGCTAATTTGTTTTGCTGTGATTTTAGATTGAAGCATGGTGATTTTATTCAGTAACACTGCCTGAATATTGGCGCACCATTTGCTGTCTTTAATGCAGGTGTCAGGGGGTGTAACGGGGGTTTCGAGCTCTTTTAAAATCTTGAATAGTTCCTTGGAGTTGGAGTCAGCATGCAGAATGCGATTATTAAGGGATTCTTTTTTTGCCTCTATAATGGCTGCTTTGTAGGTGAGCGAGGCCAGGAAGAAGCCGTCTTTATGCGCGTCAGAAGGGTGGCTTTTCCATTGGTTTTTGGTGCCGCGTTTGGATTTACGGAGTACTTTTAGCTGTGGGGTGAACCATGACTTTAAATGTGCATGTGGTTTGGCCTTCCTCAGTTTGATGGGGGCCATAGAATCTATAGCCGTCAGCATGCTGCAGTTGTAGATGTCATCTAAGGCAGTCGGGTCGTCACAGGAATCAGTGGCCGCTTTGAGTATAGGGAGTATTAGAGGGAGGAGTTTCTTCGCGGTCGAGATGCAGGGTGCTTTCAATATTAAAGGTGATAATGTGGTGGTCTGACCGGAGGCAGGGGGTAATGGCCAGGCCATTGATATTACAATTAGAGCTGGCTAGCCAGTCAAGGGTCCTGCCTTTAGAATGCGTGGGCTCTTGGATGTGCAAGGTAAAGCCGGAGTTGGAGAGGGAGTTTTCCAAATTGTCCTCTCGCCATTTCAGGTAGCATTCATGCACTGGGAGCATCTGAACATGCGCACAGACGGCTGCTACTAGTGGAGCAAATGAGCAGTAATTAGTTAAGGCGGAGCAACGAAACACAAGTAGCAAAAGTGGTTTGCAGGGGGCAGACTGGGCCCGTAATAGAGGTGAGTGAATTTATAGGCTCTGTGATGGATTGAAAATGGGTGTAGTAAGCTGTGGAACTTACAATGGTGATATCTGAGTAGGACGGACCCAAAGATTCCCTGTGGGTCCCTTCACAGTTGGATCCACCGAAGAATAGCGTCTTGTTTGTGGAAGGGAGGCATTGCCTTGAACTAACTGAAGATACGCAAATGGATAAGCAATGATTGAGGAGGAGGTCCTTGACATGAGTACCTCATTTATAGGGACTGATATTGTTTTTAGACAGAAATTCAGGAGAATTAACGAAGGACAACAGGTGAGAATGAGCAATGGCTAGGCTAGGATGTCTGCAATCAGAGGACTGGCATTCATACCGAAATTAGGATAAGGACATGTGTGAATCGGACAATGATGGCGAGTCTCATGGCTCTACGGTAAGTGGGCACAAGACAGGGGAAGCAAAGAAGGAAATGAGGAGTCAACTGGCAACCTTCAGCAGACATGAAGGCAGCAGTTGTGGCCTTAGACTACCAGCCCCCATCATGGCTCCCACTAAAAGGGTTAAGGGAAATTATCACGCAACAGTGGACCAATCAGAGCAGAATGGGCTGGGATCCCATGTTTGGAGGTTTTAGGAGAGTTTATTCAATCTTTGATGGAACAGTTGAATGCAATTTGGGGTCTGACTTATGGGTCAGATTAACAAGACAATGTTTTCACTGTCTAACAGCCCCAAGACTTCTTGCAATAAGCATGTGTTACCTGCTACATTTCTGATTCTGCACTTTCTTTTGGTTTGAGATATATCACATCTGAAGCAGGAAGACCAACCTACTGATTTGGCATACAGACTGGCCTGACAACTACCAGCCATGAAAGCAGATGTTGCAGAGCACAACAGCTCTTCTGTGGAATGCCACAGGCCTTAGAGATGGGCAGCAGTAGCCTTCCCTCTTTGTGGAGTACACAGTTCAGATGTTGCTGGTTCAAATCCCAAGGTTGCTAAGAGCCTGCCATGCAAAGACAATCTGATGTTACGAAATGTACTTTTTCTCTCTCTGTTTGGGGCATGTTTTCCTACATAGGGTTAATGGAAGGAGAACAATATGTTGCTTTTGCATTGTACATAAGTATGAGCCAGACCTGGGAAGGGGGCAGAGTCAAATGTAGACCTTCAGACACTTGTGTTTGCTAGCATTAAAGCGTTTTTACATCCCACAGCTAATGGCATCCATAGAAGATAAGTAGTGGCATGTGATAGGGGGCCTTCAGCTTGAAGTGGTGGAGATAATCCTACAGAAGAGCAAGACGGATGATCAAAGGTAATGTGAGTGCCTTCCGGCCAGCTGGAAAGAGGTCGATGAACCAATGTTGCAGCCTATCAATGCAGAGAAAGGGCAAGATAATGCATTTCAGTGCCCGACAGAGAAAGCCTGGTTGCCCATGGCAAAAGAAGGCTGACAGGAGCACATGGACATTTGTGTGGCTTATTGGAAGAAAAAAGCAGACAGAGGAGCAAAAGAAGCAGTTCAAACTGATGGATGCGAAAGGCACACAGTGGGAAGACTGACTGTCATTTGTTCTCCATGGACTGCTGAGAGAGTTGTCAGTGACCAGGTATTCACCATGCAAGATGCAACTTGGGAAAAATATGACAAGCACTGACAAGTTGCTGCTGACACTGACTGTGGGTGCACCTAGGGACTGGGAGGAACTGAAGGGTTACAATATACTGGAAAGTAAGGGAGACATTGACTTTGACTGTGCAAAAAAACATGACAGACAGCTGAAAGGGGCGGTGCTGAATGTGAGAGTGACAGAGATGGGCAGAGCTAGAAAGGGCGGAACATGTAGTAATTAATGTTTTTGGTGTTTTAGAGGCACCCTAGATAATGTCTGATGCTAATAGGTGGGGGTGTTTATGCAATACAGTAAAGTGAATGGCTTTAAATGAGTAAAGACATAAATAAGCTGTCTTAGTTTGATAATGTTTTTTGAGTAAAGACATAAATAAGCTGTCTTGCTTCCTTATTCAGTAAGAATAGTTTTATTGCAATGTGCTTATGTAGACGTAGTGCAAGGGTGTTGGTCAGCGATTTATAGGTACATTGAGAAGAGAGGAAATCAAGTGGGCACATGTTACCTGGTACATTTCTGATTCTGCACTTTCGTTTGGTTTGAGATACATCACATCTGAAGCAGGAAGACTGACCTACTGATTTGGCATACAGACTGGACTGACAACTAACACCCGTGAAACCAGATGTTGCAGAGAACAGCAGCTCTTCTGTGGAATGCCACAGGCATCAGAGATGGGCATCAGTAGCCCTCCCTCTTTGAGAAGTACACAGTTCGGATGCTGCTGGCTTTGAGTATTATTTGTGTCCGAGTGCCGAGTGCCTGGAATGCCTGAGATGGTGTGAGGGGGCTGGATGAGCACTAGTATCGTGGGGAGCAGGACAAACTTGTAATATAAGGTGGTGATCCATGGAGCTCCCCTTCATGAAGACTGGAGATTACAGCAATACAATGGGTAAGTGAAAAAACATTTTTCGCTGTACCTGATGCACATTTGACTAGTAACATCTGTGGAATTTGGAGTCTTCAGGGACTCTAGGAATAATACAGAGATAGGGCAGAGCATTCTTGGGCACCTGTGTTACAGTCAGAACACCTCTCCTGGAGAGGCGGTGTCGGGTCGATGCTGTAAAGGGCACCGAGTGGGAGAGGGAGGTCTGAAGCTTGAGTTAAAGTGGAATAAAACAGATTGCAGAATATAGATCACAGAATACAGTTTCAGTGAAAATATGGCAGATGCCAGTCCACTGACAAAGCAAGAGATGGGGGCAGATCTGTTATATAAGTTGGGGACAAGGGCTATGCTAGAGAGACTGAGGAGCATGATGGTCAATTGGGAGGTGGTCCCCCAGTCGGTGCAAAGGAATTAGGAGGTGGGGGTTGCCCAGGAACAGCAGTTACAAAGGGTACGGCACGGAAGGGGCAAGGGAGATAGTGCTGAATCACAAGCAAAGCGTAAAGAAATCCCAAAAGGGATGAAGGTAGAGAGTGATCAGGGACCCGCAGATTTTGAATTAATGCTTACACAAATGTTCATGAGGGGCACAATATGGCGGCTGTTGCCAGACACGATAAGGAGGGTGGTGGAATGGAATATGGATATGGAGGAAAGGTTAAGATCCTACCAGAGGTGGGCAGACTTTCTGAATGCAGTAATGACACATGGCTGAGAATGAAAAAAGCAGTGTCAGTGAAGGGGTGGGAGGAGGGAGGACACACAGAGGGGCACACATGTGAGTTGCTACACCACTGCCTGTGGGGGTTGGGGTGGATGAAGCAGAACACTGTGGGTGTGGATCTATGTATTTCCGAGAAAGTGGAATAAGAGGAAGAGGGGGAAACACCGGCTGGCTGGGTACCGGAGGAGGCAACTGTGTGCAACAGAGGGGAGGGAGGACATTTTGAAAGAGGAGATGCAATGACTGATTTGGCAAACGGGGTCCTGACAGAATGGGGGCAGGCATGTCCAGACAAAAGGGCAATGAATAAACTTGATTTCAGAAGGACGGGTGACTGTGCAATGTGCACCTTAGATGAGGAAGTGAACAAGATGCCAGTGGAAGGTGTAGTGTCAAGTGAATACATGTCAGAGAATGTCAAATCACATCAGGATGCTTTCGGGGCATGTGCACCAGAGACGGACATTGACAGGCCCACATATAAAGAAAATGGTCAGTGTCAGCGTGACTTAATAGTGTTTGGGGGGAAAAGAGCACAGTATGGTAAATTACAATCAGTGGCAAACTTGTTATAGCATGGCTGAATGTAAGACTGGGCAATAAGGACGGGGAGTGATAGAGAAGATGGTGAGGCAAAGAGTAGGAGCGGGAAAGGGTATCAGAAAAGGAAGGAAAATTAAATGTCACATGTATTGTGGGTCAGATGGGTTGCTCACAGGGACAGAGAGTGATGAGAATATCCGAAAGGGGCAGATAGAATTCCAAAAATCATAGAAGGGAATCACTTACTGAAAACTGGGGTATCCCCCAAAGTGGTGTAGGGACATGTATGGATAACACGTGTTTCATTGATATGTTCTGACTCTTAAAGCATGAGGAAAAGGGTACATTACAGGGAAATAAATAAATGGAGCAAGGTGGTAAAATCAGGCCTTTAAGTAAACCAGGGCCAGCCGGAGCCGAGCCCTGGCAGTTTCCAGAAAGGGATCCCAAGCCGGGGCCCTGCCAGGGCCCACTCCCGACTAGCCCCAGCCAGTCAACATCGCAGGCAGCCCATATAGAGACTGCACGGTTCCACAAGCTGCGTGCAGATGTCACCACTCCGGACTAGAAAAAAGAAAAGGAATCACCTTTTCTTTTTTCCAAACTGAAGTACTGACACCTGCAAGCAGTAGGTATAACCATGCAGAGGGGGCTGCATGCTGTCCATGTACTCAAAACAGGAGGAGGACTGGACTGCCCAGCTCTCCTTTTGTTTCCCAGTAACTAGTCATTACCCAGAATGAAGCCTAGTTACTCGGAAACAAAAAGAGACACTGGGCTCTCTAGTCCTCCTCCTGTTTCAAGTACAGAGACACCACCATTCATTCAAAGAGCCCATGGTTAAAGCGGGAGTGAAAGGGCTGCCTGCTGCGTGCGAACTGGGGCACACTGGTGTCACACATTTTGGTGCTCCAAGCCCCTTCTTTTATTTAAAGAAGGGGATGGGCGCATCAAAGGTAATAATGCCAATGTTCCCCAGCTCTATTTCTTTTACCAGCCACCCCCACCCTTAATCGAGGGAGTGCTCTTGTTAGGCCACACCCTAACTAGAGCAATCCCCTAACCCCCATCGATTTCTCCCTAGATTTCCAATCCCACTTAAAGCACTGGGTAAAGGACAACAACAGTGAACTTGCATAACTGTCTTGAAGCATTCAGCACTCATATCAGAGTTCTGCTGAAACCATATCAGGATCCTTCACTATACAGATACTGAAAATGTATTATTGATGAGTGGCGAAGGTATGGGGGTGAAGACTGGCTGCTACAAGACCAATGTTTTCATATGAGTAGGGATGGTGACTTTGAGGAATTGCCATCTGGTAATGCTGTGAAATGCCTAGCTTTTTAAAATGTATTTATTTATTTAAATGTCATATAAATAATACAATGATGCAGATAATTCCCGCGAGCAGCTTGCTTATCAGATCTCAATTTCAGAAAGCTCCATGCCAAAGCATAGCGTATGCCTGTGCCCTGCCGCACAAGTCCCCCTGATCTTCAGGTCACTCTCTCTAGTGGCATACCAGGGTCAATCCTGTGAGGTCATACCAGCTATGACAGCCTGTGTGTGGATTCCAGACAGACTGGCTGTCTTTGTTCCAGCAAAGGAGACAAATGGCAGCATGTCTACCTCTGTTGACTCTCTGGGAATAAGACTAACATCTCCCTGCTAGGCCAGGTAGCTTTGACCAGGAGATCTCCGGGGAGCCTTCCTACAAAGATGCAATTCCATATTAAAAGGCCTGCAAGTTTGTAGCAAAGGACTGACGTTTGACACTAAGGGGCACCACACCAGAGATCCTGTGAAGCTGCAGGATTGAGAAGGGGGCTGAGTTAGGGCAGTTAAAGAGCACAAGAAGGCTTGAGGAAGGGTTACTTTATTATGCTTCACTGTGGGCTTCTCCCACCTTCCTGTCTCCTCCACTTCCTGTGGAACAATGTGATATATCAGCAGGAAAAGGTCACTTGTCTCAGAGACTGGGATGGAACCACTTAAAGGCTTGCTTTCGTCCAACCTCATGTGACAATTTACTTTAAAAAGAGGGGTTCCCCCAGTCCTTCTTTGATTAATTGTTGGACTTTCAAGGACATGAGGAAGAATTATTCTTGACTCTGTTGGGAGAGCAGTCCTTTCCAAAGTCCACTGCCATAGGTGACGACTGGTGTTCTAAGCCAGAGGAAAGATTTGCTCCCTATCCATTCCCATGTCACATTATTTTTTTATGTATTCATTCATTTATTTATTATATTTGTATAGCACACAAACAGCCCTTGGGCATCGTGGCGCTGTCACTTGATGGGATCTTAGTTACAGGGAAGGTACAAGTGGGATATACATTAACATGTGGTACATTTATACAATTTTGAGCACAGGTTATGTTTACATTTTGCAGGTTAAAAATTGTTAAAGTGTGCAATCATGTGTGGTTGGTGTGGGGTTGGTCAGATGAAGAGCATGGTTTTGATGGCTTTACGGAATGCCATGTGTGATTCTTCAGCTCGAAGTGGTGGTGGTAGGGCATTCCATTGTAAGGATGCTAGGTACGGGAAGCTAGCACCGTCTGCTTTTTACCAAAGGCAGAGTGAGCATGTTTTGTTTAGGGTAACTTTTCTGAGGACTAAGGGCTGCCTCTCTGCTAGCAAAACACTCTAATCTGGGAGAGCAGCAGCTGAAAATGACTCACCTTGTTCTGAGACCCTGCAGTGATTCTTACAGGATCCAGAGAAACCACAGCATCCACCAAGTATCATGTTTTCATCACAGAAAACACTTCAGACCAAACCGTGTTCGATGATTCTGACCCACCATGATCTGTGGTGATTGTTTTGACACTGCTTGACACTTTCAAACCAGTTCAATGCTGCATTGCCCCAGCATACCCAAACACGGGTCTAGATTGAGCATCAGCGCACTGCGCAGACAAATTTAAACTGGTGTGCTTCGAAACCAAGCATCAAACAAGCAGAACTTCACATGGAACCTCTACCCGAACCCCTGGAGCATTGCATCACTCTTAGACATGAACCAGCGGTACAATGCTAGATCGTCAAATCACTAGTGGCAACCCATTGGCCTGTATCATTGGACAATGCCTTTGAACCACACAGAGCACTAATTCAAACCCGACTGGGATCAATGCAACTCGCAACCTTGTAACCAAGTTCAATCCAAAATCATCACATCTCAAAGCCTGGTTTGACCCTGTCAATCTGCCTAAAAACTGGAACCAGGTACTATTGAGAACCCCGTCCCCTTCATCCATTTTCGTGGATTGGTGACTGGTTAAAGCCCCTGTTGCATCATGTTCCTGAAAAAAAGAAATCTTAAAGGGGCATTGTTGCAATTCTTGCCCTTTTTCTCCCTGCTAAATTATCCAGAGTGCCCTTCACATAGTTGTTCTGCATTCTCTGTCTTCTTTTACAGGAACGGGTCTGTAAAGTATGTTTAATAGTTATGTGTGTGATTGATTTGCTTAATTAATGTATATCTTGATTGGACATTCTTTTATTTTGGAACTTCTATATCCTTGCTGTTTGGGTTTCTACTGTCGCGCATGCACACCCGTCTGAGAGTATAGCCTTCCCTCAGCCATCATTACGCAAAAAGGCTGATGGAGCGATGTTTGGCTCTGAGGTGAGGTCATCATGAGAGCAGGCACAAGGGATTCTACATATCAGGTCATGGATTGAGTAGTAAACAGTATGAATTAGGAGGGTGCGAAGGAAGCACTAACCCAATTGGCGCAAAGTCCCACAAACATGTCGTTGGCATCCGGTCCAAACACGGCAACCAATGTGCGATTTAATGTCCCATCTTCTTTGGGCCATGGTTCTTCAACCGGCAAAGTCTTTTCTCATGGGTGGCACACTACAGGGTGTGTGGGGGGGGTGGATATACTTGGGCCTGGATGGGCCGTAGATTCAGGAGATAATCTCTGTAGATACTACATTGAATATTCCACTTGTGGTTTTGTCACAGTTTATTTATTTAATGTTTTATTGTTTGCTTCCTGTACAAGAAGTGGCACACATGGACAACCAGTCATAGTTGTCAAGGCTAGTGGGAGTGGGTGGGATTTGTGGCACGGGTAAGGCATTAATCATTAAGGAATGGAGGTCTGAGGGAAATCAATCAGCCTATGAGTCTTGAAGGGACTTAGAACTAGAGGCGCTATTGCCGCAGGGCAGTTATTTCCCTGCTTCTGAATGCTGTTCTTCATCAACCAGTGCAGCTGAAATGTGTAGTCCAGTGTCAGTGCAGCGCAGGAATGGCCTCAGCCCTTGCCTAGCACTACACTCCATGACACAATTCTTTCTGTTTACCTGTGCTGCAACACCCCCAGAATGTGCTCATTGGAGAACCTTGTTCTTCCATTCTCAGCCAGTGATGTAGCTGTTCCTTCAGAAGTTATATGCTCACATAACCCCATCTTTCAAAACCAGAACATGTATTTTCATTACTTTTTAACCATCATTGCAACCTATTAGATCTGAAATTTCATTATGTTCCTGGAATACTCGAGAACACAGTCATCTTTTTCGCGAACATTCATACGATCTTTCACAGTATGACATCATCTGCATACAGGAATCATGGATCACAACACAGCCAATCTGTGACAGATTTACAACTTTGATGGTTCCTGCAATAAAAAACAAAAGAGGACGTCCATCTACAGGCCTCTTGACCCTCATTAAAATGTCAAGTAATATCAGAGTTATCGACTCATTCAAAACAAATGACTGGATCCAAATCACGATACTCCAGTCAGTCAAAAAAAAAATCCATTAACTCATGACATTTTTGGTATTATCAATACCTATTGGAATCCAATGGCCATTACTTATGAGTTATATATTGGCACATTTTTTACCTGTATCGATGAAATTACTATAAAATACCCAGTTATTCAACCAATAATATGTGGAGATCTTAACATACATCTTTATGATAGCGGAGGGACTGAATTAAAAAAGAAAACATGTCCCCAAGAGCTCGACGATGGCAGTAAGAAACATCTACCAGAGGACTCATTAGAGTGCACTTCCTTGATACCCAAACAAATAAGCCGATGAAAACATGGACCCATGGCGCATCAAATGCCATAATAGATTACATCTATACATCAAACCAAATTGCACTGAAGTTAACACAGAAAAAAAACACAAACAAATCATAGTGATCATGCATTAATGATAATTACGTGGGAATTGCATAACGCCCAGAAACCCAAAATAAATTTACCAGAACTAGTAATTAACTCGAACCAGACTAGACTGAGGATCTCTCAAAATGCCCTGGCGATATTGGCAAACCAAATTACCTCGTAAACAATGACAGACGACAAACGGCTAAATTATCCACAACTCTTGGTGCCATTCAAGCTATACAGAACAACAAATACTCATAACAAACACTGTCATATACATGCCCATTCGTCTATAATTGGAGAAAGAAAAAAAAAACGGAGAAAAGACATTAAGAAAATACAACAAACTACAATCAAGGATCATGACCAAATTTGAGTATTAAAACAACAGTACAAAAACTGGATGAGATCCAACAGAGCACTTCAAGGGCAAACTGATGCAGAACAAATGCTGCATGCTTTAAAAAACCGTAACACCAGAGACCTGTGGAAATTATTGGCCCCACCAACAGGCAACCTACCAAAAATGACAACTGATGTTGACGAGCAAGGATGGACATCACACTTTCAGAAGCTTTATAACATAAACCCTGAATTACACACTAAAGACTCTATAAAACAACAGACCTGGACTGTCACATGGCAACGAGAGGATCTAGAAAGAGCCATCATCAACTTGAACCCCTCACGTGCTCCGGGACCGGACGGCCTCTCAAATGATCTCATTAAAGCCAATAAAACTTTACGGGCACATATTTCCTCCAACATCTATGAAGCTATTAACAAAACCAATACCATTCCACCTTCTTGGAAGATGGCAATTTTGATACCCATTTATAAAAAGGGAGACACAAAAGATCCGGCCAATTATAGGCCCATTGCCTTGTTGGACCCCCTAGGAAAAATGTTTGCTAATTTTCTGCTGGACAAATTTAACATCTGGGCCAAAGCAAATGATATATGCGCAACGAGACAAACAGGTTTTGTTAAATATGTGGAAACCAACATCAACCTACTCCTACTTATTTTGTTGAAGCAAGAGGCCATCCAGAATCAAAGACAAATATATGCAGCATTCATAGATTTGAAGCTCGCCTTTGACCTAGTCAATAGATCACTCCTATGGTCTAAATTGCGAAAATGGAGCTGTACTGATGATATCTTGGAACCAATAAAGTTACTTTATGGGGAAACATCTATTAGAGTCCGATTGTCACAAGACGGTACAGTAACGGATTCCATCCCAACTAACAATGTTCTCAAACAAGGTTGTCCACTAGCGGCAACGCTTTTCAACTTATTGTCATCTGACTACGAAACCGAGACAAACCCATCGAAATTAAATGTCACAACCATCGCGTGCCTGATGTATTCAGACGATATTGTGCTGTGTTCACAAACTCCAAGAGGCCTTCAAACAGCCTTGTTAAAGCTAGAAAATTATATGAAGATAAATCAACTTAAAATAAATGCACAAAAATCCAAAACAATGCTCCTCGCGCCATCCCATGGAACAAAACAACACCCAAAACCATTTCTTCTTAATAATCAACCCCTTGAACAAGTGACAACAGTTAAATGCTTGGGGATCTGGATGAATCAATCACCCACTGAAACAAATTGGTCCAGCTATCTATTGGCAAAAACTTTATCCTTAGCCCGTCAGGGACGGGTTCTACACTTGAAGTATGGAAGATTCACATTTAAACCAATTGTATCATTTTACAGATAAAAAGCTACGGCAATTTTACTTTATGGAAGCAAATCCATGATTAACATCGACAGGTCTATATGGTTGCGTCTTGAAGGCATGTTCTGGTGGAAAGTGCTCTCTTTACCTCAATCGTTTCCGATGGCCCGCATTCGATACGAACTGGCACTTCAGTCTCTTACCTCACTTCAAACATGGCGAAAACTAGATCTTTACAGGAAAATCATCTCTGACCTGCATATTCCGGCGCTACATATTTTCCAGCAAAAAGAACTCACAACTCAGGCAATTTCATTACAACCCTGGAAGAATCATATGGAAAATACTAGAATAACGGCAGACATATCCATGGAGCAGCTAACTCAGCGTCCAGTAAAAGCAAAACAAACTTGCGCGCGACGACTGGATAGCGACTATCGAAGCCAAAAGACAACTAAAACTTAACCTGGAATGCAAGTTGGACATGCATCCATTAAACTGTCTTCCGGTATATTTACAACGCTTCCCATCTGCCTCTGTCAGAGGCACTTTCCTACGGTTCCGTTTTAACTTGCTACTAACACGAGAGCTGCTACAATCCAGGCAACTTCTAACCAAAGAAAGTTCCTTCTGTCGGTTCTGTAAACAACAAACTGAACTAGAAACTTTACAGCACATAGTTACCTCATGTCTGGCACTTGACGAAACCAAATCCCGAATTAGAGACATGTATCCACCATCTACAACCAAACTCTTAGCAGAAGATTGATGGGATAAATTCCTACACGGTGGCACAAAGAAAGACATTTTCACAATTGTCAGCTTTCTTAATGCATTATTTGAACCTAATAGAGGAAAGGAAATGGATTAAGAAAGAGATTTTCTTTTTGTTTTGGAATGTATAAAAGATGAAAGGTTTAAAATTTGAACCATATCATTTTAATAAAAAAATAAACATTACTGAAAACTGGCGGGTGAATGTGACGCAACATAGATGCCCCACATGTTGGGACATTTGTAAAACTTACAGGATCTGCAATCTCTTCCCTGCCCCCTTGCACACTATGACACACCCATAGCATCTTTCTAATATCTGTAATCCCCTGTGCTGTCCCCCTCCCTCATTGGCCACTTGGCTCACTACCCTGCCTTCCACTCACATTGCCTCAGCACCTCCTTTCTACTTTGCCCATCATTTTTGCAATTGGTCCTTTCCTCCATCACAATCAACCTTCCCCAATCCACCCTGTCGGTCTCCAATACTGTCTGAGCTTCCCCTTTGGACATACTGGCTCCCCATGTCACCCTTCCCACTCAAGTCCAGGCACAAGCTTTTTTTGCTTTCTCTGGTAATTTTCCATATAAAACCCAAATCAGGTAAACCTCCATTTGGCGACATTGTCAGCACCTAGAAAGCACATTCCCAGATGGTGTTTTATCTGTACAGAATCCAGAATATAGCCCCTTTTACAGCATGCTCCCTAATGGTCTCACCTTGGTCTCGCCATACACTAGGCTTTTATCTCCCTGTTGACTTGCTTGTGTTATCTGTTGATGTGCATCTGTATCCTGACGCCCCTCTAAGCCCTCCTTTACAAAAGTAGCAGTCATGCTGCATTTGTATATGGCCATCACCTTATCACCTCCCACAAATCCTATTCAATCCCATTTCTTTTAAGAAAACTATACTCTTGCATGGATCAAAACCATGCTGCGTGTCGCTTTCTTACTTTTCAGTTCAATCAAAGGTCTAACCCCATGGACATGTTACCTTCATGCTCCTCCATCAAATACAAATTGACATCTGTACAAACACTTCACTGTATCAAGTCAATCCCACAATGTGATGTCCATAAAACCACACACCAGCATATACCCCAGTTCCTTTCATGTCCTTTAAAAATAACTGCAATCATGAATTAACATCCACACAATTCCAGATCTGCACTGCTTGCCATTTCACATGGCAGTTAATTTTTAAAATCTAATATAGCAGTTGTAGCTCTTCGAGTGAACCCTTCATTTCTCATCTCTCCACTTTAGATATATGTCTGCACCTCTGGTGACTGCCCCAATCCTGAAAGAGTGAGTTGAATACTTCTTGGGGTAACCCTCACTCACCAACAGACATTACCTTACATCCAGTTATCCGCATACTCTTCCTCACACTCTCATCCCGATGCACACATCGTCAACCCAGAGTCCTCTCCTGATGCACACATATACATTCACCAATGGGGGCAAAGTAGAAGCATTTTTCTACTCTCCATTATCACCATCTGTGAAATATTCTTCTGATTCTTTTGTCAACCTGACCTCCCACAAACACACAGTATCCCCTTCAAGAGATAAATCCCACAAAGATTTCAGCTTAGCCTAATCTGCAAATATTCCCCCCACTTTATTACCCCAGAACCATTTTCCATAAAATAAAATTCAACCCAACTTGGAATGGATCATGACTGCTGGTGCCAAGACAACTGCACCAAAGCCTGTCAGTCTAGTTGATGCTAGCATCTCCAACATCCTTGACATCCTTGTTCCTGTCATGAGGACCTGTCCGAAGCCTGCCTCCAAGTGCAATGGCTGGTACGACTCTGATCTAGCATCTCTGAAACTTAAGTACAGAGTTGCAGAACGAAAGTGCAGACCTCGGGTTCATCCTCTGACAAACTGGCCTGTCGGCTGCTCAAAGGTCAATATCGTGTTTCGATCCACTCCAAGAAGAGGGCCGACATCCAAGGCCACATCTCCAGAGCCACTAACAACTTTACAAAATCTCTAACACACTTTCCAATCCAACTGCAGTCTCCACCTCTCTCCTTCCTTCTCTCTGCACTGCTTTGGCCTCCCATTTTGCATCTAAAACTCAGGCCATCCTATGCTCAGTCTTCACCACCACCACCTCCACTCCTGCTTTCCTGCCTCCCTTGGCTCCCCTCCCTCCACCCCTGCACTCTCCTGCCTCCTGCCCATAGCACCTGATGATGTTTCTAAAGTTGTGCGCTCTATGAAGGCCTCATCCAAACAGATGCTCCCTTACCCCTGCTCAGTTGACACCAGTACACTCCCCCCCAGCACTGCCCTTGTAAGACCCCTACCCTGCTACAAGGTGCTCACCACCGATCCTACCCCCAACCTACTTAGAACTATTGAAACCAAAGTCACTAAAGCAGAGGAAAGAGGGTGGAATAGTAAACAAGAAGCAGGGTTCCTTACCAATAGAAAATCCTCCATCCTCATGTTCTACTGTCTACCAACGATACATAAAACCATTATCAAACCACCAGGTAGACCTATTGTTGCAGGCATACATTCGGTACTGGAACCCCTCTCAAAATGTGCTGACCACTATCTGAAAGGTTTAGCTAAAAACATGACATCATACCTAAAAGATACCACAGTTGCTATTAGAAAATTTGAAAACACCTACTTCAATCCACAAAAGAACGTTTTAATAGGATTGGATATAGTGTTTTTATACATTAACATTCCTCAACAAGCCACACTGGAAGTGGTTGAAGAAATACTATACAACAGAAGCGATCTAGAACCTGTCCCGAAAACGTTTATTATGTGGTGCATAGAAATGGCCCTAACTAAGAACTATTTTGAATTCTTGGGCGCATACTACCAACAAATAGAAGGCACAGCCATGGGTGAAACAATGGCCCCAAGCCTTACCAACCTCTATTTAGAGATATTCGATAAAGCCACCATTTATGCCTCCACCAACCCCTTTAAACACCATAACATCAAGTGGACTCATTATATTGACGATATTCTCATTATCTGGGAAGGCTCCAACGAGAAAGCAGAAGATTTTTTCCAATGGATCAAACATGAGAATCGCCATCTTAAATTAACAATGAGTATAAGTAACTAATCTACTAACTTTCTCGATATCACCATTTTTCATGAGAATAACCAACTGCTATTAAACCTTTCCACAAAGCCACAGATTGTAACTCATTGCTGGACTACAATGGTCCCCATGTCAAACATCTGAGAGATAATCTACCTGTCAGCCAGTTTCTCTGTCTCAAGAGGTATAGTAGTCACAAGGCAGCATTTGAAAAAGAAACCTACACTTTGACCAAAAAGCTGAGAAATAAAGGATACCCGAAAAAATTGGTGAAAATAGCTGCCAAAAGAGCTTCCAATAATAACAGGGAAGCGCTTCTGGAAGAGAACACAGCACAAAAGAAAGATGAACACCTGGTCTATGTGTCCACGTTCACCAATAAAAGTTTAGCCATCAAAAATATCGTCAACAAACACTGGAAAGTTTTTGCTCTTAAAGAACCCAATATGGCCAGTCCAATTTCTGCATACAAAAAAGCACCACTATTGGTAACTGTGCTCATTTCCTATAGTAAAAGCGACAAAAATTAGATAATATGTCACTACCACCTATGATATAATACTTTTTTTGTGGACCATATTTCAGTATTTGACATATAGTTTTTCACTTTTGAGAAATGCCTATAGTGCCTAACAGTATAGACATCCCATAAACAGTAACATATTAGCTAATTGCTAATTCTAACACAGTTGCATAGGCTAGGGCTGCAATTCATCTCACTCCAAGATGGCCGGACCTTTTTTCTGAGCCTTGAAGTCCTTCCTTGCTTTCAATTATTTTATATCATCATGGCTACAGACACAACAGTTGGCCACACGGAGTAGAACAACCACTTTGCTAGCTAATTAGCTCCTTGCAGTAACAGACTTTTACACTTGTACTTATAAGGATTTAAGAGAATTTGCTCCTTAGAGAGTGCTCTTCTAGTAGTTGATTCAGAGGTAATGAAATGCCAGTCACTGGTGCCTGCACTCGCGTTACGCATGTATTTTAGACACACTTTATGCGATCGCCAGCCGAGATAGTATGCATACGTTTTCTATGCACAGTTACTGTAAATTACACACACTATTGCAGATACATTGTCACTAGCACTCGCAATACGCATGTACCTTCCAAACACGGTTTGCGATCGCAAGCCGCGGTAGCAAGTATTAGCTTAATCTGCATTCATACAAGGATTAGCTGCACTCTTCTAAGTGGGTTTATTTATTTACATTTTTAAAGCGCGCAGCAGCCTGGGGGAATTATGGCACTGTTACAGACAACTATCTTGATAGTAAAAAAATTACATGAGTTACAAAAAGAAGGCAAAGTACATACTTAGTTACAAGCAAAATGAGAGAGGTAAGGGGGAGGGCTGTGTTAGTTACTTACAGTGTACAAGATACTTGCATTGTAAGGAGGGTTCTTACTCCTTACACAGCAAGTGTTTGCACCAAAGGTGATAGAGACAAGCTAGTTCCTCATCTCCGAGTCCTACCACACCAATTGAGAAATGCCACTTTTCCGACACGCCAGCCGACATGAAAGCCGGCTAATGTTACATGGCTGCTAGAAGCATGGCACACCTGCTAGGAACTCACTATTCTGCAAGCCACATGGACGTTGTTTGTGTGTGGCGAATGCTAGTTATAGTTTGTTGCAAATGCAGATTTTACTATCCTGGCATTTACCCAGTATTAATTTTAATACTATATACCATGGGTTTTATTACTGTTTCCTGGAGGAGTGCACATTCAAAGACAAGAGCAACAGACCTTTACACAGAGAACTTTTAAGAGATTTATCCTGGACAGAATCCCCAGTGAGTATGACAATAAGGCGCTGGCACAAGTGCTAGACAGCTATACTCTTATGAATGCTAAGATACCACTGGTTATATTTATTTTCTCCCCTGTCCATCTAAATCCACTTTATAGGCACTGCCATAAGTAGTTCCCCCATATAAAAGCTCTATGGATGATGGAGAAAGCCTTTGAAGCATCCTAATGGAAAGGGCACTTGCCGCATCCTATATATTACCCAAACAAGGTAATCCTTTAATTTTACTTTAACTGCACTAGTACAATAGAGAAGAAGCAAGCAGTCTAAAATGTAGGCTCCCCAAATTAACTTATTCAGCTGTCTGTATTAACAGATCACTAAGGAGATTAAATCCAATCTAAAGACTGTCCCTTACGACAGCCTACACCAGCTTTCCAATTGAGGTATTTACTTTCCCCTTGATTGGTTTAAATTGAAATATAAAAAATTCCTGGCGTAAGAATTGGCACTTATAGCCCCCTTTTGTCTTTGTTTTTCAAACAGCCTGGGTTGTGATAGCAGCCACACATTGTCGAACCCGCAACCTTGGAACGAAAGTAAACAGTTGGGAAACACTACACTGAATGTATTTCTAAAGAAGTGACATACATTTGCTGTCTCCTGATGAATGTTCACCATATACTGGCACTAAACTGAAACATGTTCAGCTAAATGTTGAGGATAAAAACTCACTGTTAAATGAAATAACAAAAAGATAATACCATGTCAAATTAGAACATATATATACTAGTTAGACCACTAATCATAGCGGTTTAGACGTTTGTGTTACCACAGTCACTATCTCAGAATTGTATTTTATAATACTTTTAAATATCAGATTCCATCTTGGATTGTTTTATTTATGGAATTTTTAAAGATATTGAATTTAATACATTTATATTTGTTTGATTACTAGTTTGTCTATGACTGCTCACTAACACAGGCTGGGAATTCTCTTACCCATATTGCTATATATTATATATCTCTACCAGGAAGGGGTTAAAGTGCTATTGGGAGGTATCCCCAAAATCTAGCAATGCGGTAGTCCCTCTATTTAACTATAACAAAGCAGAGTAAACCACAATGCCTTCCTCTAGGTCAATGGGGTCATTTTCTGATTCCCCTTCTGATCACTATAAATGATGTATCATTTTCTATTCCACAGAGGCTTTCTCCAGAACCACCCTCCAGACAGGGTCCATGAAAGGGTTGATACCATGCCCCCAGATACCTCCTTGGCCAATTTGTTCCTTACCATTACTAGAAGCTCCTTAACAAACTTCCAACAAATTGCCAGCCTATCTCCACACCTTTGGTCCTCTGCGCCGTATCCAAAAAACCTGCATGATACCATTTTCCAGCAAAAACCACCTCTCCCTGTCTGAGAAGCTATCCAACCTTTCCCCTGCCCTGCCACGTCCTACTGGCATAGAAACCCTAACCACATTGGATATTTGGTTGTCCAACTTCACCCATCCCAAGGTGGCTCCATATTACACATTTTAAGCAGGCTCAACCCTTTTCCTATGAGAAACTTTGGAAATAAAACAGGTCAGTGTTCAAAAGATACCCAGGGTGCAGAAGCCTACCAGGAAAGTTCCCTATAGATGGGACCACCCCTGCTAGGCCTGTGACTTCTTAATTCATTTCTTCAACTTACATTTAACCCCTTGAAAAAGACAATTTTACATGTTCCTTTGGTTTCCCTGCTTGTTTGTGAAACCTAAACAGTCTCCCCATTTGTGTGTGACTTAGAGATTCCTTCCTGTTTTGGTCGCCTTCCTTTGTGTGTCAGATAAGCCTGTGTGAACCATTTGTTTCACGGGAATCAGTCACATGGCTTATTTTGATTTTTTCTAGTGTTAGTCCTTCCCAAAAAAAAAGGAAAGGAAATCACATAACTGGGCAAGGATGTGTAGTTGTAGGAGGGAGAGGATGAGGAAGAGGAGGTTGACTTTTGGGTGATAAGGATGTTAGTTGGCAGGTGGAGTTCTCACAGGTGAATGGAGTGGCCCTTATGGCTGTGGGCCTTCTATATGGGTTCTCTCAAGCAACCATTAAGATGTTAACAATTTCAGAAAAGCACAAGGAAACAGTTAATGTCACAGAACACGAAAATGCACTACAGCAAATTAATGCATATGAAACTTGCTTCCCATGTTTTCGGTTGTGCTCTCATGTAGCAGGGACTGTAGTAACACAAAAATGCATATATCTGCAGCTTTCATTTCACAGAGAGAACAGAAAAAATGGCAGAACTACTATTTTCTGGCCTTTTGGAAGGTGGTTGGTTGTGAATTACTGTGGTTCATAGGAAACAGGACTCAAGAAAAGAACGGCTCTAACACACATCTCCATTGCTTGCTGGATACAAGGGTGAGCTCATTTCCCTGGTGTTCAAGTGATGTAATGGTCTTGCCCCTCGTTACATGGAAGAAGAATATGCACCTTGCATTTCTTTATGCCCCCTCGACCTAGAAGACTGTATTCAACATGATCTTGAAGTTGTAAGTAAGCAATCCTGCCCAATATATTCAATACAAATGGGACGTTGATAATATAATGGTAGTTACTAATAACATACCCAGGAATTAAGGTAGACTTAGCTTGAACGAAATGTATCCTCTTTTTCTTTCTTCAAGCGCCTTTAAGATTTTGAACAGTTCTCGTTTATCAGATTTGCAATTTGCAATTCTATTTTCAAAGTGAGATTTCTTACTAGAAAGCAAGGCTTTTTTGGAGTACAGCGCTCCAGCTTTATACTTAGCATGTGAGTCAGTACTTTGATCTTTCCGCCACATTCTTTCCAGGAGTCTTTTCTGTTTCATAGAATCATGTAATTATGTGGTGAATGTAACATGATTAGAGATTAACACTTCCTTTTTTTCAACTAAAGAGGGCTAAGCGTATTACTAGTCAGTGAAGTGGTGTCAGTAAATTGTTCTACTAGTAGATTAGTGTCACTAGTCAGGGTACATAAGATCAGCTGTCTACAATAATAGCCTGAAATGCAGACTGAGATATGCTACCTATATTCCTCGACATGTATTCCAAAACGAGTGAGGTAAAATCATGTAAAAGAAAATGGAACAATGATCGGACTATGGACATGGCTCTATAATGGGGGAGGGGTGAAAGATTGAGGGTTAGAACCAAATCAAGAACGTGGTCTTTTTGGTGGGTGGCAGTGCTTACTAGTTGAGAAAAAACCTAAGATTCCAAGAAGTATCATCAATGAAGAAACCCTGCTATCAGAATCATCCTTATCCCATAGGTTAACACCACCGAGCATGAGGGTAGGTGAGGTCGTTTTAAAAGAGTTATTGATGAGTGCAGTTACTTGATCTTCAAATGCAACAGTGCAGGATGGTGGTCGATAAATATTGAAGATGTTAATGGTAGTATTATCATCGGTACCAATTGTTAACGATAGGTATTTGCAGTCTCCCAGTGAGGATATGGGTGAAATGTTAGATTAAAAAGTATCTTTAAGAATAATGGCAACACCCTCACCTCTGTCTAAACATCTGTCATCTGTATAAATAATGTAAACAGTGGGTGTCGCTAGGATTGCAGTGTGGTTCATTGCTGTTGAAAGCCATGTTTCCGTTACACACAACACGTCCAGGTCATGTTCCCTGATAAGGTGTAGTCACACTTAGAAAACACACAGTTTCTTTACTAGGGTAGATTTGGGGGAGCTCGTTTCTCTGGCTTGGCTTTCAAGCGTGTGTGGGTGCACTGTGTCGTGCTAAAAAACACATGTTAGGCCACTTTGGGCAGGCATGTGTCTGCTGCTCTCTAGATGAAAAAGACTGAAATCTTTAATAGGTTTTCTCCGTCAAGCAGGTGCAGATATGTTATAAAAACAATGAAGAGGATGTTCTTCTGTGGATTCCTCTCTTTCAGTTTCTTGGTATTGCTGGACCCTCAGGGTTCATTAGTAAAAGGATCCTTATTAAGAATACACTGACTCTGTGCAGTCTTGTTGGGCACTAGGTCAGGTCATTCATTAACCCTGATAAGGTGTGCAACTTTGGCACCGTGTTTGGCTATGGATCGCATATTCAATAATGCCACCATAATTTTTATTTTCGAGACATGTGGGCCTCATTATGGGTCTGGAGGTAACCCTGCCGGTGTTACCGGGGGGTACGGCCGTATACGTAAAAATTACCAGCGCATTACTTCACGGTGCCACCGGGCTATGCCAGGAAGTCAGGTGTCAGTAATTTCATTAGTCCCCATTCCCATAAAGTCCAATAGGGATCTATGGGAATGGGGACACAGGTGTACCAGCATTGTTGCTAACCGTGCTGGTGTTCCTGCGAAAACTATGCAGGAAGGTGCCCGCCCACCCGACAGGTCTGACCTGCCGGGTGGGAGATCACCCGCCTGGCAGAGTTGTAGTGTGTCGGTCCAGAAACTATTGTGCCAGTAAGCTTACTGGCACCTTTGTTTCCGGACTGGCACACTTAGACTGAGACCCATGTTTTCTTGTCTGAACCATTGTGTATGCAATCTAGATGTTTGCAGCTGACCTCTAGCAGGGCGTCCGCAGTACCGCAAGATGCTGCATGGACCAGCGCAGACCGGCTTAGATCTCACGCGCCTGGATTTCAAAAATGTATCACCCGAAACTACATTCCTGTTGAGAACTTTGTAGTTTGTAGCAGCTAACTGTTTAGGCAGGCAGCAAACATCCAGAAAGTATTTTCTACCACGTTCAACAATACAAATACAAGAAGTAAAACAATGCTAGTTAGCAGGCTATTCTAAAAGTAATATTAATAACTCTGCTGTCTAAAAGCAATTTCTTAAAAACAGTTGTTAAAAACTGTATAAGGACGTATGCAACATAATGCTTATCTAGTAGCAATTCGTTTTAAAGATAGGTGGCCTAAATGGAAGTGAGACCTGAGCTTCCTCTTATAGACCAGCACAAACTGCCTTGCCCTCACGCACTGGCGCTTACGTGCCCAGTGTGCAAAAATGTATTCCCTGGAACTACAGAGCTGATGGGAACTGTAGTTTCTAGCAGCTAACTGTTTAGGCAGCCAGCAAACACCCAGAAAGTAGGTTTGCCACATACAACAATACAAATACGAGAAGTAAAACAATGATAAGTATGTAAAACTGGTTAGCAGCCAATTTTAAAAATAATACTAATAACTGTGATGTTTGAGGACCTTCCAACTTTGGAATTTCTTGCTGTTCCTAGATGATAGATTCTGCTACACTCCTCTTCCCATGATGCAGGTGGTGACAGAGTTGGCACTGACGTTTTGTGGTTTCAGATATGACAGGCTGTGTTTGAAAGGCTTTGTACAATGTTGGAAGAGTAGATTTGCACTTCACACCTTTCTCTATAACTGTGGAATTATGTTGCTTCTTCTCCTTGTTTGCATCACCATTGTTTCCAAAATAATATATTGTGGCCTGAACTCAGATGGCAATCTTGGTCCTTTTTGTATTCATCAATGTCATTGTCATCATCATCATCACCACTCACTCATCCAAGTCCTCGTTTATGGTGGACCAGGAACATCCCATATCCTGCATCTCTTAGCGTGTATTGTTTCGCTCATCAACTCATCTACCTCTTTTGCTGATGGAATAGTAGGTTGAGCCTCCTCCACATGCCTAAGTCTCCCCCTGCTACCTTTAGTCAATCCGGACATGTTGGTGTTGTGAATTGGATTCTGTTCCTCAGGAGTATGCGGATGGGTAGGGGTGAAATGGCCCACTCAGCCCTCACACTTCTACAACCCAAAACCCAAAGAAGTCATAAGGGTAAAACGGGTACAGTTAAGAGATATACCTCCTTCGTCTTTTGTGGTGACGTGGGCAGAGGGAAGGCTATGCTCTTAAAATGGGTGTGAAGGTGAACCAGTAGTGACCAAAAAACACAGTATCATAGTCCAAAATAAAGGAATGTCCAATCAATGTTCTAAAAAATATATATATATACTCTTATTAAACACAGGATCTGCAATAGAATGAATGGAAAATGCTGTACAAAAACCCACCCTGATGGAAGAGCATCAGACTGAGGAAAGAAACACTCGGAGCGTGGTTTCAGAGGTGGTAGATTAATTAATTAGTCTGGAAAAAAGATATGTCGTTGTTGCAAACAGGTATGATCAAGTCTCTAGGTCACAAGTGGACTGAGAAGGCAGTTTTGGGTAATGAGAACCTGGTTACAGCACTTGGTGGGCTGATGGAGTCAGACCCAGTGCCATAAATTGATGCAAGAGGATCCCTACTGTGTGGGCATATTCTATTGTGTAGGCTCCAGCAGCAAGAGGATGCTGAGTAGGAGAGAAAATGGTTGTTCGGTGCAGTACAAGGGTGGCTCTCAATGATGTAGGTCGTGGCAGTTCCAGGATTGTTTTGCAGTGGTGCCAGTCGTTGAACTGGTGCTCTTGGGTGTGTCGTTGTGCAGGTCGATGAGGTGGCCCTTCAAGGGCTAACTGGGTCGAGCTATGGTTGTAACCCTTAGTTACAGTTGGCATGTGACTCACCAGTGATTCGGATCAGATAACTGCTTTGAGCAGTTGATTCGGGCCTGGTAGGTGTCAGGATTAGGCTAGCGAACAATGTACCGTTGAGCTGGTTTGAAGTGAAGAAAATAGTTCAGATTGATGGAGGAGCACAGAAGCCCGCGCCAGCAACTTATTTTTAAAACACTCACACAGCCTGCGGACATCAAGGTGCTGTTACAGGAATTTTTTTTTTTAGTTGTGTAATTGTCTTTTTTTTCTTAGTTGCGTAACGCGATTAAATACCCAGAGGTTTCTAACCGCGGACCCAGGGATCGAACCTGTGTTGCCTCGTCTCGTTTTGCTTCCAAGGCAAACACGTTGCTGCTGCGCTATCCTCCCTGGACAAGAGAACTTCCCTCTTGTTCAAGATGCGATAAACCTGGAGCGATCGGTTTGGTCTAGTAGAACAGGGAGCATTTGCTGATCTGTCCCTCTAGCTTCTGGGAGGCCAACTCATGGGGGCTTGAGGTCAGGATGGTTCTGTTCTGTCCCGCTTTAAGAGATTCCGATGCAGAGTGGCAAGCCCTGGTTCACAGCAAAGGTCACATCAGTGCTGTGGGGGTGGATGGCGGCAGATCTTCCTTCTGCCTTGGATGGCTCCTTCTTCACCTCTGGCTGAGGGCTTTGGAAAGTATACCTTTCCCAAATGAAGTGCAGTGCGAATCTGCGAGTCTTGAGAGGATCCAAGAGGATCTGAGAGAATCTGAAGAGGTGGGAACCCCTTCTTTTAAAGCACAGGTTACCAGGAGATTGGACTAAATCTAGCCTCCCTTCGTGGTCCAATGCCTGCTTTTGAATGAAGTGGACTTTGGCCCTTTGATGTGACATCAAAAGTGCTTTGCTCCAGAGGAGGTGGAAGGGAGCAGAAAGAAAAGTGGAGGAGAGACAAGAGAGAAAGAAGATGGTGGAAGTCTCCTTCCATTGACCAGACCCCTCCCGTCTACTCAACTCCTGCCGCTTCCCTTCCCACTAAGAACATAAGCCTTTAGAGATGTAGCACCATAGTGTGGGGCTAGTCCTTTTGAATGGGTGTGCTCCTTTGATGCCCAGACCAGGACCCCAGCCTGCTGTGCAGCTGTTTCTGGCTGAGGGTGTAGCCTGCCCTTAGTGATCAAATAAGTGACTCAGTCACAGTCACCACCCGGCAAACCAGCATACACATCACCTTCCTACACAGCAGATTTGACTCACAGGCCTGACACATGTGCAATATCAATTTGGGATGTGGTGGCCATGATCAAAAGTATTACCATGCACCATGCTTAAACTCATAGCTTTATTTGGAGTTTACCCTGCCACCAGCATGGGTTACTTATGATGATCATAGTTTTTGCACAGGGGGGGCATATCTTAAATTCCGTTCCTGCACCACAGAGACTTAGCTATTGCTGTGGCTGTTGAGTGGGCATCTTGTGACCTTGCAACCTGCTCTAAGCCACGAGGAGAGCAGTCACTCTAGATCAGGCTACTGATCCAACAGGGCAAAAGTACACTGTGTTTCTGGCATGAGGATGACGAAAAGCGGAATCTGGTTAGCAGATGACCCCTTTGGAGGTGGGATTACCCACATCATTTTATGTAAAAATAAATATCAAAAAGGCCAGGGCATAGCACTCTTGCCAATTTCCATGTCCTCCCAGTTGACACTCAAAATGGTCACTTTTCTGAAGCCCCAAGATGTTATGGTTTTGTGGGCTTGATTAAAGCCAGGCAATACAATCGTTTGCCAGAAAAGAATCATTTTTGTACTCCAAATTTTGCAGGCAACACGTTTTTCTCCTGCCACAAAAAGATGGCACGCTGCCTTCCTGTTCTTTTACGCTACCTTTAGGTTTAAAGCATGTGCCTTGTACATCCAGCTGGTATTTTTAAGGGCCTGTATTTCCAATTGGGTCATTTATTTGTGATTTGAAATGCTGAATGTTATATGTGGTGGCAGCATGTGAGAATGTAGCATTCTATATGTTGGGCTGCAAACCCAAAATCACTGCAAGTTTTTTTCGGTTCTATGTGATATTTCTGCTTTTTGTAGGGTGCCGGACACAAAGACAGATTTTTTTGGGCCGATTTTAGGCAGCCCAAAAAAACTGAAACTATCCAATTTCCTTGCCACCCACCCCTGCTTCTCTGGCCTGATGTCTTCTAAACTCTGGGGTTTCACCCCACAAAATATCTTTCATCTGCCCCCGCCTGCCGCCCTACCACAGAAATCACCTACCCCAAAAAACACACAAACACACAACACGCGCACACACTCCCACACACACACACATAAACACAAGCGCACACACCTCAACAGTTACCTGTTCTCCCGCGATAACTCGGCTGGTCATGACGTGCCTGTCAGCCCCTGCGCGCACTCGTGTGAGGCAGGGGCATGACAGACTGATTTAGAAAGACTGCTGTGCGTGGTCACAGTGTGTTTTAAAAAGAAATATTTTCACATATGTCCTTTTTTTCTTTAGTAAAATCTATTCCATTTCAACTGTCTTCAATGTACCTTGCAGGCTGTCAGTCACACAGAAAAAGCAATGCATTGCAGTCAAACAAAACAGAGAGGTATTTTCTTGCTTGTTGCTTATTTGCATATACATATGGCAGTTTTTATGTTTTAAACCTGTACATTATGCACCCAGCTGGCATTTTTAAAGGCCTACATTTCGTATATGGTCATTTTTTTGTGATTTAACATGCAGCATGGAAATGTGTCATGAATTGGCAGCAAGTAAATGTGTTTCAGCCAGAATGAAACTGGGATTTCAATTACTCAGAATAACTAACCTGGGGATGACAAGTTGAGATAATTTCAATAAAAACAGCTCTAGAGTTTACATGAGTACCACAAGCTATAGCCTTTTTCTCTTGATACTAATTAACAGCAGTGGCCTGGTGTTGGAAAGCTCATACATGACACTGTGTCCAGAAATGATGAGCATTGCAATGTTGCACTGTATGCCTACGATTGTACAGAAAACTCAACAGGCTAAACCTCCGTTTTGCTCAAAATACTGTCTCACTACAAACTCTTTGCTCACTACCACAGTTGTCCAATTTTTTTTGATGTATGTCTGATCCATGGACGTAATTTGAGAGTCGCCAGGGGTCGCAGTTGCGACCCCTGAGGTCTCTCTTGCTACCCCTGTGATCTCCCTTGCTACCCCTAGAAAAAAAGATGTTTAAAATGATCATTTTTTAACTTTTTTTTTGTGTAATTTAAGTTTCTGGGCTGTGGCCAGTGTCATGTGGCTCTTTATTTTTGGAGTATGACTTATAGTAGTGTACTTAGGAACACTATGTGATGTCCCTTCCTGTTTTGTCAAGGAGTGAAAGGTTGGGTTCCATCGCTTCCCGTGATATCACTTTGAGGTGAGGGGTCAAATGACATCACTTCCTGTGATGTCAACAGAGGTCAAAGGTCATGTGATATCACTTCCGCTACCCCTGGCATTTTGGTGAAATGACGTCCCTGATCTGATCATACCTCCACTCACCTTATTTACCCACTTGTTTTTGTGATCTATCACCCAACACCCTAGATCCGATTCTGGATTAGGTAGGAGGATTTACCGAGCAGTAATAGATGCATTTGCATCTGTGTCTGGGAGTCTGCTCTGCTGGATTTTGATGACTATCCACACTGTCTCAACGTTCTGCCCGAACATGCACTTCACGCAGGTAATCTGACAAGATCACTGCCATGCAGGCATGCATGCATGGCCGCAATTGGTAATGGTAATTGTGGCTGTCATTATCATGGATCCCTTCGGATTCTGCCTCTCCTTTGCACATACAAAGGCATCTATGCTTCCATGCCTTCATCAAATTAGAGTACTGGTTGAAATGCATCCAGATTCCTTACATGGTAGGAGGGAAACGCACAGAACAGATTTCTCGCTCTTTGTTACACTCCATGAAAGGAATCACAATCGGAATTGTGCAAATTTCTGAAAACACACAGAGCTCTGTGCGTTTTACTGCATCTGGGAAATTTCACAAGTCCTTGAAAATGAGCCTGTATACGTCCAACTTGAGAGCCTTCACCCTTAGCTGCCCATGTCTGACCAGCAAAACTCCCCCTAGTTATTTTCCTGTTTTCTACCCTCTACGAATCCTATTTGCTTCCCCACCACGCGTTTAGCGTATTTTAGACCCCACCACTAGCCTTTTGTGTGTCATATTTTAATGCTGCATACAGTGTTGCTCTTACCATTTTAAGAGAGGATGCCATGAAATGCCTTGCCTAAAAATGTTGACGCCATTCCATCTGTTTCGAAGTCACAATACTTACATGATTACAAATTAAATAAAGTCACCAGGACATGGTAGGACTTTATGCATCAAAGTTTACTGTCACCAAGATAGGTAATTACTGCTCCCAGCATGGCCAGCTCAGTCCTCTTCCTTAGCCAACTGCTGAATACTAGGACACCAAGCCTCACAACATCTTCCCCCCAACACTCCACTATCTACATTCGACAATCACCTTCTGGATCCATTCTCATCCCGCCAGATACAAATAACAAAAATGGTGAAGGTAAACAATTTTTATTGAAATAAAAAATCCCCTGCTTTCTGTTTTTAAAGTCTAAGAATAAAATGGAAGAACAAGTGGAGGGGACTTTGAAGGATGTTCAAAAAAAGTAAACATGCCATCAACATTGTCAGAATACTTGTCAGGCTCCACAACCGGAAGTCATATTTTAAACACGTCATTCTACGGATGTATTTCACTGTCTGTCCATTCATGAGCAACGTACTGGAGTTTTATGACGTGATGCTTTCTGGAGTGAAACAGGCGCTTAACCAGTCGACGGTCTGGAAAGTTGACTTTACCATGAACATAAGGACCTGTTGATAGAAAGTTGACTACATGGCTCTGACATCACACAGGTGCCTGCAAAGTGGGGTCGCTAAACCAAAGCAATCCTAAAGGGTGTCAAGTGCTTGCAGATGCCATGGGGGGGTTGACATATGAAAGAATGTGGAGGAGGTGGTGATGGTGTGGATATGCCTCTGACACATACAGCATGCATGTGTTGCTGCTGACAATCTATCTAATATCCTGGCTGCAAATTAGCAAGACAATGCATGTTCCCTACTTTGCACCCATCCTTCACCTTGTGGTGACTCATTTCATCAGAAATTACCACTTTGTGCAGGACACGATTGCCAAGTGCCAGAAGATGAACTTACGTTTCAGAGGGTCCTACAGTGCAAGAAATGTGCTGCATCAATCACAGGTATGCCACAAACTGCCACCACAATCCTGGAAGACAGCAATTGCCACATTCTGGAATCTTACTTTTCACACGGTGTATGTACTTAATACAAAATGCAAGGCCACTAGGTCTACTAAACCTGAATACTAAAACTGCTGCCAGTTTCGGCAGTAAATCCCGTCAAATGACGAGTTGGGCAGCAGAGGTGTTATTTTCCATTAAGGAGTCCCTGTGTACACCATTGGAGTGTTGCTGAATACATAACAGTGGTGAAGTCTCCCTTATTCTGGAGAAAATACCTCCAGCCATATGCTCTAAGTCACCAGCTAGGTCAGAGTATGGCAGAAGGACAAGTCATTTCCTTACCCCCACTTTTTACTGATTCTGCTATACTCGGAATGAGGGCCAGTGTGGTGAATGCATGCTCCAGAGTCGCCCAGTTCCTTCCATGGCCCTCTTTCATGCTGTGGCGTTGTGCCCTAATGATGCTGTTTGTTTTCGGGTGGAAAGATAACCCCGCCCTCCTGCGGATGAACAGTGTGTCCTAGCAACACACACAGCAGGCAGGGACTAAATCAATCCTTTGGAACCTTTTTAGCTGTTAAACAGACATTGCTGCCTGTACACGATGAATACTTCCAACTTGTTTGCTAAACTTTTCTTGCTGCTTCTCTCGAGTGGGTTCAGAGATTTCTGCGTCCAATCAATCACACTGCGAAGACAATACTCCCTCTAATTCCCTAATGGCTCCTGCACGCACCAGCGACTCAGCAGAAGACAAAAGGGCAAAAGACGGCCGCAGATGATTTACTGAAAAGATGAAGGAGGAAAAAAGATCAGATGTGCTTATAGTTTATGCTCACGTTTTGGCATCTTGCTTGCAGATACTGCTCCCAAATGGCTTAAAGCTTTGTTTTCCTTGTCTAGATGTTTGTGGAGCAGAACTTTAGTTGAATATTTTTTTTAGACAGGATTTTAAAGAAAACATAAAGCTATTAACAACATACGGCCTCATTACAGGTTTGCCGATATGCCGCCGGTACCAGCAAACTGTAATACCGTTTCCGCCACTTGGTCTGGCAATATTACCGGCAGATTCCTAGTGGCGGAAATGCCAGTAAATCCCCATCCCATGGAGTCCAGTTGGACTCCATGGTGGGATTTGCTAGTATTATCAGCACTAGTATTACCGGGCCAGTAATACAGCAGTTTTTTGCCAGCAAAAAACTGTTGTACCTTTATACCTTTAAAAAAAAAAAAAAACGTGCTTAGAGGCAAGCACGTAATTTATCTAGAGTTTCATGGTGTTTTAAAGCAGCTCGTGTGTTTGGTGGCGGGCTGGTGGATTATTAACTCAAAACATCAATTGTGTGTGGCAGGGTGGCAGTTATACCTCTAGCTCAGAGCTTGAGGTAAATCCGCCAGCCTACACTGCTGTAGCGGGAACCTACACTGGTGTAGCGGGGGCCCCCGCAACCTCTGCGGTGCACGGGGCTCTGCCAGTATATGGGCTAAGAGGGAGTCCCCTAAAAAAAAAGACCCCAAAAATTAATTTCAAAAAAACATTCAAAAACATTTTTCAAACTCAAACAATGAATAGTTTCTTTTTGAAGTCACTCTGAAGAGTGACTTCAAAAAGAAACTATTTCTTTTTGAAGTCAGAGGACTGCCCCCCACCACATGACATGGAAGCCTCCAGGCTGGAAGCCTCCATGTCATGGGGTGGGGTGGGCCTTATGACTTAAAAAGAAAGGTTCTTTTTGAAGTCACTATACCTTCATAAAGAAATTATTTCCATTACTGTTCGGTCCTTTAACAGAAATAATTTCCTTATGAAATCAGAGTGACTTCAAAGAGAAGACATTTATTTTTGAAGTAATAGGGCTCTCCTCCACCCCAAGACATGGAGGCCTCAAGATCCTCTGCAGATGACGGGAACAACGAATTAAAGGTAAGAAAATGTATTTTCTTTAAATCTGTGTGCATGCATGTAAGAGGGCAAGTGTGCGTGTGTGTATATATAACGGGACGTTATGGTTAAGTTGCGCTATTAAAAACCTATGAAATTCAGTGAAAAAACTTTGTTAAAGGAACGTTATGGTTCAAAGTAAAACCGAAAACCCCTGAAATTCGGCAGTTATGGTAAGATAAGCAAACATAAATCGCGCCACCGTGCACTGCTAACACTAACACCCAGGACATCAAAGTTGACATCACAAATGTCATTGATGACATCACTGATGACATCACATGTGTGTCTCTCCCTTTTTTCCCTTTACTGACATACCTAGGCCACATAGTTTTCTTCAGTAACAGTCATGAAGTAAAAATTGAAAAGGTACTATATTTGTAGACTTAGGGTCAAGTCACATCATATGAAACATATACATAGCGGAAGACACAGGCTTGAAAGAGAGCAATCCTTTCTGTGCATGAAGATAATCATTAGGGTTATCAGCACTTTCTCATAGTTTTATTTTTATTACCCTACCTTTCCTGTATATGCTCATATTTGTATACATTGTACTCACTCTCCTTTCCTTTGGGTGCAGTCACATCATGTGATACACATACATATGGTAAGTAGCAGCTTTGAAACAGAGCAATAGTTTCTCTGCATAAAGACAATCAGTTAGGTTATGAACTCTTTCTGCTACTACTTCTGCTTTTTTGTTTACTTCACTGTCCCTGTATATACTCATATTTGTATGTGTTGTTGTCTCTTTGTGTTTTGTCTGTAATAATTATGTATTAAGTGGGTTTTATTATCTACTTATTACATGTTTCACAGTACGCAAAACTCTAATAAGAAAGCAGTTATCATTTCACTATTCAACATGGCAAGATTATGAATATGGCACCTTCATCATGTATGCTGCACACACTGCCTATGTTTCTGCATAAGTAGCTTAGTATACTGGATAGAACTTCATAATAGAATGCTATTTATATCAATGCATTGCTTAATGCACTAATTAGCTCATGATATTTATCCCAATGATCCTTGACAGTTTTTGGTCAGCATTATAAGAATCCCCTGTACAGAGTTTTCATGAAAAGTAAATGCACATGTGATGTCATCAGTGATGTCATCAATGACATTTGTGATGTCATCTTTGATGTCCTGGGTGTTAATGTTAGCAATGCACGGTGGCGCGAGTTATGGTTGCTTATCTTACCATAACTGCCGAATTTCAGGGGTTATTCGGTTTTACTTTGAACCATAACGTCCCTTTAACAATGTTTTTTCACTGAATTTCATAGGTTTTTAGTAGTGCAACTTAACCATAACGTCCCGTTAACAATGTTTTTTCACTGAATTTCATAGGTTTTTAGTAGTGCAACTTAACCATAATGTCCCGTTAACAAAGTTTTTTACTGAATTTCATAGGTTTTTAGTAGCAAAACTTAACCATAACGTCCCTGAATTTAAATACATGTAACATAGAACATACTGAACCCCTAGCTAGTGATTTCGATGTCCGCGGACTACCGCCATGTCCGCGGACATATCGAAAATCTGAGCGTGGTGAATGTAAATTTAAATAGTGTGCCCCATTTCCCCTTTGAGGTTTTGAGGTTGGCTCGAAAAGAGCCGTTTTTTATGTTTTTTTTGCAGATGCTTGACAGACACCTGTTATTTTGTATTTTTTTTTTTTCTTTCTTACTTTATTCCTAAAATCTTCACATAACCTTCTCCAAAGCAACCCTTACATTCCAAAACAGCATGGCACTTCCCATAAAAGATAAGGAAATGCCATCTTCTTTAAAATAAACAGCATTACTGGAATCAATATTCTCATTATTACAGAAGAACATACCAGCTCTAAGCATGAAGGCACACATGCCTCGGTTGATTACACACCTAGCATTGTTTTGCTGAGGACAAAAAACTGAACTATTGTCCCATATTGCCCTAGGTAGTAATCCAGAAAAAATTACTTTGGCATTTGGAAGGATGTTCATTACTGCTTTAACCAAGTGTTCCAAATCTGCCAACAAAGTAGGGGCACTGACATAGCCCAAATAGAAAGCACCATAGTGCAAAACTACCGAATGGGGACTGTTCATCCTGCCCATATCTTCACAAACTTGTACAATTACCTGTACATTGCAATCAGGCACAGTGCTCCACACCACCCTCACTCCTTTAACATCAACATTCTTTGCAACATGCCTGCATTGAGCATACTGTTGTAAACCATGCACAAACATATCTCCAAGCACCAACACCCGGACTTTCTCCACTTCTGCCATCTTCACTACACACAGTCTCTTTCAACACAAATCCACAACCTCAACATCTGATTGGCTGATCCCTACAGTCTTCTTTCCATGCTGGATTTGCTGGAAAACCCCGGATGTAGCACGCCCTGTCCGCGGACAGCCGCAGTGTCCGCGGACCGCGTAACTCTTGGACAGCCCTTCTACCATTTCCACTTCACTCTCTGTGCCATTCCCTCATTGCATACAGCTAAGCAGTCACACAATACGGAGAACGTCCTCAGATCACCCCCATTTTGATTATTTTCGAACATTTCAGGACACTGCGAGTGTTCTTATAACACATGCAACTTGCCAGCGAACAATACGGACACCGTCCTCAGAACACCCCCATTTTCTTTATGTACGAACATTTCAGGACACCGCAAGTGTTCTTCTGGATCACTTTTTTTTCTTTTGCTGACATATCTAGGCCACATGGTTTTCTTCAGTAACAGTCAGAAACTAAAAATTGTATTTTATTTGTAGATGTATCCTACAAGTAGGTTCTTATAGTAATTCCCTTAGAGTCCAGTCACATCATATGAAACATATATATAGGGGAAGACACAAGCTTTAAAGACAGCATTATTTTCATGCAAATAAATGATGATTTCTCTGTTTCAAAGCTGCTATTTACCCTATGTATATGTATATTGGTATGTGTTCTTGTCTCTTTGTGTTTTCTCTATAGTAATGCAATTATGTAATACATGGGTTTTATTAGCTACTTATTACATATTTCACAGTACACAAAAATCTATTAAGAAAACAATTATCATTTAATTATTCAACATATTAACATTACGAATATTATACCTTCATCTTGTACTCTGCACACAATGCTATGTTTCTGCATTAGGAGCTTAGTATACTAGATAGAACCCCATAATAGAATGCTATTTATATCAATGCATCGTTCAAAGCACTAATTAGCGTATGATATTTATTGCAATGATCCTTGACACTTTTTTCGCAACATTATAATAAGAATCCCTTGTACACATATTTCATGAAAAGTACATACACATGTGATGTCATCAATGACATTTGTGATGTCATCTTTGATGTCGTGGGTGTTAGTCTTCGCAGTGCACGGTGGTGGTGCGAGTTATGGTTGCTTAGCTTACCATAACTGGCGAATTTCAGGGGTTTTTCGGTTTTACTTGGAACCATAACGTCCCGTTAACAAAGTTTTTTTATTAGCACACAAACAATATACAAAGATGGAGTGTAAAAAGCAATTTCTCAGAGATGGATGTACACAGAATATTGCAAACTAAGAATTTATGGTCATTTACGGTGAAGGTCAGCTGATTCAATTTTTTGCTCGCATGCCGGAGAGGCCCATGACTCGCACTATAAGGTTCTATTGTTTTTTTACCTTGACAGACAGGGATTGTGCTAAAAGACTTCTTTTGAAGGAGTGTTGCAAAAACGTAAGACACGATAAGGATGAAATTTCTGAAACAAAACCACTTTTATATATTATATCACTATGAGAAAGATTGTTGGCACAGACGGAGTCGTATTTTGGGACTGCACTACGCTTAGACAATGGAGCTTAGACAATGGAAAATGCCAATGGGCCTCATTACGACCCAGGCGGTAAGGGGTTTACGGCAGCGTAAACAGCGCCGACCCTTACCGCCTGATTCCGAGGTCCCTTAGCGCCATGGAGGATTTAACACCTGCTTTTAGCAGGTGTTAAAATCCATGGCGCTAAGGGACCTTGTTGTTAATTACGCCACCGTAATTTACGGTGGCGTAATTAACGCCTTCCCCACTCCCATTATGCCCTATGGGGCAAAAATGGGAATGGGGAAGGGTAAATGGGGATTGGGGACTTACCGCCCCGCCAACCTCGGAATGGGGCGGTAAGTCCGCCAACCACCATGGCGTAAACGTAGTTTACGCCATGGTGGTAAAGGTACGACCCAGGCGGTAACTTACCGCCTGGGTCGTAATGAGGCCCAATATAATGTAAGTAACCCTTTAGATTATTTTATACCGGAATATAATAACAATAGTGTGGCGTTAAAGCCCGGTTAAGTTGTACTTGTTCGTTCAATGTGGCATAGTGTTTTCTACCGCGCACTATCACCGCCGAATTGCTCCCCTGTCGCTTAGAGGGCTCTGAAAAAGGCAGAGGACAGAGGGTGGGTTAATGGGAATAAGTTAACATACTCCGTTGCACTATCCTCGCTAGCAAATAGTTTCACGCCCTAATAAATAAAATGAATATTTTTAATGAAGATCGGCTGGTGAGACTAATTTATGTTTTTTAAAACAGGTACGTCCTTCCGTATTGTCAATGCCACGATTTTCAGACCCCAGCCGATGGTTTCTTTAACTGCCAGGTGCAGATCCATGTAAGCAACTTCATGACCCTCACCATTTTATGGGACAATCGCCAAGGACCAATATGCCCTTACGCAGTACTAGCAGCTAGAAGCAACATAACAACCATTATGGTGGTCTAATGCCTCGTTGTTGGAGCAGCCTTCCGATTATCAGTGCGACCATTTGCTTCTTTTATCATAAACCAACAGCCTGTGTACCCTAATGCCTCGTTGTTGGAGCAGCCTTTCCGATTATCAGTGCGACCATTTGCTTCTTTTATCATAAACCAACAGCCTGTGTACCGCAAAGTAACAGCGCATGGCTCAAGATGAACTTTTGCTGATCGACAGCAAAGACAAATGCAAATCGCTGAATATTCTCTAAACGTTTGATGTGAAATAAATGTACTTTACCAAATGTACAATCTTGCTGTTTACTTTTAAACCACAGTTTCATATTCCGAATTGTGGTGCACTGTGTTGTAAGCTGATCTAACACCCTCTGTACCGCAAAGTAACAGCGCATGGCTCAAGATGAACTTTTGCGGATCGACAACAAAGGCAAATGCAAATCGCTGAATATTCTCTAAACATTTGATGTCAAATAAATGTACTTTACGAACTGTACAATCTTGCTGTTTGCTTTTAAATCACAGTTTCATATTCCGAATTGTGGCGCGCTGTGTTGTGAGATGATGTGTGTTGTTTTCCGGGTTCTTTGTAAAGTCGTGTAGGACTGGAGACGACTGAGCGCTTTTGTCTATGCACCCTGTAACGTCACGGAGAGAGGCGGGGAATATGAATGCTTTGATAATGTCAGGCTTAGGGGCGGGACATATGATTTAGTGTTGCAAAAGCAGGTCAGCCAGGTCGATGGTGCAAGTGATAGGATTATCACATAATGTCGGCGCACAGCAGCCTGATTTATCGTTTCTTTAGTGGACAGTCGGGTAAGGCCCATAGGAAATTGTACTATCAGTGGACATAAGGAGGTTTCTTAGAAAACTTTCAACCTGACAACGAACAATACGAACAGCGTTCTCAGAACACCCCCATTTTGTTTAATTGCAAACATTTCAGGACACCGCGAGTGTTCTTAGAACACATTCAACTTGCCAGAGTACAATACGGACAGCGTCCTCAGGACACCCCCATTTTGTTTATGTACGAATATTTATGGACACCGCAAGTGTACTTAGCTCAATTTTAGCTTGCTTGCGAACAAAACGGACACATACTCCGTCCTCAGAACACCCCACCATTTAGTTTATTTACAAAATTTCAGAACAGCCGTGTTGTCCGCAGACAAATCGAAAACAACAAAAGCGTCTAGCACATAAAAAAAACAGAACATTGAACCTATCTCATACTCCCCCACCCTCCCCAAACACTCTTACACACCAACACACTCCACTAAATACAATTTTTTTAATCCAAGTTTCACCGCGCTGTCCGCGGTTGACGGCGAATGCAAGATGGCGGGCGCCACAGAAAATCTGACACGCTCCACACCCCAGGCCGTCCAATCAGTGAACACTTTGCATGTCCGCGGACATCACGCAAGCCACTCGGCCAAAGGGGGCGCTGTCCGCGGAGCGAACCAGGAAGTCCGTCCGCGGAGCGAACGGATATATCACTAATTTTTTTGCCTTACGTTTTGGTCATTTAAAAATAAACTACTGGACAGATTTACACCAAATTTGCAAAAGCACGCTTTCGGGACCAAGCCCCCGCTCCTGCCGCAAATTTGGTGTAAATCCATCCAGCGGTTTGGGCTAAAGTTTTTTCCCATTATGTCTATGGGAAAAAGCACAAGTTTTGGGACACCCCTATAACTTTGCCCCCCCTGGACCTAACCTCTCCAAACTTTGCAAAACAATTCAGAGTGGGCCATATACTTTTTCTGCCAAGTTTGGTGAGGATACGTCCAGAGGGAGCGAAGTTATAAGCCGCCCAAAAAATGTTCTTCCTATGGAAACACCAACTTAACCATAACTACATGGACGCTCCCACGTCCATGTAATATATATATATATATATATATATATATATATATATATATATATATATATATATATATATATATATATATATATATATTTTTTTTTTTAAACCACAGTAGATTCCCACAATAGCCACAGATTGGTAGAAGGCTATGGTTGAGGGACTTTACCAAACGCCCAAGCACACTAGACCAGACTTGATGTACAAAAATAATTCCTTTAATTCATTCAAAATAGTGCATCACATACAAGATAAAAAGTTATACATCTTAATAAAAATGCAGACCAGGTGTAGCACAAAACTCACCCATCCGGGTGGATGACGGCACGCGTTCCGCTCGTCTCACAAGCTTCCTCAGGCTAGTTATTAATCCTCGATTTGTTTTCTCGCGCATTTTAAAAGGAACAACACGAAAATCGGGTGACAGGCTCCTCCGCCTATGCCTGTTGCATCATGTGACCAGAAGGGGTACTATCATCCCACATAGATCTCTATGGTGTGCAGGATGTATGGATACGCCATTTTGGACTGTGGTTGAGTTACCATAATGTCAAGGTGACAAACAGAAAGTGGAAAACACCAGTCTACGCAAGTGCTGCTAATGTAATTTTGCACTAGCAGATGGCTTGGTGGTTAGTCGCCTGTCACGCGATATTTCGCCTGTTTCAGAAGAGTATATATATTTGAACTATTACTGCAAGAATATTGCATAAGTGTGCTCGTGTGCATAAACTCGGCTGTATAGATTGGGAAACCATTCACATCTTACAATCATTCACTCCCCAGCCATGCAAGTTTCAAATCCAAAGGAAAGTGCAGATTTTATCGTCAACCTAGTATCCCCCAAAACATGCTGGCATGACAATACAATAGTGACTAGTCAGACCTTAGTATCCAGCATGCATTTCGGTTTGCATCACAGATTAATTCTGCATGCTGCCACCGATGTTCTGGCCTGCTATCACAGCTCATAGTGCGCTACAACGTATATTCATAACGTTGCTGTAAGCCGGCCACGATGTATATTGCAATTGTCGCACAATAGGTCCGCATCACATTTGTAATAACAAATCCATATTGTATGTACTTCGGCAGATAGACTAACCAGCATAGTTAAAAAGATACTTAATCAGAAAGTATCCCAAATACTTTAATAAGGTGTCTATGCTATCCGGTTGATAGGTAGCTTTTCGATTTAAGACACTATTAGGTTAAATACAGCAAGATTAAATTGCTAGTGCTATCAGATCATAATAAGTCTTGCCAGACACAGCCAAATGGAATGGTGATCTAGAGACAATATTACCTCTAAGAAACAACCAGCATAAATTCATTAGATTCTCGAGGGTGTTAGCTCGCCGCGCGCGGGGTTACCAGGCGTGGCGACCAGCGTGCCAAATAATACGCGGGAGCCGGTGGTGCTATGAACTTGCTTTATTAACTGCGTAGCGGCAACTGCCGCAACCCCCGTCCCGCCCCTCCCCTTCCCTTGACGTCACGTCCGGGACGTCAATGTCCTGGCCGCAACGGCGGCCCGCCCACACAACGATGTGGGCTATCCGACATCTCCCCCCTTTTTAACATGTAAGTCCCACAGCTTTCCTTACCCCATCTCCTCGATGAGTCGAGTGGGCTTCATACGGCTCCTCTGGGGATGTCTCAACCTGCTCAGGGTTGGTCGTTCCTCGGCAGGTGGTGGTGTGCCTGTTTCGCCTCCTGATTCTTCCCCATCTCCTTGATGGGCTTCTTCTCGTGGATGGTCATCCTCGCTGTCTCGGGCCCATCGTCCCTTGACTTGCGGGGCCGGGTGTGACGCGTTTGAAGTGCAAGCTACTCGTCACTACTGAGCTGTCCTGTCTTTGTGCTGTGACCATGGTGCCTTTCTTGTGGGTTATGAGGAGAGGGGTGGATGCGAACATGGCTTCTTCCTTTCGGCTTTTAGGTTGTCTGAGCCACACTTCATCACCTGGCTGCATTATGTTTTCGCGGGCTCTTCTTTTCCTTTCTGTGACTTCCTTGGACATTGCTTTCCTCGCGGTGTCGTTGTCTTTCGCCACTTGTTCCAGCTGTGTCAGTTCTTGCGGCCTTGGATCTTCCAGTAGCCTCGTGGTGATCGGCCTCCGGAATAGCAGGTCTGCTGGGCATACTCCTGTTGTACTGTGCGGCGTGTGCCGGTATTCCCTGAGTAGCTGGTTCAGAGCCTGCTCGAAGGACTTGTTTTGCACGTGTGCGATTTGTAGGGTTCTCTTGATGCTGGCCATGAACCTTTCGACCATGCCATTGGCCTGGGGCCATCGGGGGTTATTCGTCTGTGTTGGAACCCCATGTATTTCACAAATTTCTGGAAGTCATGGCTTATGAACGTGGGGCCATTGTCCGACTTAATGACCTTTGGTATGCCGTATGCTGAGAGCATTCTGTCGAGTGCCGGGACGACACTCGATGGCGCACTGCTGTCCACTATTTGGGCATCCGGGTATCTCGAGTGTTCGTCCATGAGTACGACGACATGAGTCCCATTGCTTAGAGGTCCAAATAGGTCTAGCATTGCTCTTCCCACACCTTGCTCGGCAATGGTGATGTCTGTAGGGGGTTCGGGTGAGGTGGCGGTGTCACTTGGGTGCAGACGTGGCAGTTTCCTACGATGTTCTCTACCAGCTGGTCGAGCTGCGGAAACCAGACTTTCTGTCGAAGGAGACGTTTCGTGGCGACCACACCTCGATGTCCTTCATGGGCCACATGTACTATCCTCTCCCGGAGGGTTCTCGGGATGACGACTTTGCAGCCCTTTAGCAGTATGTTGTCCTCTACTACCGTCAGTTCCTCCCGGACTTGGTCAAGCCACTTGACCTCCTCTCGTGTTGTCTCTGATTCTCCCCTCGCTTGTTGTCTCATGAGGGCCATCTTGTCCTCTTGTAGGCAGTGTCTCACGATTTTGAGTGCGGGGTCCGCCTCTGACTGTGCTGATATCTCTGCCCAGCCTACTGGCATCGGTTGTAGGTGGTGTATGATATAGTTTATGTATGCGTCAGCTATGGATGGCTGGGACGCCGTTGTGGTTTTAGGGTGGCGGGAGAGGTGGTCTGCGGGATTTTCTTCCTTCCCGGGTCGGTGTTGTATTACTAATCTGTAATCCTGCAGCCGCAGACCCCATCGGGCTATTCTCGGTGGCATCCTGGCTTTCGGGCTTCCGTATATAGTGAGTAGTGCTTGGTGGTCGGTGATGATGGTAAATTCCTTGCCGAATAAAAAGAGATGAAAATATTTACAGGCCCAGACGACTGCCAAACTTTCCTTTTCCGCCTGGGAGTACACCTGTTCCGTGGTTGTCAGGCTTCTGCTGGCGTATGCCACTATGTGTGTGCTGTGTGGTTCCTTGGGGTCCTTCTGTGTTAGTATGGCGCCAAGTCCCACGGGGCTGGCGTCCACTATGAGTTCGGTGTTGCGGCTGGCATCAAAGTACGCCATGTCTTCAGCCTGCGATATGGCTTTCCGTATGGCTTCGAACGCCTCTTGACACTCTTTTGACCATATGAACTGAGCGTCCTTGCGTGTGAGTAGGCGCAGCAGGTTGCTGACTGTGGCATAGTCTTTTAGGTATCTGGAGCAGTAGCTCGCTAGGCCCAGAAACGACCTCAAGTCCGTATTGTTGACGGACTTGGCGTGGCTGAGTTGAGCACCTCGACTTTCTCCGGATCGGGTCTCATTCCTTTGTCCGAGAAAATGTGTCCGAAGAATCTCAGAGACCCTTTTGAGAACTCACATTTTGATTTGTTTAGCGTCAGACCTGCTTCGTCCAGAGCCTGGCACACCTTGTGTAGGGCTATGTCGTGTTCTTCCTGCGACTTGCCATAGACTAGGACGTCGTCTGAATAGTTCAGACAGTTCGGGACGTGTCTGATAACCTTGTGGATTTCCTCCTGGAAGATTTCGGCGGCGGAGGAAATGCCAAAACTGAGTCTTTTGTATTGAAACAGCCCCAGATGCGTGACAAATGTGGTGATGTAGCGGGATTCAGGCGCTATCCCGATCTGGTGATAGCCTTTCGTGAGGTCCAATTTGGAGAAGATCCTTGCGCCGTGTAGGAGATGGAGGGCCTGGTGCCTCTCTCTCTTTCAATGGCTGTGTTAGCCCTGCGCATGTCTACGCATAGACGTATGGAACCGTCCGGTGATTTCTTGGGGACGGGGACGATGGGTGAAACCCAGGGTGTGGGACCCGACACCGGTTCAATGACATTCATTTTGATGAGTTTCTCAAGTTCTTCTTCCACCTGTCTCTGAATGTTGAACGGGATCCCTCTATAATGCTGGGCCACAGGTTTGATATGAGGGTTTATGTGGAGATGGACCTTCCTGTTTTTCAGTTTGCCTAACCCGGTGAAGAGTTTTGGAAATGATTGTTCTATTGCGTCCAGTTTGGCAAAATATTTGTGCGCCATCAGCTGGTACAGGATGTGCACCAGTTCCATGTCCACTGCGGTTCGGAAGCTAAGTATGCATCCGCTGTTGGCCTCCGTTTTTAGGATGTGTAAGGGGACTTTTGCTGTGTGTTCCTTATGGGTGCACCATGCTGTGATCATACCTCGGCACGGCAGAGGGGACGTGGAGCCATATGGATAAATGTCTACCGTGGCTTTCTTGATTTTGGGTTGTAGGCCCAAGGACTCGTACGCTTGTTCACTGATGATGTTGACCGTCGCGCCAGTATCTAGCAAGAACTTTAATGGGGTGTCATTTACAAGCAACGTTATTTATTTATTTACATTTATAAAGCGCTCACACAGCCACAGGCATCGAGGCGCTGTTACAGGAATTGTTTTTCTTAGTTGCGTAATTGTGTTATTTTTTTTTGTCTTAGTTACGTATTTATAACACGCTTAAACACCTAGAGGTTTCTAAGCGCGGACCCGGGGATCGAACCTGTTGTTGCTTCGTGTCATCTTCCTTCCATGACGCGCACGTTGCCGCAGAGCTATCCTCCCGGAACGTTAGTATGGGACTGTATTGGGTGGCTGTGGTGTTGTCTTTCAAAGCCCACACGTACCCTTTCCTTCTTTGGTCTTCTTCTGAGGACGGAGTGTCACTGCTGGTGGGAGAGCGCGTTTCAACGTACCTCACATAACGTCTTCTGTGTGAGTGTCTCTTGTCTTCCGATGAGCGTCTGTCCTCATGCATGTATCGGCTCTTGCGGTCGCCTTCCTCCTTTCTGGAGGATCTCCTTTCACTGTCCCCTTTGGTCCTGGGTGAGCTCTGGCGACTGTATCGGCGCCTGTTTTGGTTTCGGTGCTTGGTGGGCACGTGTGCCGGCGCGTTTTTGCACATGGCTCTATAGTGATCCATGCCTCCGCATGCAGCGCACTTTTGTCCTATGGCAGGGCATTCTCCTATGTGGGGGTACTCATATCCGCATTTAAAGCATGTGGCTTCGGGACGTTTGTTTCCTTGGCTGGGTTGTGCATACAGTTTGTTGACCGAATCAGTGTTCTCCCTAAGCTGTTGTATGGACACTTTTCCAAGACTGTCTAGTTGGGAGTCGACGGCCACTTCCATGCACCCCAGTGCTAGTATTTCCTCCAGGGATCTTTGTTTCTGTAATAGTTGCTTGCGAAATGGTTGCGAGAGGCATCCTGCGATTACTTGAGACCTGAGAGCCTCCTCGTTGGAGTATCTATGGAATTCGCAATGTTTTAATTTAATGCGAAGGCGCATTACGAAATTGTCTATCGACTCACCCTTTTCTTGTCTGGTCGTGTGAAACACGTGTCATTCATAGACGACGTTGGTGTGCGGGGCAAAATATTCAGCTAGCTTGGCATGCAGTTCCCAATACGTGACCGTATCCACGTTTAGTAATTCCCCTGCAATGTCTCTTACTGCTGGACCTACAGCCATGAATAATGTGTTTTTCAGTCTTGCATCATCGGTTAGCCTTATGGCGCCGGTGTAGAACTTGAAGTCCCGGAGCCATATGGTCCATCGAGGTCCTAGATTCGATGTGTCTCGAATTTCAAACGGGTTCGGCATTTGCATGACCTGGGATTCCCCTCCTTCACTTGGTGTGTGTGGATTGTTCCCTTGTGCCGCATCTACGCCCGATGGCACAGGTGCCGCCGTTCCCGCCCCACCCGAGGATGAGGCTGGGGTGCTCGCCGTGTCCGACATGACTGCTGGGTGAGGGTGGTCACAGGTGAGCAAGGCACGTGCGGGGTGTGGCTTCTGTGCCTGGCGGCCGGCGTTTTGTGCTGGGAGTTGCGAGGTCCCTTCTGTGGGCTTTACGGTTCTTTGTCACCTCCTCCGTCAGGGCTCCGTCTCTGTGTCTCCGTCAGGGCGTGTGTGTCACACGGGAGACCGGTCGTCGACATCCGCTGCTGGGGGTCGTGCCCGAGGTGCGCCGACGCGCTGCACTGCTTGACTGCAGGCCTTGGCACGACTAGCTAGGGCCCGTGCCTGCTCGTCGCCATTGTTAGCTCGCCACGCGCGGGGTTACCAGGCGTGGCGACCAGCGCGCCAAATAATACGCGGGAGCCGGAGGTGCTATGAACTTGCTTTATTAACTGCGTAGCGGCAAATGCCGCAACCCCCGTCCCACCCCTCCCCTTCCCTTGACGTCACCTCCAGGACGTCAATGTCCTGGCCGCAACGGCGGCCCGCCCACACAACGATGTGGGCTATCCGACAGAGGGTTTAATCAGAACTCTATATTGTGGTGTGTTTTATGCCTCTAGTGAGGGTTTTTTTAACACCACAACCTAGATAGATAACCTCAATCTAATAGGAATTAAAACATCCTATCCAGGGATAGAAAATGAATCTTCAAACAAAGTGGTTCTGGTGACTACAACAGAAACAATATAAGTGAAACTGCTAAGTAAAAAACTAGTGTTAAAGAGAGAGATAGTGACAGAAGAATAGGAAGATGGAAAAAAGAGAAAACAAATAATAAATCAAGAAAGAGAGACTAGTAATAGATGCTATGCGATAGGCCATATCAATGTTGGTGCCTCTCTTTTCTGACATTCTCATAAGGACATTTCATGTAGTTTCAACTAAAAAGAGAGATGATGCAATTTCTAGTAAGAGCTCCACATATTCTCTATGATGTTACTTGACCTGTTGTATGTATATGTACATAATGTAATGTGCTAAATGAGTGAGTGTGTGATGGGTGGCTGCCTGGGTGTGCATGTGTGAGTGTATGGTGAAAGGGTGCAAACTTAAATTTATAGGTGGCTGCCTGTGTGAGTGTTTGGTAATGGTACACACTTAAATGTATAGTTGGATGGTTGTGCGTGTGCTTGTATGGAGAAAAGGTGCCAACTTAAATGTATGGGTGGCTGCCTGGGTGTTTGTGCCTGTATGGTGAAAGGGTGCAAACTTACATGTATGAGTGGCTGCCTGGGTGTGCCTGTATGCTGAAAGGGTTCCCACATCAATGTATGGGTTGCTGCCTGGGTGTGACTGTATGGTGAAAGGGTGCACACCTAAATGTATGAGTGGCTGCCGGGGTGTGCCTGTATGGTGAAAGAGTATGCACTTAAATGTGTGGATGGCTGCCTGGGTGTGCCTGTATGGTGAAAGGGTTCACACTTAAATGTATGGGTAGCTGTGTGTGTGTGTGTGTGTGTGTGTGTGTGTGTGTGTGTATTGTATTGTGAATGGTGTGTGTGGTTGTGTTAAGGGGCACAACAAATCCTACATTTGAGGGGCCTTGCCCTTCAAATGTTGGGAGAGGTGCTAACGTCACAGGGGTGGGGGAGGGGCACATTTATTAGAGTGGGGGCATTTAACTTCTTTACGCATTCTACTGAGACTATTCTAGTGCAGTGTCAATATTACAAGCAGTTAATTCTCTCATTTAAGTCTGAAAGCACCCACTTATGGACTGCTGTGAGAATGAGCAAACTCCTTCCCCTCTCTACCCTTTGAATCACTCCACTGATATGCAACTACTAAACCCACATTACGAATTCAATTGCCTAAAAAAATTAAGCATTTGAATGGAGGTACTAATAGTGTAATGCGTTTTTTAAGTAATTGCCGGGCATTTTTTAACAGCGAAACCCAGCCGCTGTTTAACATCTGTGTCTTGTTCTGTCCGACAACGACTCTGCAGGTCAGCCAGGTCAAGTCAACATAGCCCAAAATGTCAGGGGAGGAGGGCTGAAGCCCAGTCAGCATGATGGTGTTGCGCCACTGCGTGTGTTTGATGCCTTCATTACTTAATGCAAATGTTCATTACTCCTAGCCCTATTCTTCCTCCTCCCAGTACCTGTGTATAAGGCTCCTTGCCTCATACACAAGTACTGGGATGAGGTAGAGGGACATGTATCTTTCTACTAGTGCAGGTTGCGGCTTACCCCTGCAGCAGCACGTTTGTGCGTATTGCTCAAGAGTGGTAATCTAGGCTGGCTCAGAGTGTGGCAAAACTCGTGATTTTTTAATGAGCTGGGGGATGTTGGGGACCCCTCAGCATGGCTCCCAAGGGGACCCTAAATGTTGTGCTATGCCACTGCCCCCTAGTGGTAAACTTGAAGTGTGCCGGTGCAGTAACTTGCCGGTATGCAGTAATACTGGCATGTTATTACCACACCGCCACACTCATAATGAGGATCATATAAATCAAATAACCACTCACTAATTAATTAATTAGTTCATTTATGATATGATATTTTATTTGTATCGCTCTCGTACACAAGTGTTTCAGCAAGCGACGAGGCAAGGGAGGGGAAACAGGGGAGAACAAAACAACGATCTTACTAGGCCCAGTGACATTGAGAATGTGCAAGTGCATGGGAAAGGGAAAGGGGAAAAGTGCATGGAAGGGGGAGAGTGGAAAGTGCAGAGCAGAGGAGAACAGATAAATAATAATAAATACAAATAAATAGATAATGAAGCAGTAAACAGGGGTAGTGCGATCAGCAATTGGCAAGAGCTGTGTTTACGCCAGCAGAACTGGGTAAGTCTGATAAGTACAAAATAGAAGAAAAAAGGGGTGTGGGGGACTGTAGGGGTTACGGATACAGTCCCCAGTGCGAGGGGTGGCGGAAGGCAGTGCAGAAGGGTGGCAGGGTGAGCAGGTACCTGGGCCCGGGGGACAGAGGGTGGCCAGGTGCACAGTGCCAAGAGAGAAGATCAGCAGGGCAGAGGGGGAGCAAAGGCAGATGCAAAGAGGAAGGTCTTGAAGTGCTTCTGTAACCGGAGATGGTTCTCCTCAAGTTTCAGAGCGGCAGGGAGTCTATTCCAGAGGCCGGCCCCAGCCGAAGACAGAGATCTCGCCGCAGCTCGATTATTTGAAAAACGACTGACCCTGAGGGAGTTAGAGGTAGAGGAGCGAAGGGCTCGAGAGGGGAGGTATTTGCAGAAGGATAGCGGAAGGCATTTTGGGCCCAGGCCCCAGAAAGCCTTGTGGACAATTTAGAGGGTTTTAATTTTGATCCTTGCATCCACTGGGAGCCAATGGAGAGATTTCAGAGCTGGAGAGATAAGATCCGAGGGCTTGAGGCCAAGGACAAGTCTCGAAGTCCTGTTCTGGATTAGTTGCAGAGGGCGAAGATTAGAGGCAGGTAAATTTAGAAAGAGGCTGTTACACTAGTCCAACCTAGAGAGAACCAGAGCTTGGGAGACAGTGAGTTTCTGGGGGAAGGAGAGGAAAGGAAGAGTACCTCTGAAGAGGTGCAGTAGGAAGTTTGACTTTTTAGAGACCTCCGAGATGTGGGAGGAGAAGGAAAGTGTGGAGTCAAAGATGACCCAGAGGTTCTTAGCCTCGAAGGTGGGGATGGGAGGAGGGCCAAGCGAGGCCGGCCAGAGAGAGAGGGGAAAGGATGGAGAAGGTGTGCCAATGAGGAGGATCTCAGTCTTGCTGGCATTCAGGCAAAGATCATTGGTGGCACACCAATCTTGAATGACAGTTAGGCAATTCGAGATGAGAGAGGGAGAGGAGGTGGCCGAGAGCAGCCTGAAAATGAGTTGAGTGTTGTCAGCTTAGCACTGGAAATTTGAGTATAGAGTGGCAATGCAGTGGACAAGAGTTGCCAGGTATTGGTTGAAAAGCCAGGGCGAGAGGTTAGACCCCTGAGGAATATCACAGGTAGAGAGGAAGATAGATGATAGGAAGGCGTCAGTTGGACCTGGGAAGGTCGATCAGAAAGGAAAGAGGTCAGCCAGGCCAGAGCCTGATCGGTGATACCCAGGTTCTCACAGAGACGGTTGAGCAGGATGGTATGGTTGACCGTGTCAAAGGCAGAAGAGAGATCGAGTAGGATGAGGACAGAGGGAATGTTAGAGTCAAGGTTGGAGAGCAGATATTTGCGGATGTTCAGGAGAGCAGTTTCGCACTTCTGGCTGCTCTGGAACCAGACTGGTGGTCATAGAGACAGACAACAGAATCAGAATGAAGGTTAAACTGAGAGATGGCCAGCTTTTCCAGGTGTTTGCCCAGAAAGGGAGTAATGGAGATTTGGCGATAGTTAGCAGGACAAGAAGGATCCGCTGAGGGTTTCTTGAGCAGAGGATGCACAAGGGAGTGTTTCAGAGGGGAGGGGAAGGATCCTGAGGCAAAGGAATTCATTTGTTCATTCATTCTTCATCATCCCCATCTTTCTCCCTCTTACACCCTACACTGCGTACATCAGGCAATGTAGACACACCAGGCAATTGCTCGACCACTCATATAACTGTTCTATAAACCCACAATATTGCATTCCCACACTACGCTCATAGATTTAATCTCATCAGTAATCAATAGACCCTTACACTTGGGGGCTATATGACAACACAATCCACATGCGTCCAATTTACCTAGAACCTCATCGGAACACAAGGCGTGAGTACTATAGAATTACAGCTAATCAGCACACCAGGACTCACACCTTGCCTCTGATGCCACTGTCACCTGACCTGTCCCCCTCTCTTGCAGAGCCAAGCACCATGATGCCCCCAGAATGGTAGAGTTCATGCTACGCAAGACCGAGTTACATTACATTGCATCAGAGAAGCAGGCAAAATGTCATCAATAATCTGCTGGTACCATGAGATTCACACTCAGAGCATTTCATCGTCAAAGGACATTGGGCCTCATTACAATTTTGGCAGTAAATCAGTAATAAATTCACAGAGTAACCACACACATCTTTTACCACTAACACAACTTGGTCTTGTGGCTTTAGCCTGTAAATACAAGTAGTGGTATATTTATTAATATTGTTATTAGGGTATTTATAGCACAAACCTAGCTTCAAGAAGCAACAGAGCGCTTTACAATTGTAGAGGAGGAGCCAAAAGCCTCCACCAGAAGTCCAGCCCTGAACTTGCCTATCTGTTGGGAACCAGAAATAGTGATCAAGGTGTGATGCTGGAAATGCATTGGAGGGGCAGGGCCTCCCTGTCCTTGTCCTGTACTCCTTTATCATGTGTGTTCTGTGTTGTTTCCTGCACAGTAGTCCATGTGGTTCTCCCGGCAGTGCAGCTCTTCCTCTTTTTGGTTGTGGTGAACAATCCCTTGGGATACTCTTATGGTACCCATGGGTGGGGGGTACAACCCTGTACCCCTAGTGTATGTTTTTGGGCACCTGTGTGTGGCCCACAGAGCGGGGTATTGGCTGGTGGCAGCTCCATTCTGAATTTGACATGTGCTCTGAGTATCCTCCATTTTGGGAACCCAGACCCTACCATGGGAATTAGTTGATTCCTGATAGGAGACAAGATGGCCCCTGTGGCCTCTTGCTTTCTTTTGCCTGTTACCTTGGCTTCCCAAAGTGCTGGGAAGCCCTAACTCTGTCTCTTCCCCTGACTAGCTGTTGGGTGGAAGTTCTATATATGGTATTGTGGGGAGGTCCAGGCCAGACTGGCTGGAGCCTTCCCAATGACTGTATGTTGTGGGTACACTCTTGGGGTGGGACCTGGGTGAATGGAGTGTGTGAGCAATATACATTTTATATTATGGGTGTCTGGTTTCTAGTGTGTGACACAATGAATGAGACAGCCTGCCCGAAACAGGTATGAATGCAGTGTGGCGTGCTGAATGGCTGGGTGCTTGTCTCAATCCACATTCCTTGTTGTGAGTGTCTGGATGGAGAAGAATGGCCTGAATGCACTGTGAGCCTGATTGGCTGTATGCCTGCTGAATGCCCTTCTGAATGATTGGCTGCCTGAGCCTGGCTCAGCAGTGTGAATGAGAGACAGAACAGTATATCTGGGGACCTCTCACTTACTGAAATTGTTCAGAAGCTGAAATCGAAACTTGTTGCTTAACCTTGAAGCCCAACTGGAAGAAGAAGGCTTTGCTGCTCCTTTCCTTTGAGGCAATCCGAAAGATGTCGTGTCTCCAAGAACTGATACAAGAGAGGACCTGGCTAGGATACCTCCTCCTGAGCTACGAGGGAACATCGTGCACCAGCTAACCTTCACCAAGGCTCCCTGGAAGTCAGTCCTCGAAAGGCTGCCAACTGGAGACAGAGACCGCCGAGGAATCTGAAGTGAAGCGCCAGGACGTCAACAGCCATCACCGCCGACTGAGGTTCGGAGGACCGATGTAACCTCATCGACCGGAGCTACAATGCTCCATTGCCTAAGACACTTTGAAATCAAGGACTCCCTTGATCACCACCGTAGACCACTTTGTCCCGCTGGAGAAAGTCGAGGTTGCCGACGAACCAAGGTGAATCCGCTGGTGGGTTTCCTGCCACCCAAAGTCCACAAAGACGCTGACGAAGATCCGAAAGCCAGCCGTAGTCGAGTCCCGATCGCTGACGCCAAATGCCGATGACCTGAAGCCCTTGCTGGGCCTACATTCTTCATCAGTCTGCTTTGCGGCAACAACCTCTCGTCATCGAGGTGTACCACACGCCTCATTTTCGCAGGACGTCTCCGATTGATCATCAACGAGCACTGCAAGGACCAAAGCTGCTGCCCCAACAACATTGTTGACCTTTTCTTCTAGGAATCTCAACAATCCATGGCTCCTTCCTTAAAGGGAGTTCACTCAAGAAGGATCTGTCAACGGCTCATCAAAGAACTCTGCTAAATCAGGTACATTGTGGTAGTAGAACATCTTTAGAAGGAAACACGACTCTGCTAAACAATATATGGACTGGGCTTATTAATATACTTTAGTTGCAGGTTGCCCAGGTGGGGGGATCCTCACACAGAAGTGTGTCTGGTGGTAGGGCCCAAGTATTCTGCCAATTGCTTAACCACTTGTTTCCCTCCTATGTCTGGTGTTGGTTCACATTGCAATTAGACTCATGTCATTTCAACTCTCAGCAGTTGGTGCATTTTAAAGGAGTGAAGTGAAGGGTGAACTGTGGTACCACATCGATATAGTACATATTCACCATATTCGTATTGCCTGAGCACCAAGTGTGTTATTGTGTGTGTATGTATTCTGAACCTTATTTATATAAAGAACTGTGTTACCACTAACATGATGTGTGGACATTGCTTTGTCGGGGGTTGGGACTACACTGTACTCAAGAACCAGTCCACATCACCTCCTGAGAGCCTAAGCCTTGATTGCTCGACCTTTGTTACCATATAGAAAATGTTGGCAGGGTTCTCAGTACTTCTACTGTGCCATATAGACAGGCGGGAGTACAGAAACACCCCTCCAGTCTTTACACAAGGTGACACTTGTAATGATGCCTATAAAACGAGCAACCTTTAAAGCAAAGTATCCATTAAGAAAACCATTCTTTATGAATCCACAAAAAGTAGACAGTCTCTTGGGAAGGATCCCCGAAGAGCACGTGAAGACCGATGAAAGAAGAGACGGGTGACGTCACATGAAGAAAGTGACACACCTCAGATGAGATGACAAGAAAGAAGGTGGATAGATCATATAGAATCTGATGACGAAGTTAAGAATTGAGTAAACTTTCATATGCGGAATGAAGATTGCACGTGTCAAGCACGGAAGAAAATGTAGACAAGATAATCATGAGGCTGGCTGTACGTAGTGAATAGTGTAAGCGGTGCCGCCAAGGTATATATTTGCATAGGAAATCCGGAAGTTCCACATCATACTTTAGCAAACTGAAAACCCTGTGAATAGAATGATTAGAAGTGTGGCGCAGCAGAATAAGCCTGGATGACGATGGAATGAGAATTGAGAAGGTTTGCCTGTCCCAGTATCAGGGATTGGGGCAGCCAAGAAACTGGTTATCTATCATGGAAAGATACAATGAACGAGAAGGCAAGAGCTGAGCTACTATTAAGGTGCGGCGGAAGGGCAATGAATGCCAAGTTTTATTCATTAAATGTTATTAAATAATACGAAGGAGCTCAAGACATGGTCTCCAGTCACATGGTCAGAGGAAAGTAGACTTTGGGCAAGCTATGCCGAGACCAGAAGGTAAAGTCATGCTCACACTACCTTTTAATCCCAGGAGCAGTCATACTTACAAAGCCAATTTCAAAAGATTATTCTCATGGCAGACAGCTTGAGTGATAATAGATGATGGGCTAATTGGGTGAGGAGGCATGGTCAAGTCCAACCCGTTTGCACCTGTGGTACCATCTTGCATGCTGCTAACGAGTGGAAAATTCCAGAAGGGTACAAGCGTGCCAACCAATTATAAAGGGCTACGTACCAAAGAGACACCAAGCCCTTCCCCCTTGTATAGCCCATATGTACATAACAGAATCTGGTCCTTAGACCTCCACTTATTAACAAACTTCAAACAAAAAACCCTGCATGCGCCTACCCTACTCACTCTGCCATCCACCCCCTCCCCACAGCTCGCCCCTTTCCCCGACACCCTCTAACGTCGTATCATGTCCTGATGCCCACAAAACTGAGCCGCTCTGAGGACCTCACGTTGCATGCCCTCTGAGGGGGTGACCCGCCTGGGTGAAAGCGTTCCAGGCTGCAACGTCAGTGCTAACTTCCCTCTGCCCCCTGTACACGGCTCAGTGCCAAACTTTCGTCTATGCTTCTGCCCATTTCCTCAGGTCCCCCCACCAGGCCTCTATTCGGGCTCCCCCAGCAGTCTTCCACACTAGCACAATCTTAGAAAACACATATGAGGTCTTTCATTCTGGTGAGATGCTCTTCTGCCTGACTAATGGGGAACATTCCCAGCAAGCATGCCTTAGGTGGCCACTCATGCATCGCAATGCCAACATTTGCCACTCTTTCTGTGATGTCCGACCAAAACACCCTGATCACTGGGCAGGACCAGAACCTATGCAACATGCCCGCCGTATCGCTTGTGCATCTGGGGCATTTCTGCTCTCCCGCTCTGGGAACTGTGAAATTGTGTGTGGGTTCATGTATGCTTTGTGTGTAGTATATAGCTGTGTCAACTTACATCTGGCATTCCTGGACACCGTACGAGTATACCTCAGTGCTCCAGCCACTCCCTGTCTGTGAATTCCCATCCAAAGTCCTCCTCCCATTTAGCCATTGCCTTAAGTTCCTTCGTCTTGAATGTGTAAATTAGCATTTTTGCAGAGCCTGGTAACCATATGACCCACCTGCGAAAATTCATAGATGGAGTCCAATACTCTTCTTACCTCCCTCTTGAGTTCTAGCAATCTTGCCTCGACCTCCCTGATTAACCTGAGATATGTTAGAAACTGTCAACTATGGATATCATATTTCGAATTAGCACCTGGGGCGTAGGGCACAGGCAAGCAGATTCTGCAGAACGCTGGCTAAAATCTCTGATCTCAGCCTGCGTTCTATGGAACCCGCAGGCTGCCTCCCTGCCACCGGCAGCCATTTTTGTTTAAAAAATTTTATTTTTTTCCTAAACCTCCCTTCTCACCACTTACCTTTTTGCGGCAGCAGCACTGACCGCTGCCCGCAGCTCTTCCCCGCTGTACTGAGCGCTCCGTTTGGCCACTGTACGGAACCCCTCTAGCCTTTCGATGGTGGGCATCTTAGGAAAGGATTTTCCTTCGTTCAACGGGACACCTGTGGGTGCCGCTTTGGTAACCCTGGGTGCCCGCCGTATCGGGTGCTAACACCAGAGTCAATTCAGGGAAACCCATCAGCTCTCCTTCATCGAACAAGTCCCCCAACTTCATTATCCCATGGGTTCCCAGTAGAGGCTTAAGCTAGAGATCTCACTTTGCTTTCTTTCCGCACAGTGCTGTCAGCGGTATGTTGACATAGCACGGGTCCGGCTTGCCCAAAAGCTTCCAGAGTTTGTGTCATATGTTCCATCCCAGGGCTATTAGCATAGATACTCCACGCATGCTGGTGTCCCTCACCCAGAATATTTCCATCAGATGATATGGCCTAACTTCCTCTTGCAATACGCCTGCGTCCAGAGAGACCCCATCTGCTAAACCAGGTCATAATGAACTGTAACTGACTTGAGAGGTAGAAGGATTCAAAGGGCCTCATCACGACCCAGGCGGTAAGTTACCGCCTGGGCCGTGACTTTACCACCATGGCGTAAACTACGTTTACGCCATGGTGGTTGGCGGACTTACCGCCCCATTCCGACCTTGGCGGGGCGGTAAGTCCCCAATCCCCATTTACCCTTCCCCATTCCCATTTTTGCCCCATAGGGCATAATGGGAGTGGGGAAGGCATTAATTACGCCACCGTAAATTACGGTGGCTTAATTAACTCCATGGTCCCTTAGCGCCATGGATTTTAACACCTGCTAAAAGCAGGTGTTAAAGTCGCCATGGCGCTAAGGGACCTCGTATTCAGGCGGTAAGGGTCGGCGCTGTTTACGGCGCCGTAAACCCCTTACCGCCTGGGTCGTAATGAGGCCCAAAGTGTCTTAGCTTCATTACGCCGTCCTCTTAGTCCCTGCATAATGTGTCTAGTGATATTCTGCACCTCTTGCCCTCCCAAATGAACCCCCTTATTCTGGACTCAAGTACACGGATCAAAAAAGTAGGAATATCATAGGGTATGTTTGCAAAGTGGTACAGCAGACGCGGCAGCACCACCATCTTATATAGCGCTACCCTATCCATCATCAACAGGGGCAGCTTCTGACAGAGTTCCATGGATTTCTCTATAATCCAAGCGTGCTCATTTCATGCTCCTTCCTGGAGTCATGATATACATGAACTCCCAAGTATTGGAAAATATCCACTGCCCACTGTAACTCTAAGTTCCGCAGAAATCCCTGCTCGGCAGGGGGGGCCGCCTTGACTTATCTTTACTGATAGTTATGCCAGAAAGCCTTGAAAAGCACTCAAGAACCTCAAGTATATGTGTTATGTTGGTCTCCGGATTTTGTACGTAAAGCAAAATGTTGTCCGCTTATAGAGAGACCATGTGCTTGTTAGTACCCACTGGTAGGCCCGTGTCTGCAAATTCCGCCTGGAGAAAAGCTGCAAGGGGCTCCAGTACCATAATAAACAACATGGGAGAAAGCGGGCACCCCTGCTTGGTTCCATTGCGCAAGTCCCATTATCTGAGACCTGTCTCCCGGTTCATGCTGTGGCCATCAGCTCTGTATATATCAGTTTGACCCGCTGCAAAAGTCTCTGAGTCACCCCAAAATGTTGCATGACAGCATACAGCCAATTCCACCACACAGAGTCAAACGCTTGGATCGCGTTGCGCGAAGCCACAGCATAATCTGTCTCTGCACTATTAGTCCTCTCTATTACGTGATGTAACCTGTGCGGATTCCAGGACGTGTTTCTGCCCGGAACATGCCCCATTTGGTCAGGATGTACAAGGACACCTATCACATTCCCTAGTCGGTTTGCCAGGAGCGCCGTAAGGATTTGGCAGTCCTGGGTAATCATTGTAAGCTGTCTATATGAGCCATTCTCCAGCAGGGGCTTATTAGGCTTAAGTATCTGTACTATGATGGACTCCCTCAAACTTGCAGGCAGCCTGACCACCTCAAATGCCTCCTCTTGCATCTACAGGAGTGTGGGCGCTAGCTCATTTACATACTCTTTGTAAAACTATGCCGGGAGGCCATGGTCTCTGGCGTTTTATCCAAAAGGAGCGAGAGTACAACCGCCTTCAATGCATCTGCAGTAAGCAGGGAATCGAGCATCTCGACCTACTCGTGTTCCAAATGGGCAGCTTAATGTGTGACAGGGAATCCTCTATGTACCTTGCACAACCTTCCAAGTCCTTGCCATAGAGAAGCTGGTAAAACCTGCTAAAGACTACGTTGATCTCACTCTGGGCACACCACTCCAGCCTGCATCCACGTTTGATAGAGCTATTAATTTCTCTCTTCTCCACTCAGCTTAGCCAAGACAGTACTCTCCCTGGTATATCACCCCTTTTGTGAAGTTTCTACATGTACCTTGCATAATTATATTTTCCCAGTCACTCCCAGTCTGATGTGCTTGCCTGGCAGAACTTGATAAGCGATCTCCTATGTCCCACAGTTCGCTCCCCATCATTTTCCAGTACCTCTATCACTGACTCTGTTCTGGAGATGTTCTGGGATGTTGTTTAACAGGTCTCTCCTTGTACCGCCCGTTTTGCTTATGACCTCACCCTTCATCACCACCTTGAATGTTTTCCACATGATCCGTTAAGTGCAAAAAACTAATTTATCGTATCCCCCTATATGCACCCTGAATGGCTCATTAAGCAGGTGAACCCGTAGGCTCTTTAAGACGAGGTAGCACTCTATGCCAATACTCTCACACCAATAATCAGACTGACTCAGGAAGTTGGCAAAACTGTTGCTGGTTTATTAACAATTATCTAAAGCAGGAAGTACAACGGGCATCAACGGATGCCGCACAAGCGTTCATTCAGTGATTCACATAAACAAAACACAGATTTATAGCAAAAACTCATCAGAGGTGACGTCATACTACGTGGCAAAGTAAGAAAACCTATGTGGAGTTGTGATAGGCTTAAAGGGAACATCTAAGTATACTTTCTATATAGGAACAGGTCGCGATTGGGTTTCTACAGTCAGGTGGACAGCTAAGCACACCCCTGGTGCAAGTCATCTTCTGTGTCATACTAATACACAATGTTTCATTGGCTTACAAACTATAGGACCCTTTGCTACCTACAACCACCCACTAACCAAACCATACCCCACAATGTCACCACACAAAACATATCAGACACATCCGACACCCACGCCTCAACTAACAAACTACACACACCTCACATCAAATGTGCCCTCCTCAATGTCAGCTCCCTCCCAGCTCACGCATCAGATATTCATGACCTCTTAACCAACAATAACATCGACCTATGAGCCATCACTGAAACATGGTTACATGAAGCATCAGGCCCCACCATTGCACTTGCACTACCACCATACTCAGACAAGACAGACCTGAACGAATAGGAGGTGGAGTAGCATTCATCTACAAGGAAAACCTCCAGCTCCGACTTGTCAGTCACTCCTCGACCAGCAACTCTGACCTCTTATCGGCCAAACTCGCACTGTCACCCAACAGTACCATCAATATTCACTTACTATACTGTCCCCCAGGCCTCACCCTAGACTCTCAGGAAAACATCATCCACATTCTCAGTAATAATATCAAAAGCTCTACTAAAACCCTTCTACTAGGAGACCTCAATCTGGGATTCAATGATGCTAAAGACAAACCTGCGGGCACCCTCACCAAGGAACTTAGTGACTTAGGCTTCACCCAGAAAGTAGAAAGTCCAACTCACTCCAAAGGCTGCATTCTAGATTGGATCACTGACCATAACTGCCTCGCATCTATCACCTCTAACAACTCACTGCCCTGGACCAACCACAATTGTATCAAATTCTCTGTTCCCATCACTAAAAACCACAAAACTCTGACCCCTGCTATCGCTGCACAAGTCAGAAGCTCTAAAAAGCTTGAAGAGGATAGCCCGCGCCCTTACCTCAATCCCCCCAAACTAGCACCCCCTTTCGTTAATGACCCCAATATCCTAGCAGACATCTACAAAGATGTCATCACTAAAGCTATTAATGAAATAGCACCACTGGAATGGAAAAAAGAAAAGAAATCACTATACACCAACTCTTGGTTCACTGAAGAATTGCACTCAATGCGCTCCTGCTAAAGAGAAGCACTAAAAAACTGGCAAACCAACCCCTGCAGCAGTGCCAAATACAAATTCAACTTAATCTCCCACCAATACAAAACAGCTATCACTGCTGCCAAAGCCAACGCCTTCAACACACGAATCTCGAATGCCAAATCGCACTCTAAAGAATTCTTCGCCATTTTTAAACAGCTCACCCCCCCCCCCAATACACCTGATGAAATAATCAAAGATGAAGCTTGGTGTGCTAGTATCCAAGCTGCCATGCTACACAGAATTTACCTTCTCCAAAAGAAAATCAAAGACCATTGCAAAGCATTACCTCAACAGACAGGAACCAAGCCTACCAACTCCACACCCACCTCGTCCAAGCCCACCATACCTGACTTCTCCTTCAGGGATGTCACTGAACCAGAAGTTATCAACTTACTAAAAAATCTCAAACCATCCCCTTGTAAAGGCGATATATACCCGCCCAAGCTCATCAAAGATTGCGCAGACTGCTTTGCGCCGCTCTTTACGGCCTTCATCAATGCATCCTTTAAATCAGGCATTATCCCAGCTAGCCTCAAAGAGGCCTGGGTCCGCCCCCTCCTAAAAAAACCTACCCTCGACCCCCTACAAGCCAACAACTATGGACCGATAACTACAGTGCCATTCCTCTTGAAATTACTGGACAAAGCCGCACACTGCCAAATCCAACACTTTCTAGAAACCCACTCCATCCTAGGGACCAGGCAATCAGGCTTCCGGAAAGGACATAGCACCGAAATAGCCCTGGGGGATCTGAAGAGTCAGATCACGCAAATCATGGATATGGGCAAGCCATCCCTACTGCTCCTCCTAGATCTCTCAGCCGCATTCGATCTGGTTGATCATAAGACCCTCACCTCACACCTCACACACTCAGCCAATTTCTCTAAAGAATCAGCCCTCTGGATCACCTCCTTCCTCGAGGGAAGAGCCATGAAAGTCTTCTCGGACACTGCTAACGCCACAACCACTGCAATCCATTGCGGGGTCCCTCAAGGATCCTGCACTGCAACCACACTTTACAGCTTGTTCACTAAGCCTCTTTTTGACAAACTCGACTCACATGGTATCACATACACGAACTACGCGGACGACACACAAGTACTTCTACCTCTCTCAGGATCATACCACGAAGACGCCAAGGCAATGCACACAATCTACTCCATCATCTAGGCTTGGATGGCAGTTAATGGCCTCTGCCTTAATGGAGACAAGACTGAAATCATGATACTAGGTCAACAGAGCACCCTAGACAAACTGGACAAACTGTACGCCAACTGTCATGATCTCTGCTTCCAAAAGGTCAGGGTTTTCCCAACTCCCTTGGAAGCAGATCCATAACCCAGGTTCCGAGTGCCAACCAGTCCCAATTGGGACCTTTTGGACCCAGTCCTGGCGCCAGTGGCACCAGGCTCATAAATATGCCCAGTCCCAGCGCTGGAAGCGCCAGGCTCATAATGCTTGGGTGGACTTACCTGCAGCAGACCATGCTGCTTACTTGCCTGCCAGTTGAGCCTCTGATCCTCTTCTGTTTGGAACTACTTTTCCTGTTGGGTGGGGCAGGAGCCACTCCCTAGATTCAGAACACTGGAACTCTTCTGGAAAGCAGGAACTCTTTTCTTACCTTTTCTTACAGGTGTGGCTGTGGAAGGAGACACCTAAGCACTACAGGAGGCTATTTAAACCACACCCGATGGATGAATCTTGCTTTGCGTTATTCTGCATCCTCTGCAGCAGAACGCTCATCGTGTCTTCTGCATCTGATCCTGGGCCTAAGGAAAAAGGCTTACCATCCTGAATCCAGTCTTCAGCAACACCTATAAAGACAAGAAAGAACAGGTTAGCATTACTGTCTTCAGTGACAGCTCTTCACTTACCCGGTCCATCGGCTGTCACCAACGCCTCGCGCTGCATTCCGGCATCTGAAAGACAAAGGCTTACCTACTCTTCGTGCGCTCCGGAGGTCTTCACACTGCATTCTGGCATCTGAAAGACAAAAGCTTACCAACTCTTCGCACGCTCCGGAGGCCTTCGGCGCTGCATCCCGCATCTGAAAGAAAAAACAAGGTGCGTTTAAAGACATTGGGGAACTTTAATACTCACGTGCCATTACTCCTTTCCACATCTAACCCAGTGGGTATTCCGGCACCCTGCAGCCGCTCCGAACTTGTACCTGCAAAATAAAAAGACAGTTAGAGCGCATCATGAAGCAGGCAACAAGCGCTTACTTACGTGCTTCCAGGCGCTTCTATTCATCACACGGGCTCCATCTTCAACTCACTTCAGCCCGTCATCCGCCATCGCCGCAACCCTGCAAAACAAGAAACATCATTACTAAAGACTTTAAAGACATTAGAATTACTCGAAACTTACCGTTCGTGCAGTAAACGACGGACAGCAGTCCTCTGAAGTCAAGAGGCCTGCTCCCCTTATCCAGTGAAGAAACTGGTTACAGCACCCTGCCCCGAGGCAGATGGAGAGCACGGCGTTCACTTACCTAAGGTGAGAGCGTTAACCTTTGGGGATCTACAGGAGAAGAGAAAGGGAAGAAGAGAGAGACATTCAATAACTCAGTTCCTTAATCCCATATTTTCTATCTGCAGACATCTTACCCTTCAAGTCAGACATACAGTGCACAGAGGTCCAGCCCAAAGAGCCAGCCGTGTGTTACACATCACCTTTGCAGATACAGTATAAGCCCAGTCAAGACCGGCGCCTCTACGGGAATCAGGTGAGCGTTACACCAACTTCTCCATTGACAACTCCATCATCCCCGTAGCCACAGTGGTCAAGACACTGGGAGTTTACCTAGACTCCTCACTATCAATGACCAGTCAAGTTAGCACAATCACTTCCTCATCTGCGCATACCACCAAACGTATAAACGCCATCAAGCCATACCTCTCAAAACCTAACTGCCTTTCAATAGCCAAAGCAACCATTGGAGCCAAACTGGACTATTGGAATGCCCTCCTAGAAGGCATATCGGCAAAAAACTCTAAACAGAATACAAGTCACACAGAACAGTGCTCTCCGGGCCGCTCTTAGCATCCCAAGAAGAGAGCATATCTCCAAGGCCAGACACTCAGCCCAATGGCTCCCGGTCAAAGAGCGGATCACACTCAAAATCCTCACCCTCGCACACAAATGCCTCTCTCTTTCCGCCCCGTCCTACCTATCAGAGACCATCTCCAAATCCTCCTCCTGAGATCCCACCAGGACACAATACACCAACTTACTCCATATCCCACGCATCAAAAAAGCCAAAGCCGGTGGCCTAAGCTTCCCCTACATTGCTGCCAAGTCCTGGAACGCTCTACCTGCAGACATAAGAGCGGAGAACTCACTCCTGATTTTTCGTAGGAAACTTATGACCTCCTTCCTTGCACAATAATATGTGATACTCGCTAACCTATGTAAATATACTGCACTATAAATTTGTACAAATGTCATATCTGCTCCTGTAAATTATGTATTACTCGTGTATATGCAACTAAGATATATCTGTAACAGGTGCCACGATGCCCCCGGGCTGACGTGCGCTCTACAAATCCGAATAAATAAATAAATAAGTGGCCCTCTACAATTGGTTGGCACGCTTATACCCTGCTGGAATATTCCACTCACTAGCAGCATGCAAGCTGATACCCCATGTGCTGGAGGGTTGAACTTGACCATACCTCCGCACCCAATTAGCCCAACATCCATCATCACTCCTACTGTCTGCCATTCAATTCATAATTTGAACTCGGCCTTGCAAAGGATCACTATGCCTGAGAATAAAAAGGAGTGTGAGCAAGGCCTTATCTTCTGGTCTCGGTGTAGCTTGCCCAAAGTCTATTTTCATTTGACCATGTGACAGGAGACCACATGTGAGCTCCTTCATTGTATTATTATTAAATTAATAAAACCTGGCGCTTCTAGAGTTTTTCCATTACACCTCAACAGCAGCCCGTCTTGCTTCTCACTTTCATTGCATCGCCTCGGATAACCAGTTTCTTGGCTGCCCCAACCCTTGAAACTACAGTGTCCATTTGGGTTGCAGTAGATAAATCTTCCCACATACTTCTTATGGTTTCTCAGATACATGACCGTTGTTCCCTCAGGTGCATGGAAACTGGCTTCTATATACTTTTTGATTTCTTCATCAGTCTGCTCTTTGGGTCCAACCCCTGATTCGACATTGATCATGAACTTCATTCCTCTTGCTTTCATTGCTGTCTTCTTGCACTGTGTGATTATTATTATGTTCAAACAGAATCCAAACATGATCATCACCAACAAGGCTCGGGGAAACTTGAAGATATTTGCCATCCATTGTGGAACCCATGAGAAGATCGACACAAACCAGCTGTCATCTGAAATATCTTCTACTTCATCTTCCATTTTGATGTGCAATTTCATCAGCATCGTTAGGGCCTCTGTCAAGGTCCCATTCTCTTAATCGTGAGAAGGTCTGAATGTGCAACATGATTCTCTGATTTTGGCACAAACGCCTCCATCCATGCTGGTCTGAAGAGTCATCAGTATTATGGCTCTCAATTCTTCCTTGATAGCATTGAATCCCTTTATGTTAGTGTTCAACATCTGCAGGAGCTCCAGCGAGTGATTTGCAACCGCTTTGCATTCACCATTGTCTGTATCCCTGGCATGAAGATAGTTGTGAATACTGCAGCAGTCTGATTGAACAACCTGTGTTCATACGGAACAGAATTCAAAGTTTCTATCGATTTATCTGAAAAGTAGACTCCTTCTTTGTTCAATTGAGGAATCCAACTGCTCTCCTCTTTCTCAGGTAAGCATCTGCTTTTGGAAACCATCGAATGTTCAGGTCACTCTTCGGAATCACCCATGCTGGAACATGGACAAGTACTATAGAACACAGCCCTCTCCAGTCTTTGGGCAACTTCATGTATGCTCTGGATTCACAAGCCCAGTAGTGGTCCATTATCACTACTGTCCCATCCTTCATTCCTGGTACATCAAAGATTCAACCAAATTGCTACTTCTCTCCAGCTTTTCTTGTGCCATTGTTTCTGAATCCACAGGCACTATCTGCAACAGGCCTCCTTTGTCCTCATCCCATGCCAGCAGCTTTGCAAGCTTCAGCCAGGGAGGTTTGCATCCCTTTTCCACACAATCTATAACTGGTTTGTGATGTCCTGTTACTGCCACTGCTCTGCAGTCAACTATGCTTCCTTCCCATTCATCTGGAGATAGTACTGTTCCCCAGATTTGCATATGGCCTCTTTCCTTGCATCTTCTTATTTCTTCATAATATTTTCCTTGACAATTGAGCTTTTTAATTATTTCCCATCTGATTCCTGCTCCCTTCATCCCAGGCTGTTTTCATCCTATCACATTATCTCAGGTGTGTGCTCTCGCTCTTGTCTTGAAATCTTGCACATAATCATCTTCTTCTGGAGCTGACCATTCAGTCACCCATACCAAGGTTGCTGTTCAACCCTGGAACTTACCTCTTGTATGGCAGAGTAAAAGGTGAGTCAGGCAATGAGCTGTCTGGACTTCTACTTCTATAGCTATGAATATCGTGGATTTCCCCCAAAGCATAAGATAGGAGAGTACAAACATAGCAACTCTCTTCAGAGGTCCTTTTTCCCACCTCTTTCATGTGCTGATACCTCATATTATTCCCAAATGTGCTGTACTGTCTAGATAATAATTTACCTCATAATCATCTTCCCCTGTACTTTTCTTTGGTTTCCCTCTTGCAAGGTAAGTTTGCAGATAATGATCATGGAGAATATCAAACAGGGACCTTCTTACAAGGGGAATCATAGGAACACTTCTCAGAGAAATGGCTGTCTTTACATGTGTCACTGGTGAAGGGATAATCACATACAGCCTTGTTCTCTTTGCAAAAGATAATTCTGCATATGTCACTGGAGTGGGAAGAATCAAGGGGACTCCTATCTTTTTGGGACCAATGAAGTAGACTGTATGAGTCAGCAAAATCAGAAAATCAATAATGAATGTTGAACACACATATGTTATGCACCAATACATGAGTCCCCACCACATTCGATTCTCCACAACTCTTTGAATGTTGCTCATTTTCTGGAACTGCATTACTCTCAATAGTCCATATTGTGCCTATGTACTAATTTTATGGAAGGAAAAAACCTTTTTAATCAGGCAACCTCGTTAGATGCTGGGGAAGCTGCAGGATCTGTTCAATTATCGCTGCTAGTGACCTCCTAATTGCAGGGACATTTTTAGGATCTTACAGGAACACAGAAATATAAGTGTTAAGCCAAACAAAAGCAGGCTAAGCTTGGAGTATGTATATAAAGACAGCAAGAAGTATTCTATGAGCATTGACATCGGTTAGAACTATGAGGTTGAATCAAAGAGAAAGGAATGAATTGGGAAACTGTTCCCTTTTCCATTTGTCAAACTCAAAGTCTTGATCTGTCATTTTAGCACATCAACACTTTCTAAAGTCCAATTCAAAGATTCCGGTGGCTCTAGAATGTTTGCTTTTGCACTCCTGCTACAATACTTATAAAGAGTGTCTGAGGTGAGCCACAGTCAAAATGTACAATTGGATTTATTTAATCAGCCATCTTAGCATCCTTCTTCCTCATCATCGATCGAGTCTGCATGTGCTGAACTACTTCTTCTTGTCTTGCTTCTGAATCAACGGTTGGAGGTGCATCAGTCTCAACAGCAAATGGCTTCACGTCGCCCAGGTATATGCAGCCGTGCTTTTCTTGGATTTTTCTGTAAATGGTCCACTAAAACGGGGCTCATGCCATTTCCTTGTGAACTAGGACTGGGTCTCCAATAACTATTTTGGGCATAGGTAATAGTCCTTGACATCCGGTTTCTGAATGATCTTCATCTGTGTCCTGAGACCGAAACACCCCTTGACTTGAGTTGGTCTGAAATGACAGAGATACTAGCGGTCATGCATGTCAAACACGTACGTAACTCATTTCCTAACCATTCTGCAATCATCTGGGCATCACTTCTGCTACTCAATGGAGGATACAAGGGCATTCTCATTTGCCTGCCTGTTACTAGCTTGTGGGGTATGAGGTGGTGGTCCAACGGCTGATCGCTTAATGCATATAATGCAAGGGGCAGGCAATATAGCCATCCCTTTTTCAATGTTAACTTCAATTTAGTCATTCTCTCTTGGAGAAGATCGTTGAGTCTCTCACATATCCCGTTCGCTTACGGGTGATAAGCAGAAGAAAACTTGTGTTTTATGCTAAGCAATAAGCTAATCTGTTCAAATACTTCATTAACAAAATGGGGCCTATTGTCGGTTCTCAGCACCTCACATGCCTCCCATCTAGGAAAGACTTCCCGGACTAAAAACTTTGCAGCGCAAGTGGCATCAGGGTGTGTACATGGACCTTCATCCATCTTGAAAAAGGGCACACCACCACTATCATATACCTGTATCCACTACATACCTGCAGCATATGAACATAGTCAATATGTAAATGCTGAAAATGCTGAAAAGGACTATTCGGCCGAGGAATCACTCCTCTGATAGTTCACAGTGTATGCCCAGCAGTAAACGTTTGACATACGATACAATTTACTACATAAAATGCAGCATGTTCTAACAGGTTTGGTAGAAACCAGTCCTCCGCAATAGCTGCTGAGAGGCTTTCCCTAGTTACATGTGCAGGGTAGTGCAGCTGTTCAAGTGCTACCCTTAACAAGGCTACAAGCATCACCAGATTTCTAGTGCTGTCCTGTCACCACAATGCCTCAATGGGGGATAATGAACACCCCCTCCGTGTCCACAATTCTTGCTCTTCCTGTAGAGCACTGCCTAGAACCTCCATCAACTGTGTTATTGACAAATGATTAAACCCTTCATTTACAATCATAATTGTGACTACTTTCTCTTTTATATTCAGAGTATTAAAACTTGAAACATCTCGTGAATATTCAACCCTTTTGGCCTCTTTGTATGCGGCTTTGTTCCCACGAGATATAAAGTCAGTTTGCTTAGTATGTGCTGCACACTCATTATTGAGATGGCTACTGGAAGTTGTAGCGCCTTGATAAGCCTGTCCAATAATGCTGTGTGTTGCACTGGAGTGCCGTCTACTAGGAGGTCGCCCCTCCTTTTCCAACATGCTAGCCCTGCATGCACAGTGGACGTCACGGAGGCGGAGTCACTATACACCATCACTTCCTGCCCTGTGTGTTGTTTGAGTGCGACCATAAGTGCCACTAATTCTGCTGCGTGTGCCGAACAGTGAGACGGTTGTCTTGCACTTGCTACCACTTCCCCATTAGCTCTGTGCCTTAGCACAGCCAAACCTGAATGCCTGTCCTCATCAGTTTGATCAATTTTTGAAGACTCGTCAATAAAGAGAACCTCCCCTCCTGCTAGCGCATTCTCCTTTACCCTTGGGATATCATCATAGAACTCCTCGTAGTTAGAGCAATCATGCACATGCTCCCCTTTTGCCACAGGCTTTGCTCAAAACGTGGCAGTGTTCACTATTTTACACCTGACTATTTTGATTGCTGGATTCGAAATAACTACCTCATATGCGGAAGCCCTCGGAGATGTCAATGTACCCTTAGGTTTCTCCAAAACAGCAAACAATGCATGCTCAACAAACAACGTCATAGAACACACCATCACAGTTCTGGTAGACTTCTCAATGGTGAACGTGGGTGCTACCAGCTATTGTTCGCAATGAAAGTTCCCTCTCATAACTGGATCTAAAATCCCACTAGAATATGCCAGAGGTTTGTACTCTAGTGTAGTCCTCTGTGTAAGCACCACTGTCACAACTGTTCCATTTGTGTGTGAAAATAAAAACAACTGCTCAGAATAGTTGGGAATTCCTAAAACTGGAGTTGTACAAATTGATTTCTTCAATTCTTCAAACCCTCCCTCAATTTCCTCAGTCCATTCTATTTTTTCCTTGTTCACTTGTGCTTTCTTTAGAGCCTGCAAAAGGGGTCTCGTGTATGAACTATAATCAAATACCCATACTCTAACATAGTTGTACAATCCCAAAAACTGCTGCATGTGCTTTATTGTGTGCAGTTTTGCTGTTTTCATAATCGTCTCAGCTCTTTCAGGTGTAACTTTCTTTCCCTCATGTGAGATTAACTGACCAATATACAACATTTCTTTTGACAATATTGCAACTTCTCCTTATCCACTTTATATCCCTTGTCTGCTAAAATAATTATTAACTGATTCGAATCTTGCCTGCACTAATCTTCTGTTGTGCTACAAACCAGAAAACCGTCTACCTATTGCAACATGACACTTAGCAAATCAACATTGCTTAGTTCCATCTGCAGGACCATTTTAAAGATCGGTGGCTGGAGATTCACAGTATTCTTGGGGCAAACGAGTACTCTTCAGCTTAGCCTGCGAGATGTAAATTATGTAAGGTCTCGGGAGTCCCTATACAACGGGATTGAGAAAAACGCATTTATCAAGTCAATCACCATGAAATATCGTGCCTCTGTGGGAATGCTACAAGTATCGTCGCCGGATTTGGAACTAAAGGAATCTGTGCCTCTACAATCTGGCTAATTGGTCTCTTGTCCTGAATTAGTCTCCGTGACCCCCCTTTTGATTTTTTCACAGGGTACACTGTGGTATTACACGGTGACTCTGACGTCACTAAGATACTGTGTTCCATTAGTGCTGATATAATCTTGTAAATACCCTCATCCGCCTCTCGCTCCTGGCTTCAGCTTAATCTAAACCTCCCCTATCCCCTTCAATAGGCCTAAGTCATAGGGGCCTGTATTCCATAAAGAGGTTGGCCCTTTTTCCAAATCTTCATTAAAAAATGCTGGGTGCTGCCACACTATCATCATTCACTGTGGGATTTCCCTTTTCTCTATTCTGATCCAATATGCAATACTCATCTCGAATATTACTTCATCTTCTGACGGGTTATCTCTGAACATATCCTCATCAGTGACGTCATTCAATCTATACCATTCCCCAATGGCAATCACTGTTCTCCATGGCCTGCCCTCATCACTTATTCTTTCTAGCATGGCCAATTCCCCATGTACTATGGCTGCAGTTAACCCTGGGAGAAAAGTCTGTCCCCCCTCTTCGTCCATAGGTATCTGTGGCCTAACCAAAAACTCATCAGGTATTCTCATAATCTTTCCCACTGGGCCAGATAGCCATGTAAACAATATGCGTACCCCATAAAGAAAGACTTCTGGCTCCAACGGCATTCCTAGGAGAGCCATTTGCCCTGTAAATGCCAATATAAATTTGCCCAAGTTCAGATAAGGTATCCCTGGAGTGGAACCCACTATGCCTTCATCAGTGAAAGAAATTGTCATATTTAGCTTTGTCATTAAATCTCAGCCCAGAATATTAACTAGTGTCTGCCGTGAATACAATAATGGAAAAGGACTCTGCTTGTAGCACTAGAGAAACCTTGCTCATTCGTGGCATTTCCCGATAATGGATATTTTCCCTCTCGTATACATGAGTGAGTTGCACACACGTCTACTAAAAAAGAAAAGGATTTGCCTCCTATGGTAACATCAACCCATGGTTCTGGGGGAGCGGGGGTCTGGAGTCACTGATTGTACTGAACCTATCAAGTTGCCCTGTGAGCTATCCTATACTTATCCCCATACCTGTAAAAGGACTTCCTCTCGCCATATTGACACCCCCTACTCTAGGTGTCAATAACTGTTGTATTCTGCTTTATCTTCATGGGTGCGTGCTGTGACTGCCCTCACGGCAGATTCAATGTTGCTTGCTGTGGTTGTGATGCCTGTTGCATTTGTGGCATTTTTGCTTGATACACTGTCTGATCTTGGGCAAACCATTCCCTATTTTGTGAGCTATATGCTGGAGGATAAGCTGCCCCCCCCTTGAGAATGGCCCATTCTCTATATACCCTTGGCTTCCACATGTTCGCTCGATGTGCCCTGTCATTCCATATGTGCAACATATAGGGGGTGCTCTTCTGACTAGCCCTCCTTGATTGAATCCTCCTAACACATTTTGATTATCATTCTGCATATTCTGAAACCCACCTTGGTTATTTTGAAAACCACCACTTCCTCTGTAGCCCATTCCTCTCACCCTTGGTGTAAACTAATTCCCTTCTTGGTGCATCTAGCGTTGATTATTCACCTGTGATGCACCCACAGCTTGCTGCATTCCCAACCCCTCTCCGTTTGTCAATACCACCCCTTCTATGGCATACTTTGACAATTTCTTCTGAACTAACTTGGCTTCCTAAAGTTTTCTAGCATCTTCCTTCTTCTTTTTTCTCTCTTGTAACATCCGACAGTGATGTGCGATAGTCAACTGTATCTCTACCCATGGCTTCGGTTCCATTCCCACTGATTTCTTGAGCTGTTTCTGTATTTGTTCTGGCAATCCATGACACAGAATATGGTAAAATACTTGCCCTGATTTCCCCCATGACTCCTTCATTTCCAAAGTCCACCATTCCTGAATGCTTTGAATATAAGCAAGTGAATCTTCGCCACCTTTCATCTTGCATGCGATCATTGTACCCATAACTGACGGATCAGGATACTGTACCCTGAGCACTCTCCAGACATCTGCTCTACAATTATAAAATGGGCTGTGTTCTGTGCCATGACACTTGAATAGCCTGCTTGTGTCCAAATGTCATCAGCTCTTTCCCCAAGAATGACTGCTAAAAGACCTTAATGTCCCCTATTGCCAGAGTATTTCTTCCTGTCATCCTTTCTAGCTCATAAATCCATTTCCCCTTCCCAGCAATTAAACTGGGGAGTTTGCTCCTTAAATTATCCTTATCCATTTGTGGCTAGGGGATATACTGTGGTCTGGCCCCTCCTTTCTCCAACAAAGGGAATTGCATGAACCCAAATCCACAATTGGCTTCCATCCTCAACATATCCATAGTAGGGACAATGATTCCTGATTGCTTCCTTCCTGGCAATGACCTCAGCCTGCTCACATATGGTGGCGACTCTCCCTTCTCACAATGCATTTGTCCCTCAGAGTGCTCTGGATATGCTGTAGGATCTGTCGTCCTATCCTTAAATTGCTCTAAATAAGACCATCTTACTTCCTTGTCTGTCTGCAGAGATCCATCGGGACTGCATGCACTTTCTCCCTCCTCCCCATGGAAGGTTTCTCGCTCTTCGTCTGATATATCTAGTCCCCAACTAGTATGGCTTTTGTCCCCATCACCCTTATTTAAAGTCTGCCTGTCCAAAGACAAGCCTCTATGCCCAACACTAAACAGGCTTCCTTCTTCACCTCATGATTAGGCAATTACCGATCAATCTTCTTTTCCTCTGCTTCCTGATTCACCTCTTGCTCTCATATCTTGATAGGCCTGATCGATCCTATCCCTGATACTCCCTAACTCAAAGTTCTCATCTAATATAATTTAAGATAGCCCTGATGTTGCTCCCTGTGACGGGAGGAACGTCTCTATGTAGCTCCATGATATTACTGGACTTGATTCCATTAACCCTTTCTAAATGAGATCAAATGTTGGGCTCCCTTTATCAAATTTTTCGCTCCTTTTCTTCATCTAATTCTCTTCGATTTCTTGCTTCCTGTCTTTTCTCTTCCCTTCTTTCATTCTCTCTACACTCTTCTTCTTCCCTTCATCTTTGCATTCTTTTATCCCTTAATGTCTGTGCTTCCTCCTCTGGGGTCTTCTTTTCTTAGCTGTCTCATTCTTCAATTGCTCTCTGCCTGTTATCATACTTCCTTTGCTCCTCTGCCCTTTCTTCCTTATTTTGCTGCTCCTCTTGATACATCTGTTCTTGCCTCTGCCTATTCGTTCTCTTTTGTTTTCTTTCCGTGTATTTTCTATCATTTTCATCTTGATCTTCCTTTTGTCTAACTTCCTCGATACTTTTCCCATTGAGCTTGAGCAATATCTGTCCACCCATCCATTTGTTCTGCATGAGCGTTACCTCGTCAGCTTTATCCTTCTCACCTTTCCATCTCTTAATCCCTTGTTCTATATCTATATGGTTATATTTGCTCGTTCACTTTTTTCCTTCTTATCCCATGAGGCCTTAAAGATCTCCTCCTTTCTTTTAGTCCCTTTTGGACTATCATCACTGCTATAGGCAGGCAGTTTGTATATTGTATTACTATATCCTGTTGCTGCCTTCAATTCCCTTAACGGATATAATTTTACATGTCCTGTACTATCGCCATTATTTCGGGTGAGGTAAGGGGAGTAGAAGGCTCAGCACCTTCCTCCCTACTCTGATTAAGCATCCAGTCCTCAGGAGGCGGATCTTCCTTTTCCTCCTGGTACATCTTCCACAGCTCTAAAATAGCTAACCCCTTTTCCAATTTCGTCCCTGTGTATGCAGCGTGCTAGTATGTGGTCATGTTTTGCAAAACCGCTTTTGACATCAATCTCCCTTGTGGCCATGGCATGAACATCTTGTCTGCTGTACCCTTTACCCACTCCGCAATATAATGTTTGAGGTTAGGCACGTGCTTTGGCAGCGTCTTGCATAAGTGTATCAGTGGAGTCGCATCCACCATTGTCACATTAAAAAAATTGATCTTGGCAGAGAGGCTGGATTAACACACTCTATAACAAATTCTCTTACAAAAGTGTAATTCAATAATTATATCACAAAATAGTACACTCGTACTGTGGAGATTGAATCAGATATGTGGAGTTAGTAATATACATGAACTTGCATGTGTGAAACATTGACACTCAGAAAATATGCTGAATATTCTGTTGAGTGTAGATGCAGTGCTGAAGTGGACATGTGCATATGGTTTGGAGAGAGTACTACTGACTACACTGCCATTACCCACAGACTTTTTACCTAGTGGAAAGCCCATTGAGGGTGAGTTTTTGCAATCACACCATATAGGAATGGACTGTACATTGTGTACGCCGGTTAGGCGTGCATTTAAGCATATTATAATGGAATTTATGTCTAGATTGAGTAACATCATATTGTCTTGCAGGTGGATGCTATATTGGCAACAGTGCACAGATTAATGTGAGGAGACTCTGAACGGTAGCACGCAAGAAAGTAGGAAACAGACAGACACCAGGAGAAAGTAAGTTGTTCTGTCTAAGGGGCTTGTACGTATGGACAGTCTGTCCATCTATGTGGACATGTAGGTTGACTCTGGGCTTTATTACTTCATAGGAAACCTCCTCTGCTGCTCCTTTTCATGTAATAGGAGCTAGCTCATTTGAGCTTTGGAATCCGGCTCTTTCGAACACTTGGGAGTTACCCCTAGCACTGCGCCACCTCCATCATTTGCAAATTGGAGGTTAGTGTGAGTCTTTACAATCATTGATGGTTGACATGCATAATTTGTATATGCCGTAGCAAAGAAATGAGGTTGGATTACAAATGTTTGTTTATATGCTTGTTTTAGGTAGAATGGAACTGTAAAGTTGTCGAAGACATCTTCCACCAATATTTATCACGAGAGTGAAGACACGGTCACTTAATTGGGAGTGGGTTTTTCCTGTGCATCAGAAACATTGGTGAAAGGCTGTATGTGTGTGGGTATGAGGGGGTATGAAAGGTGGAAAATAGTAGATGTTTTAGATAGGATTGATTTTGTACAGTATTCATGTGATTTTGATCTTTATTTTGTGATATAAGTATTGAATCGCATTTTTGTAAGATAATTTGTTATAGAGTGTGTTAATCCAGCCTCTCAGCCAAGATCCATTTTCTGAATATGATTATACTCTATACCTGAAGGATCATTTGGTTTACAGGTATCCTTAACTTTTGTTACATCTACCATTGTGACAAGTCTTATTTGACTGTCAATACTTACCATTTAGTTACACAAATACATTTCAGAAAAACAATAAATATGTGCACGCACCAACAGTCGCTGCTCAAAGCCTCTACTTCTCAATTATTTCATCCTATCTTATTCAGTTGGTGCCGACAATGACAACACAAATAGGTAACAACGTATCTCTTCTTTAACCTCACAATTTACTCTTGTCGCTCATCAACACTTATTTTCGATTTCAAAATACTCAAACAGACAGACTAGTCGACTTTAAGTATATCTCATCCTAATACTCATTTTCTCTTAGCCCCTAAAATACCCCGATTGGAGTTTGAGTCATTCCCTATCATGAACCTGTTTATGTGCCGACTAAGTACCCACTTGGGTTTTGAAATGATCCCTTCTAAAGCTCCTTGAGCTAGGAAACTTGGCTCTACAGAACACTTCTCGTTCACACACATCTCCTCATATATTAAACAAACCCTCTGTTTCTTTTCTTTATCACCACAACCCCATTCCCTTACTTTGCCATTCCCCTCAATCTACTCACCATTCGCTTTTCAGCGCCCATGGAAACCAGGAGGGATTTCGTCAAAAAGGGACCCGTTCCACCTGTATCGATTTTCTTGCAAGAATTCTATATCAGCCATTCTCCACAGGAAACCTGGCAATCCTCCAGCTAGATGGCAGACGGTGTCCGATTTTTCCAAAAATTAAAGACCTACTGATGGGCCTGAACCCTCCTCTGCTACCAAGTGGAGCCGTATTCCCTTTAAGACGAGGTAGCACTCTATGGATGGATGGGAATGCAGATCTTTTTCTCGCACCAATAATCAGACCGACTCAGGAGGTTGGCAAACATTTTGTTGTTTTATTAACAATTATATAAAACAGGGAGTACAACGGGCATCAGCGGATGCTGCACAAGCATTCTCTCAGTAATTCACATAAAAAAACACAGCTTTATAGCTAAAACTTGTCATAAGTGTCATCATACTATATGGCAAAGTAAGAAAACCTATGTGGAGTTGTGATAGGCTTAAGGGGAACATCTAAGCATACTTTCTATATAGGAACGGGTTGTGATTGGGTCTCTATAGTTAGGTTGATGGCTAAGCCCACCCCTAGTGCAAGTCATCTTCTGTGTCATACTAATAGACGACTTTTCATTGACTTTCAAACTATAGGGCTCTTTGCTACATGCCCCTCTACAATTGGTTGGCAGGCTTGTACCCTTCTGGAATATTCCACTCGCTAGCAGCACGCAAGGTGGTACCCCAGGTGCTGGAGGGTTGAACTTGATCATACCTCCCCACTTAATTGGCCCAACATCCATCTTCACTCCTACTGTCTGCCATTCTATTAGTTCTTTGAACTCGGCCTTGCAAAGGATCACTGTGCCTGAGAATAAAAGGGAGTGTGAGCACGGCTTTATCTTATGGTCTCGGTGTAGCTTGTCCAAAGTCTATTTTCATCTGAACATGTCCAGGAGAACACGTTTTGAAGCTGCTTTGTTGTATTTAATACTATTAAATGAATAAAACCTTTACACCTGAACAGGAGGAGTCTGTCTTCCTTCTCACGTTCATTGTATTGCCTCAAATAAATAACCAGTTTCTTGGCTGCGCCAACCCTTGACATTTGGCCAGACAAGCCTTCTCAAATTTTCCTTCGCCGTTAGCTGATAGGCAAAATGGGGACAGGACTTCTGGTAGAGGCACTTAACTCCTCCTCTACACAGGGATTCCAACCTTAGTTTCCAAATGGGGGACCTGGGGCCTGTTTGACGACCTTTTCCATATTGTGACCAATGGCGCATGAACTGAGAGAACACTTGCTTTGTCTTCGGCCGCTACAATTTCTCCCAGTAATTCAGTGCCAGTAAACATGTAGTCAATACGCATGTGCACCTCATGCGGCTGGAGTAGTCGAAGTATTCCCTTCTGACCACATGCAGCTGCTTCCAGTTGTCTCCCAGCCCTAGCTCCTGCAGCAGGGTACCCAGAATATTTGCTGGTGGTGCCGGCATCCCAAGTCTAGCATCCCACCTGTCCTATCTTGGGTCCAAAATGCAAATGAATGCCTCCTCCCTATATCGACAAGGCCCCCATGTATGGAACCAATCTAGGGTACAAGGACTTAAAGAAAGAGGTAGCCTCATGATTTGGGGCATACGTGTTGAAGATACATACCTCTTGTTGTTCCAAGAACCCATGCACGATGACCATACTACCCTCACTGACAGTGCCACCCATATGAGAACTCCTCTAGCATATGCTGAGTAGGTGGAGCCATACACGTGTCCCTCCCACTTCCTAACATTCGAAGCCTGCCTGGCCCAGTGAGATGTGTCTCCTGTAGCAGTGCTATGTGGGCTACCTTGCTGCGCTGATATATGTGTGTCTTATTCTGCTTCATGAAGTTGTTTAGCCCCCTTACGTTCCAGGAGACAATCTGAGTATTTACCCATCCCTGTTATAAGGTCTCCTTTCCTCCAGGCGTTCCACATGCCACCCTTCCCTGCCAACCCCCCCAGGCACGTTTGCACTCCTGCCCAGCCTGCAGTAGGCACCAATCAAACAACAATGCGCACCCTGCAGCTGGACCCTCCCCCTGCTTCACCCCAGACAACCCATAGGCACAGTGTGGCAGTGCGCACAGGCGGGCGACAGGAAAATGCAGCATGTAGCTAAAACCAACAGTAAACTTAAAACAAACCCCTAACATAACCCCTAAGACCCCCAACAGCTGCCCAACAGCCAGTGGCAGGTTCAGGCACAGCTGCATCTCACGCTCAGCTAGCTCTCCTCCTCACAGTTCACCAGTCCCGCGTGCAGTGGCTAGATACAAATAATCTGTACCCCTAAATAGTTAGAATGAAGGAAAGAAGAAGAATGGATGGGGTGTGCAGCCTTGGCAGTGTGGCTGCCTGTTCCACAGTTTTGGCGCCTACCAGATGCCTCCTTGTCCTCCCTGCATGTCACTCTTTCATGGTTCTGCTATTCAAAGGTTCATTATGGCCCCACAGCTTGTCTTTTCGGACCAAGACCCCCCAGCACTTCCACTGTTCATCGGGTCACTGTGTTAGGTCGCCCGCGCAGCAGGGCCAACCCCATTGCATCCATCCAGGCATGTGCCCCATCTGTGCTGTCAAAGAAATGCCAGGTGCCGTTGTGGGGCACCTTGAGTTTGGTTGTGTAAAACGACATTTATCTAAGGCCTGCCTGCCGTCGCTCCTTGGTGGCGTCAAACAGTGCCCTCTGTTTCTGCACTTTCAGTGTGTTTTCCAGGTACACAGCCAGCTTAGTCTACCCCCTGTCAATGACCTCCCCTTGTCCAGAGAACGTCAGAATCTCCTCCTTGTCCCTGTAATTTAAAATGTTTGCGATCAGCGGCCTCGGGGGGTGCCCCTGGGATGGGTTTCCCGGCTAGGAACCGGTGCCTCTGTTCCACGGTGAAACCCTGTGATAAGGTGCTGGGGCTGACTACTTGCAGGAGCTAATTACCGACGTACGTCATGGAGTCGCCCCTCTGCCCCCTTAAGCAGGCCCAGGATTCTAATGTTGTTTGGCGCGCCCTGCTTTTAGCATTCTTGGCCCTGGCCTCAAGCGCTGTCACCTTAATTATCAATTCCCACACCTCCGACAGGGCCCCATTGATGTGCTGCTTATTCTCGCTGGCTTGCGTCTCCACCGATTTCACTCTGCCAGCAAGCACAGCCTGCCTCGGAAGGCCCACATCAATGATGACAGCGCCTTTCTTACTCTCAATGTGGTTTGCAGTGCTGCAAAGCCCTTCCGTATTTGAAGAGCAGCCAGCTGTGCAATACAGCCCTCCTCCAGCCAGAGGTTCGCTGCCCCCCTCTCCCTTGCGTGCGAGGGGCTCCATGCTTGTCTGCCTGGTCATCCCCCTACACTGTTCATCAGTCAGGGTCGGAACTCTAGTGAGGAGCAGTTACACACCGAGTCCTGCACCTGCGGTATGGTCTCCACGTATCCCCTCACACAAGACCTGCCCAGCTGTGCGAAATCACCTCCTGCGTGTGTATGTGCTGTCAACCCACCATGCTATGTGCCTGCTCCTTATCCTCTGCCGTGGGATGTTTGCTTAATGGCTCTCCCCAGCAGGGCTACTCAGGTAGTTCAGGCACAGGGACAGCCCGCGCTCACCTCTGTAACTTCAGTAGGGCGACAGGGACCGTGTATCCAAACTCAGCTCTGTCTCATTATACAGCCATGCAGCATTGCCTGCGCCCAGTCTTTGCCTCAGCAGTGGGTCCTCTAATATTCTACTCCACTATGCAGCCCTGTTTCACCCACCACCAGCCCTCACCTGGGGCTTCCCCGGCACTATGCCTGCTTCCTCTCCGCTGCAGTGGGCTGCATGTTTGATTTCTCTCCCCAGCAGGGCTGCCCAGGTTCACGTGCTGGGGCCGCACGCGCTCACCTAAGCGTCTTCAGTAGCGCCTCGGGCCTGTTTCTCCCTGCTCGACTTTATCCTCCTTTGCAGCAATACAGTGCTGCCTGTGCCCAGTACTGCTTCCAGCAGCGGACGCTCTATTTTCCATTTTGCTGTGCGCTCTGTTGCACACGCCACCAGCGCCCACAGAGGTTGTCACCCGCTGCTGCCGTTCCTCACGACGCAGCGGCCTTCTGTGGAGCGGGCCTGTCTCTTCTTCCCCAGCCCGTAGCACTCTTCTCTCAAGGCCCACTTATTCTCTTAATTTCTTGGTTGATCCGCCTTTCCTTTTTCTAGTTGTCCCGTCTTCAGAAGTCATTTGTGTCTATGTAGCGTCCTGTTGCCTATGGGCTTTGGCGCTCTATAAATAAACAAACAAATAAAAAATAAAAAATTATCAGCCTCCTGTAAATGCAGGCTGTGGCTGCAAAATTCTTTTCCTCTCTGACATCTCCTGCGGGTCTGGCGCTAGCAGTTACTGTGCTCTTGTTGGCATCAGGCCCCCAGGACAGCCAGTGTTGTGGGCTGCCTCCAGTCTCCGGTTCAGCCCACAGATGTTGTCGGGATCACCTGACAAGACAGATATGCCGGTGGGCAACCGGCCAATCAAGGGTAGGGGTGCACCCTGCGGCGCCCGGAACACCGGGCGTGGTCTCACCAGTGCGGGTGGGTCACCCCTGGTTATCAGCAGCCGCGGCTCCGAGGGCACTCGGGCCGCGCTGCACACAAGGCCACGACCACGTGGCAGATTCACAACACACAAAGGCACAGACACGAGTTGCCACTTCCTGGGGCTCTGCTGCTCTGCCCTCGCAGCGCCAGCAGGGCCCCTTTTATTAAGTGAGCGTCATGACTTAGTCATGACGCTCACGTCCGTACAAACACTAGACCACCACACAACATCCCTCCTTTATTATAACCAAACAAAATTACAAACCCCCCTCAGCAAACATCAACCACTTTACTGGGTTCCCCTTGGTGCCTTCTAGTCCACGCACCAACTGTGCGCCTACATCATCACAGCAAACATTTGGTGCATTCCAGTCTGCGCACCACGGGGCCCGACGACGGGCTCCTCTGACTCAGAAGATCCCGGGATCAAACTGGCCACCAGCCCCGCTGCAGGACAAGAAGAATATATTCTCTTCATATTCCTCCTACTCCATATCATACGGTACTTCTCGGGGCCCTTACACCACATGGACCGCTGGCACCTTGGGGGTCCTTCTCCCCTTTTCCACATTCTCCCCTGATGCCCCCATCATGCTGCCTGGGGCTGGGGTGAGGCACACCCGTGCGAAATGGTCTCCTTTCCCGCACCTTCCACAGATCTGTCCTATCGCCGGGCAGTCCTGCGGGTGTGGAAGATCCCACCCACACTGATGGCATATTGTGGCATTGGGGTCTCTCCTCAGCCAGTCTCCCCTCATCACTCTCCCTCCTGGCCACCTTCCGACAGCGGCCACCTCCTCAACCTTCACTCGCTGCATGGGAACCTCCATCTTGAGGTGGTGTCTAGCGGAGTCCATGACCGAGGCCCGCACCTCCGCCAGTTCCTGGGCCCGGCCAAGCTCTAATATTCGATCGAGGGTCAGCGCTGGGTCCCGCAGAACCTGCTTGCGCAGTTTGGTGGAGCTGCAGCCGTAGATGATCTGCGCCTGGATCTCGTCCTCGAAATTCCCCAGGGCACAGGACAGTGCAATTCCACACTGCTTCCCGTGGAATGCATCAAGGCTTTCCCCTTCCTCCTGCCTCGCACACCTCATCCTGAACCGTTCATAGTCCCTGTTGACCATGGGTCTGAAATACTCGTTCAGGGCTGCGATGGCTGCATTGTAGGACTGATCTCGGGGCCTTCATGTCTTGAACAGCCTCTGAACGGCCAGTCCAGCAGAGTACAGGAGTGTTGGGCGTTTGGCTGCGTCTTTGATCTCCATTGCAGCGAAATACAACTCCAGGTTCTCCACCCAGGCCACCCACCGGGCCCCCAGACTTGCAGGCGCACCCAGGACATCGAAATGGGGTATTGGTGCCAGCTGACCCCGACATATCCCCTCGTCGTCCGACATGCTGACTATTGTTGGGGATGCCCGCAGTTACTGGGCCTCAGGTAGCTTGACTGCCTTGTGGGGAGGTTTCTTGGCAGCACCCAAACGCTCCCGGGGTTGTCGATTCCCTCTCTGGGGGTGTCGATGTTGGCAGACCGGGGCGTCCCACTGCACTATATACCGCTCTGGACACCCACTTTCTTAGCACTGATGGCCACACCCTTTTTCCGCCCCTTGGTTGATTCCAACAGGGCCTCCCAGTTCGCCTTGCCCGGGGCGCGCGAGCACTCCAGGTGGAGCCGCAACCCCTAGGGCCCGGTTGGGTACAACTGTGGGGGTTAGATGACACCCCTCCTTCCGGCAGTTTATTTTATGTCCAGTCCTTGATCTCCACCCAGATGCAGCCCGGGGCTTAAGGGGTTCCCTCTTCTCACCCGCTGCTGGCGAACGCAGACAACTGGGGTCCTCAGGGCCAGGCCAGCGCTGAGGCCACACCCCTTTCCTTCCTTGTCGGGCCTCCGCTGGGCCATACCCCCTTTAGGGGCAACCTCCGGTGTCCTCTCCACCCAGGGATTTGCCGTTATTATTATTTTTTTCTCAAACAGAAATGTTTTCACCCTTCAGCAGCCCGAGGCTCAGCGGACACGCTCCCCGCTCTGATGGAGGACGCCGCTGCTGGCCAGAGCTCCAGGCCCCGCCCCCTTCCTTTGTTCTAGGACCTGGGCCTCCACGCGGCACACGCCGCAGTCTGAACCTCCCCGTCTCGGCGGATCAGTGCCCCCCCCTCCGGGCAGGGCAGCCGCTCCACCTCAATGCCACCGCGGGCACAAGGCGACCCGTGTGGCAACACCCCTGCAGGTCCCTGGGCCCCCGCAATGCTGCCGACACCACGTGATTCACCCCACACGGCCGCCGACTGCAGCCGCGTGCGCAGGTCCTTCTGTCCGCCCGCTGCAAATGTCAGCAGGCGGGCGCGACACCTTCGTCGCCAGTGTTGTGGGCTGGCTCCGGTCTCCAGTGTAGCCCGCAGATGTTGTCGGGATCACCCGACAAGACAGATACGCTGGTGGGCAACCAGTGAATCAAGGGTAGGGGTGCACCCTTTGGCGCCCGGACCACCGGGCGTGGTCTCACCAGTGCGGGGGGGTCACCCCCGGTTATCAGCAGCCGTGGCTCCGAGGGCACTCGGGCCGCGCTGCACTCAAGGCCACGACCATGTGGCAGTTCCACAGCACACAAAGGCACATACACGAGTTGTCACTTCCTGGGGCTCTGCTGCTCTGCCCTTTTATTAAGTGAGCGTCATGACACAGTCATGACGCTCACGTCCGTACAAACACTAGACCACCACACAACAGTCAGTGCCATTTTCCCACTGCTCTTGCACCTATCAGCCTGAAGCCGCTCTCCACAGCAGTGCAGCCGCCGTGCTGACAGGCACTGCTTCTTGGGCTGTCCCCGCATGCCTGGCAGCCGTACCAGCTATTCCCCGCTATCTTGCTTGATTCAAAGCTGTGCGGAGCTTATCCTTTTACGGATCTAGCGGGAGCACAAAGCGTGCACGTCTTTACCGCATGGCGGCAGGCCACGCCCCCTTGATAAGTCATAACACTTATTGCTTCATCGGAAAGAGTCTTATCACTCTGTGGAGGCAGGAGTCGATTGCATTTAGCTTTTGTAACTGAATGAGAGTTCTTTTTGTGACGAGACACGATACTTGATGCCTAGGAAGAAAAGCTCTTAGAAAGTCTTCGGAGGCTGGCGTATATTATATTCAGTGGCTGTACATGAGTGTAGTACACGTGTGCCATGATTTATAACCATCTGGCACTTGGAAGCCGTAGGCATCTAGCATGAAGCAAGCGCTCTATAAGACCACATTATTATTAATTATTATTATTAGTGGTATCAATATTATTATTATTATTATATTTATTGTTATTATTTGGTATTATTTTTATTATCATCTAGTGGCTACTGACACTAAGGAGTACAGAATTCTAGTGAAGACCCTGTGTAACAGACACACACACGACTTTACTGTCAGAGGTTGGAGTAATACCCATATTGAGAACTTGCCTTGAGGAACTTTTTGGTGATATCACTGTGGTACCCCCGTGACCAGGTTCAATTGTAATTCAGAGGTGTCGCATTGGTGTGTAAAAGAACGGAGACCAAGAGTTCCCCTACTCCGTTTGACTAAGAAGAAGTACGTAATTTGAACACACCCTATTGCGGTGCCACAGATTTATGTTAAATGAGTCCCATAATTCTGTTTGTTGGTGATCCAAATGTGTTTATTTTTGGCCTTATATGATTACAAATGTAATCATAGGGCATGTTTGCGTAGCTGCAATGTTAAAGGAGTCTCGAGACGCGAGAGCCAAACATTTGGAGGTGGGAGTTAAGCCATTGCTACTCCTTTAACATTGCAGCTATGCAAACATGAAAAAACGGCCAAGGGATAAAGCATATTCCCTTATTTGAAAAAGGCATTGATAATGCCGAAACACGTGTAATCATATAGGGCCAAAACTAAACACATTTGGATTACCAACAAACAGAATTTTGGGACTCAATTTACATAAAGCTGTGGCGCAGCAATAGGGTGTGTTAAAACCAAGCAATACCCATAATGAGTGACAACATGTCTGTAGCATCTAAACATGCATGAGGGATGCAGAGGCACAGTGTCCACCAGTGAGGCCATAATCACGCATGACAAATTAACGTCATCTATGTCGCATTCAGCAGCAGCGCATGCGCAAATGATAGTAGTACATACTCATGAACTATGGCCGGTGAAAGGGGCCGTGTAGTGCCTCTGGGCCAGTAGAGGGACAGGATCAGAATGCAACTGATGAGGAGCCATGACAAACAATAGAGAGTGTAGATGGTGGCAGATGGGCGCTATACAAGGCCACTTACATGACAGTAATGGCACAGAGCAGAGGGGCGTAATGACCCAGAGAACAAAAACACACAGTACAACGAATCCTGATGAGCCAGGAGAAACATCCCCCAGTATAGAGAAGCAGTATATGGGATGTCCCTATTCTCCACCAGCCACATCCACTGGGTCATGACATACTGATGATGAGTATTCAGATAATGATTAAGAACCAGAAGAGTCCAGTCAGTGGCAATACATGATGGTGGGAACCACTAATACTGGAGAGGATGAGGACGATGCCAGTCACCGAGAGATGAGGAAAAGACAAAGGTACTTCTCCATCTGTTTACAGTGTTTGACAAACACAACCTGTAGGACTCAAAAGAGCAGAACAGCAGCTTATGGACACCAGGCCACCAATGAGACCACCAACCTGTCAGACATGTGAAAACAGAAAGCCATGTCTGAGCCTACCTTGAAAAATCAAAGTGTAGATGTTTTCAATCAGTACAAAGATCAACAACAGACATCCTGCACCTGACTATGAGCAACACACCTGTTGTCAAGGTAAACCCAGAGCCAGCTTGGGAAAGCATCTATATGGTCCGACATGATTAAGCACCAAACACTGAACTGGGATGAACATACAAACCTCAGATTCATCCCTCCCCCAGCAGCCAATCACCATACCATCCCCAGTTCCTACTTACAACCGAGAAAACCTTCCTGCTGACCGAATATTTTTCCAGACAAGAAGCCCCAGCTCAACTTCCGACACTGATTCTACTATTAAGTGTCCTGTAAGTATGAGTGAGGCATTTGAGCGTAGATAAACATATCACAGGTTGCATGACAGAGCGTGCTTGCACACCATTAACCTACCAGTAATATTGTCTATAGACCGCAAGCCGGATTCTATTGTCGAAAATTCAGGTTTCTGTCCAATCATGAGTAAAGTCGAGCACATCCGGGGCGTTCCCAGTCGACCTTCCTTTTCATACAAGGCTACACCTGAGCTGTATGACGAGATACATTCTGGAGTGAGGTGGGCACTAGAGAATTCAACAGACTGGAAAGTCTACTTTACCAAGGATAGGTAACTAGAAGACAGATTTTCTACATGGCTGTAACATTGTACTGGTTGACCTTCCCTTCCACTGCCTGCAAAGTACGATCCGAATCCCAAAGTAATACTGGAGAGCATCAAGTGCTTGCAGTTCAGCACAGGACACAGTGTGCCTGCAAGCATATGAAGGCAGAAGACATGAGGGCTTTGACATAGTTGAGAATGTGGAGGAGGCGGTGATGCTGTGGCTACGCCTGTGACACATACAGCTGGTGTATGTTGCGGCTGACAATCTATCTAATATCCTTGCAAATCTACATATCGGCAAGAAGATGCATGTTGCTTGCTCTGCGCACAATACTTCACCTTGTATACCTATACATAGTATAGATATTGATAGTGTAACTGAAATAGCCAAACAAATATGACATCATCCAATTAGGATTACACTCCTAATAGGATGCTGTCATATTTGTTTGGTTATTTAAGATATGATAAGAAGGAATTTGAGATGGAATAAGTCAGAACCAAATAATGCTAAAAGCATCAATTTAACTGATCTGAACTGAGCTTAATACCACGTATGATTAGGTAAACCAATACATACTATAAGTTTGCATTCTCAAAGGACAATTAGATGTGAACATATTAAATAATGATTTTATATTGTAGATCGAAAATAACAAATAGAAAATATGTGGAGTAACAAATATCCCAACAAGGGCATGATATCATTGAAACTCAAGATAGGTAAAATAATACAATTTAAGATTATGTTACAATAGTCAATTTATTAAAAAGAAACTGGATGCCCATAACTTGGGTTGGTACAATAGGAATTAATATTAACAGTCGAGCAGGACAAGCTGTGCAAAAACTTTAAAAAGACTGAAGACTAAGTCAAAATTATAATAGGATAACACCAAAGGTGGAAGATTTAAGAGATAAACCAATATTTCATATGATAAAATAGCTAAGGAAAACTGATGAAATATAAATATTATGAAACAAAGTGGATATTTGATAAATGACCATTAATTAAGCAATATTTCCCGTGCAAGGGGCGTATTACTGCTACAGGTAATGCCCCGGGGCCCATAGGTACAGTCCCAAGCAAAGCGAGGGCCTTAACGCAGGCCCTGGGGGATTAACTGAATCCATAATGCCCCCCCATTGAGGGGCTTATTGCTATTAGTACCCCTGCCCATTGGTCCGGAATATTAATAAAATCTTTCGAAAATTGTGAAACGCCATCAGCATTTCACAACTGAAAAGTAAAAGAAAAAAAAAAGATGTCCACCATGGAACGAGGAGAAAGTACTATGTAATCCCTTCTCCCTTTCAATGGTGGCCATTCAAAAAAGAAGAAAAAAGTAAATAAAAAAGATGGCCACCATGGAATGGGGCTAGTCCCTTCTCCCTTTCCATGTCGGCCATTAAAATGTAATTACAAAAACAGTAAACACAGAAAATGGCCACCATGGTAAGGTAGAAGGGATTAGACCTTTCTACCTTTCCATGGTGGCCAGGCGCTAACATCAAGGGACACAGAAGTAGTGCAGGTAAGGCTTTGTCGGGCTGGCAACTACCCGGCGAGGGCCAATTACATAACATGTTACAATCTCATTGTTCCTCGACAGGTACTAATTAAGTTCTAATATATGTTCTGTTTTTCTCTTATCTTTCTTCACCTGCTAAATGTTCTCCTTTTTATGTTTTGCGAAAGTGTATTGGGAATATTTGAATCCTAGAGGAAAAAGTTCACTGAGATTGGCTTTCAAACTGAATGCGCAACACATTTTAAGATGGTTGATATGTATCCTCCAGTTCCAAATCACGAGTTACAGAATGCGAGTGAGGCATATTCCTGCAGGATAAATGGAATGGGTGCAGTATAATGCAGTCAATATGGATTGCCTGATGTTTCTGACACTTAATATACCCGAGAAAAGAGTAGGAAAGAATATGAAATGTGTGCTTAAGCTTTATTGGTTGAGAGCACCGTTCGACTTGTGGAAGGCAGGAACATATCACCTCCTCCTGTACACATTGACACTCTTTGCATTGCTTGTTGATCTTCTGACAAAAGTGAAAAAAACGCACAAGTTCAGCGGGTAAAGGGGAGCAGAGGAAAAGTGACTGGTGCCTTCTGCTGCATCCAGGTAGCCTCGTGAGGAGTCGGACACCTGACATCACAGACCACGGACCTTCCTTTGATGCCCTACCCCTGACCGACCTTCATCCGGTGCATCTGAAGAGCTCCACTGCCCTCCAGACTGCTGAGGGCAGTAAAAGCCAATCCAAAACAAGTGCCATGTTCTCGCCAGCACATGAAGAACTGTTTGACCCAGATCCCAATGGCCTTCGACCACCGCCAAGCTGTGCTATCTACAACCAAAGCCTTTCATTGGACGCAACCACCTTTTAAGCACCCCCATTGTTTGACCAAGAGTGGGAACTCTGTGGTGACCAATGAGCAGATTAAGAGGACATCACCTTTAGGAGCGAGGAGTTGAACGCCTAAGACTGGAAATAGATATTTAGTGTGGAGCCCAAGGTTGCGGTTTTGTTTGGACCCATGGCAGCGTAAGCTTGTTGACTGTGCACTGGTTACGCTGCAGAGACTGTGGGAGTAAGAATAAAGAAGGGGGATTGTACCTCCTCATGGGAGGGTAGAAGGATCACTGAGGCCGAACTGTTAGTGTCTACAGACATGATATGATAGGTTATTTATAACGCACTTAATACCCAGAGGTTTCTAAGCGTGGACCCGGGGATCAAACCTGTGTTGCTCCACGTCGTCTTGTTTTCAAGGTGAGCACGTTTCCCCTGAGCTCTCCTCCCGAGACATCTCTGCAGGTCTACACTTGAATCCTCGGCAAAATAGAAAGAGAACAAGAATAACATGAAAGGGAGCTGTTGATCTGTTCTGTGCATTGTTTGCAATACATCAACATAAGGTTGTGAACAGAGAGGCATCCAGCCTGCATAATAGTTTCTATATATGAACATGGAGAGTAGGGAGGAGGTTTTTAAGGGGTCTAGCATGTTCACCTTTAGATAATTGTACTTTTAGTTTTTAATTAATATTTTATAAGACCGAGACCGGTCCCTAGGTGCACAAGTGGATTTCATACCTGTGCTCTCTTGCTTCCAAGACAAGCACGTTGCCCCTGAGCTATCCTCCCCGCCCAGTTACACCATAATTAATGACGATAAAGGATTAAAAAACAACCTATTAAGTGTGTTCTTATTAATGCTCCTGTTATATAGAATTGTGATAGCATTCCATCTTGGTTTGCAGGCGTTTCCTTGGATCTACTCCCAAATACCCAGGTGGAATCACTATTAGATGCTTGCTATTATGCACCGCCCATCACAAGCACACCTAGCCATCCCAAAGATCTCACATACTCAAAGCAATTCACAAAAGGAGGATTTCATGTAGCCCACCTTCATATGTTCTAAACAGGTTGTGCTTTCACCAGAGCACATTGAGAGAGGCCTGATCTGCGCTTGAGGCCTAAGTAATCCAGGGTAATCCAGATGTGGATCCCTTGCTCAGTGCCCCTTAGAGAAGCTCAGCTTCACCTCACTGATGAAGCCTGACTAGGCCGAAACACGTGTCTGGGGTTGCTGATGGTACTCTTGTCCAGAGGAGAATTGCCTAGAATTCTGGACTGCCCTTGTGGGTGGGACCAGACCTTTATGCAAGTGGCTATTTTTTCTCTGTGAAGGGTGCAGTGAGCTACAATGTGGTTGTAAACCCTCCTGAGTGGAAGAAATTCCACAGAACAGTGTTTTTGAACCACATTCGTTCTCAGTAGATGGGCTCCCGCACAGACCCTTCTTAATGATGGAGAACTAACCATTGCTAGTGTGGGTGAACAGCGTTTTTCAAGGTGTTAGAGATCTTGAAAAGTTTTTTCTGGGAGTACGCCGTGGCACCTATCGAATGAGCATAAAACATTTTTTTTTGCCTCAATAGTAGCTAGTTCATAAACTGCTATGGCTTCTTTAAGATGCTTGATCGTAAGCCAATTGGGGTCTCTTCGCCATCTGCGTTCTAGGCATCTCAGATCATTTGTTAGAGCTATAATTTCAGACGAGAACCATTTTTTGCCCAAATATTTAGCTTTGAGAATTTTGGTCTGTAAAAGGGCCACCAAATGAATTCCCCCCCCTAATCTGAGTATTAAAATGGTCCACTAGGGACTCAGTGCTGGAGATTTTAGATTGATTGATTTCTTTGGCATCGAAGAATTCATCAAGAGAGCTGGCCACGAGCTTATGTTTATCCTGAAACCTCACAAGCCATAATAAGGTGTCTCTAGGTGTTTTCGCTGATGATCGCGGTATGCCAAAGAGTATACCCCTGTGGTCAAGCCAATCTATGGGGACGATAGAGGGGCTGGGTGGCCTGATGTTCTATAATAAGATCCAATCAAGAGTACGTCCGCAATTGTGCATGGGAGGAGCCAGCATACAACGGAAGCCTACATCATAAAAGGCGTTATATTGATATGGAGCTTGCAAAACTTTATTTTCATTAAAATCCAAACTAAAATCTCCGAAAACAGGCTTGGAGGATCCCAATCTCAAGATATCTTGTGAGAAAGAAGAATTGCAGTGTGGTGGGTGATGGTGCACAGAGTTCTACCTAAGCTCACATGACCTGCTATGGGGTCTTCTGCCGCTTGCTTACATGTCTTTCCTCGAAAACTTTCCAACGAAATTAAAATCCAACGAAAAATGTTCCATCAAATGCATTTTTTGTATTTATTTTATTTTGGGGGGGGGTGTCCGCCAATCCTCTGTTTTTTACCCTTAAAAATCCACCCCAAAGAAAATTAACCCTTTACCCAACACATATATGCATTCAATGCATATTTTTTCGTTGGATAAGTATCAATGAAAAAAGTTTCGTTGAAAACGTTTTCGATGGAAAAACTGCATACCGTGCTGCTTCTGTGACTGCTATCCTTTAGAAGGGTGGAGGGTGTTAGGGCTCTAGACCTTTTAGACAGGTCTTTCTCACATGACGGTATACACTTTCCGGTGTCCTGCAGGACTAAGAGCCGGTCCACCGCTGATTGTCTTTCATTCCTTCCCAACCGCCCCTGTTCTGTCTAGAGCACCATTCTAGGGAATTCGAGTCATGCACTATTGCGATGCACGGGGCAACCTTTCATCTCTTTTCATGAACCCTTTCGGCTGGTGGCCTCCCTGACTTAGGTGGGTGATGGCCCAGGCGGACATTGATGCATCCATTTTCGGGGTCCAACAGCATCTAAGCCTTCTAAGGCCTTTTTGGCTGGGTTACGTCTGGAGGACATCTTCAGGGCATCTGATTGGTCTATAAAACAGATTTTATGTAGATTTAATTGCAAAACTTGTGTGCCCACTTTTCAGTCTGCATACTAGGAAGCTTCTGTGCCATGCTGTAGCACGTCGATTGCTACTAGAAGTTATGATATGTTAGTCATATAAGCGCTTTACAGCGAACACATTTACTCACAATTTCACCCAACTGAAGTTGGTACTCCTTTACAGACCTGGGAGAATGATAGGATGAGTTGGCTTTGTCAGGATTTGAACCTGCAACCTGCATATCAGACATAGATCGCAGCTGCAAGAGCTCAACTCAGTGAGCTCTCTTACCGGCTGATGGTGAGTCCGAGTTTAATACATGCATGGAGGCGAGATAGTACCCTCTATTTGTTTGCTGCCTCTCTTAGGTGGCCCAATTTTGGTGTCCAGTCAAATTGTCGACAGACAAATGGTCGACAGGACAAATGGTCGACACAATTTGGTCGACAGGTCAAATGGTCGAATTATTTTTTATTTATATATATATATATATTTTGGTTTTCGTTTAGCAAAAAAAAGGGGGTTTTAGCAAAAAAAAGGGGGTTTGGGGACACCCCCACCAAAAAAAATATGTGAAAAAACCAAAAAAAAAAATTTCGACCATTTGACCTGTCGACCATTTTTTTTTCTACCAAATGGCCTAGAACCGCTCATTTTGTATGCTTCAGCCTCAAAGGGTTGTCAGTAGCATAGAGGTTTCTCTGATGACTTCACCTTCATGTTAGGCACCCCCAGATCATTGTGGTCATTACTCCCCTGCCTATCCTTCCCCACCCAAGTTGTCCTGGTGAAGGGAATTGGTATCAGATCAAGAAAAGAGGCGGGGCTTGTGTGGTGCAGACACTCATGTAGGACTTGCTTATTTGGGATTGGTCACTGGGGAATATGGACTCAGAGGGGCGTTTTCTTGGGATTTGTAGTTTATTTTCTTGTCAGTGTGTTCTTACTGATATTTAAAATAAAAGATGAGAATGATGCATAATAGGAAACCTACAGCCATGTAATAGAATTTGAACAAAATATGCATTTGTGAAGCGTTGGTGCAAATGGTGTGCCCTGTAGTCTAACGTATTTAAAAATGGAATATTGAATTTATAAAATATTAGAAGATACATTTTTAATAAGAAATGCACACAAATGACCAGTGTAAATAATATAAGTGCATACACATAAATACATCACCGAATTCTAAAGAGTTGTTATTATGAGTCCTGCAGTTATTTGTGCGCTTGTGCTTTGTGCTAGTGATTTATTTGTGCTGCTCTGTTTAGTCAGAGGGGAGATTACAGGCTTATTTGTAATACCGCTCCTCGATAGAAATTACCTTTTTTCTGCTGCACGTTTGCTGTCCAACATTTCCTTTTACTTGTAACCCGAAACATCACGAGCTTTTAGGCTCTGCATCTGAAATCACTTTAAGATATACAGTTCCGAAACACACTCGTGCGCATGTGCAGGGTGCCAGCCAATATGAAACTGGCGCATTGGATTACATGGAAGTGGCTTGCATGCATTTGGTGTTTCTGTGTTCTAAATCGGCCTTTGCTTAACTTGGATGGTAGACAAAAAGCAATTGTTAATGTTAAATGAGTAAAAAGAATCTATGTAAAAAAAAGTTGTGACGCTCAGGCTTTAAGTGGCCTGGGGCTTACCAGGACCGATCCCCAGCAGACTCCAACAAGTGTGTCTGAGACGGGGCCGTGCTGGGGCTGGCTAAGGTCCCCTGCTAACCCCATCCCACCAGAAGCCAAGGCTTTAGGAAACAAAAAAAAACCTTGCCTGCCTTTTCATTGCGGCAGCTACCCTGTGCAAGGCACCTGTTTAATTCGAAATGCAGGGTTCATCACCCTTGCCCCTAGGTGCAAAGGTGATGATCCATGCAAAGTGGTATCTGGCAGGGGGTCGCACCGCAGTTAGGTGGCAACACTTCCCTGATTTGAATGCCTCCTGTTATGCCAAGGCCGATGTGCAAAATCGAACCGCGGCTCTTACAGCTCGATTTGGCTGGACAAATAAGCAAAGTGGGCTACAATGAACATAGTTTCATGTAGCCTTCGACCAACGAATAGCAGTTAGAGTCAGGAGCAGATATGGCAATAACCGATAGCGGGGGAGCCACATCAAGCTGCGGCCGCTTAGCTATAAACCTGCAAGTGGCATAATGCGGGGTATGTAGAACGCAGTCATAATATAAAAACAACCCTCTTACTGTACGCTATTCGCTTTGCAAAAAATACCAGGAGCGGGATATCGGTGGGAAAACACAGGCCGTAGGCTTTATTATACCAAAAGATAAGAAGCATGAAAAACAAGTAAGTAATGCGTCAGGGTGTGCTTCTGGGCATCATGGGATCAAGTCCAGCAATGGGCCAACTCGAGGCTGATCCATGCTGCCACACCTGAGGGGGTGAATGGCCTTTCAGGTTCCCCCAAAAGAACATTACATAGACCTTTTTTCTGCTAGCTCCCAGAAGATGTTTCTTGTCACTATTTCCATGGCCTCTAGTTGCCCTTTTTCTCCAGATGTTTTATTACCTTGTTGGAAATGACCCCTTGCCAGTGGCGTCTGGGCAGGATCTCCGATAAGATGACTTCGGTCTCTCTCCTGCACCCTGCAGTTCTCCTGAGGGAGCTGTACATTTCTGTCAAAGGGATCTTTCTACCCAATGGTGTCGAGTCATTTCCCGCTGGGCGTATGACCAGGACTTCAGGTGGGTCCCTGCAACCTGTTAAGTCTGCTAACCTGTCATGGAGGTCATCCCACCTTATTCCCGGCGTACCCCACCATGTTGTTATTGCCTTTTGGAACTGTAATCCACCGTGGGAGGCTTCTAACCATCCGCATGCTCTGGCCACAAATGCGTGTCCCACGGTGCAAGCTGACCTCAAGGGGACATGCCCAGCCTAAACAATCCAAAGAAATGGAATGTGAAAACAGGCCTTAATAATGCTGTTTTATAATTATTATTGTTATTATTATTATTATTTTTTATTATTTAATATTTAATGTGATTTAGTTTTCAAAATAAACTTTACACATATATTATACTAATATAAAACAATATAATATCATACAATCATTAAGATTCTATGAAAAATGATGGTTAAATGGTTTTTACGTTAATTATTGTTATTTGAATGCTATGGTTTGAATGTTAAGATTTGATGGATAATATGATATTAATATGATATTGTATTGTTTTGTATTTGTATAATATATGTGTAATGTTTATTTTGAAAACTAAATCACATTAAATATTAAATAAATTATTATTATTATTATTATTATTATTATTATTATTATTATTATTATTATTATTATTATTATTCAGTTTGTATTACGTGCCAAATCCTCCAGGGCCTCAGAGAGCACAAAAACATGTAAGACAGAGAAAGAGGCAAAACACCACATTGTGTTTACACAGACCTTGTGTAATAAATACATCTAGCACTCTTTTAAGTTTTCAAAATTCAATGGGCGCCTTTTATCTTTCCTAGGCCGCTCTAATCAGGACCAGCCCTTGAGTGCATATTTAGTTAGTGCGCATTGGGTGGGGCCAACCTAACCCCCCCCCTCCCCACCAGCTTGATATAGTAAGACATTGCAGATAAATAGATAAATGGGATGCAGCCAATATGTCCTCTTATGATGTTTAAATGACCATTCCAGAAATTCATCCACACATTTTTGAAGTCCACAATGTTGTCCATCTTAACAACTTTGTCAAATTGTAATAAGCACTTACTTTATAGCTGGGCATTTTCTTGGCCAAGGCCTTTTCTGTCAATCCATAATTATGCTTCTGGGCTCTTCTGCTGCTGGGTATCCCTTAAAGCCCCCTTGCATTGGGTGCAGGTATTTGCATCACTCTCCTCCTTTTCGTGCCGCTGACCGTCCGGTGTGCGGGAATTCATCTGTTCTCTTCTAGTAACCGCCCCACCTCCTCTGGCACTGTTGCCATCCTTAGAAATGCCTGTGCTCTTAGTGCCCGGAAGGTTGCTAGTTGGAAACGAGGTAATGCATCAGCAACGCCATTCATTTTGCCAGTGACATGCCTGGCCTTTACCACCGCGTTGTGTTTCTCACAAGGCATAATGTTGACCCACTGTCTAGCACCTGCACTGCTGACATATCATCCGATCAGTGGACCAATTCTGTATTTTTCCTACCTGGGCCCCATACATAAATGGCAATCCATATAGAAACGATTTCTACATAATAGACTGGAGGCCCCGACCTGTCCAGTTGGCGGCCTCCACTTACTGTAAAGGTAGGACGTTTTTAACAAAGTAATATTCTTATCACAACAAACTTTTTCATGTCAGGACGGGGCCATGACCCTGCGGACCATTTGTTGCCACATAGAATTCCATAACATTTCGCACCTGCAGCGTCTGTAAATAACAGTCTTTTGTTTTCATCATTGATTGGCGCGCTCCAAATCACCGAACCATTAAAACCGCCCTGAAAGTCCTCCCATACCTCCAGATCCTTTGTTAGATTACTCCCTAGTCTTATGGGATAGTGCTTCTTTGGTGCCCCCTTTATCTTTAACTCCCAGTTTCTATGAAGGACCCTCTTCTGAGGTATGATTTCTGTTGCAACACTGAGTTTCCCTGCCAACGATTGTATTTCCTTCACTGTTGCTTTGACTCTGCCTTTTAGGTTCCCAATTGCTCTCAACAAATTGCCCACTTTCTCCTTGGACATGCAAAACTCCCCTTTCATGGAGTCAATGGCTATACCCAGGAAAGAGCAACAGCCGGGCTGGACCCACTGTCGTCCCCCCCCCCGCCCCCCCAGCTAATGGGTTACCTAGGCTGCATGTTATTCTCCAGGGCCAAGTCCCACCATTTGGATCCTCCTGGTCCTGCAAATAGGAATTCATTTCAATAAGATACCACTAAAGCCTTCGGCATAGCTTTCAGAAACGTGAAAGAGCCTGGCTTACTTGAACCAACACCGACCAACACCTGTGATAATTCAACTCTGTGCCTTTGGACAGTCTATAAATCTAAATCAAGGCTCATTTATACAACATTTAGAGCATAATGGATGGTAAATAATGAACACATTGATATGTTTACATGTTTGCATCTTACATGTGAACTAGATTTTCAGAGCACCGTATACCAGCTCCCCTTAACCCAAACGTGGTTCCTTGTCACCGGCTATTGCTGGATACCTAGGAGCTGCTTTTGCTCCAATTTATCCAGCTTTAGTTTCAATCCAGGCCTCTCTTGGGGAAACGCAATGAGAGCCTCCAAACATGACAGCAATTTATTTGAATGTTCTGTACATACTTCCTTTGAAATAGATGTCTTCAAGCGGTTTAGTGGTTTGGGCAAGGTAAGGCCAGTGCACCATTGTGCCATTGGAGCACGGGTAGTATAGCTCAGTGGCAACGCGCTCGTCTTGGAAGCAAGACAATGCACAGCAGCACAGGTTCCAATCCTGAATCACGCGTAGGTATTAAGCACGGTATAAATAACCAATTATAATGATATGCCAAGTTATCCTCCAGACCCCACCAGTCCAGTCCCAGTGAGAAATGGTTCTCTGATGGGCACGATGCGTCAATGCTTTACGCAAAGGGGGCCACCCTCTATGACAGAATGAATCACCATAATGATGTGTTGTTAAAGTATATGTGGCAGTTGGTACAGGTCAGTGCCCCACATCATTAATTCTATACGAGGCCAGACACGGACATGTTTATGCAACGGCCACATAAAAACGGATATGGTGATAAAGTTGTCCTGTTTCTTTGTGCGTGCAGGTGTTCCTTCTTTATTAATAGCCAATGTAAATACATGATCACAAAACATGAACGAAATGCAACAATTACTTTCTTGGAAGGCAAAAGCCGCAATTTCCCGGGCCAAGGACAACAACCTTATATTTCGACAATTAATGCTAGAGTTGCACATGATATCACGTCCCCTCAAGTTGAACACAAGCAGAACAATCTCTACAGAGTTCTAGAGTTGCCGAGGTAACTCCTCTCCTAATCAGTGCACCACAGATGACCCTCTGCTCCTATCAAGTCTATTTGATACCTCTGCTCTTGCAGCGACGTGGTATTGCGTTTGTCTCCTGATGACAGCGTAGCACGACTACATTTTTTTTTAAATTTAAATTATCCCCTGCTGGGTATTGGAAACATAAGTGCTGCTGGTATAACCAGTGCCCCCGTGCAAGGCCATCTGGTTTTCCTACTCTTATTAAACAGAAGACAACTACTTAAACGCTAGAATTAAGTTTAGAGTGGCCATTTCACGTAACACTTTACACCATCGAACCCTGGCTGGGCTCGAACCACCAGCCTTTCAGTTACTAGCCATAGCACTACCTGATTGTACCACCGAGACTGATCCTTTCTGTGCGAGCCTAGATGCTCTTCCAAGGCTTTTCCCATTTCCCCTTGATCAGTACCTTATTTTTCTTTTCTTCTCTCCTCTCCAGATCCAGCTGACGGTGACCTAACTCCTCTCTGTGATGCTGGAAATGCATTGGAGGGACAAGGCCTCCCTGTCCTTGTCCTTTTTCATTTGTGTTCTGTATTGTTTTCTGCCCCAGAGTCCATGTGGGACTCCTGGCACTGCAGCTCTTCCTGTTTTTGTTTTGTTGTAGAGACCCATGGGATACCCTTATGGCACCCATCGGTGGGGGTACAACCCAGTGCCCCTAGTGTACGTTTTTGGGCAACTGTGTGTGGCCCACAGAGCAGGATATTGGCTGGTGGCAGCTCCATGCTGAATTTGACAGGTGCTCTGAGTTCCCTCCATTTGGGGATACCCAGGCCCTGCCATTGGGATCAGTTGATTCCTGATAGGAAACAAGATGGCCCCTGTGGCCTCTTGCTTTCTATTGCCTGTTACCTTGTTTTCCCAAAGTCCTGGGAAGCCCTGACTCGTTCCCTTCCTGGCTTCCTGACTGGCTGTTGGGTGGAAGTTCCATATATGGTGTTGTTGTGAAGTCCAGGCCAGACTGACTGAAGCCTTCCCAGTGACTGTATGTTGTGGGTACACCCTGTGGGTGGGACCTGGGCGAATGGAGTGTGTGACCAATATGCACTTATTGTTGTGGATGTCTGGTTTCTGGTGTTTGACACAATGACTGAGGCAGCCCTGCCCGAAACTGGTATGAATGCAGTGTGTAGTGTTGAATGGCTGGGTACTCGTCCCAATACACATTCCTTCTTGTGAGTGTCTGAGAGGGAGGAGTGTGGGCTGAATGCACTGTATGCCTGATTGGCTGACTGACTGCATGAATGCCCTTCTGTATGATTGGCTGCTGAGTGTGACCCAGCAGTGTGGATGATAGGCAGAATAGTATATCTGGGGACCTCTCACCACTGGAAATTGTTCAGAAGCTGAAGTTGAAACTGATGCTTAATCTTGAAGCCGAGCCTGAAGAAGAAACTGATGCTTAATCTTGAAGCCGAGCCTGAAGAAGAAGGTTGACTGCTGTCTCCCTTCGTTGAAATCCAAAAGCCGAAAGCCGTTGAGACTGATCCACGAGAGGACCTGGTTAGGCACCCTCTTCCCGTGCTCCGAGGGACCATCGATCACCACTAACCTTCACCAAAGCGCCCTGGAAGTCAGACCCTCGAAAGGCTGACAACCTGGAAGATCAGCCCCAGACATTCGACCACCGATGTCGACCAGGGTCCGCAAGTTTGCTGTAACCGCTGGAGGCCCGTCAAAGCCGTGTTGCCCAGAAGAGGGGACCGCTTGAGGCTGTGCCGCCAATGACCGGAGCCGCAAGCTCCTTTACCTAAGACTCTTGATTCATGGATGCGCTCATAGGTATCACCGCCCGCCTTATCCCGCCTTATCCCGCCGGAGAAGGCCAGGCCGCCGACGAGCAGAGGAGCTTCCGCCGGTGGGTTTCCCACCACCCAACGACCGTAGAGACGCCGGATGACTCGACGCCCTTGCTGGGCCACAGTTCTTCTTAAACTGTTTGCAGTCATGAACTGTTGTCATCGAGGTGCCCCGCACGCCTCTTCCTTGCAGGACGTCTTCGCTCCGCTGCAGACGAGCACCGCTGGGACCGAAGCTGCTGCCTTGACGCCGAGTTCACTTACTTCGTGGGATCTCGACGATCCATGGCTCCTGCTTTAAAGGGAGCCGCTCAAGAAGGGTCCATCAACGACCCGACGTCGAACTCTGCTATTCCAGGTACATTGGGGAGGTAGAAACATTATAGAAGGAAATAAGACTTATAGAACAATATATGGACAGGGCTTGTAATACATCTTTGCTTTACAGGTTGCCCAAGTGGGGGGATCTCTACACAGAACTGTGTCTAGTGGTAGGGGCCAGAATTCTGCCAATTGTTCTAACCAACTGCTTTCCTCCTATGCCTATTGTTGGTTACCTTTATTAAGTGATTTGTGTGAAATTTAACCAGAGTACAGTTGATTAACTTTAATGGAATCTAATAATAACTGTGGTACCACTTAGAACTGTATATATTTGCCATTGTAGATTTTCTGACCACAAAGTGAGTTATTGTGATTGTGTACATAACCTTGAACTTAATTATACAAAGACTGGCTTTTAACTAATACAGTGTGTGGATATTCCTTTGTGGGGGCTTGGGGACTACACTGTACTTAAGAACCAGCCTGCATCACCTCCTGAGAAGCTAGGCCTTGATTGCTCGTCCATTGATACCGTAAAAGAGAATCTTGGCTGGGGTCCTCTGCGCCTCTCCTCTTCCATATAGAGAGCAGAAGTACAGACCCCCGTCAGTCTTTACACTGGTGGCAGCAGTGGGATTCTTATGGTTTTAAGAATCAGTGTATAACCATGCCACTTACAAAATATCTGCACTTTATTAAATTGAGGTTTAGTTGTGTACAAGATAACTGCATTAAAAACAATGGAGTGTATTGCAAATGGTAAATTGACTAGGATGAGTTTAGAGGCTCTCCAGACTGCTTGTGAAGCCAGGGAGTCAGACTTTGTGGATAAGCCTAGAGTTGAGCTGACAGCTGCCCTGGTGGACTACCAGACTGATTGTGAAACTCTTGAAGGGGGGGATGCACCCAATGAGGACTCTGCCCCTGGGGTTGTTGCTGAATCTGTTTCTGGGAATGCCACCATTCCTGCTGCCTCTGTTCCAACCCCCAGCAATTCCTTGGAGCTTGAGTTATTAAGGATGAAATTGGCCTTTGAATACCGCAAGTTGGAAATAGATGCTGAGCTTAAGAAAGAGGAGTTGGCACAACAAGTGGAGCTAAAGAATAGGGATCTTGAACTCAAAGATAAGGACCTCAAACTCAAGAACCGGGACACTGAATGTCAGAGAATCCAGCTAGAGAAAGCTAGATTGGAGACTTCAGCTAAACCCAGTGAGAGTGTGAGGTCCCCAGCCACCAAGATTATGAAAGACTAGGTTGGTGTGTTTGTGGAGGGTTCAGATGTCCTCCAATGGATTGAAGATTTTGAAATGGCTTGTGCAATTCATGATGTTGATAAGAGAGATTGGGCTAAGTGTTCGTTAAGCAGAGTGCCTCAGACTGGATATGACTCTATTCTGAAACTGAGTGTGGAAGAAAGGGGTCAGTATGAGTGCATGAAGTCTGCTTTGATTGCCAAGTTTGGCAAGACACCTACCCAATACCTTAAAAGGTTGAGAGAGGTTAAGAAAAGAGAGACTGTGTCTTGGGTTGACTGGGTGAGTGCTCCGCACATGAACATGATGGGGTGGATTGATGGTTAGAAAGTGAAAACGTTTATTGAATTGTCTCACCTTTTGTTTTTTGAGCATTTTTATGAAGCCTGTTCACCAGAGCTGCTTCAGTATGTAGCTGACCAGAACATTTTGGATCCCTTTAAACTGGCGAGGTTGGCTGACAAGTGGGTCTCCCACTGGGTGTCCCCTAAGGACTCCAGTGGGAAGGACAAGGAGAAAGAAAAGGGGACCTCTCAGAAAGCTGAGGAGTCCCAAAAGCAGTCACAGTCGGGTAAACCAAAACCCTCCTCTCCTAAGACCCACAAGTCTAGTGGGGATAAGTCATCTGGGGGTGGGAATAGGAGTAGTGTTCCACCTGCTGCAAAGCAGGCTCCCAGTGGTTCCAGTACCGTACCCCACACTCCTGGCACTTGTTGGGAATGTGGGGCGCTGGATCACAAGATGGGTGACTCCAGTTGTAAAGGTAAGGCACTTGAAGTACAGGCTGTCAGCCTGACCGACCCTTACCCCATGTCTCAGATGGAGGCCACTGTCCTCCCCTCCTCTACTAGTGTATGGCTCCCAGCAGATGGAGTCACTCTTTCTGAACTAGTGTATGGCTCCCAGGAGATGCAGTCACCCTTTCTGAACTAGTGTATGGCTCCCAGCAGATGCAGTCACCCTTTCTGAACACGTGTATGGCTCCCAGCAGATGCAGTCACCCTTTCTGAACTAGTGTATGTCACCCTTTCTGAACTAGTGTACGTCACCTTTTCAGAAATAGTGTACGGCTCCCAGGAGATGCAGTCACCCTTTCTGAACTAGTGTACGGCTCCCAGGAGATGCAGTCACCTTTTATGAACTAGTGTATGGTTCCCAGCAGATGGGGTCACCCTTTCTGAACTAGCGTATGGCTCCCAGGAGATGCAGTCACCCTTTCTGAACTAGTGTATGGTCCCCAGCAGATGCAGTCACCCTTTCTGAACACGCGTATGGCTCCCAGCAGATGCAGCCACCCTTTCTGAACTAGTGCATGTATCCCAGGAGATGCAGTCACCCTTTCTGAACTAGTGTATGGCTCCCAGGAGACGCAGTCATCCTTCCTGAACTAGTGTATGTCACCCAGCATATGCAGTCACCCTTTCTGAAATAGTGCATGTATCCCAGGAGATGCAGTCACCCTTTCTGAACTAGTGTATGGCTCCCAGCAGAGGCAGTCACCCTTTCTGAAAACGTGTATGGCTCCCAGCAGATGCAGTCACTCTTTCTGAACTAGTATATGTCACCCTTTCTGAACTAGTGTACGTCACCTTTTCTGAAGTAGTGTACGGCTCCCAGGAGATGCAGTCACCCTTTCTGAACTAGTGTACGGCTCCCAGGACATGCAGTCACCTTTTCTGAAGTAGTGTATGGCTCCCAGCAGATGGAGTCAGCCTTTCTGAACTAGTCTATGGCTCCCAGGAGATGCAGTCACCCTTACTGAACTAGTGTATGGCTCCCAGCAGATGCAGTCACCCTTTCTGAACTAGTGCATGTATCCCAGGAGATGCAGTCACCCTCTCTGAACTAGTGTATGGCTCCCAGGAGATGCAGTCACCCTTCCTGAACTAGTGTATGGCTCCCAGCATATGCAGTCACCCTTTCTGAACTAGTATATGTATCCCAGGAGATGCAGTCACCCTTTCTGAACACGTGTATGGCTCCCAGCAGATGCAGACACCCTTTCCGAACTAGTGTATGTCACCCTTTCTGAACTAGTGTATGTCACCCTTTCTGAACTAGTGTATGTCACCCTTTCTGAACTAGTGTACGTCACCTTTTCTGAAGTAGTGTACGGCTCCCAGGGGATGCAGTCACCCTTACTGAACTAGTGCACGGCTCCCAGGAGATGCAGTCACCTTTTCTGAACTAGTGTATGGCTCCCAGCAGATGGAGTCACCCTTTCTGAACTAGTGTATGGCTCTCAGGAGATGCAGTCACCCTTTCGGAACTAGTGTATGGCTCCCAAGAGATGCAGTCACGCTTTCTGAACTAGTGTATGTCACCCTTTCTGAACTAGTGTACATCACCTTTTCTAAAGTAGTTTACGGCTCACAGGAGATGCAGTCACCTTTTCTGAACTAGTGTACGGCTCCCAGCAGATGCAGCCACCCTTTCTGAACTAGTGTACGGCTCCCAGGAGATGCAGCCACCCTTTCTGAACTAGTGTACGGCTCCAAGGAGATGCAGTAACCCTTTCTGGACACGTGTATGGTTACCAGCAGATGCAGTCACCCTTTCTGAACTAGTGTATGGCTCCTAGATGATGCAGCCACCCTTTCTGAACTAGTGTATGACTCCCAGTAGCTACAGTCACCCTTTCTGAACTAGTGTATGGCTCCCAGCAGATGCAGTCACCCTTTCTGAACACGTGTATGGCTCCCAGCAGATGCAGTCACCCTTTCCGAACTAGTGTATGTCACCCTTTCTGAACTAGTGTATGTCACCCTTTCTGAACTAGTGTATGTCACCCTTTCTCAACTAGTGTATGTCACCCTTTCTGAACTAGTGTATGTCACCTTTTCTGAAGTAGTGTACGGCTCCCAGGGGATGCAGTCACCCTTTCTGAACTAGTGTACGGCTCCCAGGAGATGCAGTCACCTTTTCTGAACTAGTGTATGGCTCCCAGCAGATGAAGTCATCCTTTCTGAACTAGTGTATGGCTCTCAGGAGATGCAGTCACCCTTTCTGAACTAGTGTATGGCTCCCAAGAGATGCAGTTACGCTTTCTGAACTAGTGTATGTCACCCTTTCTGAACTAGTGTACGTCACCTTTTCTGAAGTAGTGTACGGCTCCCAGGAGATGCAGTCACTATTTCTGAACTAATGTATGGCTCCCAGGAGATGCAGTCACCCTTTCTGAACTAGTGTATGGCTCCCAGCAGATGCAGTCACCCTTTCTGAACTAGTGTACAGCTCCCTAGAGATGCAGTCACCCTTTCTGAACTGGTGTATGTATCCCGGGAGATGCAGTCACCCTTTCTGAACTAGTGTACGGCTCCCAGCAGATGCAGTCACCCTTTCTGAACTAGTTTATGGCTCCCAGCAGATGCAGTCACCCTTTCTGAACTAGTGCACAGCTTCCTGGAGATGCAGTCACCCTTTCTGAACTAGTGTACGGCTCCCAGGAGATGCAGTCACCCTTTCTGAACTAGTGTATGGCTCCCCATCTGATGCAGTCACCCTTTCTGAACTAGTGTATGGCTCCCAGCAGATGCAGTCACCCTTTCTGAACTAGTGTATGTCACCCTTTCTCAACCAGTGTACGGCTCCCAGGAGATGCGGTCACCCTTTCTAAACTAGTGTATGGCTCCCAGGAGATGCAGTCACCCTTTCTGAACTAGTGTATGGCTCCCCATCAGATGCAGTCACCCTTTCCGAACTATTGTATGGCTCCCAAGAGATGCAGTCACTCTTTCTGAACTAGTGTATGTCACCCTTTTTCAACCAGTGTAAGGCTCCCAGGAGATGCAGTCACCCTTTCTGAACTAGTGTACGGCCCCCAGGAGATGCAGTCACCCTTTCTGAACTAGTGTGTGGCTGCCAGGAGATGCAGTCACCCTTTCTGAATTTGCTGACCTGCGCCTAGACTTTCGTTGTGTAATTATAAACGTGCAACTCAGAGTACGTGCGCAGATGCAATTAAGTAGATCACATCATTAGGGTGATGAGAAAAGAAGAGACGATGATAAGCAGGAACACTTGTGAGATTAGAAGAATTAATCAAGACATCAGGGGACTCATTAACGTATAGAACAGGATGTGACATCACCAGCAATTTGCACATCAAGGTGAAACATGCAAATTTCATTCACTTGGCTTTGCATTTCCATATAAATTGCACCAGGTCGAATGGCATTTGCCTTTCATAAAACTAAGGGACACAAAAAGTAACAGAGGATAGATTCTTCTAATAGTGTTTTGAAAACAATAAAAGGTGTGCATGTTTTAGACTCCAAGAATCAATACCAATGTTTTCCCATGAACATGCAGTCTTGAAGTGTGAAGTTTCAACTTTAGATGTCTGTTAATTTTCATCATGTTATATGGTACAGTGGTGAAGAGTCCATCCTGGCAACTGCGAATTGAGTCCCGAGGTCAACATAAATTTGCACACGGCCTTCAGGAACGGCGTCTGTCAATCTGAAAAAAGTGGGCAGATGCTTTCTCGATTGGAGCCCTAGATGAAATTGCATGCAGTGCTGGGTGACAAATACAGTGAATCTGTAGTTTACAAAAGGGGATAACAGGTCACATTGAATTGTGTGTGCTCTTTGCTTAAGGATGATGATACTGTGATTGGTCAGCCCAAGTGAGACTGTGGTGTTGCAGTAGGTCGTCGGCCGCACTCAGATCCTGCTGGAAGTTTGGTGTGTGTGTTGCTCAGAGAGAAATGATGGGCAGAAGGAAGTACATGTGCCAGATCTCTGACTGAGGGTGCATCCCATACTTCCCATAGACACTGACGGAGTGGCTGTTCTGGTATGTAAAAATGGATCGCATAACAGCCATAGACCCAGGTACTCTCCCTGTCATCACAATCAGGCACACATGCATTGGAGAAGAACTGTGACTGTGTGCATCCAATGCACCAGTGGTTGGATATCTATGAAAGAAAGGCTGGGGGCTTGAGCGCTCTCAAACCTTCTGGAGAATTCATGTTTCTCATTCACCCAGATGATCGAGACTGACTCTTGATACATGGTGGACAAGAACTACCGTCTATTCACATTGTTCATTGTAAACCAGTGAATCCAGCCACCTTTTTCACTGAACCCATTACTGAAGATGATGAGGTGCATGATTGAGTCACATATCGAGGAACTGAGGATGACATTCCTTAGGCATGTGACTAACCTTTAGAGAACAGAGAAGTATGTTTTGTTAATGGTTCCTCAATTATTGATCAGGAGACAGGTCAGCGACATACTGGGACAGTGGTGTGTCTATGGGGAACACAAGGTTGTTCTATAACAGATGCACAGACAGCGGAATTGATTGCTCTCATTGAGTTCTCATTGAAGCGCTCAAGGCAGCTCAGGGGAGCTGAGTAACGATATTGACATACGTTACGACAACTGTTCGTTCAGGATTGCCGAGGTGGATGAGACAAGGATTTCATAGAGCAGATGGGTCCCCGGTGCAGCATGCATCTTTGTTAGATCGGCTGATCAATGCTCTTTCAAACCCTACACTTGTCGTAATAGTGTAGTGTGCCGCCCACACAACTGGTATGAACTTTGTTTACCTTGGAAACAAAGCAGCAGAATTTGCGGCAAGACAGCCCACTTATTTTCCTGTTCCAGCCATTCCTGAGCATCCAGCGCTTGAAAACATGCAATTGCAGTTACAGGTTGCATATACACAGCACTTCCATTTGCAAGAATTTTCGAAATACAAGGACAGGCGCCACAAGGTGAGAAGTTGGTTTGGCAAAAAAGAGGGTGTGAACAATCTCCAACTGATCCGGTGTGGAGACAGACAAGTACAGGGAAGGTTGCGATGCCCCTAGATTTGGCTTTAGTGGCATTCAACCAACTCATTTACCCTGCCCATGTATCCAAACAGCATATTGCTGCAGACATTCAGTAGGATTGGTATGTGCCTAACATTTAGAAATTGTTATCTACGTCCAACTGTGCAGTTTGCCAGACATATAGTACTGGACAAACATTAAGAATATTAAGAGGCGCGCTGCTGCATCCAATTGGCCCATTCTATGATTTACATTTTGCAGATATGGGAGAAAGGTATAATTCTTTCTGTTAACTAATTGTGGTAGATTGCCCTTTTTCCTGTTGGATTGAGGCTCGTCAGTGTACACATCCTGATGCCAAAACGGCCTTCAAGTTCTTGGTGAGAGAAGTCTTTCCCCAGTGGGGAGTGTGAGATACTCTCAAGAGTTACACCAGCGCCCACTTCATTAATGAGTTGTTCAAGGAGATTGCAGCTCTTTTGGGAATAAAGCACAAGCTGTGTTCCATGTATCACCCAGGCCAACAGAGTTTTGGAGAGAATTAACTGTTTGCTCAAAAGTAAGTTCTATAAATTGTGTACTGTGGGGTGTATCAACCCACTCATCCAAGCCCTGCAACATTACTGCGCATTGCTGGCAGCAGAAACATCATAATGGCCACTGGAAAGCATGCTGCTCGCTACAAAACACCAGAAATAGCACAGTGAAAACCTGAAAAATAGGCCACCATCCACTTTTGCCTATCTTAGTGAGCACAGGAGATCACTGCCAAAAAACACCATTGGGCTACCCACAAAGTAGCCTGAAGCCACTTGGAAATAGCAATGCTGATTGAAAAAGAAACACAGGGCTGTTTGAAAATCTGTTTTGTTGATTGTCAAAAATTGCTAAAATCATGGCTCACAAATCACCTAAAAGATACAACCTCTTTGTTGGGTGTTCCACATCATGTACTGCAAGAATCCACATCAACACAATGTCAGCAAGAATCATATGTTCTCAGAACAAAATCCTATTTTAAAGATACTTGATGGAAAGACAGCTGTTAAAATGGGTGCAGTACCGTTGCTCACCTCTACCAGAAAGCCAGTGTTTTAAAACCATTTGTGTAAAGTTGAACAATTGAACTCAAACTATGCCAAAGAGGAGAATTCCATCAAAATGCCATATAGAGTGCCACACAGTGATTTCATGTTGAAAAAAGACTTGATTTAAAGATATGTGCTTATTTTAAGTTTATACATGTTCTTTTTTTCACAAGGAACTATGTTACAATTGATCAGAAAGTAACCTGATGCAGTTAAAATTCCAAAAGTCTTGCTTCCCTGAGAACCCTTCACACCTTGTCATTCCCACCAGAAGGAGGATGGCGCATTGGCATGCTAATCAAGAGGGGAGGAGACTTTCTCTGCAGCCCGGAGAAAGGAACAATAGATGCCTTGGACTGAATAGGGAATGCTAATTTGGGGTGTAACTGACCACAAACTGCTGGCAGGAAACAAGAAATGTGACCCTCTGAGTCAGCCCAGCTCTGGGGGCGGACCAGACTAAGATGTGGATTTAACATTGGAGTAAATGTATGTTTTATAAAAAATGTTTTAACAAAGTGTACTGAACTGACAAAAATGTGAAACTTTGAGATTGCGAAAATGAAAATTACATTCACAGTTTAAGACTAAGATGAAATCCGTGTGATGTTCTGTGAGTAAACTTTGGAATTTATTCATATTGTAGATACTGTGTTTATGCTAGAAACATAAAAACTTACAGTAATATGCTCAGAGAGGATATGCATGCATGTGTCAAATTTGGTGCAGAATGAATATTGAGAAACCCTCCAAAAGTGTGAAAATGTGTCATTTCTGAACCCAAGCTCGTAGAAACATGGGATTTGAACAGAAATGTACCTTAAGCAATATGTCATGTAATTATGTATTCTCAACAACTTGTGTGTCTGGGAAATATGTTTTTTTGGGAAAAATAGATTTTTTACGTAAAAGCAAAAGGGAGGGATTTCTTTTGGACCATAAACAAAGCATCACTCTGACTCATTCTGACACGCTGATCCTTTCTCCAATCAGGGTATAGGAAATCCTCTAACCTGACCGATCCTTAGAGGGTTGAGCTTTGTAGAATCAGCCTCCTCACCCACTTTGGAAATACATAAATAGGGACTGTGAGGACCGATAGGACACACACATTTTTCCACTACTCAACTGATTTCTTGGGGCAGCACCCTGCAGGAAGACTCCAGACTCCAGATCTAGAACCAACTCTAGAACCAAACTCTAGAACCCTAAAGCAGAGGCGTAACCCACAACTGAACTCTTTGCAGCAGGCCTTCAGAATATTTTGCAAACTGATTCTAACCCCTAAACTTCCACGGGACCTCACTAAATAATTCAACAGCCTGGCTGAGCTGTTTTGCTTCTAGCTAAGAACCCTGTGCTAGAACCAAGAGCCAGACCCAGAAAGCAGCGCTGTATCCAGAACCCGTCAGATACAGTCCAAGAGGCCACCCAGACCGCAGTGCAGTGCTGAGAGCAGAACCCAGAGTGCCTGAGACCTGTCCGGTGGCGAGAGTGAAGCCAAACCCTTGACCAGATCTTTGTGGAGGCCCGCTCCATTCTAAAGCCTAGGAGTGAGTATTTAGTCTAGAACTTACCATAGTCATCTCTTAGTTTAAAGTAATACTATTCCATCCATTCCACTTATCCAGAACTGCATTATAGAATCCTGTGTCCATCCTGAATTCTTCTCATTATATTGTTTGTGATAATTGTAGCAATAATCATCTTCGCGCTGATATTTTCTGAGGAGGGACAAGTGTTTTGACGGACAGGGATCAGAGCGGAAGCACCCTGTTCTGGTGGCTGCCTGTTGAGTGTCTTGCTTCTTCATAGCTCCTTAGTCTAAGCCTATCATTGTTGCTAAATCTTTAAAGCGCGATCTGTCATTTTTGAAATCTTGACTTTATTTCTGAAAAACCTACCTTCACAAAACCCTCCATAACGTTTGAATCGTACATCCTAGAACCGAAATTCAACTGTCAATTTCAAGCTAAGATCCTAAGCTTTCCAAAAGAACTAAAACGGCATTCCAATACATGACAGTCTTTCCGTAATCACGTTTTACGCACATGGAAAAATTGCAGCGAATTGCAAGTTAGCTCCATTTCACCACATGTCAAAATAGCTGTTTCTGGTTTTCAACTGCTGAAATTCGTTTTCAATCTGATAATCATTCATGAACCATTGCTAGTGTTGACCTGTACCAATCAAAAGTAATTCTCACTAGTGCTGAATCTCCTTAGTGAATTAAATCATTTTAACATATTTTCCCATTCATTGCAATCACCTTCAAAAGCATTTTTGGCCTGTGTTTAAAATCATACCTGTTCTCTGGAATTGAACTGCATTATTGATGGTATTCTTGAAACCTGTGTGCCCTCATTTCCATCTCTCATATTGCATAGTGGGGGAGTGAGTAGTCACTGGGGAAAAAGTGGTTATATTATCTTTTGATTGAAATCATATCAAGTTTATTTCTGTGTTGCATTCTTTCCCATCCTTGCAATTCCTTGAATCATACAAAGTATTCTCTGCTACCTTATCCTTTCTATTCCTACTCCTAACTGATTAAAGAGATTGTTGATATTGTAATATTAGCCATTGCTGATCACTGTCATATTCATAAGTGTGCTATTCAGATATAATTCTATTCATAAAAGTGTGATATATATATATATTTTTCATTTTGCCAAATAAACCTTTTAATTTGCAAAACAAACCTACTTCTTGGCTCAGTGAGGTCAGGGGATTCACAGAGAGGGGCGTTAAATACGGGTTCATCATCCAGATTTAAAGAACTTTGACATAAAAATATATAAATAAGGGCTTCCATTGGGAATCCCATACTAAGCATTGACTTGCTCGATTGAAGTCACTTACAGATTGGGGGTTCGTTATCCGGGACCTCTGGATTAGATCTATTACTTGTTCAGCTTAATACAGGGTGCTAACTGACAGGATACATAAATCCTGTTGGGCTACCACACTGTTACACTGTAAAAGCACCCCTCAAAAAGGAACACTCTCAGGAAACGGTCTGTTTTGCAAAATAAAATAATAAACTTCTGTAAGTCAGGAAGGAAATCAATTTCCAGAATGGCGACATTGGTAGACATCAAGATAGCTAGAGAGCACATTTACATAAGCTATTTGTGAGAGGTTAGTGGACTGAGTAGGACCAGAATGCGTGGTTGTAGGTGATCACACAACTGGTCACTGCAACTGGGTTAGATATCTGAAGAGATCAGGGTCCCTTACATGTGGCCCTGAGTGAACTATATATGGGCCCTAAGGCCAGGGATGAGCACAAGATTGCCAGGGTAGCGGCATATTTAGTCGACAGAAGGAAACTATGGGGCAAGCTAAAAAAACTGGAATTGCCCAGAATCGGTCCTAAATCCACTAATGGCCTTGCATACCAACACCACTCTCAAGGTCAGGCTGAACAGACAAGGCACTCTCTCTAGGGAAATTAGTGCAAACAGAGGGGTCAAGCAAGGCTGCCCCCTGGCTCCAGCCCTTTTTGTCGCATTTCTTGGCGACTATAAAGACTCTGAGCGGCTTGTCCGCTCCTTTCCGCCAAAGCTTGGAAACATGGTTCTGTCACGACTCCTCTATGCGGATGACATGATTTTGTTCGACCAGACGCCAATCGGCTTGCAACGGCAGCTCGATAACCTTGCAGCCTATATGTCAACCAACAATCTACTAATAAACCAGGCCAAAACCAAAATCATGATTTTTTCAAAAGACATTCGTCCTCACAAAAAACCTACATCGTGGACAGTAAACAACATCAGAATTGAGGTGGTTTCCCACTTCAAATACCTGGGGGTGGTAATCGATGGTTCAAGCAAGGAACAGAAAATGCAAGCTCATCTCTGGACAAAAACAAAGCTTTTGACTTCCCAACTCAAAGCGATAGACAGGAAATTTGGCAAATACTCACTCTCCCCGGCCATTGCCTTCTATAAAGGGAAAATAGTGCCAGCGTTAACATACGGCATGGACGCAATGTTCACGATTCCACACCAACTATGGCGAAGGCTAGAGGGCCACATCTGGAAATCACTTTTGGGTTTACCAAATGCAATTCCCATCGAAGCAGTCAGAAGAGAGCTGGGGCTGCTCTCGTTAAGCGCGACTGTCAAAGTGGCCTCGCTTGCCCTGTTTAGAAAGACCTTAATAAAAAATGGCCTTCAAATCTGCAACTTCATCAGCCAAGAGCTGTCCTCCACGTCCTCCAAAGCCGTTCTGCTTTGGGTGCGTCGGCAAGAACACACACTGGAGGAAGTGTCATGTTCCAAACTTGACCTAATTTCGAACCCCCAAAGGGTAAGCGACAAACTAAAGACTCAAGACTGGATCTCCACCATAGAAAAAGCGGCAGCAGCGAAATGCTTAAGACATCTTCCGCCAACATTTAACAAGTTGAAGTCGCCCCTAAGTTACTGTGTTAAATTCCCAGACAAAAAACTTCGAGGAACATTTTTGCGAGCACGTCTCAACCTGCTCCACACAAGAGAAATCCTGGGGATTAGATCTTTAACTGCCACAACTACCTGCAGGCTATGTCATGATCCTGACTCCACGGAGTCAATTCGCCATCTTTTGTTGAACTGCCCCTCGCTGAACCGAGAACGCCTGGCCTATCTTCCTCCACTATGGCACGACTCAACCCTGATCGAAGAAAACACATGGTGGTGCCGTTTGATTTCGGGTGAAAAATCCCGCTGGGCAACGGCCACGGCAAAAATAATTCAGGAGGCTTTTCTCAAAATTGCGAACCAAAGCTCGTATTCCCTACAGGAGGTGCATAGTGGATACCAACACGATCACACAGATGCACGACACGAAGTCTCAACTGGCGAATCAGGCGTCGGCTGAATATCCCCCTTTATTCTGTGAAATCTCCACCTTGACTTGACCGCAACTTTCCAACGCCTCGTCTGATCGCCGCCTTTTGCACCTGTGTGGGTCTTCGAATTTTTATTGAAATTATGAACTGATACCTCTTGTAAAAATCATGCTTTTCTAGTTGATTATATACAAGTAATAATAAAAAAAATAAAAAAAAATTTATATTTATCTATGGGAGCCATACAGGACAAATGTGCTGAAGGCCAAGATCTGGCAAGTAGGCAACTGATGGCATTAGAGAAGGCCCAATCTGATCTGGACTCTTCTGGGCACAGGCTGCAGAGCAGCCCGGAGTCAGAAAACGAAAGTAGGCAGTATCTAATTAAAATAAAAGAGGACATGGGTATCCTGCAACAGGAAAGGGCAGACCAGGATACCAGAATTCTGGCCTTGCAGGAGTACCAAGATGGTTTGGACTCCCTACTGCAGAGCCAGAAAAAGCTGGAGCAACAACTGGATTTCAATAGGGTATGCGCAGAGCAGGTAGTCACCCTGCAAAGCCACCTGGATAGAGAGAAGGCAGAGTTCAACAAATTATTTCTGAAAGACCTGGACACCCAGGCAGAATTTGAGGAAGAGCGCCAGAAAGCTGGTGCCCTTCAAAGGCAGAGGGATCACCTGGCGGCACAGAGGCAGGCTATTGTTCAGGAAATGGATACCTTAGGTCAGGCAGTCTGTAACTTAAAAGGAAGGTTGGAAGAAAATTACCTGGCCCTCCAGGGACTAGGTGACCTCCAAAAAGAGCATCAAAACTTGTTAGAGCACACCAGAAGGGTGGAAGTTGCTCTGGCAAGAAAGGAGCAAGCCAGTAGGGACAGGACTCAGGAGGTAACCCTCCTGCAGCGAAGACTGGCCCAGTACTCCAAGACAAACCAGGAAGCACAGAGAGAAAATTAGGCTCTCTGTCAGCACAATGATAGGCTCCAGTGACAGGTAGCCATGAAAGAGAGACTGATAGAGTCTAGTAAGGCCTTGATTGAGGAACAGAAAGCTCAGGCTCTTGCATGGCAACATGGAGTAGGGGCTGATAGAGATGAGGTTCACTGGGAAAGGGAAACACCTGAGCATAACCTCAGGAGCCCTAGTACCAGAGGCCTCCATCTCTCCCAGTCCCTGGACTCTGACACCCCCATGTCCCCTGGTGCACATGAGCCCAGGGCCACGGGGATGGCAGATTACTATCCAGTCAGACGTATGGATCTCATAGGCCAGTACCTCCCAGGAATGGATGGGCGGGCATCTGGGTATGGGCACCCAAGTACAGCGCAATTTAGTGGGGAACCCCAGGAGAGTAGGCCCACTAAGGGCATCCTGAACACCTCTGCCCAGTTAGGTCAGTGGGGGTGTACCCATCAAATCCTGTGAGCAAGGAGGAATCAGAAGACTCCTCTGAGCATCCCAGGACACAGGAGACGAGGTGCCCACATTCTGCAAGCCATTCCCAGGCTTGCAGAATCCGGGAAAACCTGGAAGATCAGACAAGCACCTCTGGGAGTAGTGCCTCTGAGTCAGAGGATGAATGGACCAGGGTTACCTGAACCAAGACGGCCAATAAGGCAAAAAGAGCCTGGCTTAAGGCCCCGTAAAACAGATTAAGGGAATAAGGAGTGTTATCACGCCTTATCACAAGAACGCCAAGTATTCTGTGTGGGAACACTTAGAGCTCTTTGAGCAAATGATGGAGACTTTCCACTTGAAAGACAGCAGTAGCTGCATTCAGTATGTCAAATGGACATTCTCCCTAGAATACTCCAGTTTCTTTGCGGAGCTGGAGGATCAAAATCATTCAAGATGGTCCACCTACAGGGCGGCCATCCTAAAGCACGTTTCTGTTCATAGAAACCCCCAATAGGCTCGCAAGGCAGAGAAAATGGGTCCCAAGAGATTCACATCCAGACTGGGTAGATGTGGGGACTGAGCTAGCGCCACCCATCATCCCATCCCAGAACCAACAGCAAGAAAATCCCCTGGTTCAAACCCATCCCGGTGACTGCCTCCAAAAAGGGAGGTGTGGGGGGCCGCCCAGAACCGGAACCAGGGGAACTCAAAACTTCTCCTATCTCCAGTTGCCAACTTTTTCTTTCACATTCTCAAGACTCCCCACAGAATTCTGTCTAAATCTCTACTCCCTCCAACACCAAAACTAAAAAAATAGCCCACTAGTTGTCCAAAAATGTGCATTATCTGTGCCTCCTTGCGGAGAAGGAGGGAAGATACTATGCCCCGGTTCAATTACAGGGCCAGGGTACAATTTTAGCACTGGTGGACACTGGACCTCAAGATACCCTTCTGTCCAAAAAGGCCTTTGAGGAACTAAACTCAGGAAGGGGGGAGAATTACCGAATTCCTCTCTCCTCCCTTCCTGGACAACTTCAGAACTTTGACGGGAAGGACATTCCTATCGAGGGAACTGCAGATTTGGACATTAAAATTGGGCGACACAAGGTGATACACCCGGTCATAGTAGTGACTCCAGAGGGCACCCCTTGTTTACTGGGGAATGACCTTCTGAGAAGGTTGTCACCCCTAATAGACTGTGTAAACAAGGTCCTCTGGACCCAGACTAACCGACCAATAAAGTTAAAACAGAGTGTCAACCATGTTAGTTTAAGTGGCACATGCCACATGGTTAAACAAAAATCTGACCAAGTAGAATTTCACTTCCAGAACAACCAAATTCCAGACGTGACCGTAATAGCAGTAGCACAACAAACTGGTGATGGGGGGTCCTCTCTATTTGTGAAAATCAACCTTCCTTTCAGTTTAAGGTGGTATTCCACCCTGGAAGGAAACACTCTAAAAATGCTTTACCAATCCACAATCAGACATTCCCACTCCTATAGTCCAGAAAGATGTGAAATCAGCTCAGAGCCTGGCTGATATTCAGCAAATTGGAGAGCGGTTGTTCATCCCAATTCAGTTAAATGAAGGGGGGACTCTGTTCTTGCCCGAGTGTGTGCGAACAACGGTAAGAGCTTCATCAGCGAAGCCATGTTCTGCTAACTCCCAAAAGATCCAGCCATTCCCACATTTAGACTCATAGACAAATGGGAAATGGAAATGGAAGCATCCAATTCCAAACATCTCCTGCCAAGCAGGTGTATGCTCAAAATCTCCATAGGCAGCAAGAGCATAGTCCATAATTGTTGGGTCGTGCGAGACGTCACTGGCGCCTTTTACTTAGGCAGTGACATTCTCAATCGCTTTGCCATTAGTTTGGACCTAATAAACTTCAAAGCTTCGTCCCGATTAGTGGATAATCCCATGGGCTTTGATGATCCAGAGAAAGCATTTAGGTCAGCTCAATTACTACCTTATGCAGTTCAAATTCAGATTGGAGAGGAAGTCACCATCCCAGAAAGGACCCGACAATTCTCCCTGGAAGTGAAAGTTAAAAGAGGACAGAAATTGAAAAACCCTGATGCCTATATTCATTTAAATGCTTCTCTCCAACAGCAAGGGTTGGGGGTAAACCCAACACCACTAGTCAATGTAGAACATGATACCATTCCAATAGAGGTGGATAACAGCGACTTAAAGAGTATCACTCTAGCCGCAGGCACCATTATTGGAATGGCGGTTGATGATCAACATTTTTCCATTGATTTAGGGAATTAACTGTTAGGACCAATCCCCAAGGACTGTTTTGACAGTGACAGTGATGACAATACAACACCAGACATGATCTTTACCCAGCATGGGGGGAACTTCCTGGTGTACACTTCCTGCCCTTATGGTAAGGAAGATGCGACCTGTGACTTCAGGAGGGATGAGGTGATTTTTCAGGTCCATGAGGGCTGCCATTCCCGCCTGAAGCCACCAGTCCAAATCAGCACTTTGACCAGGGACTTCTCCACCCAGCTGGAGGAGGCCGCTGAGATAGCGAAACCAGAAGTCTTTCCAGGCTTCAGGCAGATGGTTGAAGAGAGAGTCAACCTAGCGGATGCCTGTGAGACTCTGGAGCAGAAGCAAAAGTTGAAACAAGTTTTCTTGGATTTTCAAGATCTCTTTGTGCTGGACTCATATGACTGTGGTCGCACCAACATCCACACAACAACAATTCCAACGGACCCTGGTATGACTCCAGTGTTTGTGAAGTAATATTGCTTGCCTCTCTCATCAATGGAGTCCCTTACTGAAATCATTAAGAACCTAGAGTCCCGTGGGATAATCTGTCCAGTCCACAGCACCTTCAATAATCCGGTGCTGGGAATATTGAAGTCAAACGGCCAGTGGAGACTCTGCGCCGACCTTAGGTATCTCAATAAATGGGTCCATACTTCCCAATGGCCTCTTCCCTACATTAACCAAGGGCTGGCCCAGATCCAGGGGTCACAGGTATTCACTGCAAAAGACCTGACCAATGGATACTGCATTGTACCTGTCAGTAGAGAGGACCAATACAAGCTGGCTTTTACCTTTGGGGCCAACAGTACACATGGACCCGGACTCCCTTCGGATACCTCAACTCCGGCAATGAGTTCAACATTTTCCTACATAAGGCCATGCCCGACCTGGGTGAAAGGGGTAACCTGTCTTATGTAGATGATGTCCTCATCAAAAGCTCAACTGTGGAGGAACACATAGCAGCAATCTGTTATGTTCTGACACAGTTGAGGGCCGCCGGAGCAAAACTTTCCTTTCAGAAAGCACAGTGGTGTACAACCCGTGTTAATTTCTTGGGGCATGAGATTACTCCTCAGGGTCTCTGTCCCCAGGAAAAGAAAGTGGAAGAACTCCAGAAAATGAAGGACCCCACGACTCTGCAGGAACTAAGGAGCCTCCTTGGACTGACTAATTACAGCAGAAAGTTAATTGAGGGCTACGCAGAGATCACCAACCCCTGATTCATCTTTTGAAGGGGGGGTCCAGTAGGAATGGGGTCCAGAACAATCCGAGGCAGTATGACAACTCAAAAGAAGCCTCTCACAAGCGCCTTGCCTAGCTTACCCTGTCAGAAACAAGGAGTTCTTCTTGGAGACAGGGTTCTCTAATACATGCTTGACTGCAGTATTATACCAAAAGCATGACAAGGTCAATAAAGTAATCTCCTATGTGAGTAAAACTTTATCCTCTGTGTTGGAAAAATTCAACGATTGTTAGAAGGCAGTCCCCCAGGCCTGTTTATCCAGGGGGACCACATCATAGTGGAGACTCCACACCAGCCTCTGCAATATCTCCAAAGTGACAGAATCCGGCCCAGAAATGTGAGTAATTCCAAATTACTTCCTGGATTCTGTCAATGCAAGGCTTTCCTGTGGAGGCCAAATATGGCCAAAACAAGAATAGTCCCCTCGCGCAAGGTCTGGCTGACTTGCATGATTGTGCCAGAGAAAACTGCCTCGAGGGTGAAAGTCTAAAAATCAAGGACGACATGAGATCCCAGAACCCTCCGATGGGTACAAGATTGGTCCCCCGAATTAGTCAAGTGGCAGAGTTGATGGCTGTGCATCAAGCCACCCTCACTGCTGTCCAACATCAACTCCACGAACTGGTCATAATCACAGATTCGGATTATGTACGGAGCGGGTTCGTGGAGCACCTGGTTAATTGGAAAACCAGAGGCATGCTATGTGCTAATAACAAGCCCTTGTAACATGGGAAGTTAATTCAAAATATTGATGATCTGGTCACCTCAAATGGGATGACCATCTACTAGAAAAAGATCAAGGGTCATTCCAAAGTAGAGGGACCAGACAAAACTGGAAATGACTTAGCTGATCAGCTGGCCAAAACCGGGGCCATCAAAGGGGATCTAATAGAGATCGAGTCCCTGTTGGGGGAAATCCAGGTCACCGCTATCACTAGGTCCCAGACAAATTCCCACAATGATCTCTCATCTGCCCAATGGAGTAAGGAGACCCCACATGCTGATTTGATTACGGCTCAAAAAGGGGATCCAATAATTGGTAAGTTTTATCAACACGTTGAGGACCCTGAGAACTTTCCCCTGACGGATACTGATTACATTGGGAAAGAGGACCTCAGAGTGTTGATGAAATGTCCAAAAATGTTCTGAATCCAAGACGGTTTGTTGGTAAGGAAATCCCTAGCTGGCCATGATCAGTGGGTGGTTCCTACCTCATTCCAAAGCCTGATGTTAATTCATGCCCATGATGCGGCCACAGCCGGTCATAAGAGGTTTCATACAACACTTGAAATCTTAAGAGAAGTTGCATACTGACCACACATGGGGCAGGACCTCGACCAATACTTGAAGGGGTGTCTTGTGTGTGCACAATTGCAGCCAACATCCCTCACACACCGTGCGCCTCTCCAAAAGAGGGGGGTGACACTGCCATGGTTAGATTTGCAAGTAGATTTCATCGGGCCCGTGATTCGTTCCTCTAGGGGGAATAGGTACATGTTGACCGTGACATGCTTATTTACTAAATGGCTGGAATGTCTCCTGGCCCCAAACTACAAGGCAGAAACAGCAGCTGGCCTGATGATCAACCACATATTTTCGTTTTTTGGTCTACCCCAAAGGATCGAGTCAGACAGAGGTAGCCATTTCACCAGCGAAGTAATGACAAAGATGTGGGAGATACTTGGAGTTAAAATGAAGCTACATATTGCTTACCAGCCAGCCTCTAGTGGTGTAGTATAATGTTACAACAAAACCATTGTGAGCATATTAAAAATGTTTCTGGCAGATTCTGGGCCAAGTTGGGATATTCGATTACCTCTTGTCCTAATGGCCATTAGATCTACCCCTTCATATGCAACTAAAATGTCACAGTTTGAGCTGATGACTGGACGCAGGATGGTGCTTCCCCAGCATCTGCTCTACAGGACCCAAGAGCAGACATTGATCAATGCCTCCACAACACATGAGTATGTTGAAAATTTAAGAAAACACCTTCAACATGCTTTTGCCTATGCTCATCGAAATCTAGAAAGATCAGCCGACAGCATGAAGACCCACTATGACCTAAAGACTACCCGGAAATAATACAATGTAGGTGACCAGGTCTATCTATACAATTTCCAAAGGAACCAGGCCAAACAGCGGACATTTCTGCCTACCTGGAAGGGACCTTTTGAAATTGTAAACAAGATCTCACCAGTCGCCTACAAGATCTACATCCCCAAAGGCAGTTTGGCAGAAAGGGAAGACAAGTGGGTCCATATTAATCAGCTAAAGTGTTGCCATCATAGGCACACTCTGCAGCAACTGGAGGAGTCTTCTGAAACCCCAGAGGGGGCCACACCAGATCCATAAAATTCCAACCCTAAATTATTCCGTATATAGTCTATAAAATACAATAAAGCAAATGTCTCCTGATTTATAAAATGTATATGTCCACCCCACTACATTAATAGTGGTGGGGAAATGTCTACAAATATGTTTTTGCTTTGTCATCCTAGGAGAGAAAGAGAGAGAGAGATAACCATGGAGACTGATGAAGGAGGATGAACCGGGGACCGGGAGCAAAGATCCGATGGCCACGGTGTATCGCTCAATACTCCCATCAGGACTGGCGAGGAGGACCGATCGATCCACCCCTGATGGAGGAAAAGACGATGAACTTTGCCATTTGTGGAATCCGGAGAGATGAGGCTGTCATCCCATTCTTGCAAAGTTCCATTGATGGAAGTTCAATGGCCATCGCAAGAGGGGGGCATGTGGGATGTATCAATCCACTCATCCAAGCCCTGCAACATCACTGTGCATTGCTGGCAGTAGAAGCATCATAATGGCCACTGCAAAGCATGCTGCTTGCTATAAATCACCAGAAATTGTGCAGTGAAAACCGGAAAAATAGGCCACCATCCACTTTTGTCTATCTCAGTGAGCACAGGAGATCACTGCCAAAAAACACCATTGGGCTACCCACAAAGTAGCCTGAAACCACTTGGAATTAGCAATGCTGATTGAAAAAGAATCACAGAGCTGTTTGAAAATCTGTTTTCTTGATTGTCAAAAATTGCTAAATTCATAGCTCACAAATCACCTAAAAGATCCAACCTCTTTGTTGGGTGTTCCACATCATTTACTGCAAGAATCCACATCAATACAATGTCAGCAAGAATCATATGTTCTCAGAACCAAATCCTATTTTACAGATACTTGATGGAAAGACAGATGTAAAAATGGGTGTAGTACCGTTTCTCACCTCTACCAGAAAGCCGGCGTTTTAAAACCATTTGTGTAAAGTTGAACAATTGAACTCAAACTATGCCAAATAAGAGAATTCCATCAAAATGCCATATAGAGTGCAACACAGTGATTTCATGTTGAAAAAGACTTGATTTAAAGATATGTGCTTATTTTAAGTTTATAAATGTTATTTTTTCACAAGGAACTATGTTACAATTGATCAGAATGCAACCTGATGCAGTTAAAACTCCAAAAGCCTTGCTTGCCTGAAAACCCGTCACACCTTGTCATTCCCACCAGAAGGAGGATGTCGCATTGGCATGCTAATCAAGAGGGGAGGAGATTTTCTCTGCAGCCCAGAGAAAGGAACAATAGATTCCTTGGACTGAATAAGGAATGCTAATTTGGGGTGTAACTGACCACAAACTGCTGGCAGGAAACAAGACATGTGACCCTCTGATTCAACCCAGCTCTGGGGGCGGACCAGACTGAGATGTGGATTTAACATTGAGTAAATGTATGTTTTATAAAAATGCTTATAACAAAGTATACTGAACTGACAAAAATGTGAAACTTTAAGATTGTGAAAATGAAAAATTTACTCACAGTTTAAGACTAAGCTGAAATCTGTGCGATGTTCTGTGACTAAACTTTGGAACTTATTCATATTGTAGATACTGTGTTTATGCTAGAAACATAAAAACCTACAGTAATATGGTCAGAGAGGATATGCATGCATGTATCAAATTTGGTGCAGAATGAATATTGAGAAACCCTCCAAAAGCGCGAAAAATTGTCATTTCTGAACCCAAGCTCGTAGAAACATGGGATTTGAACAGAAATGTACCTTAAGCAATCTGTCATGTAACTATGTATTCTCAACAACTTCTGTATCTGGGAAATATGTTTTTTGGGAAAAATAGATTTTCTATGTAAAAGCAAAAGGGAGGGATTTCTTTTGGACCAATAACACAGCATCACTCTGACACGCTGATCCTTTCTCCAATCAGGGGATAGGAAATCCTCTAACCTATCAGATCCTTAGAGGGTTGGGCATTGTAGAATCAGCCTCCCCACCCACTTTGGAATTACATAAATAGGGACTGTGAGGACAGGTAGAACACACACATTTTTCCACTACTCAACTGATTTCTTGGCGCAGCACCCTGCAGGAAGACTCCAGACTCCAGATCTAGAACCAACTCTAGAACCAAACTCTAGAGCACTGAAGCAGAGGCCTAACCCAAAACCCTAACCCAAAACTGAACTCTTTGCAGCAGGCCTTCAGAATCTTTTGCAAACTGATTCTAACCCCTAAACTTCCACAGGGCCTAACTAAACCATTCAACAGCCTGGCTGAGCTGTTTTGCTTCTAGCTAAGAACCCTGTGCTAGAACCAAGATCCAGACCCAGAAAGCAGCGCTGTATCCAGAACCCGTTAGATCCAGTCCAAGAGGCCACCCAGACCGCAGTACTGTGCTGAGATGGAAAATGCAGAGTGCCTGAGACCTGTCCGGTGGTGAGAGTGAAGCCAAACCCTTGACCAGATCTTTGACGAGGCGCCCTCCATTCTAAAGCCTAGGAGTGAGTATTTAGTCTAGAACTGTACATAGTCATCTCTTAGTTTAAAGTAATACTATTCCATCCGTTCCACTTATCCAGAACTGCATTATAGAATCCTTTGTCCATCCTGAATTCTTCTCATTATATTGTTTGTGATAATTGTAGCAATAATCATCATTGCGCTGATATTTTCTGAGGAGGGACAAGTGTTTTGATGGACAGGGATCAGAGCGGAGGTGCCCTGTTCTGTCGGCTGCCCTTTGAGTGTCTTGCTTCTTCATAGCTCCTTAGTCTAAGCTTACCCTTGTTGCTAAATCTTTAAAGCACGATCTGTCATTTTAGAAATCTTGACTTTATTTCTGAAAAACCTACCTTCACAAAACCCTCTGTAACTTTTTTGAAGCTAAGATCCTAAGCTTTCAAACGAACCTAAAACCACGTTTCAATTCATTATAGTTTTTCCGTAATCACGTTTCACGCACATGGAAAAATTGCAGCAAATTGCAAGTTAGCTCCATTTCACCACATGTCAAAATAGCTGTTTCTTGTTTTCAACTGCTGAAATTCGTTTTCAATCTGATAATCATTCATGAATCATTGCTAGTGTTGACCTGTACCAATCCAAAGTAATTCTCACCAGTGCTTAATCTCCTTTAGTGAATTAAATCATTTTAGCATATTTTCCCATTCTTTGCAATCACCTTCAAAAGCATTTTTGGTCTGTGTTTAAAATCATACCTGTTCTCTCTAAGCTTGCTGGGGGAACTGGACTTGAACTGCATTATTGATGGTATTCTTGAAACCTGTGTGCCCCCTTTTCCATCTCTTCATATTGCATAGTGGGGGGAGTGAGTAGTCACATGGGAAAAAGTGGTTATATTATCTTTTGATTGAAATCATATCAAGTTTATTTCTGTGTTGCATTCTTTCTAATCCATGCATTTCCTTGAATCACACAAAGTATTCTCTGCTACCTTATCCTTTCTATTCCTACTCCTAATTGATTAAAGAGATTGTTGATATTGTAATATTACCCATTGCTGATCACTGTCATATTCATAAGTGTGCTATTCAGATATTATTCTATTCATAAAAGTGTGATAATATATATTGTTCAATTCGTCAAATAAACCTTTTAATTTGCAAAACAAACCTACTTCTTGGCTCATTGAGGTCAGGGGGATTCAAAGAGTGGGGCATTATATAAGGGTTCATCATCTAGATTTAAAGAACTTTGACATACAAATATATAAATAAGGGCTTCCATTGGGCACCCCAGACTAAGTATTGACTTGGTTGGAGTGCTGGATTGAAGTCACTTACAGTACTACACCAAAAAGGAGCAGGTTGTATTGCCTCGCCTTGGCCTTGTTCCGTTTGAAGACCCAGTCGTGCAATAACCACCATCTCCCACCTCATGAGATTGTGACAGGGAGACGTATGCACATGCTTCTAAATACTGTTCGTAGTGCTTCAGATGCTCACTGGGCTGCATCAATCCTTGGGGGATGAATTGCATTAATTTTAAACTCAGTTAACAACATGTATTAAATACCTTTCTCAACAGGTTGCTCCATGGCTTCCTGAAGAAGATGACAACAGCGTTGTTTCCAAATGATAAAGTATACATGAACCTCGATACAATGGTCCTTACACAGTGGTGTATGCTACTCCCCTTGTTACTTCCCTTGCTGTTAAAGTGAAAGAACTGCAATATTAGGTGCATTTGTCTGATGTTAGAAAAGCACGTCAAACTTTGCCTCCAACTCAAAGCATTTTGACAGAGTGTCTTTAATTGATGTTATTGTCTGGGTATTTTGACTTTTAACTGTGATTTTCTATCTGGAAACGTTTTTATTATGTATTTTCAAAGGACCATGTTAATGAACAATATTAAATATATGTGTTACAAACATAGTTGCAGTACGATCATGCTTCCGCTCATGTGTAGGTTTGGTTTTGATTTGTTTTTATATATGTCTAATGAGATTATATGGGGAGGTCATATAAAGGGGGGTCAGAATATCGTACCTCAAAGGAGTGTACATATGTTCAACTTTTTGACACATTTTCTGAAGCCACAACACCAAGTAATGAATACCTTACTAAAGTGGTGAACTTTAAGTGAATGAAAATATAAGACACTTTGGTATGGAATTTAAAAATGCGATTGAGAAGGGGTTTGGAGGAAGAAAAACAGTATGATCAACATAAAGGTGTAGTGTTTGATACAATGTCTAACACTCTCCACCCAGAATTTAACAACATGTGGTATAGTTGTATGAACTCAGTGAGAAAACAGAGGTACAACAGGAGTTGTTATGTCTGCTCCCACATCCCCCACGGGCCGGGAGCCCCAAAATTGTTAGCACCTCAATAAATATTGCCCTTGAAGGCCCAGTGTTTGGTACACTTCGCACTGCGTCAGGTCCATCGTCTAATCCATGGGGCACAAAGTACAAGTTGTACTAATGGACAAAGATGGAGAGAAGTGTGAAAAGGATGACTGTGCACCCCCAATGTAAGCCACGGCCCAAGTTAAAATTGGACGGTGTGTTGTTCACATCAAACGTATGGGAGAAGGCGGTGGTGAGCTGTTGCAGCAGGGGGGTTTGCAGGGTTTGGAGAAGTTATATGGAACATTAATAAGAACTGTTTTGTGATGTGGACTGCATATATACCTCAACTAACATGGTCTGAAGCATGTGAGATTCCTGCAAAAGAGGAACCTGGAGATATATATATCAGTTTTGTTTTCGAGGGCATGGAACTGTTCCAGTAGGAACTAACACCAAGTGTAACAAGACAATGTTCATTCTAGATCTTGCAAAATGAACAGCAGCATTATTGGCTTACAAGGATACCTGCATCTTACACCTTCTTGGCGAGGCACGTGTGCACTAACAACTTTGCATTCAGCTATCCTGGTGGTGCCAGAAGCACATTTGAAAATAGCATCTAACACAATCTGTTGTAATCTATTGTACGCATCTATCCAACTCCCCCAAACTAAGAAGAAGAGGCGGTCGGTGAAGTTGAAAAGGAAGTTATGGAATTATCTGTCAGAGGAATCGTCCAAGTTGCTCAAACCAATTCAAGATAAATACTGGCTGTACACTAAAATTGAGTTTTTCTTTGCATCACTTTTAACCCCAGGAATTCAGGCTGCTGTAAACATCAAGTGGTTGTACATTTTTCAATAGGAGGTGATCCAGTTGGCAAATGACACTGAACATGGTCTCAGTGCTATCACAAGTGAACTGAAGGTAATTCGGTTATCTCCTGATGGCGATGTAAGGGGGTGTGTGCAAACACTTCAGGTTGTCATGTTGTATGTACTCCCCCCTAAATGATGCAGAGTGTGGGTCCCTTATGGACATCATAGGGGCCTTGCACAAGCTGTAGACTGCCATGGAAAATGAAGTCGCTGTGAACTGGATAGTCCAGCCCTTTTGATGAGTAGCAATTACCCTCGAGATGGATGGGGATGAAGACCTTACTCAAACATCAATAATGGAGCCAACTCAGGAAGTTGACTAAAGGAAGACTGTTTTAATATCAATTATCTAAAACAGGGAGCATAATGAACATCAAAGCTATCGCTCGATCTTCAAGCTCAAAGTACTTTAAGAAAAAACAGAAGTTTTATAAGCAATATGTGTCTTCAATAATGTCCAAGCCACATGTGTACTAACGTCATCCTATGTGGCAAACTACAAAAATGTATAAACATGGGCTATTGGTTCTGAGTTAACATCTAAGAATATGATCCATACTAGTCTAAAAAAGTGTAACTATGTGATTTGTTACTCAATATCAGGTGGGACAACTAAGCCCTCACTTAAAAATGACCACTATGAAATTCACTAAATACACCATGTCCCATTGGTTTACACAATTATAGCACCCCTAAATACGCAGGTCCTCTACAATTGGTTGCCACTCTATCCTCCTTCAGTACTTTTACACCTATGTTAGCAGCCTGCAGGCTGGCCATTCATATGCTGGTGAGGTTGCCTTAACTTTAGCTTCCCACCAATTAGTATATCAAACTAACATCACCTCAGTGGTCTACTGTCAATTAGGCCTTTGAAATTTGTCCTTGAGAGGGTTCTTAGCTCTGAGAAACTTAGGGAGTGAGAAGCACAATCTGCCTTTGTGTGCAGGTGTGACCATCTCTTTCATCCAAACTTTTGTGCATTTAATATTATTTTCTAATAGACCTCTGACGTCTTCCTTGTTATATCCGTGCCTTCTGAACAGGAGTTTTGTCCTTTCACAAGATTTTGTATCCAAAGTCAGTTCACTCCAGTTTTCATAAAACCTTGGTTTCTTGGGTCACCCAGCTTCGCCTTTTGATGAAACTCTGCTTGTAATTCAATTTGCTTTTTACAGCACACACTGAAATGAGGCCTTTTGCTGCTGTCCAACCTGCTATAATACGATTAGTGGAAACATCCATAGTTCTCTCATTCCTATCTATACGTAAGATTAGAGGTAGCTTCACAATTACTTTGCTGCTTGCGTTTCTTCTGCATCTGTGCACGTGTAAAATAACTTGATCTCTTCATCTGTTTCTGTATCATAAGCGTCTTCACCTTGATCCCAAAATATCACTTATCCTTAGTAATTTCTTGATGCCTTATAGAATATCTGCATTCTCTGGTCACTGAATCTCTCTTATGTACGTCATCTTCAGCTTCATGTAACATATACTGGCAATGGTTAGTGACACTACCATTCATCCTTGCCGCTTATTGGCTCTGCTTCTTCAGGGATTTCATTCAAATGGCCATCATATTTCTTTGTATGCAGATATGGTTTCCTCAATGGGTAGCTTGGCTCCCAGATTCACTTAGGTACTGGCCCTTTCACTGGTACTGGACTAAGACCATACTCTGCTCTTTGTCGATTCAGCTGTTCTGTATACGTCACATACTCTGGTTTCCAGCATACAGGTAAAAGGGGCGGGTCGATTGAGGTTGGGGTACTTTGCACCTCCTCTACAGGTGTGCAGGCAGAGGATTGGTTTGATAGGTTGTTCTCATGGGATCCGTCCTGGCCTGGGGCATTGGTGAAGATACTGGTTCCAATCATGGTACTCCTGTTGGTGTTGTTTTGCATATGCCAGATGATTCTTCGATGTTGTGCCAAGACTATTCTGAGCAGTGCAAGAATGATGGTTACTATTGGGACAGGTATGGCTCTCACAGGCACAAAAGATAAGCAGGCTCAAACAGAGTAGCCATATAAGCCATGCATGGTCAGAACTGAACAACCTATCCACCCCGAGGGACATTAACATCACCCCCACCAGATCCTGAAAACTGCACTGAGAACGAGGTAGATTTAGCATGTGATGGGGATTGTATATATCTTATGTGTATACTGGAGGAAGATGCACGGGATGGGGGTAGTCTGCATCATGTGTGGAGGTCATGGGTTCCTAAGGATGGAGCGGATAGACAGAGAGAAAGGGAGAAGTTAGTTAATGAAGGATAAACTAAAGGGGGGAATGTTGGAATGCATGTCCAGATCACAGCCCCTCCTAGATTATTTAGATTGCAAAAAGCATACAGAAACATGGAGAGTAATCGCAAGGTGGTGTATTGGGGAGGGGGGTGGTTCATGGATGGGAATAATTGGCAGGAGTGGGAAATCACATAGGGGGGAACTAACCAGTAGCTTTGCAATAGAATAACGTAGGATACTGTATACATACATAATAGTTATAACATGATGTAGTGCTGCTTTTAAGAGTAGGCCTAAATCCTTGCCGGCTGCGTTTGAAGACACAAAACAATGAGCCTCATCCCTCGCTTTACCATCTCATTCTGATTCCCAGGCACAGCAAAGGACACGCACATACACCAAACTCAGTTAGGCCTTTGAAAAAAATAAGCAGGAATTGTGTAGCTGGATAGGCGAAGGTACCAAGGTCATATTGCTGGGAGCTGAGGCGGTGACAGGGTCCACAGTTCCGAGGCACGAAAGTGGCATGAACCAACCAACCCCACTGTAGTTTTAGTGCCTGCAAGACTGGCTTACACAGGCCTCCGTAACCCTGAGGTTTAGGAAGAGGTTCTGGATTGGTAAGGGGACATAGGGCAAGTAAACACTGTATTTATTTATGTATTTATTTATTTATTTATTTATTTGGATTTATAAAGCACCCAGCGGCCCGGTGGCATTGTGGTGCTGTTAAAGGATATTCACTATGGTGCATGTTATACAGGTTATACAGGCTATACATTTGGTGCAGGTTATAACATTGTTGCAGGAGTGGATGTGTACATCAGTAAAAGACATTGTAGAGAAGGTGTTACGGGTTACAGAGGGAAAGCGTTAGGGACAATGCATGGCATAAGGTGGTCTAGTTGAACAGCTTTGTTTTTAGAGCTTTCCTAAAGGTTGTCAGGAATTCTTCTTTTCTTAGATTGAGTGGGAGTGAGTTCCAAGCTTTAGCTAGAGCCGCCTGCTTTAGCTCTGTTGAATGCAGGGACTGAGAGTTTGTGTGCACATTGGTCACGTTTCAGTCTGTGGGCTGCTGATTGGTGTATTCTTTCCACTAGGTAAGCTGGGACAGACTGGGCGATGCATCTGTGTGTGATGGTGAGGGCTTTGAATATTATGCGTTCTTTGACCGGGAGCCAATGGACATCTTTGCGTGCTTTGGAGATGTGCTCTCTCTTGGGTATACTGAGGCAGCTCTGAGGGCACTGTTTTGTGCGATTTGTAATCTGTTGATGTTATTATTGGAGGTGCCTAGAAGTAGAATGTTGCAGTAGTCAAGTTGTGCACAAGTTGTGGCCCTTGCGATGTTGAGGCAATTCTTTTGAGATAGGTATGGTCTTGCAGCGTTTATGATTTTTGATGTGAGCGCAGCCGCTGATGAGATAGCGCTGACATTCCTGGCCATTGATAGGGTGGAGTCCAGATAGACTGAGTGTTTTGACTGTGTCTGAGGTTTTAATGATGGTGTCCTCGATGCTGAAAGAACTATAGTTGTTGTCTAGTTTTTTTAAGGCTTCTTTGGGGCCTACTAGCAGTATTTCATTTTTTTCCCCATTTAGGCATAGACCATTTGCCGGCATCCAGGCCAGGATCCGTGCATATGTGTCTTGGAGTGTCTTGAGGTCTTGTTCATAGTTACCTGTTAGAATTAGGAGAATTTGGGTGTCATTGGCATAGTTATTAAAGGCTTTGCCAAAATCTTCTAGATCACTGAAAAGGGGGAGGGTGAAGAGGTTGTCGAGGGTGGGGGAGGTGCATGAGCCTTGTGGGACTCCGCAGCTGATAGGTGATGGCTGGGCGAATGCCTGGTCTGAGAAGACTCTCATTGCTCGACCGTCCAGAAAGTAGGTGATCCAGTCGGTGGCTTCTTGGGAGAAGTGTGCTGTGTCGGTGAGGTGTTTGAACAGGATCTTATGGTCGACCAAATCAAAGGCCGCAGAGAGATCTAGGAGTAGGAGTAGAGAGGTCTTGCCTTTGTCCATGGCTTCAAGTAGTTGGTTCTTGAGGTCGAGGTCGAGTAGTTGGTTCTTGAGGTTGAGGTCGAGTAGGGCTGACTCTGTGCTATGGCACGGGCGGAATCCTGATTGCCTTTTTCCAAGAATGTTGTGCGTTTCCAGGTAAGCTTGGATCTGTAGGTATGCAGCCTTATCCAGGATCTTGAGCAGAAACGGCACAGTGGTAATGGGATGGTAGTTGTTTGGGGCTTCCGGATCCAAGGTAGGTTTTTTTAACAGCGATCTTACCCATGCTTCCTTCAGGGCAAGTGGGACAGTGCTGGTGGCGAAGGAGGTATTGATGAACGTAGTTACAAAAGGGGCCAAAGCTGTGGCACAGTCTTTCATCATGTTGGCTGGGCAAGTGTCCTCTTTGCATATGGATGGTTTGGTCTGTTTCATTATTAGAAGGACTTCAGGAACTGTCACTTCCTCGAATCAGAAGGGTTTAGGTGTGTTTGTTCTGTGTGTAGTATTATCCTTTAGTATGAGGGTGGAAGGCTTAGGAAGTGGTGGTGGAGTGGTTTTGGGAAGTTTGTCGAATTGGGATTTGATTTTGTTCTGGAGTTTTTTGATTTTATCTAGCATATCATGTTGGATGTTGTGTTTTTTCGGTAGGTTGTGCGGAGGAGGGTGGGATGGTCAGCTCGTTGTAAATGGCGAATAGCTCTTTGGATTGAGAGTTGGCTTTTTCAATTCTGTCATTGTAGGTGGCCGCTTTAGCTCTAACGATGGCTTTTTTACATAGTTTTGCAGCTGTGAGGTAGGTGTCTCTTGTGGTAGAGGAGGGATTTGTCTGCCAGGAGGTTAGTGCTGTTCTTTTGGTGGTTCGAGCGTCTTGGAGTTCTTGGGTGAACCAGGAGTTTGCATGGAGTTTTTGTTTCGCTTTTTTCTTTTCCAATGGGGCTACAATATCTATAATCTCTTTGAGCGTGGTGTTGTAGATCTCAAGAAGAGTCGTAGGGTCGTTGGCTGTGGGATGAGCCAGTGCTGATGTTTCTAGGAGAGGGATAAGCCTGTCTGCAGTGAGCAGTTTTTTTGATCTAGCCATGGTGGCTGGAGCGGGTAGGTTTGGGCCCCTTCCTATTTTAGATGGTCTGAAGAAGTGTAGTAGGTGGTACATGGTATTACTCCTAAACACACTCCCAATTATACATACAGCACCCCCGCACCACGGAACAATGTAATGAATAACAATGGGCACTGGCTTGTACCAGCACTGAACAGAACACACTTAGATTAGGGGACTGTTTTCGGGTGGAGCTAGGCCCCCTGATTGTATCCCTCTGCATCCCCACTGTCTTTAAAAGCGCTGTGACACTTATCTTAGCTGAGGGATGTACCGGGATTGTGATCCTGTGGAGCGTGGACCCTCACATGTGTCCCAATGGCTGGAGCTGCTCTGCATGCATCTTGCCTGGCGGATTCTCGAGCACTTGCCCTGGGCTTTGCTAGGCATGCATGCGTGCCAACGTGCCACTCCCAAAGTAGCTTGCTTTTTGTAGTTCCTGTCCCTGGGGCTGCTGAGAAGTGTGGCGTTGTAGGCTTCTGTCCTGTAATGAGGGCTGAGAAGCCTGAGGCAAGGCTTTATGGTTTTGTAACGCTTTTTCTCTGGTTTGTCTGTCTTTTTGATTATGGTTATTGGCTCCTTGAGCCTTTATTCCCAAATGTACTCACACCACACACAGTCTGGCCTCCAGTCCTAACAATACTCCCACCGAATGGAAGAGCCTTGGCTTGGGTTTACATGGATGATTGTTATGAAAGGCACGCACCAGTCAAGGGGCCATACCCAACCCAGTCAATGAGATAGTATACCTGTCCATCCGGGCATCTGGATGGCCCTGTACCAAGATAGGGGAGGTTTGCTAGTGCGGATTGTGGGGCGAGTGGGCTTTAAGAAGGACACATGGAATGTCGGGTGTATTTTAACTTGGCCTGGGAGTTCTAGTGGAACGGCTAGTGGGTTGATGATATCCTTTATGGCAAACGGACTAAGGCACCGGGGTTGTAGTTTACGAGGGCCTTGCATACGATGTCTCGAGTGGACAGCCATACGGGGTCTCCTTTCTTGTATTCTGGACTGCTTTGAGAATGTTTGTCAGCATATTGCTTGAATGTAGCTTTGACTTGGTTTAAATTTGTCTGATATCTGACCAGACTTGCTGGGCGTAAGCATGTTGTCCCACTAATGTGGACAGGTCTGGTCGAGGGAGTGCTGCAGCACTGGCCAAGACCTGTGGATGGAACCCATACAAACCGTAAAACGGGGTGTGTTTCGTGGAACTGTGTACAGCATTGTTATATGTGATCTCGACCAGCCAGACATACTGAACCCAGGAGGTTTCTGTGCTGGTGGCATAGCATCACAGCTACTGCTCTAATCCCTGATTCACTGTCTCTGTCTGTCAATCTGTCTCTGGATGATACCTAGAGGAAAGACTAACCTCCATCTCTATCATTTTGCAGAACGAGCGCCAGAATCAGGGTGTGAATTGCGACCCCCAAACAGTGATAATACTGGTCGGTAGGCCATTTAACCGTACCAAGTTCTGTAGAAACAGCTTGGCAACTTCCCCTGGAATGGCGACGCCTTTCTTTGCAGTGGATGAAATGACCCATTTTAGGGAGCGAGTCTACTATTACTAGTGTGGAGGTATATTTTTGTATGGGAGGCAGATCCACAATGAGATCCATAGTGTGGGTAGCAGTTGAAGCAGGCCTGCAGGTTTTTGATAAATTGCCTTGTGCCTGCTACAGGTATCACAGTCAGACACGTAAAGCCAAACGTCTTGATGTATGGTGGCCCATAAGAAGTGTCGAGCCACCAGTTTCTGTGTGTTAGCGATCCCTGGAGGTCCATCCAGCGAGAAGTTGTGGCACCAATGCATAATCTCTCTTCTCAATTTTTATGTGTCCAAATATAGGGTGTTAGCATGGTACGAGAGCCCATTCACCAATGTGTGCCGCACATATAAGGTACACCAGTCACACAGCTCCCGGGTTGACATGGCCTTTTGCACATCTTCAAACACGTTTGGTCTACCCACAGCTCCCACAATCTGAGCTCCCATAATAATAGGTTGTGGGTCCCATGGCTCTTCCTCATTAAGCTCTGGATAGTGGGAGAGTATGTCTGCTTTCCTATTGTCTGTTCTGAGCCTATATATGATAAGAAAATCAAAATCTGTGAAGAACAGTGCCCAGGGGAGCTGCAGAGGGCGAGGGTTTTAATGAATTGCAAATTGCGATGGTCGTTTATGACCGGACTGTGTGACGCACCCCCAGGAGGTAATGCCTCCATTCCTCAAATGCAGATTTCACTGCTAATAGCTTACCATCAGCTATGGTGTAATTGGCTTCCGCAGGCAACAGCTTGTGCGAATGGTAGGCCACTGAATGTAGCAAGCCAGTCTGTGGATCCCGTTGAGAGAGAATCGAGTTTCAATGCGTAGCTCGACACGTCAGTTTCCACAATTAATGGCTGAGCTAGGTCTGCATTTCTGAGGACCGGAACCGAGGTAAACGCTGCTTTGAATTGCTGGAACCCATAGTTCTGCCGCGCTATCCCAATGGAACTTACGCCCCTTCCTGAGCAAGGTATTGATGGGGGTGACTAGGTCAGAGACTTTTTTAATGAAGCGCCGTTTGAAATTGGCGAACCCGAGGAAGGATTGTTTGTCCTTAACTGATGGAAAATGGAGATGGAGATGGGAGCCAGCCGGACCAATATAGCCTGTACCTTTCGTTGGTCCATCTGTACACCTAATGGGGTCAGAAAGTACCTCAGGAACTCCTCCGTGTTGCGATGGTACTCGCATTTTTCTAGTTTGGCGAACAAATTGTGTTCCATTAATCGTTGCAGCACTGCTCTTACATGCTTAACATGATCTTGCATGTTCTGGGAGTATATCAAGATGCCATCAATATTTACAACAGCGAAAACGTCAAGGTATTCATGGAGGGCCTTATCTAGGAAATGTTGGAAGGCAGTGGGCACATTGCAGAGGCTGAACAGCATGACCTTGTACTCTTAAAGGATGAACATTGACCAAAAAGCCATTTTCCAATCGTCTTCCCTTGCATGCCTCCGCACCAGATGATAAGCGCCTCTGAGGTCCAGCTTTGTGTATACCATGGGTCTTGCACTTGGTCCAGCAGGACTGGTATCAAGGGAAGTAGGTAACCGTTAACTCTGTGGTAGTCAATGCAGGTGTGTAAGTGTCCCATTTTCTTATGCACGAAGAAGAGAGGCGGTGACACCAGGGAATTGGAATGCCGGATGAATCCACTGTGCAGGCTAGTTTCTATGTAATTGCGCAAGTGTTCTGTTTCCCTCTCCGGTAGGGCATATATGCAGCTGCACGGTAATACAGCACACAGCTCCAAAAGTATGCAGCAATTAAACGGCTGATGCGGTGGTAGTGTCTCCGCTGCTTGCTTGTTAATCAAGTCTCAGAAGTCCTGGTAATCATGTGATAAACTACTACGGTCTAATGTTTCTGACAAGACCGACACGCATGGTGTGGTCATCTTGACTGCTGATACTGAAGAATCTTGTCCTTGGTTAGTGCAATGTCTTAGATAGTATGGCGAGGTCAGACTGAGTGTTCCCTTTAACCATTGTACTTGTGGGTCATGCTTACGGAGCCATGGAAGCACTCATATAATGCCAAATTGCGGAGCGGCATTGGATCAAAACGATCTCCTCATAGTGGCTAGTGCCCCAGTGCAATATGAAGACCTGTTTGCAGTGGGTTTTGGGACCCAAACTCAGTGCAGTACCATCCACTGCTCGCACAGTTTCTGGTTTCCTCTTGGCACACAAAGAAACCCCTATCTTTGCTGCAGTGAAAATGAAGATTCCTGTGGCTCCGGAATCTATGAGCATAGTGACTGGGAGCTTCTGACCCAGAAAGTTCAACTGTCCTGATAAAGTACCATGCGGTGCGCAATTGGCATAGCCAATAGTCAGGGCTCCTGTGACTTACAGGCTCGACTGTATGACCCCTACAACCACTGAACCAAGGCGTTTCCCTGTTTCTTAGGCTTGGAGGGGCACTCCCAAACGAAATAACCTTTGGTTCCGCAGTACATACACAGACCGACTTTCCGTCGCTGATCTTTCTCATCCTCAGTGAGCGGGCCCCAGATTGACCCGATTTGCATGGGTTTGTCCCTACATTCCTTCTCTGGGGCTCGTGGGGTTTGGGACTGGTCTAACCTAGTGATCGGTCACAGCCTGTCCCGTCTCCTGTCAGCCTGCCTTTCTGCCTGTTGATGATCTAAAAATAGTGCCAGATCTTTCATGGCTGGGCAGTCTTGAGGTTGAGAATCTACCTGTGCGATTAGGTACTTCAGGTCATCTCGAAGGCCTTCGTAAAAAAGGGGCATCTTCTTTTCTTGGGGGGGCCAGTCAGCCTCAGTCACTAATTGATTGAACAGGGTAACATAAATTAATGAACTCTTTGCTGTCTTGCTGCAGCACTAGCAACTCTCTATCTTTACACATTGCGGCTCCCTGCCTGTTGAATATCTTCCCAAATTCCTAGAGAAACCTCTCCCAGTCATACAGAAACATGTCGTCCCTTTGCATCAGGGGATTCGCCCATGCTGCAGCATCTCCACTCAAGTAAGAAATCCCGAAGGCCGTTCTGGCCTGAATGGACCTGAATGCTGCAGGTTTCACAAGGAAATGCCGATGGCATTGGGTGAGGAATGTTTGGTACTTCTGAGGATCCCATGCAAATCGTTTGGGCGGGGCCAATGGGACCACTGGTTCAGGAGTCACTTGCACAGGGACTGGAGTGAGGAAGCGCTGCAGGGAAGTGGGGCAGTCTGTGCAGCTAGGCTGCATTCCTGGGTGGTCAAAGTGTCATAGTCCTACCTGTTATAGCTCCGCTTGCAGCTCGTGTAGGGCTTTGCTGAGTTTCTCCATGATGCAACTGAGTCGTGCCACTTGGGCGCCTGAAAACACATGGGCTTGTGCTTCTGACAGGGTCCACAGCACTGAGGCTGTGGCGTGGCACAAACCTACCACCCCCACTGCGGTTTTAGCACCTGCAAGACTGGTTTACGCAGGCCTCTGCAACTCCAGCAGGGAAGGAGGGTTAGGGAAACGCTGGTTGGATAGGTATGGGGAAAGAGGGTATCCAAGAAGAGGTTTACAATGAGGTTCTGGATGGGTAGGGGGACACAGGGTTGGTAAACACTATATACACTGTATTACTCATAAACACACTCCCACCCATACATACATACAGGCCCCCTGGAACAATGCAATTGATAACAATGGGCACTGGCTTTTACCAGTACTGAACAGAAAAACACTTAGCTCTGGGTATGGCTGCTGGAGTGTCCCTTGTTGACTCCTCTCCTGCGTGCTCTCTGGTCCGGACAGCAGGAGCAGTTGAAATGCTGCAAAGAGTGCCAATATAAGTTTGCATGAAGTATGGCCGCACGTGCATTTGTACAACTGTGGCAAGGCTATGGGCTCTTAGTTAGCAGCACAGTGTTGTTAGTGACATGCAGGGGCATGCGGGGGCCTCATGTGGATTTTGCATGCAGCGTCAATGGTTTAGGGGATGCACGTGGATAATTGACATGCAGCATTTGTTTAGGAGCCACACGTGGTTTATTCGCATGTGGGGTGGAGGTCTGAGAGCTTGTGGTCCTCAGCATATTAGGCGAGGTTGACCGTGATCATGACTGCCTGTACACTGTTCTAGTAATGCTTGCTCTGCCTATTGAGGGACGGGTTAGGCACGCAGGTTCATGCAGGGCTGCCTGGATCGTGCAGCAGCCAGCACGGCACTTAGCATAATTGGGTGCAGGGGCCTGTTTCAGGTGGGGCTGGGCCCCCTGAGCATATCACCCTGCATCCCCACTTTCTCTGAAAGCACTGCAGCACTTGTCTTAGCTGAGCGAGGGGCCGGGATTGTGATCCTGTAGGGCGTGGCACCTCGCATATATTAATGTGGCCAGAGCTGCTCTGCGTGCATCTCGCCTGGGTGGATTCTCTAGCACAAGCCCCTTGCTTTGCTTGGCACGCATGCGCGCCAACGTGTCACACCCAAAGTGTCTTGCTTTTTGTAGTTCCTGGCCTTGGTGCTGCTTGAAAGTGTGGTCTTGTAGGCTTCTGTCCTGAGGGAAGAGAAGCCTTTTGTAAGGCTTAATGGCTTTGTAATGCTATGCTCTGGTTTGTTTGTCTTTTTAGTTTTAGTGGTTGGCGCCTTGACCTTCATTCCCCACTGCACTCACGTCACACACACTCTGGCCTCCAGTCCTGGCAGGCAGAGGTCTTTGGTTGCCAAAACATGAACCAAGATATAAGACACTAGCACCCCCCAGAATGACGGTCAATTTTATATAACTAGTAGATGTGCAGGTAAATGGGTCCTAAATCGTTTGCGAACTGGATTGATTAGTGGGCCACTAGGGGTTCTCTTGGGGAGGAGAACTGATAATGGGGAAAGTGGAGAACAAAATGATCTATGATTTGTGCCAGGGAGAGCTAAGTGTGAGGCCCATACAGTGGGGAGGGCATGATGGGGGTGCCAATGTGTTTGGAATGAGACATGGGCTGTTTTGTTTGCCAGGACCATGCTGACCGCGAAGTTGTCTGCTGAGTTCATGTTGAAACCCAGATGCAAATCACATGGGTAAAATCGAAGATCGAATGTAGCGTGGTGTCAGTTGAATTTAACCAATTGCTTTGCAGCAGTCCAAGACGGACAAGGACGCTACCCATGTGTGGTGACAAAGGAAGAGAAGACAGTGGAACCAAATTAAAAATGGGCTATATGTAATTAGTATCATGATTATATGCATTAGCCAATGAGGATGGGGGATTAATACTGTAAATAGAGTGAGTCACAAGTGTTTTTGTGTTTATAACCTGAATCTTGTACGAAGGACGAGAGAGAGCTCCATGGCAGAAGAGTCATAATACCCTGTCACTTTTCATTTTTGCATGCAAAATAAAATCTCTTGTCTATCTCTCAAAAGGGTGCACCTAGCCTTTTCCCTCATGGGTTGTATTTTGCTGGTCTGATCGCTAGGGAACTTCCCAAGAAAGGTATACTTTTAAAATGGGGGACCCTCCCTCACAATTACCATCGCACCCCACATCTGCCTCCTGTCGCTTTAAAGCAGACTTTGTCAGGCACGGGCTATTTTCTTTGCGTTTTGACATATTTTACTATTGATTTATTATTTTGTTAAAGCTAAAGTTGGGATATGTTTGCTTTCTTTTTTGGCTTAGTTATATTCAGTAAAATATATTTTAAGTATTCTTCTTTTTGGAATATTTTTTGTTCGCCTCACTCCTCCTACCCACAAACATGTGCCATAGTGCATATTAGCCAGATACCAGACATGTAAACCACAAATTCATGGCCAAACCTTCAACTGACTTGGCAGATGGAGAGGCCCTCAATTGCCATGTATTTCAAGGAGACCCAGAACCAGTAAATCTCTGACATCTGCATTTCCACAAGGTGCAGCCACAGGCCCTTAGCCAGCAGTATGTGTTTGGGGGGAGTAACCATAACATCCTAAAATGTGTCTGCAGTGAACATTTCCCCTTTCACAGATGTATTTAAAATATAGTGCTAATGTAGTGTTATATTGTACGTGTCATTTGTATAGCATAATTTTACCATTATTCTAGTCTCAATGCGCTGTTTGTTGGAACCCAGTCAGAGGACCGAAGTCCAGATTGTTGGTGGTCCTGGAGCACGATTAGGATGCGTGTGTGCATTTGGCCAATTAGGCTTAGCAGGGCTGACCAGGCTCCGGTAGAGAAGCAACCCTTGTGGTCATGCATGTGGATGGGTGCTGAGCGGAGTAGGGTGCTGTCAGTGCTAGAGACTCACTGTGTGTTCAGCGTGCCCACATTTGTTTTGGGTATGAGCTACATTCTGCTGTAAGAAGATTTTGAGGTGTAGTCTGGTGTAATGGCACATTTTACCATGTTTTTAGAACTATATTGGCTTAAAAGCCACAGGTATTATTGATGGTTTTGACATCAAGCTTATAGAACAAACCAATCCTTTAACATCTGCCACTTCTCCATCCTGTGGTGTGGTTCCAATGCAGCAGAACATAGCTGCCCCCGCTAACTGTAAACAATAGGTTCCGTTTTTTATTTTGTACAGCAATTAATACCACCGGCAGAAATAATCTCCATCTGAACAGGTGTTACAGAACGAATGCCAACCATCATAACAAACACGTGGACCCCGTGCTCACTGTGCTTAGAGAGGCAAAGCTTCACCTCCCTGATGAGGCCCGACTAGGCCGAAAAACGTGTCTGGAGTTGGTGTTGCTACTCTAGTTCAGAGGAGAATTGCCTAGCATTTCGGAGCTGGCCTGCCCTTGTGGGTGGGACAAGACTTATATGTAAATGATTATTGTATGGTTACACTTCATAGTTAAAAAAGGGGACAGGATCTTTAATTATCTAGAGAGAAGTCAAAGATTTTAGTAGTCGTCTGGAGATTTGTAGGGGCTTTCAGATGCAAATGCCCTATCCGATCTTCTCACCTAAAGACTACCACTAAATTACCTGTTGCCATTCAACACTGTTAGAGATTTAATACCCATTAATGTGTGCAGCAACGTGCTATAAGGGTATTTGGAAGGCCCAACTCTCATGTCAGGTGTTGGGGAAGTGAGATCCTGGACACAGCATCCACCTTATCAGCCAACGTGGCCTGCAAGGTCCTGGGAGTTCCATATCCTCTGCAACTGCACAAGCAAGACCCTGCCTTCTGCTGGCCCTCGTCTTTGGCACTTCTTTCTCTCAGTCCCCATTCCCTCTTCCTCCTTCTGTCTGCAATTCCCTATCTCGGTCTCACCCTCCCATGTCGTGCCTTTCCACTAACTGCAATCCCCTCTATCTCTCTGCCAGCCTCCTGTCCCATCTCTATTTCCGTTCCCTCCATAGGGTCCCTTCCTCTAATGATATGCCTGTCTCTGCACACCTGTCCTTCTCCACCCATCTTAATCTTTAGTTATGTCCCCGACAATTTCCCTCTCTCTTGATATATGAATGTCCATTCATTCTCTCTCTCTCTCTCTCTCTTTCATATGTTTTTCTCTTTCCCCAAAGCCTTCTACACTCCATTGCTGTTTGACTTGTTTCCAGTTTTTTACTGTAACTTAATTCTAGCTCTCACTCTTTCTGGCTCTTGTCCTGTAGATCTGTCTCTCTGCTGTCACATACTTCTGTGCCCGTGTCATCTTTCCACTGCTACACAGTAAGCACTGTCTTGTAATTCTATTTGAGGGGGCAAAACAAAAAGCTGGCCTGGTGGGACCTTGTGCAGCCACATCTAGTGACAGCAATATTACCACACTGTAATATTATGCATGTAACTGGAAATCCTCTCTGCACCTTTCTGACTTTGGGCTTAGTGTGCGGTACAAATGTATAAATAAATAAATTTAAAAAATCACAGGGCTAAGCTCCAACATGCACAGGATCTCAATATCTGCCACCAGGAGACCAGAGGCCATCTGCAGTCCTGCTTCTGAAGGGGCCCCTGAGGGACCCTCAGATGTGGAAACAAGGCACAGCCACCACACTCGAATAGATACGCCAGACACGAAGTTCCGTTCCCAAAATCAAGGGTTTATTGCAATATAAAGAAGTCCCAGTTGGCCAAATGGTCCCACGCCCTGCGACGTGTGTCTAACAGAACTGGGGGGATGCAAGCGAGAATAAAACGTACATCAGTTACATATATACAAACCGAGCACCTTACAATCAGCAATGACACAGTATGACACATTTGATGCCGCCCCCAATTAATTTCCCTTTGAATTAGAGGTGATGATTGAACAGTGTGATAAATATGACATTTCAGAACACCATATTTAGTAACGGTTTGCAATCTTCAATTTTACAGACACCATTCTTTATTTGCGACAACACAGCGTTTCTGTTTTTCTTGGGCAAGCTGCACGTAGGAGACTGGCACATACCAGAGCTCACTATCTCTTAGTTTCGATTCTCACTCTAGAGGTCAGCCCGCTCTCCTGGGCCTCACTGGGCTCAGAAAGGGGGGGCCGTAAAGAAGAGAATAATTCAACTCTTTAAATGCTAGTTTCGTACATTGCTATTCTTTCAGGAGACTCGCTGGCATTCGTGTACTGATTAAATGCCTTGCTCCCTGTCTTCAAGGATATGTGAGGGAGGGAATCGGGCATTTCTGTCTGGCTCTCCAGTGTAATGTTTCAACATGTTGTTTAGCCTTGGACCATTGAAGCGAAATAATATCTACCGCAAAGCAGTTTTACATGAGGCAAAGTGGCAACGTTAGAGAGAGCAGAGAGAGAAAACAAAATCGCGATTCTGGTCATTTTAAAATGGCCTCACTCTAGTTGAACTAATAGCAACATAATAACTAATGAATATATATTCTTAACACTGTAAATGAGGCGGTTGGTCTTTGGCCAACCAATTACCGTTCATTTCCAGACCCTCAAGGGGTGTTTGGTTTTTCTGGACTGAAAAACCCTCCTCTTGGCTGTATGCCAAACATCTCATCCATACATTGCATCCTCCTCCGACCAAGTATTTGGATTAGATTCGGAATCTGATTCAAATTCTGACTTATGTACACGTGTTGTCTCCTCGTTATTATTATCAATATCAATTGCCATGAATTCTTTAATGGTTTCAGATTCGTTACTATGGCGAGTGCTTGATTTAGTAATGTTTTTTCGTTTCATCATTTGTACACACTCTTCGCTAATTTCAGTACATACTATGGGGAGACAATGTATGCAACAACAACATGTCACGAATATTCCTAGGATTGCTTATAGGATTGCAAATAGCTTCCCTCCCCATTCCCCAGGACTGCAACACTTCCCAGAACAGGAGTTTATGTTCAATTCCCAGCCACCTTCAGGGGGGTGGAGATCAGAGCTTAACACATTCAATTTTCTTATCGCCTCAAAAATCGCGGGGGAGGAGTCACTTACAAATACGCAACACGCTGATCCCACGATTTTGCAAACACCGCCGCGATCAACTAAGATTATATCAATGGCCATTCTATTTTGCAGTGACATTAATCTAATTCCTTTTTCCTCGAGAGTCATATTATATATTATATTATATGTCAGTTGTTCCATTTATTGTTTCTTCTAATATCCTAGACAGTCGTTTTATGTTATAAGAGTTTATCGCCTGGCCCCAAAATGGTACAAATTATTTCGCTATTTCTTCTGCAATCAACTCGTCCCCACTATTCTGGCAAGGTCGTGACCTGCTCAGCTTGGCTATATCTGCTGTTTTTGAAAGGACCACCCCAGGAAACAGAAACCCCAAATAACACGTGCCTCCCTAGTTCCTAGGTAACCAAGGATATGCTTTTTCTCCACATATAAAGTACACAGGATCTCCCACATATATTGGTTCCACTTCTTTATCAAGGAATGCTATGTTCCTGCATCTGGTAAATGTTCCTACCTGGAATGAACCCTTTTTCTTTAAACAGAACGGGACAGAATGAGGGTTATAATTCATTGTATATGAAGGGGTTCCGCATCCTTATTCCCCTGTGGGTTCATGTGGAATGTGATCACAGAAGTTTTATAAGGTACAGACAATCTATCCTGTGGCATTATTGCTGGTGTAATTAATCGTCTTTTATGGAATATGGAGCAACCCACCGGTTTCATAATCACTTCCTCGAATTCATTCATATTTGTTTAATCTAGTTGACCAGTTTCACTTTCATTCTATTTTCCATAATATAGGGCACTCAGAGAGGCATAACATGCGGAAGTCAATGGCAGGGGCTGTACATACCATCCTATTCCTTTGCCACCATGTTGAGGCAAATGGGCACAAACCCAGCAATTGTTTTTTCTTTGGATTGAGCGTGTCATATTCATTATTAATAGCAATGTGTTGTTCCCATATCCTTCCCTATGTCTTTCTTCCATTGGGGACAAGGTATAGGAAATCACATGGACTGGGCTTTCTGTTGTGGAAATGTTCATAATGGGCATGAGTTCTTCAAGAGGGTGCATTTCCTCTGGATAAGATAATACTAATATGGTCAGCATTGGGGCTAAAAAACTCCTTATGCACATTACTATGGTTAGACCCGGCATACAATTCTTTTTACCACGCCCTTTTTCCGCCTTTCTATGTACTACGTTTAATTCTCTATCAGCATTGGTGCAGGAGGGGGCATTTGCTGGTTCCGATATTTCTTCTCTTCCTTCTTCTTCTGCTGTGCTCGTCGTGAATATCTCTTGTTCAAGTGCTTCCCAGGATGTTGACAGAGTTCAGTCAATGTCTACAATCTTTTTATGCCAGTTTGCTATCTGCCTGTATTGCTTTTTCATTTGGCAAGGCCTTTGTACATTTTCACATTGCCCTATAGTTTCAGAGCAGCTGCCTTTGTACCATATGCGCCCCGCTTGTTCACTCAGGTTCCTGACACATGGATTTAGCACTGAGGAGTTGCGTTTCGTGAGCTGTCTAACTTGCACAACTCTTACACCACCCTCCTCTAGCCCTCCGGTTCCCACTTCTTCCAAAAATAGGAAACAGAGGCAAGAAATTCACCAAAGAGATGAAAATGTGATCACTCCTTTTTTCTGCTCCGCAGGTTGTACCGATTTGCTCCTGGTACCGTGTGATCAACAAATAGTGCGGGTGCACTTCTGGTCTCGAGCTTGGAGTCAGCCTGGGGCACAATGGCAGATGATGATGGGTGCCCAAGCGACAATGCAGGCTGTGGCGCAACAGAAGATGGTGGGCGCCACAGAGATATGCGCTTGATGTCGGCCAGCAGAGATGCCGAATCTGCTGGACAACGTTGAGGCACTCTTTGCTCTTCCATTTTTATGGCAATCTCATCAGGCTCAGTTTCACGATCAGGCACCTTCTTTGGCATAGGACTAGCAACAACCTTTTTCGTTTCTGGAACCGCTGCTGTCTCCTTCTGGTCTTTGTCCCGATCAGTTGACGTGTCGAATGGCGATGGACTTCCTTGTTGTGCGTGGCATGAATCCACGCCTTGCGTCCATCCACGCGTAGTGCTGTCTGCATGGTTAAAAGTACCTGATAGGGCCCACGCCACCTGGGTGCCAGTGATGTTTTCCGTTTGTAGTTTCTGACTAGTACCCAGGTTCCTGGCTCCAATGCATGTCCTGGGCCAATATACCGCACCAGTAATGCCTCCTGCACCTGCTGATGAATCAAACAGTTTTTTTACTAACAGATTACAATAAATGCTGAGTACAGGGTATACTACCTCTCTCATTCTCCAAGGCTGGGGTGCACACCACACATTCGCCGGTCTCCCCATTATGATTTCATAGGGGGGGAGCCCAGTTCTGGCCTGCATTGACGTTCGCATACACAGTAACGCTATTGGTAATGCATCTACCCAACTTAGTTTGCTGCCTGCACAGATCTTACTGATTTTGGACTTCAAGATTCCGTTATGCCGTCCAATAAGACTGGCCGAACTCGGATGTCTCGAACAATGGAATATTTTATCGATCTGTAATCCTGCACAAATCTGCAGTATCACTGCACCTATAAAGTGCGGACCATTGTCCGACCATATGACACGGGGCAGACCAAAGCGAAAGAAATACTCTTTAGCATTACTTTCACTGTGCTCATGGCTGTGCAGTCTTTCAATGGATATGCTTCCACCCATTTGCTGAATGCACATATGATCACCAAAACATACTTCAGACTTTGGCATCTTACCATTTCTGTGAAATCAAAGTGAATCACTTCGAATGGCATAGAGGGAGGTCCGTAACTTCCTGTTGGAGTCACCATTCCCTTTCCCACATTGTGCTGTAGGCATGTAATGCAGTTTTGTACCAGCCTTTCGGCATTCTTTTTTATGAGTGGATTGTCCCAGACTGTGGCTAAATGTTGGACTATTTTCTTCGCACAGATGTGTTTGGGACTGTGAGCCATTGTAACCATTGCGTTTACATAAGCATTCGGCAACATCCAATTCCCGCTTTTCTTGTCCACCCAGCAACCCTCCAAATCCAATTTTGCAGAGCCTTTGGCCCATCCCTGTATTTCGTCGGGGGTAGCTTCCGCCTGCATTTCTTTAACAGTCACAATTCCATTTTCTATCATACAGGGCACTTCCTCCGATTGTACTGTCAACATTTTTGTATTCAAATCAGTGGCAGCCTGTTTCGCAATCTTGTCTGCAAATGCATTTCCTTCTCCCACTTTACATGTCACCTTTTTATGCCCCTCGCATTTCACTATTGCCAGGTGCTTTGGACACGTAAGTGCAGACAGTAATCGTACAATCAGAGGACCATGTTGAATTCTAGACCCATGGGATGTTAAAAAACCTCTCTCGGCCCATAATCGGCCAAAGTTATGGACTACGCCAAAGGCGTACTGGCTATCAGTATAGATATTTACGCTCAAGTTCTCTGAAATTTCACAAGCTCTTGTTAAAGCAATTATCTCTGCTGCCTGGGCAGAGTTATAAGGAATTATTTTACTCTCCACACCGCTTTTTAATGTCGTAACATCATATGCGGCAGTTGATGTGCCGTCAGGTAGTTTAAAACAGGAGCCGTCACAAAACAGTTCCCCTACTGGTTCCTTTAGTGGTGTGTCACTCAGATCAATTCTCCCTTTTGTTTCTTCCTCAGTAACGATTAGGCAATCATGGTGAGGCAATTCAGTCCCACCACTGTTTAACCCGGGCATTGGCATTAATTCTGCTGGATTCAAAGTGCTACACCTCATAATTTGGATGTGGGGCAATACAATTTCATATCTAGTCAATCTAGCAGAGGTGAGGTGTTGCGTCTACGTTCTATTGAGTAGAACATCTATGGCATGTGGCACCATCAAAATTAAGGTGGGCCCCAAAACCATCCCTTCTGTTTGTTTCACTGACGCAGCAGCTGCTGCAACAGCTCACAAACATCGTGGTAGTGTGCGCGCTACAGGGTCCAGCGCAGAAGAAAAATAGCCGCACAGCCTATTTCTTCCACTTTGTTCCTGTGTTAAGACAGACAACGCGCATCCTTCGTTCTCAAGCACAAATAGCCTAAAAACCTTTTCATAATTCGGTGTGCCCAAAACTGGAGCAGAACTCAAAATGGTTTTAAGCGAATAAAATGCTTTCTGACATTCTTCATTTCATTGCAAAGGCATCACAGCATCTTTTTTGTCAATTCCACCATTGGTTTCACAATTAAAGCAAAGTTTATAATCCATTGATGGCAATAAGAAGCCATCCCTATTATTGCTCTCACATCTTTCTGTGTTGTTGGAATAGGCATACCGGAAATACTCTTTATCCTCTCTGGTGTTAATCTTCTCCCTTCCTTTTAAAGTAGGTAACCCAAATAAGCTACTTCTTTCTGACAGTACTGGAATTTCTTTAAGCTCGCTTTGTGGCCATGCGTAGCGAGATGAGTCAATAATAGAACAGTACCTTCTTTACATATCTCCTCCGTGTCAGCAGCAATTAGTAAATCGTCAATGTATTGTAGCAACACACAGTCTGCTGGTAATTCTAACATGTCTAGCTGTTCTTTTAATGCTCTACTGAATATACTCGGACTTTCAGTATAGCCTTGTGGAACGCGTGTAAATGTGAATGATCGTCCTCCGAGAGTGAAAGCAAATAAATACCTGCTTTCTTTGTGTACTGGAATGCTGAAGAAAGTGTTTTTTAAATCGATAACACTAAAGTATTCTGCTGACGCAGGGATCATTGTCAAAATCGTAGTGACATCTGGCACTAAAGGGAACTGGGGGTCTACCACTTTGTTCAGTGCACGGAGATCAATTTTGAAACGGTACGGTACCTCATTACCCCCTTTCAAGTACACGAGAAGAATGGGACTGTTACATACACTACCTGTAATCTCTTCAATCACTCCCAATTTCACCAAATCAGAAACAATGATGTTCAATCCTTTTTCTCCTTCTGCTGAAATTTTATACTGCAGAATACGTGGTAGCGTTATTCCTTCTTTTAATGTAATTTTTACTTGCTCTATTTTCAAGCATCCGACATCATTGTCATTCACGGCCCAAATGCAAGCTGGTACCTTACTCAATTCCCCTGATAAAGATTCTGTCACAAATTCAGAAGTCGGCTTAGTCTGGGGAGAAATAGACAAAAATACCCCATCTGGTGTACAATGAATAAAACTGCGCTTAGTTTTTTCAATAGATTCAATCCTAAAAGATTTTCCCAACAATGTTCTGTTAAAAGAAATGGACAATGTTCAGTAAAAGGCCTTATTGTCACTGCTACTGATTTGGACTTAGGGTTTCTTACTGGTGTACCTGCGAACCCTACTGAAATATTCTGTCGCCCTGACAGAGGTATGTCTGGAACCAAGTGATGATCTATCGAACACTTTTGTGCCCCCGTGTCTACGAGGAATCTATGCTCTTCATTCCAGATTTTCATCTCTACATAGGGTCCTTTCTGATTCACGGGAATTGACACTTGTTCCGACCCCTGTCCTGGGCTGTCCTATTGGGGTAACAACACATCATCCGATGTGTAGTCTCCACTGTTATTATAGTATGCACCTGTCTGGTTATCAAAAATGTCCCCCCCTCTCCCTCTACTTCCCGTTTGTACACCCTGCTGATTTTGACTTTGAGTAGTTTGATTCAGAGCCTGGCCTTGATTCTGTGCACCATTCCCATAATTATTTTGGTGCTGCTGCATATGATTTCTGTTGTGACCATTTGTTCCCATGTGCCCTCTGTGAGGCCTTCTATGACTATATCCGCCTCTATTTTTCAAATGCGGACATTGTGCTTGCCAGTGTCCTTCCTCTCTGCAGTATGCACATTGGTTTAATCCCAAAGGCCATCCTTACATATTCGAATTTCCCCTACTCTGTGCATTTCCCTTTCCCCTGTTGTGTCCTGCTACCTGCTGGAGTAACAATCGTGTTTTCAAGTTTGTTCTATCCTTTGCTTCTCTTTCCTTCTCGGTATTTACCCGGTTCTCATAATATTGGGCCATGTGTCATACTTCTCCTAGCGTTTTTGCTTGCCATGCACTTTCTGAGGTCATTATCAAATTTTGAATCGGAAGTATTAATCCCCTCACATATTTATCCACAAATAACCTTTTTCCTGCTTCCGAACTCAAATCCTGTCCACTGAAATCTGTAAATACTTCTTCGAATCTGTAGAAATAATCTGTGGACAACTCATCTTTACCTTGAACACATGCCGTCATCTTGTCCCATTGAATTCTTTTCTCTAGGACCAATTCTTTTAACTTCTGTACTATTTGTGCCGGTAATGCTAACATATTCGCCCCTGGCTGTGCACCCACTGCTTTATTCTTATCTTCCAGTATTAAATTTGCCCACGTGGCACCATAGGCCGTCTCATCATCTACCTTTCTTATTCTTTTCCCTATGTCCGCTGGCAAAATTACGGGGAATATTAAGTCTATATCACCCATAGTGAACACTGAGGATTGCAATAAAGACTCTACTTCTTTATAAAAACCTGATGGATTTTTCCGTATGTCAGGGATTGTCTGTTTTATATTATTCACTTCCTGTCTAGAGAAGGGAACATGCACGTATTGGGCTGTATAATGTGCTGGGATTACCACAGGTGGCGCACTGCCTACTGCGGGAGTCTCCACCTTCGATACAAAAGTAGGAGGCACTTCTCTCATGGGTAATGCCACGCTCACTATTCCTCCCCCCTCCCTCATATGCAACAATATTCCCAAGTCGAGGGATAAGGCTGTCTCTCCTGTTCCTCGTTCCATCGCTCTCTTATTTACTGCCAACAATTCAGGAGGGCTCACCCTTTCCTCACGTATATCTTTGTTTATCAAATATTCAACCATCGTTTGTAACGCTCTCCTTTTCATTGCTAACGTATATTCATCAAATATTCCATGTATTTCCATTGTGGGAATACTGGGATCTGAAATCCATTTTTGTGCGTCCCGCATACATGCTTTTATCTCCCCACTAATTTGCGCTGCTGGTGACGAAAATCGCTGCTGTCTACCCGTCTCAATATTCTTTCTCCTATTCCCCGGTGTGGCGAGTACTTCAGAATACTCTTCATCCAATTAATTCTTTATTTCAAACAGTCACTTCACATGCTCTTCTATTTCTTCATCTCTCCCTCTACAACGGGCTAATGCATTCAAATCCAACAATCGTTGCAGTGGTAACTTCCCAATTAGCTTTTTCCATTGTCCCGACAAATATTCCCCCTTGCATTCCAACAATAGCTGTCTTTCGTTGTTCCTTCTGAAGTCATATAGGGACGCTAGCGTGGATGCCCCATCATTATCGTCTATATACATTTCCGCCTGTTCTTGCAGCTCACGCTTTCTCTCCTTACTGATCGCGCTGCCAGTTACTCTCGTACATTCATTCTGCTCAATTCCACTCATGGGAGGGGCGGTCGGAACAGTGGCACCCTCTTGATCGGGAGGTGCGGAGGGGGCAGTGAGAGTGGGATACGTCTGCTGGGGCTGTGGTAATTGCGAAACACTCAGGGCTTGCTGGCTAGTGGGCAGTGCAGTTACTGATTTAGCCTGTGGCTGTGCTGGGATTGGGAGGGGCTGAGCAACGGGAGGGGGTTGAGCGGCAGCTACTGACGTAGTCTTTTTAGTTTCACTCCTCGGGCCCTGTTTTGTTTCAGTTAAAATGTTGTTTATTAATTCGTCCGATGAGTGCAGCTCTCTTTGTGGATATATTTTTCTATGTTTAATTCATCGCGCCGTCTTGTCTTTCTCAAGCTATTACACCACTCCTCCTCCTCCTTCTCCTCAGATTTCTCCGCCTTTGACTTATGCCTGCGCGCATGTTTCTCTCTACTTCTAAATCGGAGCATTGCTTCCCTCCTCCAGTCCCTAAGGATATCAAAGGCCCCAGGGCGTGCTCTCTTACTTATCAACACCTTTTCCAGGTTATGTATACGTTCCATCTCAAAACTCCCATCCCTCGGCCACTGAAGATTTTCCTGTTTTCTTGTTTGCTTATTCCAAGTTTCACAAAACATTATCGCTCCCATACCATACTTTATGTACATATCATAAGCCGGCGTTCCTCCTGGTGGTGCTTCCTGGCCAGTTTCCAAAGATTGTTCGCCGTAGCGGAACAATCCCGCTAAGGTGGACAATACCCCAGGCATGTTCTAACCTTTCCCTTGGCTAATCAAACTTACTCTGGGTGTTTGATTTTGCAAAATCAACTCTCAACCAATATCAGGACTATTTTCTTCGCACAGATGTGTTTGGGACTGTGAGCCATTGTAACCATTGCGTTTACATAAGCATTCGGCAACATCCAATTCCCGCTTTTCTTGTCCACCCAGCAACCCTCCAAATCCAATTCTGCAGAGCCTTTGGCCCATCCCTGTATTTCGTCGGGGGTAGCTTCCGCCTGCATTTCTTTAACAGTCACAATTCCATTTTCTATCATACAGGGCACTTCCTCCGATTGTACTGTCAACATTTTTGTATTCAAATCAGTGGCAGCCTGTTTCGCAATCTTGTCTGCAAATGCATTTCCTTCTCCCACTTTACATGTCACCTTTTTATGCGCCTCGCATTTCACTATTGCCAGGTGCTTTGGACACGTAAGTGCAGACAGTAATCGTACAATCAGAGGACCATGTTGAATTCTAGACCCATGGGATGTTAAAAAACCTCTCTCGGCCCATAATCGGCCAAAGTTATGGACTACGCCAAAGGCGTACTGGCTATCAGTATAGATATTTACGCTCAAGTTCTCTGAAATTTCACAAGCTCTTGTTAAAGCAATTATCTCTGCTGCCTGGGCAGAGTTATAAGGAATTATTTTACTCTCCACACCGCTTTTTAATGTCGTAACATCATATGCGGCAGTTGATGTGCCGTCAGGTAGTTTAAAACAGGAGCCGTCACAAAACAGTTCCCCTACTGGTTCCTTTAGTGGTGTGTCACTCAGATCAATTCTCCCTTTTGTTTCTTCCTCAGTAACGATTAGGCAATCATGGTGAGGCAATTCAGTCCCACCACTGTTTAACCCGGGCATTGGCATTAATTCTGCTGGATTCAAAGTGCTACACCTCATAATTTGGATGTGGGGCAATACAATTTCATATCTAGTCAATCTAGCAGAGGTGAGGTGTTGCGTCTGCGTTCTATTGAGTAGAACATCTATGGCATGTGGCACCATCAAAATTAAGGTGGGCCCCAAAACCATCCCTTCTGTTTGTTTCACTGACGCAGCAGCTGCTGCAACAGCTCACAAACATCGTGGTAGTGTGCGCGCTACAGGGTCCAGCGCAGAAGAAAAATAGCCGCACAGCCTATTTCTTCCACTTTGTTCCTGTGTTAAGACAGACAACGCGCATCCTTCGTTCTCAAGCACAAATAGCCTAAAAACTTTTTCATAATTCGGTGTGCCCAAAACTGGAGCAGAACTCAAAATGTTTTTTAGCGAATCAAATGCTTTCTGACATTCTTCATTTCATTGCAAAGGCATCACAGCATCTTTTTTGTCAATTCCACCATTGGTTTCACAATTAAAGCAAAGTTTATAATCCATTGATGGCAATAAGAAGCCATCCCTATTATTGCTCTCACATCTTTCTGTGTTGTTGGAATAGGCATACCGGAAATACTCTTTATCCTCTCTGGTGTTAATCTTCTCCCTTCCTTTTAAAGTAGGTAACCCAAATAAGCTACTTCTTTCTGACAGTACTGGAATTTCTTTAAGCTCGCTTTGTGGCCATGCGTAGCGAGATGAGTCAATAATAGAACAGTACCTTCTTTACATATCTCCTCCGTGTCAGCAGCAATTAGTAAATCGTCAATGTATTGTAGCAACACACAGTCTGCTGGTAATTCTAACATGTCTAGCTGTTCTTTTAATGCTCTACTGTATATACTCGGACTTTCAGTATAGCCTTGTGGAACGCGTGTAAATGTGAATGATCGTCCTCCGAGAGTGAAAGCAAATAAATACCTGCTTTCTTTGTGTACTGGAATGCTGAAGAAAGTGTTTTTTAAATCGATAACACTAAAGTATTCTGCTGACGCAGGGATCATTGTCAAAATCGTAGTGACATCTGGCACTAAAGGGAACTGGGGGTCTACCACTTTGTTCAGTGCACGGAGATCAATTTTGAAACGGTACGGTACCTCATTACCCCCTTTCAAGTACACGGGAAGAATGGGACTGTTACATACACTACCTGTAATCTCTTCAATCACTCCCAATTTCACCAAATCAGAAACAATGATGTTCAATCCTTTTTCTCCTTCTGCTGAAATTTTATACTGCAGAATACGTGGTAGCGTTATTCCTTCTTTTAATGTAATTTTTACTTGCTCTATTTTCAAGCATCCGACATCATTGTCATTCACGGCCCAAATGCAAGCTGGTACCTTACTCAATTCCCCTGATAAAGATTCTGTCACAAATTCAGAAGTCGGCTTAGTCTGGGGAGAAATAGACAAAAATACCCCATCTGGTGTACAATGAATAAAACTGCGCTTAGTTTTTTCAATAGATTCAATCCTAAAAGATTTTCCCAACAATGTTCTGTTAAAAGAAATGGACAATGTTCAGTAAAAGGCCTTATTGTCACTGCTACTGATTTGGGCTCAGGGTTTCTTACTGGGGTACCTGCGAACCCTACTGAAATATTCTGTCGCCCTGACAGAGGTATGTCTGGAACCAAGTGATGATCTATCGAACACTTTTGTGCCCCCGTGTCTACGAGGAATCTATGCTCTTCATTCCAGATTTTCATCTCTACATAGGGTCCTTTCTGATTCACGGGAATTGACACTTGTTCCGACCTCTGTCCTGGGCTGTCCTATTGGGGTAACAACACATCATCCGATGTGTAGTCTCCACTGTTATTATAGTATGCACCTGTCTGGTTATCAAAAATGTCCCCCCCTCTCCCTCTACTTCCCGTTTGTACACCCTGCTGATTTTGACTTTGAGTAGTTTGATTCAGAGCCTGGCCTTGATTCTGTGCACCATTCCCATAATTATTTTGGTGCTGCTGCATATGATTTCTGTTGTGACCATTTGTTCCCATGTGCCCTCTGTGAGGCCTTCTATGACTATATCCGCCTCTATTTTTCAAATGCGGACATTGTGCTCGCCAGTGTCCTTCCTCTCTGCAGTATGCACATTGGTTTAATCCCAAAGGCCATCCTTACATATTCGAATTTCCCCTACTCTGTGCATTTCCCTTTCCCCTGTTGTGTCCTGCTACCTGCTGGAGTAACAATCGTGTTTTCAAGTTTGTTCTATCCTTTGCTTCTCTTTCCTTCTCGGTATTTACCCGGTTCTCATAATATTGGGCCATGTGTCATACTTCTCCTAGCGTTTTTGCTTGCCATGCACTTTCTGAGGTCATTATCAAATTTTGAATCGGAAGTATTAATCCCCTCACATATTTATCCACAAATAACCTTTTTCCTGCTTCCGAACTCAAATCCTGTCCACTGAAATCTGTAAATACTTCTTCGAATCTGTAGAAATAATCTGTGGACAACTCATCTTTACCTTGAACACATGCCGTCATCTTGTCCCATTGAATTCTTTTCTCTAGGACCAATTCTTTTAACTTCTGTACTATTTGTGCCGGTAATGCTAACATATTCGCCCCTGGCTGTGCACCCACTGCTTTATTCTTATCTTCTAGTATTAAATTTGCCCACGTGGCACCATAGGCCGTCTCATCATCTACCTTTCTTATTCTTTTCCCTATGTCCGCTGGCAAAATTACGGGGAATATTAAGTCTATATCACCCATAGTGAACACTGAGGATTGCAATAAAGACTCTACTTCTTTATAAAAACCTGATGGATTTTTCCGTATGTCAGGGATTGTCTGTTTTATATTATTCACTTCCTGTCTAGAGAAGGGAACATGCACGTATTGGGCTGTATAATGTGCTGGGATTACCACAGGTGGCGCACTGCCTACTGCGGGAGTCTCCACCTTCGATACAAAAGTAGGAGGCACTTCTCTCATGGGGAATGCCACGCTCACTATTCCTCCCCCCTCCCTCATATGCAACAATATTCCCAAGTCGAGGGATAAGGCTGTCTCTCCTGTTCCTCGTTCCATCGCTCTCTTATATACTGCCAACAATTCAGGAGGGCTCACCCTTTCCTCACGTATATCTTTGTTTATCAAATATTCAACCATCGTTTGTAACGCTCTCCTTTTCATTGCTAACGTGTATTCATCAAATATTCCATGTATTTCCATTGTGGGAATACTGGGATCTGAAATCCATTTTTGTGCGTCCCGCATACATGCTTTTATCTCCCCACTAATTTGCGCTGCTGGTGACGAAAATCGCTGCTGTCTACCCGTCTCAATATTCTTTCTCCTATTCCCCGGTGTGGCGAGTACTTCAGAATACTCTTCATCCAATTAATTCTTTATTTCAAACAGTCATTTCACATGCTCTTCTATTTCTTCATCTCTCCCTCTACAACGGGCTAATGCATTCAAATCCAACAATCGTTGCAGTGGTAACTTCCCAATTAGCTTTTTCCATTGTCCCGACAAATATTCCCCCTTGCATTCCAACAATAGCTGTCTTTCGTTGTTCCTTCTGAAGTCATATAGGGACGCTAGCGTGGATGCCCCATCATTATCGTCTATATACATTTCCGCCTGTTCTTGCAGCTCACGCTTTCTCTCCTTACTGATCGCGCTGCGAGTTACTCTCGTACATTCATTCTGCTCAATTCCACTCATGGGAGGGGCGGTCGGAACAGTGGCACCCTCTTGATCGGGAGGTGCGGAGGGGGCAGTGAGAGTGGGATACGTCTGCTGGGGCTGTGGTAATTGCGAAACACTCAGGGCTTGCTGGCTAGTGGGCAGTGCAGTTAATGATTTAGCCTGTGGCTGTGCTGGGATTGGGAGGGGCTGAGCAACGGGAGGGGGTTGAGCGGCAGCTACTGACGTAGTCTTTTTAGTTTCACTCCTCGGGCCCTGTTTTGTTTCAGTTAAAATGTTGTTTATTAATTCGTCCGATGAGTGCAGCTCTCTTTGTGGATATATTTTTCTATGTTTAATTCATCGCGCCGTCTTGTCTTTCTCAAGCTATTACTCCACTCCTCCTCAGATTTCTCCGCCTTTGACTTATGCCTGCGCGCATGTTTCTCTCTACTTCTAAATCGGAGCATTGCTTCCCTCCTCCAGTCCCTAAGGATATCAAAGGCCCCAGGGCGTGATCTCTTACTTATCAACACCTTTTCCAGGTTATGTATACGTTCCATCTCAAAACTCCCATCCCTCGGCCACTGAAGATTTTCCTGTTTTCTGGTTTGCTTATGCCAAGTTTCACAAAACATTATCGCTCCCATACCATACTTTATGTACATATCATAAGCCGGCGTTCCTCCTGGTGGTGCTTCCTGGCCAGTTTCCAAAGATTGTTCGCCGCAGCGGAACAATCCCGCTAAGGTGGACAATACCCCAGGCATGTTCTAACCTTTCCCTTGGCTAATCAAACTTACTCTGGGTGTTTGATTTTGCAAAATCAACTCTCAACCAATATCAGGATCACTTATGAATTGGGGCACGACTCACCTGATTAGTCAATTTGTCCTTTCAAGACACAGTTCGTCCGTATACTGACGCAAACAATCATTGTCCTGTCTGCGTATCTCGGCTCTGCCTCATTTCGGGACCCTCGCCTCCTTGTTAGATGGCCAGGGGCGTCGATCAGGGATCAGCGGTGTGCAGATCTGCAAAGGAGTCTCTCATCGCTTTTCGCAGGGCCGCCCCGTACACCTCTTGATCCCGGCTCGATTTCTCCCGTCCTCGCCGTTCTTACCGCCTTCCTTATTTTGCAACGTACACGATGGAACAAGTGGGGGAGGGTCCCTATTCGGGCACCATCTTGAAGGGGCCCCTGAGGGACCCTCGGATGTGGAAACAAGGCACAGTCCTCACACACGATTAGAAACCCAGACATGAGGTTCTGTTCCCAAAATCTAGGGTTTATTGCAATACAAAGAAGTCCCAGTTGACCAAATGGTCCCACGCCCCGCGACGTGTGTCTAACAGACCTCGTGGGACGCAAACGAGAATGAAACGTACATCAGTTACATATTTACAAACCTTACAATCAGCAATGACACAGTATGACACATTTGATGCCACCCCCAAATCATTTCCCTTTGAATTAGAGGCGATGATTGACCAGTGTGATAAATATAACACCTTAGACCACCATATTTAGTAACGGTTTGCAATCTTCAATTTTACAGACACCATTCTTTATTTGCGAGAACACAGCGTTTCTGTTTTTCATGGGCAAGCTGCGCGTAGGAGACTGGCAAATACCAGACCTCACTATCTCTTAGTTTCGATTCTCACTCTAGAGGTCAGCCCGCTCTCCTGGGCCTCACTGGGCTCAGAAAGGGGGGGCCGTAAAGAAGAGAATAATTCAACTCTTTAAATGCTAGTTCCGTACATTGCTATTCTTTCAGGAGACTCGCCAGCATTCGTGTACTGATTAAATGCCTTGCTCCCTGTCTTCAAGGATATGTGAGGGAGGGAATCGGGCATTTCTGTCTGGCTCTCCAGTGTAATGTTTCAACATGTTTCTTAGCCTTGGACCATTGAAGCGAAATAATATCTACAGCAAAGCAGTTTTACATGAGGCAAAGTGGCAACATTAGAGAGAGCAGAGAGAGAAAACAAAATGGTGATTCTGGTCATTTTAAAATGGCCTCACTCTAGTTGAACTAATAGCTACGTAATATCTAATGAATATATATTCTTAACACTGTAAATGAGGCGGTTGGTCTTCGGCCAACCAATTATCATTCATTTCCGGACCCTCAAGGGGTGTTTGGTTTTTCTGGACTGACACTTCCACCACCACCACCATTCTGCTACCACTGCCACCACACCAGCCACTTTGTAGAGATATCGCAAGTCTTGTGAGATCTCGCTCCAAGGCGGAAGCTGAAGCTCCTGAGAGCGCGAAGCACCAGAAGCCGGAGCAGAGGGCCAGGAGCAGGTTCAGCTCCCGGTGCTCCTCTCAAGGACTAACATTAAGGGCCTCATTATGAGTATGGAGGCAGCCATGCCCTTATTAAGGGTTCGGGTTCTGTGAATGAGGAATTGCCGGATCATTCCAACCATTCACAAAACTAATCCCTATTCCCATTTGAGCCCCCTTAGGGCTCAATGGGAATGGGGAGGGAGCTACCAACGCGCCCGTTAATAACGGGCTGTTATTAGCTCCCTGGTCCCCTTGCGGGACCCGCTAAGGACGCCTGCTTTTATCAGGCGTCCTTACCGGGCCCCACAAGGGAACCTCGTAATAGGGCGTCCCGTAGTGAACGGTGCCGGTCCCGTACCGGCACCCTTCATTACGGGAGCGCCTGCCTCGTAATGAGGCTGTAAGTCATTTAAGGACTTTATTTCCATTGTTGCATCAAACCTTGTTGCGGGCCTGGATCCCTAGAGTTCATGGATAGTTGTGCAAACTGCATCAATAAAGCTGATCTAGAGCCACAATAAAGGAGTTCATCAAACCACTCCATGGCCTCCAGTGCATCATTATTCGACACACTGCCACCGTCAACACTGTCTTTGCTCCAGCCACCGACCCCACTTCGTACCACCAACCATGAGCAGTGGCTACGTGTTATGTTGCAGCAACATACTCACAAGGAAGCCACATGTCCAGGTGGTCCTGACCACGTCCACACACCGACCTGCTCCTCTATTTCCAACCCATTGGCAGCCTCCAATGACGATTCAACCAGCCTGTGGAGACTGTGACAATGGAATGTGCTGCTGAGGGGGAAGCAGGCACAGTTAGCCAGCAATATCAACGTCTGCAGGACCCCCCACGAACATCCCCATTGTCAATATGGCTGGGTGGATAGCTCATGAGTTCAGTGTTAGCCTCTCACATGAGGTAGCCTGCATTTCGGAAAGTCTAATCCAAGATCACGGCTGACGTCTCCTTTTATGCTTCTAATAGCAAACTATTGGTAATGATGATGGCGATGAGCTTGGCGCAGCTTGTGGTGGAAGCACCCGCAATCCACGTATTTACTTATTGGTGGTATGTATAGCGCCAACTGCAGTCAGTACCACTTCATAGCACCTCCAAAGTGGGGAGAGAAGAAGGGAGGTACGAAAGATGCAAACACAACAAGAACCTTTCACATTGTTTGGAAGCGACTGCGGAGCTGAGGAGAGGGGCGGAGGGAGGTGGGGGAGAAAGAACAGTGCTGAGAGAAGGGGGAAGGCAGGAAGTGCCAAGGAGATGGGAGATGTGAGACAGCAAAGAGGGCCAACACAGAGTGCAAGATGATCCCATACAAACATCAGTGGGTGACCACTGCCAGAGGTGCTAGGGATCCACGTGGAGAGCAAGGGTTAGGAGTCAATGCATGTAGGTAAAATTAACAAGAAAGTAGGGAGAAAGTAGGCAAAAGAGGCAGGGGAGTGGTTGACATAGGAGGTAGGAGAATGCTAGGGCGCATGGCTTTTCACCTGCAGGAGCCAGTGGGACACCACTGAGTGCTGCCAGGGGCCTTGTTCCTCACTACCTAATTTTTACTGATATGCACAAAGGCAAACAAAGGAGTCTTCTCAGAAAACTGGTTCAAGCCACATACAATCATGCCATCTCTATTTCACTGGCGAGGTGCACTCTGCTGATGACTTTTGACAATCAAAGAGATTGCCACAAGGTGCGATCTGAAAACTTCTCTTTAACTAGAGTTGGGTAAACCGTGGATTGATTGGGCATCTTCCAGACACCCTCAGGCTTCTACTGACCCGCGTGTGATATCGTTTGCTTGATATGTTTGCCTTTGGTTGGGGCATACATTGGGGTGTGGGGGAATAAAACGTGTCCTATTGCCCTGAGGGGGCGTTGCAGATGACCACATGAAAGTGGTTCTTGATTTATTTTTCTTTTTTTGCCCATATCCTGACCCACAATTGACTTAATCTTCGACATGAGGTGGCGGGGGTCCTAAAAAATAATGAGCTTCAAGCGGGTTCGGAAGGAGTCAGAGCCCACCGGCAGCTGGAACCAGGCCGCGGGGCATGCATCCTGTCTTGTAGCCTTCGCCCGGACTCACTCTAAACATAGAGGCATGCAATGTACAGACAGGCATCTGGGAAATCTTTGACTATTCATTCATTAATTTATATCATTTGTATAGCACCTTTCACCAAGGTTATAGTCCCAACGCGCGGCTGGTTGAACGCGCTCGGAGGGACGGAGTCCAAATATGGGAGAATTGGGAGGTGCTGTTATGCGTGTGTGCATTTCAGCCATTAAAGTAATGTGAGGGAGGCCAAGACCCTGCTAGCCATGACATACATGATATGCTAGGTATGCATGTTTTTCGTTTCTAGGACAGGTTTGTCGTAGACCTGACCAATCATGTTGTGTCCGACTTTGCCAAAATTCGAATCACCGAAAATGTGGGTCATAAGGAGTTTAGTGAAATACATTTGCCCAGGAAGAGTTAGAATATATGGGCTTATATATTACCAGACCCAACATTCCTATATATATATATATATATTTAATAGAAAATGTAACATTATATTTGACTAATGGGAGCCATACACACTACTATTTGCTAGGCATTTAAACAATATGCTAGAGGTAACGGCATGGCCATGGACATACGTATCCCAAATGCATTACAGACAAAACTGTTAAACACAGGCATACAAATACAAATACTGGAAAGCAGACCCAATAATAGGGCGGTTACTGAAGGATAGAGCCCATTTGGTAAAGAGAGATTAAGGGAGAACATGGAACAAACGTGAACGCACTCCTCAAATATGAGTGCCCATAATATAAAACTCTGGTGCACAAGGTAGAGTGGTGAACCAGGGAAAAGTCCATGTTCAGTCATATTTGGGTGGAGGAGTCGATCTGTAATCACTGGAGTAGAAAGGGACAATGGGACCATAGCCTTTGTAAATGGTGGCTTCAAGATCTTCTACTAGGCACTGTATGGTGCTAATGCGATTCAGGGAGGGGTTATTGAAACTGATGACATGCTGATGGTCTGCAAAATCCCTGGCATGAGCTTTGAGATAGCAGAATGTATCAATGCCGGAATTGACATGCAAGCTTTCGGAATCGCACTAGGATCACAATTGCTCATGGTGCAGCTTTACCAAGAATATGACGCGGGTTTAGCTCCACATATGACCTGAGTAGCCAATGATGCAAATGGCGGCGGGTGGTGAAGCACTGATTATAGTAATGCCAAACAAGAACCTAATGAAATGCAATTCCTATAGGCACCTAAATTGAGCATAGCAGCTTTGGCAAGGATATTGTTAAATCGGCCGGGTGGGCATCGGCAAGTGTTGTGGTACGTTTGATGCTGAGAATGGGTTAAACTCTCAAGGGTGGGAATGAAGGAAATGCGATTCCGTGAAGGCCTGATTAGGCGGGCATGACTTTGATACACTGACACAATGACCAAGGCGAGGACAACCCACGCAAGCTGTGTGAGGGAGGCGTAGTCTGGCAAAGGCAAGGGTCCAGGTGCAGGGAAGCTATGGGAATTGAGACCCTCTGCGGAAGACATGTTCCCCATAGGAGAGCCCTGGTTCCAGAATAGGTATAGATTACGGAATCTAGTAACTGTATTTGCTTGAAGACAGCAACATTTCTACAGGGATCCTCAGATGGAACGCCCCCTGCTGAGGGCAATTAATGGTGGGAGGAAACACATGACATTTAAAAACAGCGATTTACCATTGAATTATCTTCTAAATACAGAACCAATGACAGTGCTGAAGAGAGAACAGCAAGCAATGTTGCAGGCCGTGCTGATGGCTGAACCTTTCAAACATTGTTGTTTACTTTGGAAAATGAGGGCCAGATTCATGAATTATTTCTGCGCAGAAAATAGGGAACTTGCGTGCCAAATTGCGTGCATAATCCCGTTCGTCGATTCATGGAATCAAATGAAGAGGATTTTCTTCGGGCTTGCATGGATTTCGCAGCAGCCCGGCACGCCACTGCGATCGGCCGAATGCCTTGCATGAGATGCCACGCAGAGCGTAGGTGTGGCTTGCACAGAGGGTCGGGAAGGGGGTGTAACATGGAAAATGGGGAAGAACATGCGAAAAATTGGGCGTTACGAGGGACGGGTCGCAGGCAGTCCATTGCATGCCCACTATTGCGTGGAACAATACATATTCATGGATCAGATGGCACAACCTCCTGGCAGGGCAATGACCATGCAAAGCCCTTATACTATCCGCCACCCAAAGGCAGGCGTACAGACACGTGTGCATAGGATTCACCACGCAGAGGTAAAATCAGGTGTCTGATTTAGGGGTGCATGCATGCAGCCGGGGATCCGATCTAACTTAGGGGTGTTCGTATGCGGTGCAGCAGAGTGCAGGAACGGTTTACGGGGGTACACGTGCAGATTTTCCGAGTTTTACCTGAGTTATGATAAATTGTACACATGTTGTTGGGGTGCCAGTAACAGTTACAGGGGACCCGGCGCAGGGTCAACGGGATGCAGGCCTGCTTGTGGGGGCCCGATACTATTTTGAGGGTGCATGTATTCGCACCTGGAAGCACGTAAATGTGGCTGTTTCTGGCTGTTTTTGATTTGTGTGGGGGAATTTCGCAGGCGTATATGTTATTTTGCACAAACAATTCCATGAATACGCGTTGCACGTAGAAAAACTTTTCCATGAATCGGGCCCTAAGTTGTTTGGTGTGAACTAGATGACAAAGGGAATACCAAAAAAAGAAAGCGTAGCAAAATGACTTGTTAATGAAAGCTGCAACTGGAAGCCTATTACTGGGAACGATGAGCATTCAGCTCACGCCTCCCAGGGAGGATATTTGGCCGGTATTTATCGAGCATAAGAAAATGAAGCAGGGTAATGAGACAAGCAAGGCAAGCACATTCAATCTGATCGCAGGGCAATAACAGGACAGTGTTTATGTTGCGCAGTGTCCTTGGCGGAAGGCACAGCTAATGTATTGTTCTATGATAAAATAATTTTAAATATAGTTGAAAAAAACACCAATATGATAACAAAATTAGAAAAGATAGCAATTTTTATTGACAGTAAGCATGATAGAGAATAATCAGATGGGACCAGTCCAAAAAGCAAATATGACCCTTTGGCCAGAGCTTTTGCTCACTTTTGTATTCCATACCATGATAGTGGCATATTTGCTAGCCCAGAATATGGAACTTAATGCTATGCCCAGTTTTTATGAATTAGCACCCGGGATCGTTTGTAATGTGGCCTCTCAGACAATCAGGAATCTCGGAAGGCAGGCTAAGGTTTATGGTATTTCCCACGGTTCTAAGCCTCCTCAGAAACGGGAGGCACCATCTTCCCTCATGGAGAAGTAAGCCCTCACTATTCCTGCACTCCCTTCCCCAGTCCCTCACCACTTCCTCCTCACCCACCCACTCTCATAACTACCCCAACCCTGACCCCACTTGCCTGCAGCTGCCTCCTTCCACACTGGCTCCAGGAACACTTGCTGTTCCGGCCATTCCCCTGCACAACAAAGGCCCCCACAGAAAGAGAAAAGGGACTGCATGTAGTTCTCTTCTCCCTATGTGCCTTTTTTTGCAGTTTTGAGCAAAGACAACACACTATTTCTCAACTTAAGAAAAAGCTAAAGCATGCTGGGCTGCTAATAGATAAAACCCTTCTGTGGCTGGAAATTACGAGTCATGTATTGCACCAAGGACCACCTCAAGGCCCTTGCTGCGCTCAGTCCTGTAACTTGGGCCCCAGTCCATTACCTGACCAGTAATACCCACCCAAGTTGGGGTTTGATGCTTAAATAATACAACATTCCAAGGGAATTATCAGGAGGTAAAGGCCCACAGCCTGATTTAAAAACCTGAGTGAAGCAAGGGTTTAATAATGCCAATAGGTCATTACCAAATGGTAGTGTCCTGAGTAGGTGGTCATTAGTAGGTGGTCATTATTCCTGCTAGAATATTCCACCCAATGACGATAGAATGTTCTATTCAAAACTAAAAGAGACAAAGGCGAAACATTGGAATGTTAGGACAAAAGAATTATACCAGCCATTATTGCCCTCTGCCAGTCCATTTCTTGCAATGGAAATTAAAAAAAGAAATGTACTTCCATTGGTGCAGAGGAAGTCAAGTCCTTTCATCATTTCCACAGCCTGGAGGTGGAGCCACGGGAGTGCAAGGATGAGGGCGTATAACCTGGGGCTTTCAGGAGAGAAAGGAGCAGATAGCAAGAATGGGGTTGGCACAGATGCCAATTGTTAAGTATAGAAAGGGTGGCGGGAGAGTAGGTGGGCGGGGAAGCATGGAGCACAGAGTGCCTGTTGCCGGGTAGGACTTTGGAATCTTGACAGGGGTCCGGATCCATGGCCACCCTGGTGAATATTTCCTGAAAGTCCTGTATCCTGATTGACTGCCAGGAATCCAACGTCATATGCTGGGTGCTAATCGTTGTAATATCTAGTTTTTCGTTACATCCCAAACCAGTGAAACTTTGGAATAGTCTGAAATGGCCTCATAACATACCCATAATCTTCTTTTCACCAAGACCCAGTCTTCCTCGCCGCAGTCTGTTCGATCCCCCCTTCTGAGATAGCCAGTCTCTTTTTAAAATGCTTGCTAAGGAAACAGGAAATCTTGGTGAGTCAGAGGTGCTTTTATATCCAGATGAGGGGAGGAGTTTTGGTTAAAGAAATGGGAATAGCAACATAATTTAGAGATTTGTGAAGCACCTGTCTCCTGGGGGAGGAATAACTCGCAGAGTAATGAACGTGATGGGGATGATGGACAAACAGGTAATGTGACATGTTATTCACAGAATGTGTTGATGTTCTCAGTTACACAATGAATTATTTTATATTGCAGCCCCAAAACTGGTGCTATTCGCCAACCTGACCTTTGGCACAGCCACATTGAACACTTTGTATTCAGGTCTGCCTGCTCGAGAACCATAGAGAATACACCCAGCTATATCATGATAGCTGGTGCAAGGAATGTTGATATTAAAGCAAATGTAACATGTTCCTGTGAACCCTCATAATTCCCTTCTGCATTACCACACTACCACCCTTTGTTACTTATAGGAACACATTGGCACCGCCTCTTGCTAGTGCCCTAGGAATCAGAACAATCTTCCAATAACATTAAAGGCTTGATTACGGTTTCTTTTATAGTTATCACCCCAGCGCCGGGGGTGGGGGAGGTGTACCAGGACCGGTAATGGCCAGCCACCCTGAGCCTCGTTAGGCCCGAGCAAAGCAAAAGCCTTGCGATGGCTCAATGCTGTTACAGGTTCTGCTACTCCCCCCAACAAGGGGGAGATGGCTAGTCACACCCAGCGGCTCCAACCCAGGTGCAGACAGTTTTGTTCATTTTTTTATTGGAGACAAGCATAGTCTCCCGTTTAAAAAAAACCCACAAAAAACAAGAGGCTGGCGTCCTTTCTATGGCCGGTGCCTAGGACGGAACGGAGTATAGTGACTAGAGCAGAACGCTCCAGTCCAGGAGTAAGTGGGTGGGGAGGGAGGGGGTGGTGGGAAAGTGGGGCTATTTGGGGGAATGGGCGGCAGGTGTAGGGGAGAAGAAGGGTCAGAGGGCCACAAAAAATGACGTTGGAAAGAGGAAGGAGCTCAGGTGCCTGGAGGAACACAGGCGGGAGACTGGCTGTTATCACCCAAGTGTCCAGCCAGCCAATGGGCTGAGTGCCCTTCCCTTGCTGTGAATATCTATTATTCCATGTACACGTTGACTAACTGCTCTTACTGTTCTGTGACCTGTTCTCCTGCTCGGTGTCTCAAATGTTCACTGACGTCTAAGTGCGTATGTGCCCAGTTCTGTAACACACACTGAAATAGCCCAAGACATACTCAGTTCTTGGGCCAATCTAGCAAACTCCAAGTTCCCTAAGTCGTGACCTTGTTTCACCTTGTCATAGAAATGTCTCTTTTTATATCAGGAAACTCTTCAGAAATCCTTTTCTACTCAATTACAGTTCCCACTTATATGCATTATCTATAATTGTACCAATGCAATGACTCCACGCTACCGTCCTTCCCTTGCAGTTATCTTCTCCTAGTAATGCTCTGTACTTGTGATCAGAATCTGAAGAAAAAGGCGGGAAACAAATGAAAGGGAGCAAACGCCACAAATTGCGTTGGAAAAAAGAATTCTGAGAATATCAATCAAGGGGGGGGCTGGGGTTGTGGGGGTGTCCCCCTCTCCCCTTGATCGATATTCCGGCTGTTGGGGGATGTAGGGGTGGCCCCTGATTTCATAAAAAGGAAAGCAAGGAACAAGCAAACAAATAAAAAAGTAAAAATAAAAGGAAAGGACCCTGCGGCGCCGGTGTAATGTCACTTTTTGCTATCTGTCAGAAAATCCTATCGGTAGGAAAATCTGACAGCCTGACCTGTCATTTTTTCCTACCCGTCAGAAAATCCTACCGAGGGCAGGCATTGGGCAACCCACCCAGGGGTAGGAAAAAGTGACGGGGTTGGAAAATCTGACAGCCTGACCTGTCATTTTTTCCTACCCATCAGAAAATCCTACCGAGAGCAGGCATTGAGCAACCCACCCAGGGGTAGGAAAAAGTGATGGGGTTGGAAAATCTGACATCCTGACCTGTCATTTTTTCCTACCCGTCAGAAAATCCTACCGAGAGCAAGCATTGGGCACCCCACCGAGGGGTAGCAAAAAGTGACTGGGTAGGAAAATCTGACAGCCTGACCTGTCATTTTTTCCTACCCGTCACAAAATCCTACCGAGAGCAGGCATTGGGCATCCCACCCAGGCGTTGGAAAAAAGGTGTTGCGTCTGTGTTCTATTGAGTAGAACATCTATGGCATGTGGCACCATTAAAATTAAAGTGTGCCCCAAAACCATCCCTTCTGTTTGTTTCACTGACGCAGCAGCTGCTGCAACAGCTCGCAAACATCGTGGTAGTGCACGCGCTACAGGGTCCAGCGCAGAAGAAAAATAGCCGCACAGCCTATTTCTTCCACCTTGTTCCTGTGTTATGACAGACAACGCGCATCCTTCGTTCTCATGCACAAATAGCCTAAAAACCTTTTCATAATTTGGTGTGCCCGAAACTGGAGCAGAACTCAAAATGGTTTTTAGCGAATCAAATGCTTTTTGACATTCTTCATTCCACTGCAAAGGCATCACATCATCCTTTTTTGTTAATTCCACCATTGGTTTCACAATTAAAGCAAAGTTCATAACCCATTGACGACAATAAGAAGCCATCCCTATTATCGCTCTCACACCTTTCTGTGTTGTTGGAATAGGCATACCAGAAATACTCTTTACTCTCTCTGGTGTTAATCTGCTCCCTTCCTTTGAGACTAGGTAACCCAAAAAAGCTACTTCTTTCTGACAGTACTGGAATTTTTTTAGGCTTGCTTTATGGCCATGTGTGGCTAGGTGAGTCAATAATAGAACAGTACCTTCTTTACATATCTCCTCCGTGTCAGCAGCGATTAGTAAATTGTCAATGTATTGTAACAATACACAGTCTGCTGGTAATTCTAACATGTCCAACTGCTCTTTCAACGCTCTGCTGTATATGCTCGGGCTTTCAGTATAGCCTTTTGGAATGCGTGTGAATGTGAATGATCGTCCTCCTAAAGTGAAGGCAAATAAATACCTGCTTTCTTTGTGTACTGGAATGCTGAAGAAAGCGTTTTTCAAATCAATAACAATAAAGTATTCTGCCGAAGCAGGGATCATTGTCAAGATCGTAGTGACGTCTGGCACTAACAGGAATTGGGGATCTACCATTTTGTTCAGTGCATGAAGATCAATTATGAAACGGTACGGTACCTCGTTACCCCCTTTCTTGTACACAGGAAGAATGGGGCTGTTACATACACTACCTGTAATCTCTTCAATCACTCCCAATTTGACCAAATCAGAAACAATACTTTTCAATCCGTTTTCTCCTTCTGCTGAATTTTATACTGCGGAATACGCGGTAACGTTATTCCTTCTTTCAATGTTATTTTTACAGGCTCTATTTTCAAACATCCCACATCATTGTCATTCACGGCCCAAATGCAAGTTGGCAATGTACTCAATTCCCCTGTTAAGGGTTCCGCCATAAATTCTGAAGTCGGCATATTCTGGGGAGAAATAGTCAAAAATACCCCATCTGGTGTACAATGGATAACTGCGCTTAGTTTTTTCAATAGATTCAATCCTAAAAGATTCTCCCCACAATGCTCTGTTAAAAGAAATGGACAATGTTCAGTAAAAGGCCCTATTGTCACTGCCACTGATTTGGACTCAGGGTTTATTACTGGGGTAACTGTGAACCCTACTGAGATATTTTGTCGCCCTGACAGAGGTATGTCTGGAACCAAGTGATGATCTATCGAGCACTTTTGTGCCCCCGTATCTACGAGGAATCTATGCTCTTCATTCCCGATTTTCATCTCTACATAGGGTCCTTTCTGGTTCATGGGAATTGACACTGGTTCCGACCCCTGTCCTAGGCTGTCCTATTGGGGTAACAACACGTCATCCGATGATTAGTCACCACTGCTATTATAGTATGCACCTGTCTGGTTATCAAAAATGTTCCCCCCTCTACCGCTATTTCCCATTTGTTCACCTTGCTGATTTTGACTCTGAATAGTTTGATTCAGAGCCTGGCCTTGATTCTGTGTACTATTCCCTTGATCATTCTGATGCTGCTGCATATGATTTCTGTTGTGACCATTTGCTCCCATGTGCCCTCTGTGAGGCCTTCTCTGACTATATCCGCCTCTATTTTGCAAATACGGACTTTGTGCCTGCCAGTGTCCTTCCTCTCTGCAGTATGCACATTGATTTAATCCCAAAGGCCCTCCATACATATTCAAATTTCCCCTACTCTGTGCATTTCCCCTTCCCCTGTGGTGTCCCGCTATCAGCTGGAGTAACACCCGTGTTTTCAAGTTCGTTATATCCTTTGCTTCTCTTTCCTTCTCGGTATTTACCCGGTTATCATAATATTGGGCCATATGTAATACTTCTCCTAGCGTTTTTGCTTGCCATGCACTTTCTGAAGTCATTATCAAATTTTGAATTGGAAGTATTAATCCCCTCACATATTTATCTACAAATAGCCTTTTCCCTGCTTCCGTACTCACATCCTTTCCACTGAAATCTGAAAATATCTCTTCAAATCTGTTGAAATAATCTGTGAACAACTCATCTTTACCTTGAACACACGCCGTCATCTTGTCCCATTGAATTCTTTTCTCTGGGACCAATTCTTTTAACTTCTGTACTATTCGTGCTGGTAATGCTAACATATTCGCCCCTGGCTGTGCACCCACTGCTTTATTTTTATCTTCCAGTATTAAATTTGCCCACGTGGCGCCATAGGCTGTCTCATCATCTACCTTTCTTATTCGTTTCCATAGGTCCGCTGGCAAAATTACGGGGAATATTAGATCTATGCCACCCATAGTGAATACCGAGGACTGTAATAAAGACTCCACTTCTTTATAAAAACCCGATGGATTTTTTCATAGATCAGGGATTGTCTGTTTTATATTATTCACTTACTGTCTAGAGAAGGGAATGTGCACATATTGGGCTGTGTAATGTGCTGGGATTACCACAGGTGGCGCACTGCCTACTGCGGGAGTCTCTACCTTCGGTACAAAGGTAGGGGGCACTTCTCTTATGGGGAATGCCACACTCACTATTCCTCCCCCCTCCCTCATATGCAACAATATTCCCAAGTCAAGGGATGAGGCTGTCTCTCCTGTTTCTCGTTCCATCGCTCTCTTATATACTGCCAACAATTCAGGAGGGCTCACCTTCTTCTCGCTTATATCTTTATTTATCAAATATTCAACCATCGTTTTTAACACTCTCCTTTTCATTGCTAAAGTGTATTCATCAAATATTCCATGTATTTCCATTGTGGGAATACTGGGATCTGAAATCAATTTTTGTGCCTCCCGTATACATACTTTTAGCTCTGCACTAATTTGCTCTGCTGGTGACATAAATCGCTGCTTTCTACCCCTCTCAATATTCTTTCTCTTATTCCCCGGTGTGGCGAGTACTTCAGAATACTCTTCATCCAATTCATTCTTTATTTCAAACAGTCGCTTCACATGCTCTTCTATTTCTTCATCTCTCCCTCTACAATGGGCTAATGCATTTAAATCCAACAATCGTTGCAGTGGTAACTTCCCAATTAACTTTTTCCATTGTCCCGACAAATATTCCCCCATGCATTCCAACAATACCTGTCTTTCGTTGTTTCTTCTGAAGTCATATAGGGACGCTAGCGTGGATACCTCATCATTAACGTCTATATACATTTCTGCCTGTTCTTGCAGCTCACGCTTTCTCTCCTTACTGATCGCGCTGCGAGTTACTCTCGTACATTCATTCTGCTCAATTCCACTCATGGGGGGGGCAGTCGGAACAGTGGCACCCTCTTGATCAGGAGGTGCAGAGTGGGCAGTGAGAGTGGGATCCGTCTGCTGGGGCCATGGTAATTGCAAAACACTCAGGGCTCGCTGGCTAGTGGGCAGTGCAGTGTCTGATGTAGCTTGTGGCTGTGCTGGTGTTGGGAGGGGCTGAGCAACGGGAGGGGGTTGAGCAGCGGCCTGCCGTAGCCTTTTTAGTTGCACTCCTCGGGCCCTGTTTTGTTTCAGTTAAGATTCTGTTTATTAATTCGTCCGATGAGTGTAGCTCTCTTTGTGGATATATTTTTTCTATGTTTAATTCATCGCGCCATCTTGCCTTTCTCAAGCTATTACTCCACTCCTCCTCCTCTTTCTCCTCAGCTTTTTCCGTCTTTGACTTATGCCTGCGCGCATGTTTCTCTCTACTTCTAAATCGGAGCATTGCTTCCCTCCTCCAGTCCCTAAGGATATCAAGTGCTCCAGGGCATGCTCTTTTACTTTTCAACACCTTTTCCAGGTTATCTATACGTTCCATCTCAAAACTCCCATCCCTCGGCCACTGAAGATTTTCCTGTTTTCTGGTTTGCTTATGCCAAGTTTCACAAAACATTATCGCTCCTATACCATACTTTATGTACATATCATAAGCCGGCGTTCCTCCCGGAGGTGCTTCCTGGCCAGTTTCCAAAGATTGTTCACCGCAGCAGAAAAATCCTGCTAAGGTGGGCAATACCCCAGGCATGTTTTATCCTTCCCCTTGGCTAACCAAACTTACTCTGGGTGTTTGATTTTGCAAAATCAACTCTCAACCAATATCAGGATTACTTACGAATCGGGGCACGATTAGTCAATTTGTCTTTTCAAGGCCCAATTAGTCTGTATACTGACACAACCAATGACGTTGTGTCTGCGTATCTTGGCTATGCCTCATTTTGGGACCCTTGCCTCCTTGTTCACTGGCCAGGGACGTCGATCAAGGATCAACTGTGTGCAGATCTGCAGCAAGGAATCTCATCACTTACGCAGGGCGCCCGAACACCTCTTGATCCCGGCTCGATCGCTCCCGTCCTCGCCGTTCTTACCGCCTTCCTTATTTTACAACGTACACGATGGAACAAGTGGTGGAGGGTCTCTATTTGGGTGCCATCTTGAAGGGGCGCCTGAAGGACCCTCGGCAACTAGCCAATCAGGAATGGGGATTTACCGTTAAGGGCCAACCCCTGATCTGGTGGTGATACCACCGGATCGGTGTCCAGTCATAATATCGAATACAAAATTTCGAATGTCAAAAAAGTCGAATCAAAAATGTCGAAAAAAAAAATGTCGAATTATTTTTTTTTTCGATATTTTTTTTTGGGCTCTAGTTTATATAACAAAAATAGGTAAAAAAAAAAAAAAAAGAAAAAAAAAAAAAAACGGGGGTTGGGGGGAACCCCCCCATTTCGAAAAAAAAACGTCATAAAAAATAAATTCAACATTATTTTTTTCGACATTTTTTTTTCGACTTTTTGACATTCGAAATTTTTGATTTCGAAATTATGTCTATAAACCCACCGGATCAGTCAGTGCTAGGGCTAATACAGTCGGCGGTATTAGAGCCGGGGATACAACCCAACTCGTGATGAGGCAAAGTCTAAAATGGCACATGAATATATGTTGCATTGGGTACAAGCCGAATGGCTCAGTCCAGAGGCCTGCTTCGTAGTGGGCGAGGTCCTTTTACATCACTACTGATGAGGTACTAGCCATGACCAGTCCCTTGGAATCCATCACTGGGAAAGTGAAAAATGTGGGGCGCATACCTGGTCAAGATACACAATGTTATATTCTATGGTATGGTGGTATTTCTCTTACAGGTATAACCCTGCCCCCTAAGATCCGAGGTGGGTAGCCTGTGATTACCTGCCCCATCTGGACCTTAGATACTCAGCCCGGAATACCTCTGTGACCAAATGCTGCTCCACCCACCAAAGATGCCATAGTCATTGCTGCTGCAGTGGCTGAGGCTGTTAAAGTAACTATGGTGTGCCAATCCCCATCCCATTTGGTTACAGAACATGGAACTTACACTACATTACAACCTTTTTACAGGCAAGCAACCTGTACCTAAAGGAGAGGAGGGCTATGAACTATGTGCAGATCTCACTCAGCTTATGCTTCATGACTGGAAAGTGTCTGACCAAGAGAATAGACAACGAGTAATAGAGGCCTTGAGAGGGCCTGCACTGCAGATGGTACAGTCCCTTCGAGCATTGAGTCCTGATCCAACTTCCCAGCAAGTGATGGGCGCCCTGGAGGGAGCTTTTGGCACTACTGAGCCAGGAGAGGACTTAATGACGAGGTTTTATGCCACCTCTCTGAAACTGGGAGAGAAGTTGTCTCATCTGGTGAGGATTGAGCACACCATTGAGCACACCTATGCCTAGGCCACCAGGAGGAGTAGAGACTTCCCGATTGAACTGATGTTGATTGAAGCAACCACTTGGAGGGGGCAAGGAAGCCGCTATACCCATACTGCAACTGAGGCTGTGGGAGAAACTGGATACACCTCCATCCTATGAGGAACTACTAAGGTCCATTAGGGCCCTGGACGGAAAAAAAAGGTGATATCAATGTACAGAGCCAGCCAGTACAAGGCAGGATCCCAACGCCCAGCAATACCATTTCTGAGCAGAAGCAGATTGGAGAGCTGCAACAGCTAGTCAGTAAACTACAGAATCAGTTCACGACCAGGGAAAGCCTGATTGCAAACCAAAATCGAGGAAGAGATGGTTTCCCATCATCCCGAGAACGGGTGTATCGATGAGCACAAGAGCCTCGAATATTTTCCCCAATCCTCTGCACCGTTACCAACATGGAGATTTTGCCATTCATGTGGGGATGAGCGCCACTCAACTCGACCGTGTGACCGAGACTCAGATTATGCCAGAGTAGCTGCTCGCTTTAATGCTCTTAAATCCACTCCGGTCCAGGCATTGTCCAGAAACGCACAGGAGATTGTAGCGGAGGAGCAGCTAGAACCTAGACTACAGGAGTGAGCTCCGCAGAAACTAACTCCAGCAAATCAACAAGCACATCACATCCAAGGCTACAGACTATCCCGTATCCAAGTAAGGCTCAAAAGTGATGGGTGGAAGGTTTTGAATGAATCTGTACCACTGGCATTGCTCTGGCCAACCTTCCACACCATCGTTTTTATGCCCGTAGCGCCATTGCAAAAGGGGTCCAGCCATATGCAAATCATTCAGGTACTGCAACCAATGGTAGCAGCCCAGCCCGTACTGCTAGGCCGTGTCCCCTCTGCACAGAAACACAAGCAATGCCAGACATGTTTTGGCCTTGTTGGGCCTCCTCAGTGAGGTGCAGACTGGTTCCCTATGGCGCAGCGAGTAAGGGACCCACGTCTGGCCATACCATCTCTCACATAGTGAGACAAACTATAACCACAAAAGTGATGGGTAGAAGGTTTTGAATGAATCTGTACCACTGGCATTGCTCTGGGCAACATTCCTCTCCACCGTTTTTTAGCCCGTCTGCACCGTTGCAAAATGGGTTGCGATATGCAAATCAGTCAGGTACTGCCACCAATGGTAGCACCCCAGCCACAACTACAAGGCCAGGTCCCCTCTGCACTGAAACTCTTCCTTCTTGATCTAGGTCTGAACTGTAGGGGTCCCAGACTCTGTTCTGTGTGTAATGGGCCTTTGTTATGTTCACAGGGCTCCCAGCACCTCCTGCTCAACCACGTACCTTGGTTGCTGATGAGTGATGCTCTTGATGCTTCCTGCATGCCTGCCATCAGTGTTGGGGCTTCCCCTGTTTCCTCTCTCCTCTCTGGCATTTGTTGGCTCCGTCGTACCAGGTTTGCTCTCATTGGCGCGGGACTGTCCGTCCCCAGTTGCTGACCTTCAGGGTTGCCAGGAGCACTTCCCATGCTGCACACCACGTGGCCTCTGCACACCTGCAGGCTCCACGGCTCCCTGGTCTGCCTTCCTTCTTCCCTGAGTATTCTCCGACTCATGCTTCCTCCAGGGCGGGCTTCACACTTTGTCAAGTCCCTCTTCCTTTTTAACTTGTCTTGACTTGACCGGTTGTCAAGAACATCTAGAGTGCATGTTCTGGTATCGATAGGCACTCTATATTGCTCTGTGCCTCCTCGTCGTCCCAGTACTGAGTGGGCCATGATGTTGTGACTTACTAGGGATCTGCTTCTCCTCAGTACTCTCCACTATAGTTGGTCTACCAAAACACATAGTGTAAGAAGATAAAGGTGTAGAGAGAGAAGTTAAAGAAGAGGTGGGGTCATGGTAGGCAAGAGTTCTAGGGTCAGGTGACTGGCGGGGATACTGCATTCTCTCAGGGCCATCACTGGTCTCATAGTTGGTCTCCCTCCCCATGCAATCCTCTCGCTCAGTACCAACCCCTCGGGGACTATCGGGTAGTGGACTCGCCCACCTGGGCACATGAGAAGGTGCTCCCCCTGTGGAAGCAGTGACGACACCCTGAGATTTGTCACAATACATAGAAGAAAGGTTTGCTAGTGTGTGATGGCTGTGTGGACCACCTCTGAAAGGCACATAGCAGACTCACTGACATATGATTGTTCTTTGCATTAACTGTGATAGGCACATAGCCGACAGACTATCATATAATGGCTTTGTGTACCACCTTTGATAAACATATTGCAGACACACTTGCTAATGTGTGGTGACTCTATGCATCACTTGTGATAGGTACATAGCAAAGAGACTTGCTAACTTGTGATATTTGTGTGCATATACTGCGATAGAAAAGACACAGACTTGCTGACCTGTCAGGGCCCCTGTGTTTAACCAGTGATAGATAAAGTGCAGATGGGTTCACTAATGTGGGAGTGTATCATCTATAATTGGTAGAGAGTAGGCAGGCTTGCTGACAAGACAACTCTTTGCATTCTCTTTGACAGGCACATAGCAGACAGAGTCGCTGACATTAGAAACCTCTGCGCATAACCTGTAATAGTTATAAAAAAAGAGAGCCCCACTGACTTGCGATGGCTCCATGGTCAACCTGTGATAAAGTTCAGACAGATCCACTAATGTGGGAAGGATCTTTACCTGTGATAGGCACAGAGCACACAGACTCGGCTAACTCATGTGTAGAGGAGGTCCCAGATACGACCTGCACCCCTGCCCCCATTGCGAGTTGCCAATAAGGTACTCGCCAAGGTATGTGATGTACGAGGAGCAGCTGAACCAACAAAGTGCTGCAATGGGCCCCTGCCCTGTGTACACTAGAAGATCAATACCTGTTGAAATGCCCATAACCAGGCAGCCCTGGGCAGCACGGTACCCAATCAGACAACCGTACCTGCCATTGGTACGAAACGACGAGTATTTACAGACTGTCCACGAGGAAACCCCGAAGGCCTTAATGGAAGGCCAAGGGAAATAGACTAAGGGCCTGGGCAGCCCCGAGAACAACCAGAAGTGGCTACTGAAAGCTATGCATGCCAGTACCGACAACTGCGAGGATAATTGTAATGGACGAAGGGGAAAGACACTGTGAAAAGCATATGAGAATGGTGCCATGAGACAAGATGGAAGCAACCGCCTTATTGAACGTGTGTAAATAAGCTTGAAACGCAAGATGCTAAGTAATCGAGTCTGCTTGCAATGCTTAGTAGAAGTTAGAGCGGCAAGCGCCGACCGTATACATCTACCTCAATACAGCACAATGTACACGTGCGACTCCATTTTGTATAAACAGAAGTACTCCCAGGCGGCCAAGGCCTGACTGGCCAAGTTTCATATCCAGGCCTAAGCGGAGGAAAAGAGCGGGTTCCAAACTTAACAAAGGATGGCTCATGCCGGGGAATTCGAGGTCAACCAGAGAAGGGGAGGTGAGCATGAGCTCACGAGGCTCCAACTTCAGAGCATGCCAGCCCGCCCGTGAAGGTCAAGATAAGAGAGGCCCATGCAGGTGGCCAAGCGCATACAGAATTAAATGCACAAAAGGTTGGAAACTGAAGCAGATTCACGGTGGACCAACACGTGACCAGACAGGCGCGAAGATGTACCACCGCCTGATGTCATCCAGAACCAGAGGGTGCCATAACTTTACCTGATAAGAGACTACAGATCCGAGGCCATACCCAGCCAACTAATTGACACATAGCGCTAAACCACTGATTGATGGAAGGGAGGCAGGGTGAATCTTGGGACACCAGGCACCAGGGTGTCTATTCTGCATGCTGCTAATTAAAGTGGAGATTTATGTTTAGGGGCGTAACTCGCCCAATCACAAGGGACCATGTATTCTAGGGTCCTATAGACATTATAACCAATGAGACGTCGTACTTGTAGTGACGTCAATCATGTGTGGTGTAGAGGGATGGGAATAGACGCCCACCCAATAAGAGTTATCCAATCCGTATGCCTTATTGTCATATACAGATATAACACCTATACTTAAGTTACCTTTCCCAACCAATTATATTGCATGATGATTTTTTATAGAAGTGTACGTCATTGATGATGGAATTTGCCAATAAAAAAGGCTGTTTGACTGAAGTTCGGGGAAGTCGGGGCGAGACAGGTGTTCGCGATGTTGCTGATTTCCATAAGCTGATGTATGTATTATTAAACAGACTTCCCTCTGCCAACTTACTGAGTCCCTAGTATTGATTTGTGCTGGAGTTTGTAAGTCCTGCACCCTGTCCTCACACGGTGGAGCTATCTTGTAGTACAAGTTTTTGGGGGTCGAGTACTGACCAATGGGCCCGTCAGTAATTTCCTCTCCCCGAGAACACTTGGTAGCATGAGGATGGTTTCGGCCATCAATTATTGATAATCGATTAATATAGTTATAAGACACCTTTAAACCGACGGCACGAAGTAACTCTAGGCCTCCGGTTACATCGCAAGTACTTTCGCTATTCCGGCTGAGTAGGCCGAGAAGCTTCCCGTGGACAGTGATAGTGTATTTACTCCCAAAAATCTGCAGTGGGTCTGAAGGAACCCGCTTTTCCAAGCATAACCCTTTTCATTCTCACGGGAAGCGGATCGGACGAAAACCATAAAGCGAGAAGAGGAAGGGGCGGTGATCCCGGAGATCGAAAGAGGAAAAGAGACGATCGGTGAGTGAAACAACGAAACTCGTCAACCTTGGCAAATGACTTATAGGCATTAGAGCAAGTGGGGGAAAGGTAACGGAGGGTGGCGGAGAAAGATAAAATAGTTAGAGGTAGAGAAGACGGTATGTATATAGTGGGTTAATGACTCGAGTATAAAAGGAAGACAGATATAGCGGAATACCATGGGGGCACCCGAGACTAAAAACTGTAAGGAATACCGGGGGGGCGTCCGAGATTAAAAACTGTAAGGAATACCGGCGGGGGCACCCGAGACTAAAAACTGTAAGGAATACCAGGGGGGCACCCGAGATTAAAAACTGTAAGGAATACCGGGGGGGCACCCGAGATTAAAAACTGTAAGGAATACCGGGGGGCACCAGAGAGAGAACTGTAAATTCGCCTTGTTGCTGCGCTTTTAAGAGTGGTCAGAAGGAACTTGAACCCAGAGCCTACAGAGAGGGGGACGCTAGGCTACGATGATGTTTAAAGATGTCATAAAGGGGTTGTTCAAATCCAATGACGGGGTAATAATTAGAAGGCAGGTATACGTTGACCAGCTGGTGTCTGTCTAGTCTGTCAAGCGTCTGTCCTACATGTTCTGTGTATGCTGAATGTGGAATTATTGTGATATTAAATGATGGCAATACGTTTTGGTTTTCGCGATTCTGTTAATGAGAGGGAATCGCCACTGAATTGATGTGTCTCGAGTAAAACTGTTGGTGTAAAAAGTTTGTGGAAAAGTTGGATTGGAGCTTGCGTTTGTGGTGCTCGCTCATAATAGTGTAAAAAATTGAAACACTGTGTGATCATTGTTGGTGAAAAAATTAAGAATGGAAGAAGTTACCCCACTTGCACACTTGTGCAAGCAATTGCCAAAACACGCAGCAAAGCTGAAGAAAGTGGGTTAAGGGCACCGCAAATAAAATGTTTATGCCGTGGCCCCATAATGGGTCATTGTCTAAGGCTGTCTTACAACACATGACCACGTTCCTACATGCCACATATAGCGGGAAGAAACTCGAGAAACGCCTTGCCGTTCTCGAGCTTTGGAAAATGTTTGAACAAGTAAAGGAAGAAGAACCTCCCGCAGACTGGATATTAAATGTATGTACGGAGGGGGATGAGACGCCTACCGCGCCACCTGCCCTGCCGGAACCAGATGTTGAGGGAAGTAAGTCGGAAGGCCTTTACCCACTACGAGAATTTAAGGCAGCTACAGGTTATAGCAACCCTGCATACGAGTCACCTGCGTGTAGCAGTGATGAGACGAAAGAGAAGGAACAGGAAAGTGACTCGGCCTCCATGATCCCGTGGGACAAAGAGAGGCGAGATAAGGAAAGGAAGGACCATGCACAAACGAGTGCACCTCTCGATAGAGAGAGAGAGGGAAAGAAGCGGAAAGGAACCGATGAGGTAACATTTGCAAAGGACGAATGGATGGGAGGGCAGATATTATTGAAATTAGATGGAAAAGGAAGTGATGACGCAAGGCCGAGTGAACGGTCTGTTGAGGCGCAAAGTAAGGAAAAGAAGAAAGAAATGGCAATGAGAGACGAGAGGGCAAGAAAAAAGGATAGGTTGAGGCGAGACCAACTATATCACAAAGAGCAGAGTATAAGGCTCAGTCGGACGCAATATGCAGCCTATCAAAAGTGCAGGCAGAACATGCTAAAGTTGGAGGAAGAAAGGAGGGTGCACGTAGGGAAAGTGAAGAAGAGAGAAGATGAGGAAAGTAGAAGGGCAAAAGAACATAGAAACGAACAGATGAGGGAAGTAGATCAGGCTAGAGAGGAGACGAAGAAGCGAAGAGAAATGGATGAGGAAGCAGAGCGTAAGCACAGGCAAAGGGCACGAGATTTAGAATATTTGCAGCGGGAAGTGAAAAAACCCAATCCTGTTGTAGACTGGGAAGACATAGTAGAGTTCTTTCCAGCAAGTGATGCAGTACCAGGTTCATGCAGGACAATTATTGATGATGACTTCGACCCCAGTAGCATCGGGGAAGCGATTGATAAAATATATGATGAAATGGGACTGGAACAAATCTCCCAAGAGGGAAGGGAAGATGAGCGCTTAGAGAGCACTCAGTTATATGACACTGAGGATGTCACCCAAAGTAGTGGGAGTAGGGGACGTTCCCTAGATAGACTTGAAGTCGAGCAGAATGAAGATGATCCAAGAAGCTGTGTGAACTGGGAGTATTCAGAGTCTGACTCCGAAGGGGAAATGGAAGAAACTGCATATGACAAAGGGAGACGGTGCGAAAAGCAGCACCCAGGGAACCAAGAGGTACGATGGTCAGATGCTAGAGGGTCCACAAGTAGGACACCAAAGTCCGCTGGACAGTCCAGCCGACACAAAGAGACACCCCACAGTCAGAGAGGAGCATCAGCCCCTGCCTATGCGGACAGGCTAAGAGCATTACCAGGCAGGCGCAAGGCAGAAACGCCACCCTGTCAAAAGACCAGAAAGATAGAGAGGACTGTGCATTCCAATTCCCGCTATTAGAGAAATGGGGAGCAAGACCGCAGTATATTCCTTGGCCGCACATGGACCGTGAGAATCTTAAAAATAATCTTCCCATGCTGACGTCGGGGGCTGGGAAGTGGATACATGAGTTAGAGAAAATGACAGAGGGTGTCATCCTAGCCATAGTGGACATCAAGGGTCTCCTAATTGCTATACTCGGAGAAAGAGCAGACGATGTGTGGAAAAGGGCAGGCTACCCTAGGGTAACCATAACTAACACCTCTCATGACGGAGCGCCGCTATATCCAGACACATCCGACATGGGAGCTATAATGACTCGAAAAATGAAGGTGTCAGAGGATCCGTTGCTTTATACCCAGAATTTTCAAGATGCGGGGGTGCTTGTAACGCATGAGTCTTGGATGAAATCTATCCCTGTATTCTATCATATATTGTGCCAAGGGTTACCAGAACCGGTGCAAAAACAACAACAAAAATTGGTAGGAATAGAAGCTAAACCGTGGGCCGAAATCCAGTTGACAATTGCCCATTATTGTAGGCTGTTGCAAGAAAAGAATCGAAAGAAAGAGGCAACGTGTAAGGGAGAAGAGGCAAAGCTAGTGCAAAGGAAGCTCTCGAAGTATGCGCTCGAGGGAGCCATGCTAACAAGCCGAGCCGATTCGAGTGCGCAATGTGCCACTTACCCGCCGCAGAACAATCAGGGTAACGCAGGATATTATCCGAGAGGAAGGGGATTTGGAGGAAGAGGATGGTAGGGTAATCAGGGAGGCTTTAGAGGTAACCAAGGAGGTTTTCAAAATGTTCAAGGTGGTATCCAGAGCGCACCAATGGGCAGTCCAGCTATGCCAGATGGACAGATAGCCCGACCACCACCAGTGTGTTGGCTGTGTGGAGTGACAGGACATGTGGCACACATGTGCAGAAGCCAAGGCATGTGGCAGAACAATCAAGGGATCGGGGCAGGCACGGTGAATCAACCGGCTACCCCACAACAGGGCAATGCACAACAAAACTATACTGTGCAGCAGCAGGCAGCTGGCTTGCAGCAAGGTGCACAGCAAGTGGTCCAACTACTGAACATGGGGAATGTACCACAGCGACAACCCCAGCAGACACTGAGCCAAGTGGCTCAGAGCACTAACACTAGTGGGGGAACCCCACAGGAACACAGTGGACCGAACCTATACATGAAATATGACGGCTCACAGGGATCTCTGATGTGCTCTATCCTATCGGTGACACCAGACCCTAATAGGGAACTGAGGGTAAATGTCACCATAGGAGGAAAAGAGTATTCCTTCTTAGTTGACACAGGCGCGACGCGTTCGTGCATAAGAGAAGGCAAGTTTTCCTTGTCCGGCGAGGCAATAGACAGGCAGAGTTTCACTGGAGCTCATAGTAGAGTTCCTTTTACAGACACTCTCCCGGTCTCAGTGGGAGAGCATGAAATGAATGTGCCTTTACTGTACTCCCGTCAGTCCCCAGTAAACATCATGGGTCGAGATCTAATGACAAAGCTGAATATGTCAATCTCATTTACTGAGGATGGCATAGTGTTCTCCACGCCAGGAATGCATTATTCCAACGTATGCGAAATGATCAGAGCATACTCGGGACGCGCAGCTATGAGAGCTTTACCGCTGGAGCCAGAGGTCTTCAACAATGGTGTGCGAGTGCTTATGGCGGGATTGCCGGGCCTCGCAGGCAAAACTATGAGGACCCCTGACGAGTTTCTTTTTAGACCAAGGATACCCATGCATGAAGAAGAGGGACAACTATTTCCTTTGGAGATAGAGTTTGCCGCAGTAAAGAGGAAGGTGGTTTTAGTAGAAGGATACGATGACGAAGGAAGGCAATGGTGCGCAGTTATCGCCATTGAAGAAGGGTTTCGAGTGACGGACGTCACAGATGATGATCTGTTCGAAGAGCACCCTGACTTAGAGGAGACACGGGTGGAAGAAAGTCTCATATTCTGGGTCAAAATGGTCAAACGAGAAGTGCCACAGCGAATGATGCTAGTGATGGCACGACCAGAATACTTTGAAGAGGACATGGCCCAGGTGCTAGTCACAGTATAGACAAAAGGGCCTTATGACGTAGGACTCCTGAAGGGGGCAGGAGAGGTGAGGATTAAACTCAAGCCTGGAGCAATCCTACCAAAAGCACGACAATACCCCATGTCCAGAGAAGCGGATGAGGGGATTGCAAAGACAATCTCTGCCATGATGGAACAGGACATTCTGGTAACGTCAGAAACACTTGTAACACGGTGATCTATCCTGTCAAGAAATTGAAGGGAGGATCTTGGCATTTAATCCAGGATTTACGAGCATTGAACGACATAGTCGAAGCCGAGTTCTCTCTAGTCCCTAATCCATCCACCATTTTGTGCAACATACCCACGGAGGCAAAATATTTCACGGTAATCCATTTGAAGAATGCATTTTTCTCGATTCCATTGCACTGTGACTCACAAGACCTGACGTCATTTACTTTCAGACAAATGCGCCTGAAAAGTACAAGGCTGCCACAGGGGTATTGTGAATCTCTGTTCATTTTTAACAGAGTCCTGCAAATGGACCTAAGCAACATTGCGGTAGACATTGTTGTATTGCAGTATGGAGATGACATTCTGATCTGCAGCACCACTGAAGAGCAATGCCGACACGACCCTGTTCAGCTTTTGACCATATTAGCTGAGAAGGGATACAAGGTGGACAAGTTGCAATACTGCCAACAGGAGTTGCTATACATAGGGCAACTAATCTCACATGAAAGGAAAAAGGTAACACCAGAGAGGGCTGAAGCTATCATGAACACGGCTAAGCCACCCACGGTAAAACAAATGGAGAGCTTCTTAGGCCTATGCAATTATGTCAGAGCATGGGTCTTTGATTACAGCTCGTACACCAAGCCCTTGCTCCAGGCCTTACAGAAAGCCCAGGCAACAGAGGGAAAAATTGAATGGACTGAAGAAATGGAAAAGGGGTTTGCAGAGTTAAAGGGGGCGATTTGTAAGGCTCCAGTTCTCGGTATCCCCAATTTTGCAGAGGAATTCTATCTCTTCTCTCATACTGATGGCAACTTTATGACGGCAGTGCTCGCTCAGCGAACATCGCTGGGGTACAAGCCCCTAGCGTACTACAGTGGGAGCTTGGACCCGGTCATGAGCGGCCACTTCCCATGCGAGCAAAATTTAGCAGCCGCTGCGTTTGCCATCGAGAAAGCGTCATCCATTGTGATGGGATGCTCCATGACATTATATGTTGAGCACTCATTATTTGCCATATTGGAGAAGCCAAAAGGCACCTTGACTTCACAGAGAGCATCCGCATATGAGGTAATTATCTCAAATCCATTGATCAAATAATGCGATGCAAAACTGTGAACCCTGCTATGTTTTTTGCTGTGCTGAGCCAGTCACAGAGGGAGAACCTGTGCATGACTGCGCCAATTATGAAGAGTTTTATGATGAAACCCCCAGAGTAAGAGAGAATGCTCTGCCAAGCGGAGAAGTCATCTTCATTGACGGGTCATCGAGAATTGACCAAGAAGACGGGCAGCGGTATACAGGCGTGGCCGTGATCAAACACATGGCAAATGGAGAGTTCCAAGCACTTGTCAGTGCACGAATACCATCCCACTATTTGGCACAGGCTGCAGAACTAGTGGCATTGATACTCGCCATTGAGAATCACGCAGACCAGGAAGTAACAGTGTACAGTGACTCCGCCTATGCGACATCCACCGTGCACGCAGGCCTGGCACGATGGAAAAGGAGGGGCTACCTCCGAGCGGACGGCACGCCAGTGCAACATGCAGCCTTGTTGGACAGGCTGATAAAAGCACTACAGCTCCCAGCGTGCATAGCGGTTGGTAAGTGTGCCGCTCACACCAAGGGAACAGATTTCGTGTCACATGGAAACCATGAAGCGGACACGGAAGCCAAGCACATGGCATCCGAGGGTGAGACAATCATGGACGTGGAGGTGGCACGTACCCATGAACGAATGATGATAGCCCGAGCCACTCCAGAAGCCTATAGCAATATGGGGCAGAAACAGTTAATGGAACTCCAGGGGGAGGCACCTCAGGATCAGAAGAATTTATGGAAGCGTCGAGGGTGTTCTTTAAACCACTCTGAATGGGTTATGGAGGCAGGACAGCACTGGTAAACCAGTAATGCCTGTCACCCTTCTAAAGGTAGCATTAGAACAGCTCCACTACCCTTTCCATACGTCAAAAGAAAATCTTGCGGCAATGCTCTCAGAAGACTGGTTCACGCGGAATCTAGCGGAGCATGCTGCATTCTTTATGGTCAATTGCATAATTTGCCAGCAATTCACCTCTGGGCACACATTGAAGGTGATGAGAGGAATCATTCCCAGACCTGAAGGGCCTTTCCAGCACCTGCATATCGACTATGTCGATATGATTCAGGTTTGTAATGGGTACAGGTATTTAATTGTCGTGGTGTGTCCATTCTCTAGATGGATAGAAGCAGGGCCTGTACACACCCTGACGCTGCCTGTGCTGCAAAATTCCTGGTGAGGGAGGTGTTCCCCAGGTGGGGGGTGTGTGAGGTTATGAGGTCAGACAGCGGGCCCCATTTTGTAAACTCAGTATTTGAGCAGATTAGCTTATTGCTTGGTATAAAGCACAAGTTCTCGTCGGCGTTACACCCAGAAGGAAATGGCATATGTGAATGGCTCAACGGCCTGTTGAAAGAAAGGATAGCCAAATTGAAGCTCACATTAAAGAAGGGATGGCTGCACTGCCTACCACTGGCCTTATATGCACTTCGGAACCAGCCAGGCTACGACCATCACCTCATGCCGCACGAAATTATCACTGGTAGAAGAATGAGAACCCCGCTTACCCCCGAGATAGGGCTAGATGTGATGCCCAGCCTGCTAGTGAGGTTCTGGGAGAAGAAATGAAGAATTACCTTGACTGCCTTACCTCTAGTACATCTGTCATTTCAGGCCATCTGCAGCAACGGCATTAAGGGAACAGCACATCAAAAACCACTACAGACAGTGCTGAGACAGGCGCAGCACACAGTCTTTGTGCGCCACTCATCTTCGCTGGTGACAACGTTTTGGTGAGGAACTTTACGAGGAAGAAATGGGACAAACCCCGATTTAATGGCCCTTTCATCGTAGAGGACTGCACCCCATCTGCTGTCAAGCTCCAAGGAAGAAGAGCCTGGATCTTCCTGAATGACGTCAAGCCCTATTTCAAGCCCTTTATAGGAGAAGGCGCTCCTACTGCGTCTACCGTGGAATCTACAGACAACGGGAAAGGACCACAGCACATGCAGACAAGGTCTATGGTGAGGAAGAAGGACGCACAAGCAGAAAAGACAAACTGAAGAACTTGCTGTGAAAATTGTGGCAATACATTGAACTTTTTCTCTAAGCACTGAACGAGATGCAAGACTTTTCAAACAAACGCAATGTGCATCTGAAATCGCAGAGCAAAGGCAAAGGTCACATACTTTGAATCTGCAGTGACGCTGGTAACGTAAACACATAGAGCCACAGAGTAGTGAACAAAGAACTCTAAGACTCTGATGAGAAGTAAAGGCAGGACACTCTCATAAGCTAAAACTGTTATCCTGACAGCATCCAGTATCAAGACTTTGTTCACGAACTTATGGTACACCCCAGCAGAAGTCTTAAGTGGGATGTACTCACCTACTTCCAATTAGTGACATTGACTTATCCATCACTCATAGGGAGAGAAACAAGTGTCACAGAATTCATCCAAGATCCAGAAAAAAATAAGGTAATCAGGCAACTATTGACTGTCATCACAGAGGTCCTCGCTGAATTGCCCGAGCACGAGGAGCAGAAGACTGATGCTACCACCACAAGCAGTCATTGATGAGATTACTTACGCGTTGTTCTTTCGGATCATAGAGGAGTGCCCAGAACTTGTCAGGAGGATCACCGATACACTGACTTGTATACGAAATCCCCAAAATAATCAGTTCCTGACCCAAATATGGAATAAAATAAACCACGTGGTAGCCATCCACTCAGCAGGCAAGTGCAAAAACTGCTCAAAGCAAAAGCAAGGCGTGTGATTGAGACTCTGCAAAACGAATAAATGTCCCTGTCCCCTGAGGACAGCCTACTAGCCCACAATGTCCTCTTCGGCTTAGTAAATGACTTTCCGGAAATGGTAGGGAGACCTGCCGAGGTTGACACCCTCACCTTCCTCAGAGACCCTGCCAATGCGAGAAAGATAGGAACACTCTTCTATAGCATGCAGCTACAAATGGAACTGTCCAGCTTTCAGAGGGAGTTTCTGAGAGAATTCCAGTGAAATTAGTCGGCGAGGGACAGATTGAGAAGGCAAGGACTGATCACAGTGCAAAAAAAAAAGACCAGTGACCTAAGTGACAGAGAATCAGAACAAATGTCATTATCACCTGAAGATAGCAGAATTGCCTTCCCAATCTTCTTTCACCTCATCGAGAACTATCCAGAGCTAGTGGGTAAACCCATCACTGTTGATGTGCCCATGTTTCTCTGTGATCCAGCAAAGAATGCCCAACTTAACAGGCTCCTAGGAGCTATTGCATCACAATTAAGAAGCAATTATGGACATCCGCTGCTGAGGCGAGCCTTAGAAAGGAGAGATCCAAGATAAAACCCTTTAGAAGCCCCAGCCGGGGGCAGAGCAAGGAAACAAAGACACACTTCTTCATGCTTCCAACGTAGAATGAATCAAAAAGGGGTAACTACATCCTGAACTTCTTTTCCTATTTTTCTTATTTTTCTCTGTTTTTCATCATCATCCCGCAGTGGAGAAAATGGGGGGGGAGAGAGACTGTTCAGCAACTCGACCTCGAAGAACCAAGCGAAAGGAGCAGAGCCACGAACTTCACTGCTGTGTTTACCTTTTTTCAACCTTTTTCTTATTTTTTCCTACCTCCTCATATGTTCACTGTTATTTCTATTTTTGTTTTATTTTTTCAATGGTTTATCTATGCGTGATGTTCAGCGAAGCCTTCCTTTTATGGTGTCACTGCGAACAAATTCCTGCAGGACCAAGACGAATTGGGAAGGTTCCCTGGGAATGCAAGAAGAATGTGATGTGCAAAAAACAGTAGTCTAACCTTTTTCCATAGTCTAGCAAAGGATCTGTTCTCCATAACTAGAGACCATCATCACTCGCAAGAGGGGGGACATTAAGCTGCACCCGCCACTTTAGTGTTTGCTGAACTTTTTAAGTAACGAAATCAAGATAAGAAAAGAAATAAACTATTGACTATGGACTTGTTCGAGATGGGGGCCCAAAACAGTAATTTAGTTGTGCCACCAGTAGATGGGCGCCCCCCCGTTCCTGGAAGGAGGTGCTACAAACTGTCCTTCAAGGCAATCATATGTATATGTATAGTGATTATTGTAGTATTTTTGTCGTTAACGATCAGAACTGCATTTTTTATTGGTGCACGAAGCATCCCAATGTCCGTGCATCCACCAGGTAATGAGCGTCTGGGCCCCACAAAGGCACCCAGACTTTATATTGTCATCCCTGTTCCAAGAAAAATTGATGATAAAGCAAATGATTTACAGTTGAATTTAATTAGCAGTGATATGGATGCACCTGAAATTATGAATGACGAGAAAAGCTGGAGACAGGGTCAGCACAGAATGAATGACAACATAGCACTGTCCACAGCACGCACCCACACACTGAGTGCACACGAGCAAGGGCAAGTGTCAATGGCTGTGAGACCCCAGGCCAAACCGACAGAAAACAAAAAGATACCTGTGAAACGAACAGCTCCAGAGAACAGAGAACCAAGCGAGCAACAAGACAGAGATGCATGACAAAATCCCTCAAGAGAACAGAGGAAGCCAAAAAAGAACTCATGGGGAAGACACATGCGGTAGTCAAGTATGTGTTTCCGCTCATACTACGAGCAAAGAAACTACACGAGGAGCCGAGCAAGAAAACTGCAGCAACTGTCTGGGAAAGTCCAGAAATAGCAATGCTAACCTGCTCGTTGTTCCCAGATTCAAGCGTACGAAAATGGGAAGCAACAGCTTCAAGGTGAAAGCAGCCCAACACTGGAACACACTACCACCCTCCGTCAGAGCACCTCAAACCTACCACCAATTTAGGCGTAACTACATCCAGTGGCTTAAGAACAAGGACCAATAAATGACACCCTGCAACTACTACAAAATTGTTCAATCTTTAACTCTGTCGTAATTTTACTCTGTATCCTTGTAACTGCTTCTACTCACTGCACCCTTATATAATAATGTAAATAATGTACAGTATTGTAACTAAGCTGAGAATATACCTGTAATGCTTGCGCCCTCATACCTTCTGGTCCGGTGCGCCATATAAATAAATAAACAAACAAACAAAAAAACTGTGATAACGAGCACACCTGCTCCAACACCAGAGATAACCACCAAGCTTACGACACCGCCACATGTTGGAAGGATGATGAGCCACATGTGGAAGGAGGTCTACGAGAGAATGCACGAGGGAAGGAGAAGAAACACAAGACCTCCCCATAGTACTGCAGGGCAGGAAATGAAACCTGCCCTTCCAAGGATAATACCCGAGAAACTACCTGAACGAAAGAGCAGTACAGATGCATTCAGAGACATAGTGTTGGCCAACTGCAGAAAAACGTTTAGAATCAAGAGAAGCCCATATGAAACGGACAATGAACTAAACGACTACTTGGACAGCACAGCCCATCTTGGAAACAACATATGGTACCAGCACATGAAGGAAGTTGGACGAAGTCAATCAGAAGGGGAATGTTTCGTCTGTGCATTCCTGCCATACAGCATGGGAAAGTCCAAGATCTTCGTGGCTGTAGAAGAAGATATCCCCACAGCACACTGAATGTCACACGTAGCTATGTGCAACATCAGAGGACAATTCATGGGAAGAGATGCCTCATTGATATGGGCCAACGAAAAGGACTACCCTCATGAAGACGGGTTTGTCCAGGACATCAAAACAAGAAACAGGCCGCACACCAAGAATCACGTTATTAGATATGAAAACCCTGACGTCAAAGGATCAGGAATAAGGTGGGAAATAAACTCAAGACTGATCATCCAAAGAAAAAGGGCAGAAGAAGCTCAAATATGGAAGAACCGGGGACAAATGCAGATCTGGGGATCAGTAGTTTCCTCTAACGGATGGGAGGAAGGAGTCGTAATCTGCCGAGCTTGGATGGTCCTTGGAGCCTGCAAGGAAGCAGTAGAAAACTCACAGAGGTTATGTAAACCTCTATGGCCGAAGTTGGTGAAGCTGTTAACATGGGTCGACGACAGGGGAGGGCCCCTGCAAATAGTACCGTTGGAGAACCCGAAACTGTGCTTTAGAAGTAATGGCACAAGGAAAATGGGGGAAACTCAAAACTGTGGACGAATATAAAAGGCACGAGGAATGGCACAAGGAACCGCAGTCCTGATGGACCGCTATTGGGCGTGTGGATCCAAAGCATGCATAAGACTGCCAAGAAATTGGGGGGGCATATATACATTGGTCACTGTCCATTTTCCCGCACTGGTGATTCCAAAAAACGATCTGATTCTGGACAGCTTCCGAAAGCAGATGCTCATCTGAAAATGAGGAGATGCACAGAACTGATATCCTGAATGAAGAGAGAAAACTACTTTTCTGCCAAATCAGAAGAAGCATTCTATGTGATTCCATACGAACACAGGCTGTTCAGCCTCACTTCAACAGTATTCACCAAAATGCTCCTGCCACACATCCAAATTGGAGTGAATGCTAAATGGTTGCAGATAACCAGATGGGAGTTACTGCAGACCATCAACACCACAATAAAAGGATTCAATGCGATCAAAGAAGAGCTGAGAGCGGTTAGACTGATGACCCTCCAGAACAGATATGTGCTTGACATGATCACAGCAATGGATGGAGGTGTTTGTGCAAAAATCAGAGAATCATGTTGCACATTTATACCATCGTATGATAAGGGAAATGGAACCCTCACAGAGGCCATAAGCATGTTGACAACTTTAAAAAACCAGATGACTGATGAAACGGACAAAGTGGATGATGATAGCTGGTTCGGAAACCTATTCTTATGGGTCCCGCAATGGATGACAGACATATTCAAGTTTCTGGGAGCATTGCTAGCAATGGTGCTGCTAGGATTCTGTGTTATCAAGATAATCATCACACAGTGCCAGAAAACTGCAAAGAAGCCCATTGGGATGAAAGTAATGATCAATGTCGAGCCAGGGTGGAAGCCCAGAGACCTAACAGATGAGGAGATAAGGAATTTTGTGAAGGCCAGCAAATTTGCAACTGAGGGAACGAAATTCACTTATCCCAAGAAACGAAGAAGGTATGAAGGCAAATGGATTTACTGCAGTCCAAATGGACAATGCCAATTGATGACCTGGAACAAAGATGAGCATGTGAAAACAGCAGGAAGCTTGAAAGGGGTGATACAGATATGGACACCAAAATTGCATACATTCATGCCATCATGTGTAAACCCAGGAGACGATGAGCAAGAAGCTGAGGAATCAAAGAAACTGAATATAAAGGAGGAAGTAGGAGTGGTCGATGAACCGACCAGAGGGGGGAGTGTAGAGGAGGTCCCAGATATGACCTGCACCCCTGCCCCCCATTGCGAGTTGCCAGTAAGGTACTCGCCAAGGTATGTGACGTACGAGGAGCAGCTGAACCAACAAAGGGCTGCAATGGGCCCCTGCCCTGTGTACATTAGAAGATCAATACCTGTTGAAATGCCCATAACCAGGCAACCCTGGGCAGCACGGTACCCAATCAGACAGCCGTCCCTGCCATTGGTACGAAACAACGAGTATTTACAGACTGTCCACGAGGAAACCCTGAAGGCCTTAATGGAAGGCCAATGGAAATAGACTAAGGGCCTGGGCAGCCCCGAGAACAACCAGAAGTGGCTACTGAAAGCTATGCATGCCAGTACCGACAACTGCGAGGATAATTGTAATGGACGAAGGGGAAAGACACTGTGAAAAGCGTATGAGAATGGTGCCATGAGACAAGATGGAAGCAACCGCCTTATTGAACATGTGTAAATAAGCTTGAAACACAAGATGCTAAGTAATCGAGTCTGCTTGCAATGCTTAGTAGAAGTTAGAGCGGCAAGCGCCGACTGTATACATCTACCTCAATACAGCACAATGTACACGTGTGACTCCATTTTGTATAAACAGAAGTACTCCCAGGCAGCCAAGCCCTGACTGGCCAAGTTTCATATCCAGGCCCAAGCGGAGGAAAAGAGCGGGATCGAAACTTAACAAAGGATGGCTCGTGCCGGGGAAATCGAGGTCAACCAGAGAAGGGGAGGTGAGCATGAGCTCACGAGGCTCCAACTTCAGAGCATGCCAGCCTGCCCGTGAAGGTCAAGATAAGAGAGGCGCATGCAGGTGGCCAAGCGCATACAGAATTAAATGCACAAAAGGTTGGAAACTGAAGCAGATTCACGGTGGACCAACACGTGACTAGACAGATGCGAAGATGTACCACCGCCTGATGTCATCCAGAACCAGAGGGTGCCATAACTTTACCTGATAAGAGACTACAGATCCGAGGCCATACCCAGCCAACTAATTGACACATAGCCCTCAACCACTGATTGATGGAAGGGAGGCAGGGTGAATCTTGGGACACCAGGCACCAGGGTGTCTATTCTGCATGCTGCTAATTAAAGTGGAGATTTATGTTTAGGGGCGTAACTCGCCCAATCACAAGGGACCATGTAATCTAGGGTCCTATAGACATTCTAACCAATGAGACATCGTACTTGTAGTGACATCAATCACGTGTGGTGTAGAGGGATGGGCATAGACGCCCACCCGATAAGAGTTATCCAATCCGTATGCCTTATTTTCATATACAGATATAACGCCTATACTTAAGTTACCTTTCCCAACCAATTATATTGCATGATGATTTTTTATAGAAGTGTACGTCATTGATAACGGATTTTGCCAATAAAAAAGGCTGTTTGACTGAAGTTCGGGGAAGTCGGGGCGAGACAGGTGTTCGCGATGCTGCTGATTTCCATAAGCTGATGTATGCATTATTAAACGGACTTCCCTTTGCCAACTTACTGAGTCCGTAGTAGTCCTTCTCCCTGTCCTCACACGGTGCAGCTATCTTGTAGTACAAGTTTTTGGGGGTCGAGTACTGACCAATGGGCCCGTCAGTAATTTCCTCTCCCCGAGAACACATGATATCCTTGTGCATAACATGTTAGATACTACTTAAGGGCCTGGCCTTCTTCTCCCTTGCTGTGCTCTTCCCCCGGGCTCAGTGTCAGATTGCCAGCCGGTGTCCGCTCATTTGGTCGAAAAAAAAAGATCGAAAGACCATTTGGTCGAAACCAAATGGTCGAAAAAAAAATGGTCGAAATTTTTTTTAAATTTATTTATATATTTGTTTTCGTTTTGTTTGGTTTAAAAAAAAATGTATATATAAAAAGAGGGGTTGGGGGGGATTTTTAGCCTCCTATTAATTGGAGAAATCCTTCAGTAGCCAGTTGCCAACCAACTCCATAATTTGATTAACTAACACAGCCTCTTGTGATTAACAATCTAGTTTCGGCACTGAAACTGTCATCATTCAGGTCATACATGATCCTCTTAAAATCAGTCACTTCTCTCTGCTGGAACAGACCAGACATTTCGTGCTAAGTTGCAATTCAACCATAAGTGATGTGATCACATTTATTTTGGGGTGTTCTTGGGCCATTTATTTTCCCTCGTTTTCCACTGCATTATTGCCCTGGCTGCACCATCTCTTTCATCTACACAGGCAGCTTGTTATCCAAGACCCTTTTAGTGGCTCTACATTCTGAGATCCCCTTTTGGAAGTTTGTCATGCAAGAGCCTAAGGTACAAGTGGCTTCATTCAAACATCGTCTGAAACTCCAGAAGAGGCGTAGCTCACTGACACAATCTGGAGACCTTGGAAAGTTTGCACAAACTGAACTATCCCCTTGTTAGTTGCACAGTGGGGCCTTGAGGGTCCACGAGACCCTGTTGCATTTCCCCTACACACTTATTCCTGTGGGGGCAGGTATTGGGTACCCATGTTGATCAACTCCTCTAATAATGGTACCACGATATGGGAATATTCTTCTGAGGTGGGTGCTTCTGTGCACAATCACATAGAGCTCCTGCTCTATCCCCAATACCAGGCTGTAAGACTAAATCTGATCGAATGAGAACAATCTCAGTACCCGTGCTCATTTACCCCATATCCAGCCTGACGTCTACAATAAATACCCTTAACATCTGACTTATTTGGCAGGTGTTCTGTTGGTCCACCACCTTGTCTGTATCCCACTTACTACAGATGACTGAGCCATTGCCCCATTATCTACTATGAACTCTTATCGTGGCACCCATGGCCAGAGTATGACTGAGGTATCAAAGGTGTTGTATGTGTAAGTGAGGTCTGCATACATTATTCCATTGCTTTCTTTTGCTTTGCATGACATGATCCAGTCACTGTAATGAGAGTAAGGCTTTGCTAGGAACCTATAATATCTTGAACCACAACAATAAGTATGGGTGGGGGTAATTCATGGAAGTGCTACTTGATTCAGAAACATATGTTGACATTCCAATCAATATAAAACAGGCTACCCTGTTGTCTGTCTGTGGGTCAACCCCTAAAAGGCAGGAAATGCGTATTATCATGGTTGTGTATGGGGCTTCGTCGTGAAGAAAGAATTCATAGGTGCTGTTGTACAAGACCTCTCCCACAAGGTGGTGATGGGGGACAGAAATGGCCATATTGAAAGGCATGGCTTTTTCTGTAGGGGCTCCCTCATCCAAAATGTTAGTCAGATCATATCATGATGGAGTTTTGGCTGAGGCACTGCTACCAAGTGCATCCACTCCCCTGTCCACTGTGGAACGATACTTTGCACTTGCTTGACCATAAGGGTGGGCTTGCTGAGTCTCCACATCAGAGGAAGTGTCCAAGCCACTTGCATCTCAAAGCCCCTCTGCCATGGCTATCAAATCAGCCACATCTGAGAAAGATATGTGCCTCCATTGCCTGAATTTGCGAGATCAATGTCAAACGGCTCATGTACATCATTGTCACTGAAAATCAAAGCCATAGTGCCGAAAAAAATCAGATCGCCACTGAGGCATGTACGATCAGTCAGACATTGACGCTGACTGATCCACACCAGATGCACCATATGGAGTGTGCTGCTTTGAGGAGTCACCCATACCTGCAGCTGCGTTCTTAAACATGACAAGCATTTGCTCTTTAAAAACCTCCCACTCGGTCCTAGATGTAGGCCCTGAAGCCGACTTAACGCGTATGCCAGAGGAACCAGAATCATACATTTGTCGATGACGCCATTTCTTTTTATAGGAAGAGGAGAACAAGGAATAACTGCGCAAATGTGATCACTTTTTGGTCTCTTTATGGTGCCTAATATCCTTTGCAGGAGTGGGCCCCTCCGTATTGAGCTTCGACGACCAGGCGGTCCAGCAGGTCAGAGAATTTGACGGGGGTGAACCTAATGTGAGTTTCGTAGCCCTCTTCGCAGGGATTTCGGGTTCATCTTCATGCAAGAACCGCAGTCCTCATTGACGTGACCGATGCTGAGGCACCACACGTAGACACTGTGTGGGTCTGTAAGGGACATCTTGGAACGACAGTACTTGCACCGCTTGAAGCCTGACACCTTGGGAGTGACATAACGTTGAAACTGCATTGAGTAAGATGAAAATTCGTAGGTTGAAAATAATATTTCTCTGAGAGAAAGTGAGTTGTACCGATGAGCAGCATGCTGAGCGTGTGGAAAAAAAAACTGAGGAACAGAGGGACAGGGGCATTTTGACGCGGTATATGTAGGGCGACTAACATTACATCTGGAATAAAGAGGGATTGACGGGCGAGTCGAGGTGCAGTACCACCCCATGTAAAAAGAAATTTGCGAGCAGCTGACACTGGAATGGATATCTATCTGATGAGGAATCTGCGGGAGAAAAGCAATCCATTGAAATGTGTTTTGCATCAAAATAGAACTGGATAGCTATACTCGCTCCCTCTTACTCTTTCACTCCGTTCCATGATCTTACTCTCTACTTTTGCCTTCATCCTCTCTCAATTCTTACCCCTCTACCCTCCTACCTTCTCTTACTACCCACACTTTCCATTCTCTCCTCCGACTCTCTCTCTTTTCCCTATCTCCTTCCACCTCTTTCCTCCTATGTCCATTCACTTTTCTCACACTCCTCGCTCTTATATCTCTAATACTCCCCTTCTTCACCTATGACAGTCTCCACCACTTTATATGCCCCTCTAAAACTCCTGCATATCATTTGCCCTCTCTACCACTCACTACTCCTTCACTCTACCACTCACCTCTCATTTCCACTTCAACCCCCTCTACTCCTTCGACATCTACACTCTTCACCTACCCCTCTTATACATCCTGCACACTACAACACCACCGCTCATCTCACATACACTCACAATCACAGCTCCCTCTGGAGTCACTGGTTACCACTCCCACACTGAGTGTACGCAAGTCATCCACAGATTATTCAGCACTTGGTTCAACCTTCTGTGCACCTCACTGATCAAAAGGTTTTGGGGAATCTAGGAAGGGGTTAGAGGATGCATATACATTGCTTAAGGGGAACCAGAGTAAATCTAAAATAGGATAACCACTTCTTACTGTGAATTACCCTATGAAAAACAGGGTATATGAATTACCATAGGTGTGCTCAGGCCATGAAATCATGCACCCCCACAATGAAACGGTATATGGGTGTCCAGTGAGGAGGTAGATGGTGCTGATACATTGGTTGGGACCGGGGTAAATATAAAAATAGGATGACCGCTTGTGTTAGTGTGAATTACTGCAAGAGAATTAGGGGATGCAAATGACCATAGGTGCAATCAGGCCATGATATCTTGCACCCCCACATCAAAAGGTATGGGGTGTCCAGGGAGGGGTTAGATGGTGATTCTACATTGGTTGGGACCAGATTAAACATAAAACAGGGTGACCACTTCTGTTAGTGTGAGTTAACCCCAGGGAGGCAGGGGATGCGAATTACATTAGTTGCGTTCAGGCCATGATATATTGCACCCCCACAATCAAAAGGTATGGGGGTGTTCCTGGGAGGGGCTACATGATGCTTCTATATTGTCTTGGACCAGATTAAACCTAAAACAGCATGACCACTTGTGTTAGTGTGAGTTAACCCCAGGGAGGGAGGGGATGCGAATTGCCATAGGTGCAATCAGGCCATGATATCTTGCACCCCCACAATCAAAAGGTATTGGGGTGTTCTGGGAGGGGCTATATGGTGCCTCTACATTGGATAGGACCTGAGTAAACAGAAAACAGCATGACCACTTGTGTCACTGTAAATTAACCACAGGAAGGCAGGGGATGCAAATTAACATAGGTGTGTTTAGACTATAATATCTTGCACCCCCACAATCAAAAGATATGGGGGTGTCCCAGGAGGGGCTAGATGGTGCCTCTACATTGGTTGGGACCAGATTAAACATAAAACAGCATGACCATGTGTGTCATTGTGAGTTAACCTCAGGAAGGCAGGCGAGGCAAATTACCGTAGGTGTGTCCAGGCCATGATATCTTGCACCACCTCAACCAAAGGGTATTGGGGTGTTTCGGGAGGGACTAGATGGTGCCTCTACATTGGTTAGGACCAGAGTAAACACAAAGCAGCATGATCACTTGTGTCACTGTAAATTAACCAGGGGATGCACATTACCATAGGTGTGTTTAGACCATGATATCTTCCACCCCCACAATCAAAAGGCATGGAGATGTCCAGGGAGGGGCTAGATGGTGCCCTTTTGTCGGTCGGGACCAGAGTAAACATAAATCAGGATGATCACTTGTGTCATTGTGAGTTAACCCCAGGGTGACAGAGGATGCAAATTACCATAGGTGTGTCCAGGCCATGATATCTTGCACCCCAACAATCAAAAGGTATTGGGGTGTCCGGGAGGTGCTTCAGGGTGCCTCTACATTGGATGGGACCAGAGTAAACACAAAACAGCATGACCACTTGTGTCACTGTAAATTAACCACAGGAAGGTAGGGGATGTGAATTACCATAGTGGCATTCAGGCCATGATATATTGCACCCCCCACAATCAAAAGGTATGGGGGCGTCCCAGGTGGGGCTAGATGGTGCCTCTACATTGGTTGGGACCAGATTAAACCTTAAACAGGATGATCACTTGTGTTAGTGTGAGTTAACTCCAGGGAGGCAAGTGATGTGTATTACCATAGGTCCGTTCAGGCCATGATATCTTGCACCCCCACAATCAAAAGGTATGAGGGTGTTCCTGGGAGGGGCTACATGATGCTTCTATATTGGCTGGGACCAGATTAAACATAAAACAGCATGACCACTTGTGTTAGTGTGAGTTAACCCCAGGGAGCGAGGGGATGCAAATTACCATAGGTGTGTTTAGACCATGATATCTTGCACCCCCACATTCAAAACGTATGGGGTTGTCCCAGGAGGGGCTAGATGGTGCCTCTACATTGGTTGGGACCAGATTAAACATAAAACAGCATGACCATGTGTGTCATTGTGAATTAACCTCAGGAAGGCAGGGGATGCAAATTACCGTAGGTGTGTCCAGGCCATGATATCTTGCACCACCTCAACCAAAGGGTATTGGGGTGTTTCGGGAGGGACCAGATGGTGCCTCTACATTGGTTAGGACCAGAGTAAACACAAAGCAGCATGATCACTTGTGTCACTGTAAATTAACCACGGGAAGGCAGGGGATGCACATTACCATAGGTGTGTTTAGACCATGATATCTTCCACCCCCACAATCAAAAGGCATGGAGATGTCCAGGGAGGGGCTAGATGGTGCCCTTACGTCGGTCGGAACCAGAGCAAACATAAATCAGAATGACCACTTGTGTCATTGTGAGTTAACCCCAGGGTGACAGGGGATGCAAATTACCACAGGTGTGTCCAGGCCATGATATCTTGCACCCCCACAATCAAAAGGTATTGGGGTGTCCGGGAGGTGCTCATGGTGCCTCTACATTGGATAGGACCAGAGTAAACACAAAACAGCATGACCACTTGTGTCACTGTTAATTAACCACAGGAAGGTAGGGGATGTGAATTACCATAGTGGCGTTCAGGCCATGATATATTGCACCCCCCACAATCAAAGGTTATGGGGTGACCAGGGAGGGGTTAGATGGTGACTCTACATTGGTTGGGACCAGATTAAACATAAAACAGGATGACCACTTGTGTCAGTGTGAGTTAACCCCTGGGAGGTAGGGGATGCAAATTACCATAGGTCAGTTCAGGCCATGATATCTTGCACCCCCACAATCAAACGGTATGGGGATATTCCCGGGAGGGGCTACATGGTGCTTCTACATTGGCTGGGACCAGATTAAACATAAAACAGCATGACCACTTGCGTTAGTGTGGGTTAACCCCAGGGAGGGAGGGGATGTGAATTGCCATAGGTGCAATCAGGCCATGATATCTTGCACCCCCCTCAATGAAACGGTATGGGGGTATTCACGGGAGGGGCTACATGGTGCTTCTACATTGGCTGGGACCAGATTAAACATAAAACAGCATGACCACTTGTGTTAGTGTGAGTTAACCCCAACCCCAGGGAGGCAGGGGATGCGAATTACCATAGGTGTAATCAGGCCATGATATCTTGCACCCCCCACAATCAAACGGTATGGGGGTGTCCCACGAGGGTCTAGATGGAGCCTCCACATTGGTTGGGACCAGATTAAGCATAAAACAGGATGACCACTTGTGTCATTGTGAGTTAACACCAGGGAGACAGGGGATGCGAGTTATCGTAGCTGTGTACAGGCCATGATGTCTTGCACCCCCACAATCAAAAGGTATGGAGGTATCTAGGGAGGGGCTAGATGGTGCCCTTACATCATTTGGGACCAGAGTAAACATACACAGGATCACCACTTGTGTCCGTGTGAGTTAACCCTAGAGAAACAGGGTTTGTGAATTACCATAGGTGTGCTCTGCCCATGAAATCATGCACACCCACAATGAAAAGCTATGGGGGTGTCCAAGGACGAGATAGATGGTGCCGATACACTGGTTGGGACCTGAGTAAATATAAAACAGGATGACCACTTGTGTTAGTGTAAATTACTGCAAGAGAAATAGGGAATGCAAATTACCATAGGTGCAATCAGGCCATGATATCTTGCACCTCCCACAATCAAAAGGTATGGGGGTGTCCAGGGAGGGGCTAGATGGTGCTTCTACATTGGATAGGACCAGAGTAAACACAAAACAGGAAGACCACTTTTGTCAGTGTAAATTATCCACAGGAAGGCAGGATATGCAAATTACCATAGGTGTGTTCAGACCATGATATCTTGCACCCCCACAATCAAAAGATATGGGGTGTCCAGGGAAGGGTTAGATAGTGCCTCTACATTGGTTGGGACCAGATTAAACATAAAACAGGATGACCGCTTGTGTCATTGTGAGTTAACCCCCTGGAGACAGGGGATGCAAATTATTATAGGTGCGTTCAGGCCATGATATCTTGCACCTCCACTATCAAAATTGTTTGTACTGTTTTTGTAAGTGTATGAATGCTGCACCTCTGGTACATGTGCATAGTATTCAACGCTGTGAGGTGCGGTAAGGGCCATGATTTGCAAGGGCAAAATTGTTTCGATGTAGTGGGGCACATAGTTCTGATAAAGTGTCCTCTGGACACATAATGGAATATTCTCTGCAGGCCTGGGTGAAGATGTGTGGGGGACTATTGCAACATGATGGTTGGGGGCTCCCCTTGCTTAGAGCAGAAAGGAGTCTGAGGCTCCTGTGGGGGTGGAGGGCCTACATTATAATAGAGATAAAGATAAGGTTAATAGCCGCCAATTATCACGATTCAGCAGGGAGCTGAAACACTGAATGACCGCTGAATAGTTGTGAATGATCCTTCTTCATAAGAAAGGAGTTGAAGTGGAGGAAACAGTGTTGAAAGTAGGTGATAATATTTCTGTTTTCCTCAATGGGGCTCCATTAACGGTGCCGGTGCTTCCATCATCCCCATTCCCAATGAGTCCTATGGGACTCAAAAGAGAATGGGATTTACCATTTACCGGCGCCTGACTTCCCGGAACACTGGGGTTGTAATCCCTGCGTGTTTCCGGCAAGCCAGGTGCCACTAAATATTTCAAGTCTGGCTGCAACCCACCAGTAGCACCGGCAGGGTTACTGCCGGACTTGTAATGAGGCCCATTGTGAGATTACATTATTTGCTCAGGATCACATACGCTAAAAAGCAAAGCAGTGATTTTAACCCACTCTGCAATTTGGGCACGCCATCTTCTTCCACGCTTTACTTGGAACAAATATTTAAGTTTTGGGTGTGAAGACCTACAATAATACTGTCTTATAGAGTTTACTTGCAAAATCCACAAATTGCAAAGTAAAGCATCATGACAACATCTAAATACTTATAGCAGCAGCACGTTGGGCCACAATAATATTGGTGCACCTTTATTTTCCACATCCTGAATGGAAAACTATAAGATGCAAAAGGCAAAATCCCTATGTGCTCACTTTATTTTCAGCGCTTTAAGACACACAATAAAAGAGGCTAAAAAACTCACTTTGGTTTGGAGATGTGTCACCAAACTCCAGCACACTTTACGTTTTAGGATATCAAGCTATTAGACGTTGTGAGTGTGAACACATTTTAAAAGTGTGCTTTATTGTGTTGCACACTTTGGGGCAGATTCATGGATTGTTTGCGCTGAAAAACAGGGATTTGTACGCCATTCTGCCCGCAAATCCCTGTTTAACAAATGGGAATTTGGGGGCAGAATGGCGCACAAATCTCCGTTTTTCGGCACAAATAATTCCATGAATCAGCCTCTTTAACTGTAACAGATTTGCAAGGTGACTGGTGGTCTTTCAGTTGGAAAGTCACCATTATGAATAAGTAAGTCTCGGGTGCCGAAGGTAAAAGAAAAATAAACGTGTTGTTGGGTTTATTACGCAGACTGTGTGTCTCAGAGGGGCTGTGACACTGTGAAGAAACAAAATGTGTCCCATGTTTCTGATCCTTTTGTTAGCAGCTAAATTTCGTTGCGTGCCTGCCTTTTTTATGATATTCTGCATCCCCACAGATGACAGGAATGGGCAGGGGCGGAGCTACAAAGGCATCACTGGCCAATCCCAGGAACGGAGCTGTTGGAGGGCGGGCTATCAGGCTGTATTTTCTCGTTTTTCATTTTTACGCTGTTTGTATGGCTGTAGCCATCTGTGGGTGGGCGGGGCATCCAAGTGAGCGTGGCTCCGAAGATTGCCGAACACTTGCCTCCAACAAGCTACCATGGGATGCAGGATAGCATACAACATCAGTGTAATGTCATTTTTTTCACGATGCATGCGCAGACAGCCAGACTTTTCACGAATATCTAAGTGTATGTGAACTAAGTGCATTATTATCATATTAATAATGCACTTAGTTCACATACACGTAAATATATATTTGGGATGGATTCTTTCATATGTTTTGAACATTTAGTGCTTATTAGAATCCTGGGAGCATATAAATCCACTGTCCGCTGCGTTTCGTCCGCTGGGTTTGTGCTTTTTGCATCTGTTTTTGAGTCGCTCGTAATGCGGCTTCACCTTTTTCTGTTACTTCAGTGAGCCTGGCTCACATCAAGTTACAGAAATTACACCCCGGGAACCCCAGAAAGACAGGCACACCACATCCCTGCTATCAAAAAATCCTATCACTTAAGTATGGACTGAGCATGTGTACGCATGCTCAGTCAGCAAGATAGGATTTTCTGACAGATAGGAAAAAGTGACGCTGCACCGTTTGCCTTCCATGTGCGTGAAGGGAACCAGCGTCTCAGGGGGACTGCGGAGGCGGTGGACCACTTCGCTGTGTGCCACCAGCAGGTAAGGGGGTGGTGGGGAGTGGGTGGTCCGAAACGTCTGTGGAATTAAAAATCAAAAAGCCCCTTTCGAAAAAGAATTATTTTCGGTTTTTTCTCCCTCGGTTATTTCAAATATTTCTCAGTAATCCCTTGTGACCTTTACCCGCTTCTGCTTCTTTGTGATTTATAATCCTCATGCCAAATCTAGTTTCCATTGCTTGTCACTTCGTGCACGAACATTCTGGAATACCCATCCTCTCTCTGTCCATTCCGCTCTCAACTCTGAGTGCCTTTCATCCTACTCTTAGCGACCACTTTCTAGGATTTAGTCCAGTGTTCACAGACCTGCATCAAGCTCTTATCATTCGAATGATAACTTCATTTAAATTGGATCCTTTTATTTAAATTCCAGAATACCCCCAGGAGACCAAGCATCAGCACACAGATGCTCAGCCATAAACTACATTGCCCAGAATTCTCAGCAATAAGAGGAGCACTTTTCTCTGCACGCTCAACATGCCTGACTCATGTGGGAAGTGCCAGAGAGCTCCTTTTGTACAAAGGGGAGCCCTTTCACCTGCCTCACTCTTGGCAGGAGTGCTGATAAGGGACTGCTAGGCTAGGAGGTGGTCTCCCCCTGTACTGCTGGGCTATTATGCATGTGTATGCAAATGGGCCAAGTATATGTGTCCTTAGCACTTTAAAGGTTAAATAGAGCATCACACCCACACCATAGTACATAGGTGGCATCACTTTATTTTTCGATTTTCCGGCCCATCCTTGTTATTCCATCTATCATAATAATAATAATAATAATAATAATAATAATAATAATAATAATAATAATAATTTAAGATTTATATAGCGCTACGAACCCTCAGGTATCTGAGCGCTCCTTATTATTACCTACGGTGTGTGGTATCGACCTCGGAAGGATGAAAGGCTGAGTTTTGCACTGCCGGGGTTCAAACCTGCATCTGCAGGCTCTACACAAATGTTGATCCCTGACATTATTCGTCATTTCAGAAGCACTGTTCCCCTCTCTCGTGTTGCAGATTTTCCCCTCTGAAGTATGTGTGCTTGCTAAAAAAGCACCCCTCTGCCACTGCTCCACTGACTCTCAGAGCCACACTCTGGATCTTTTTTTCTTTGGGAATCTGATCCTATGCACCCCAGGGCAGGGCGCGACTCCCCAGAGCTGGACTGGGGAGTCTGCTGTTTGTATTTCCGTTATGTAATCCCTTTTTCTCCTGTGCTCCAGCAACCACCATGTTAACTATTCATTCTGAAAAGAGAGAGACAACCTTTCTTGCTGGCGATTCTAGCAGATCAGTTACTGTCTATCCTTAAGCTGCCTGTCCAGTTTCTGGGAATTCACCCACAATGCTAGTCCCCACTATTGACAGTGTTCTCCCTGTGTCCAGCTGAAACACAATTCCACCAGGGTTCATGGTTTACAACGTGTGGCCCTTAAACAGAGATGCTGGCAGGCCAAGTGCCAGTGGAAAAAGTCTCCATCCACAGATTTAAAAATGCACGATAAACTAATGGCTTCCTTTCATAAGGCTATCTGCAAAGCTAAATAGCGTTATTGGCCATAGAAATCTTGCCATTAAACTCTGTTCCTCATTTTTTTTATTATTGACCTCCGTTTCTTAATTTCCATCACACCTTCCCATCTCATCAGAGTTATTTATGTCTCTAACTTTTTAGATAGTCAGAGGTTCAGAGAATAAGCAACGGCCTATCAGCGATGGAGTATCAACGATGGAGTAGCAGGGATGGCGTATCAGCGATTCCACACTGACTGGCAGAACTAGCACCATAGATTTTGACAACAAAATGGCTTCAACCTCTGGTGCCCGCCTATTAGTCATTCCTAGCTCAAGCATACTGACTGCTCAGTAGATCCTGCTCACGCTTGGTCAACACATCTGCCTTTCAACTCACCCACTTCACCAATGCTTCCTTTTATGAATGTCTGGTAATAATACCCAATTTACACGCTGAGGATCTGGCCTTCTTAAATACCGTAGCCCACCTGCCAGCTACATCCAAGCTTTAGAGAGTACTGTGACCCTCTGCCCACAGTTTTTTTTTTTTTTACTTTCCATAAATCACTCCATTGTGTTTAGCCTGTCATCAAATTATTTCATGGTACAGAATAAGCACTCCATGTGGTTTGGGATTTCTCGCTGACAGTTTGGGATGCAGGCAGGATTAGCCTCTGCGTGCTGATAGACCTCTCAACACAGTTGATTTGATCAATCTTCTAAATTACCTGTTGAGAAATGTTTTACTAGTCCCTGATGCCATTTGTTCCCTTGGCTCTTTTCAGATGGAAAGGTCGATGGCAGTCACATTAGACTCACCGGAGCACCCGCTGGCCTCTAAACCTGCTTGGTGACTCAGAATCACACTGTTTCACCAATTCTCTTTAACCACTTATCCAGGGGCCTGCAACCTATGGCTCTCCTGATGTTCTGGACTACGGCAGCCATGATCCATCACCATGGAATATGCTGGCTAGGAATGATGGGAGTTGTAGTCCAAAATATCTGGAGAGCCAAAGGTTGTAGAACCCCGCACTAATCCATATCATTGACTCCAATAAGTTGTCCTGCTTTTCCGATGCTGGTGATACATAGCTCTACTTTGCGCTGCTCGACAGCTACAGGTTGCACAGTAGTGTGCCAGAAAGCCCATGTCTCAGCCCTTAGAATTTCTCTGCACCTGCTACCCATTGAAGCGTGGATCACCGTGGTGCATCCCGCCACGCCCATCTTCCAGTTGGGTTATCTAGATATGTACCTGGCTGTGCTTTCCACTGTAAGCGATATTCAATCAACACTACAGCTAAGTCAATGCCTAGTCTGGGATGCTGAGGAAAACCCTTATTGATGTATTTTCATATCCAGTTCAGTACTCTGAATGACAACCCTTGTATAACACCCCCCTCTTAGAATCCCCCTGGCCCCACTGAGCCAAGAAGTAGGTTTGTTTTGCAAATTTAAAAGGTTTATTTGTACAATTCAACAATATATATATATCACACTTTATAAATAAATGTATAACTGATATCACACTTCAGAATATGACCGTGATCAACAATGGATAATGTTACAGGGGTACACTGATTTGGTTACTTAGGAGTAGTGTAGAGGATGAGGTAGCTGAAAATGCTCGATGGTTTCAAGGAAATGCAAGGTGGAATAATATGCAGTACAGAAATAACTTGTGATGATTTTAGCAAAAGGTAATATGATCACTTTTTCTTTTGACAATTCACTCCCCCCCTATGCAATACAAGAAATGGAAGGAGAGCACACAGTCTTCAAGAATCCCAACAAATCACACTTTATAATGCAATACACAGTTCCAGTTCCCCCAGCAAGCTTAGAGAAAACAGGGATGAGTTTTCAACACAGGCAAATTACTTTAATGTGGTTTGCAAGGAAGTGAAAAGGTGCTAAAATTGCTTTTAATTCCCTCTAGAGGTTCAGGGTAGGTGATGGCTACTTTATATTAGTTCAGGCTCACTTTAACAATACTCTATGAATGATTAGCAGATGGCAAACGAATTTTAGCAAAGAGAAGCAAAAAGCTGCTGATTTCTACAGATGAAGAAATCGGGCCAAATCGCAAATTGTGGTAAAGTGCGTGTCTCGCGATTACGGGAAAAGTATAGGGAGTAGGAAGTCGGTTCTAGGTTCGTTGGAAAGCCTAGATTCTAGATGAAAGTTAAAATTCGTTCCTAGCCCAAGCGGTTCAAGAGATACAGACGATTTAATAAAGGTAGATTTTCGGATTTAAAATAAAACTCAAAATGACAGGTGACAAGCTTGTAGCTGCAGAATTGACGGTTGACAGTTGTGCAGCTTTAAAAATGACAGATGACACGATTTCTAGGAGGCTGTTCTACTTAGGTTAAAATAGTTTGGATTAGATTATTTTAACTAAGAGATTGGTTCTGAACAGTTCTGCTAGGTACTCACAATATCAATTTGAAATAGGCCTTGTCACGGTCTGGTCAGGTTGGACGGGACTTCCGGCGGGTGGTTCTGAAGTCCCGGCTATCTGGGTCAGCTCTGCTCTCTGGGTCTGTCAAGCACGGGATCTGCTCACAACGATCTGGTTTGTGGTTCTCTCGGGTTCCGGATAAAGCACTGCTTTCTGGATACTGCTACAGGTTCTTGCAAAAATTCTTGGCAAAAATTCAAACAGCTCGCCCGGCTGTTGAATTGTTTGGTTGGTTTTGAGGCCTGCTGAAGAGGATTCAGCTGGTGGATTCAGGCCTCTCTGCTCCAAATTCTGGAGTTAATTTCTGCTACAGGTTCTGGAGATTGATGGATTTGAAGTCTGGATCTCTGGATGTGAAGTCGTCGGTCAGCATGCTCCGCAGCAAATGGAATTGAATGTCTCTACCTGTCCCAGCAGTCTCTTTTTATGTGTTTTGGAAAGTGGGTGTGTGCGTTGGTCATAACTAAACCTGCCCCTCTCACTTATCATTGGCCAATTCCTCCTCTCTCCCTTGATTGGGGGAAGGAAATGGATTGTCATCATGATGAGGTCTGTTTATGGGTCAGAGAATCCTCCCCTGGTCAATTTGCCCACAAATATCTGATCCAAATACATATTTCCCCGGTACACAAGTGGTTGACATTACATGTACATATTATATATTCCTTATGGTCCATGCTTGTCTGCCTCTGATCTTCCTGGGGGCTTGTATTCAAAAATGACAACATTTTGCGCTTTTTGACTGGTTTTGCAATATCGGACATTTACCCAAAATTACATAAATGTGCACAAGGAGTATGGACATTAATTGATGATGTGTCAGATTTTTAACATGCAGATATTTGGAGTAAGACCCTATTTTCTGCTAGCAACCCCCCAGAATACACCACAGGGTCCTAACACCTCTTAAAACGTGCAAAGAAAAATCACAAAAATAATGATATTACTTATATAATTCTGACAAGTCCGCACTATGAGTTATCTATCTTTTTAAAATTACGCTCTGGTCAAAAAGGGGTGTGGCTTCCCACATCACATGGTGGAATAACTGGTTTATCCACTTCCCCCAAGCCAGCTTGTTCACAGAGGCACAGCTGCCCCCCAGTTTCTCCCAAGAGGAAGCTATTTTACGACACCCCCAATATAACATTTGCCTGAGTCAAGGAAGTTGCATTGTTCTGTCCCTTCCAGTTCCCAGGTCCCCTCCCTTAATTCAATCAGAGAGGTGTCAACTCCTTTTGGCAAGGGGCAGCAGGATGCAGCTAGGCCTGGGAAGAGTGGCTGAGCAGGTTTCAACTCCTGTCGGGGGTAGTTGTCAGGCAGAATACAGCTAAATGTCACTTTAGTTCCAGTTTAAATCAAACTTACAATTTTTACCTATACATTAAATAATTACTTCCTTCAAGTCATTTCAAAATATAGTTTTACATTGTGTCCACCTCTTAGCAAGTCTTTCCTTGGCCTGGTTTTGTTTCATTTGTTCAGTTTTACACAAAAGTCTGGTGGTTTTAAAACGCCGGCTTTCTGATAGTGGTGAGTACCGGTATTGTAACCATTTTGGGATTAAGAAAATGAATTCCCCACAGTTCTGAGTTGCTTTTGGCAATCAGCATTGCCATTCCCAATGGTTTCAGGCTACTGTGTGTGTAGCCCAATGGTGGTTTTAGGCAGTGCCCTCCTGTGCTCACAACATAGGCAAAAATGGGTGACAGCCTATTCCTCATGATTTCCCTGTGCACTCTCTGGGGAGTTCTGGCCATCATGATGTTTTCCATGCCAGTACTGCACAGTTTTATGGTAGGGCTTGGATGCATGGGTAAAAACATCCCACAATCCCCTCCCCTTGCGATGGCCATTCTGTCCTTTCACTGATGCAACTCGCAAGATCTGGGATGTTCACCTCCTCTTCTTCCAATTCCATGGATGGCACAGTTTAACATCTTCTTCAGGTCGTAGTGGGTTTTCATGCTATCAGCTGATCTTTCTAGATTCCGCTGAGCATAGGCAAAAGCATGCTGAAGGTGTTTCCTTAAATTCTCCACATACTCATGAGTTGTGGAGGCATTTATCAGTGTCTGCTCTTGAGTCCTGTAGAGCAAATGCTGGGGAAGCACCATTTTGCGTCCAGTCATCAACTCAAATGATGACATTTTATTTGCAGATGAAGGGGTAGATCTGATGGCCATTAGGACCAGAGGTAATCGGATATCTCAACTTGGCCCAGAATCTGCCACAAACTTTTTTAATATGCTCACAATGGTTCGGTTATATCTCTCCACTGCTCCAGAAGAAGCTGGCCTGTAGGCAATGTGTAGCTTCCTTTTAACCCCCAGTATCTCCCACATCTTTGTCATTACTTCACTGGTGAAGTGGCTACCTCTGTTTGACTCAATCCTTTGAGGTAGACCAAAACGGGAAAAGATGTGGTTAATCATCAGGGCAGCTGCTGTTTCTGCCTTGCAGTTTGGGGCTGGGAGACATTCCACCCACTTGGTAAACAAGCATGTAACGGTCAACATGTACTTGTTTCCTCTAGACGAGCGGATTACAGGGCCTACAAAGTCGATTTGCAAATCTGACCATGGCAGTGTCCTCCCCCTCTTTTGGAGAGGCGCACGGTGTGTGAGGGATGATGGCTGAAATTGTGCACACACAAGACACCCCTTCAAGTATTGGTCGAGGTCTTGCCCCATGTGTGGCCAGTATGCAACCTCTCTTAAGATTTCCAGTGTTGTGTGAAACCCCCTATGACCGGCGGTGGCCGCATCATGGGCGTGACTTAACATCAGGCTTCGGAATGAGGTAGGAACCACCCACCGATCGTAGCCAGCTTTGGATTTCCTTACCAGCAAACCGTCTTGGATTCGGAACATTTTTGGACATTTCATCAACACTCTTAGGTCCTCTTTCCCAATGTAATCGGTATTCGTCAGGGGAAAGTTCTCAGGGTCCTGTAATAATTGGATCCCCCTTCTGAGCAGTAATTAAATCAGCATCAGGGGTCTCCTTACTCCATTTGGCAGTTGTAAGATCATTGTGAGCATTTGTCTGGGACCTAGTGATAGCAGTGACCTGGATTTCCCCCAACAGGGACTCTATTTCTATTAGATCCCCTTGGATGGCCCCGGTTTTGGCCAGCTGATCAGCTAAGTCATTTCCAGTTTTGTCTGGTCCCTCTACTTTGGAATGACCCTTGATCTTTTTCCAGTATATAGTCATCCCATTCGATGTGACCAGATCATCAATATTTTGGATTAGCTTCCCATGTTTCAGGGGTTTGTTATTAGCACATAACATGCCTCTGGTTTTCCAGTTGACCAGGTGCTCCACGAACCCGTTCCGTATAAAATCCAAATCTGTGATTATGACCAGTTCGTGGAGTTGATGCTGGACAGCAGTGAGGATGGCCTGATGCACAGCCATCAATTCTGCCACCTGACTACTTCGGGGACCAATTTTGTATCCAGCGGAGGGTTCTGGAAACTCCTTCACCCATGCATTCCCTACGCCGGCCACCAGTTCTTTCTCCCCGTTGTTGTCAACATGGTAAGAGCATCCATCTACATAGACAGTGGGTATTCCCTCACACTTGTCTTCTTCAAAGACTTTGTGTGGGGAGTTAAGGTATGCCTCCATGTTGTCCTTGATTTTTAGACTTTCGGCCTCGAGACAGTTTTCTCTGGCACAATCATGCAAGTCAGCCAGACCTTGCGTGAGGGGACTCTTCTTGTTTTGGCCCTATCTGACCTCCACAGGAAAGCCTTGCATTGACAGAATCCAGGAAGTAATTCGGGAATTACTCACATTTCCGGCCCGGATTCTGTCACTTTGGAGATATTGCAGAGGCTGGTGTGGAGTCTCCACTATGATGTGTTCCCCCTGGATAAACGGGCGGTAATTCTTCAATGCCCACACCGTTGCCAGGAGTGCCTTCTCACAATCGTTGAATTTTTCCTCCACAGAGGATAAAGTTTTGCTCGCATAGGAGATTACTTTATTGACCTTGTCATGCTTTTGGTATAATACTGCCGTCAAGCACGTATTAGAGAACCCTGTCTCAAGGAAGAACTCCTTGTTTCTGGCAGGGTAAGCTAGGCAAGGCGCTTGTGAGAGGCTTCTTTTGAGTTGTCTTACTGCCTCGGATTGTTCTGGACCCCATTCCCACTCGAGCCCCCCCTTCAAGAGATGAATCAGGGGTCTAGTGATCTCTGCATAGCCTTCAATGAACTTTCTGCTGTAATTAGTCAGTCCAAGGAGGCTCCTTACTTCCCGTAGAGTTGTGGGGTCTTTCAGTTTCTGAAGTGCTTCCACTTTCTTTTCCTGGGGACAGAGACCCTGAGTAGTAATCTCATGCCCCAAGAAATTAACACGGGTTCTACACCACTCTGCTTTCTGAAAGGAAAGTTTTTCTCCGGCGGCCCTCAACTGTGTCAGAACATAACGGATCTCTGCTATGTGTTCTTCCACAGATGAACTTTTGATGAGGACCTCATCTACATAAGCCAGGTTACCCCTCGCACCCAGTTCGGGCATGACCTTATGTAGAAAAATGTTGAATTCATTGCCGGAGTTGAGGTATACGAAGGGAGTCCGGGTCCATGTGTACTGCTGGCCCCCAAAGGTAAAAGCCAGTTTGTATTGGTCCTCCCTACTGACAGGCATGGTCCAGTATCCATTGGTCAGGTCTATTGCTGTGAATATCTGTGACCCTTGGATCTGGGCCAGCCCTTGGTCAATGTAGGGCAGAGGCCATCGGGAAGTATGGACCCCTTTGTTGAGCTCCCTAAGGTCGGCGCAGAGTCTCCACTGGCCGTTCAGCTTCAATATTCCCAGCACCGGATTATTGAAGGTGCTGTGTACTGGACGGATTATTCCCCGGGACTCAAGGTTCTTAATTATTTCAGTAAGGGACTCCATGGATGCGAGAGGCAAACGATATTGCTTCACAAACACTGGAGTCATTCCAGGGTCCGTGGGAATTGTTGTTGTGTGGATGTCGGTGCGACCACAGTCATATGAGTCTACCGCAAAGAGATCTTGGAAATCCAAGAAAACTTGTTTCAACTTTTGCTTCTGTTCCAGAGTCACACAGGCATCAGCTAGGTTGACTCTCTCTTCCACCATCTGCCTGAAGCCTGGAAAGACTTCTGGTTTGGCTATCTCAGCGGCCTCCTCCAGCTGGGTGGAGAAGTCCCTGGTCAGAGTGCTGATTTGGACTGGAGGCTTCAGGTGGGAAAGGCAGCCCTCATGGACCTGGAAAATCACCTCATCTCTCCTGAAGTCACAAGTCACATCTTCCTTACCATAAGGGCAAGAGGTGTACACCAGGAAGTTCCCCCCATGCCGGGTGAAAATCCTGTCTGGTGTTGTATTGTCCTCACTGTCAATGTCAAAACAGTCCTTGGGGATCGGTCCTAACAGTTCCTTTCCTAAGTCAATGGAGAAATGTCGGTCATCAACCGCCATTCCAATAATGGTGCCTGCGGCTAGAGTAATACTCTTTAAGTCGCTGTTATCCACCTCTATTGGAATGGTGTCATGTTCTATGTTGACTAATTTACCCGCAACCCTTGCTGTTGGAGAGAAGCATTTAGATGTATATAAGCATCAGGGTTTTTCAATTTTTGTCCTCTTTTAACTTTCACTTCCAGGGAGAATTGTCGGGTCCTTTCTGGGATGGTGACTTCCTCTTTAATCTGAATTTCAACTGCATAAGGTAGCAATTGAGCTGACCTAAATGCTTTTTCTGGATCATCAAAGCCCATGGGATTATCCGCTAATCGGGACCAAGCTTTGAAGTTTATTAGGTCCAAACTAATGGCAAAGCGATTGAGAATGTCACTGCCTAAGTAAAAGGCGGCAGTGACGTCTCACACGACCCAACAATTATGGACTATGCTCTTGTTGCCAATGGAGATTTTGAGCATACACCTGCTTGGCAGGAGATGTTTGGAATTAGGTGCTTCCCGGTCCATTTCCCATTTGTCTAGCAGTTTGAATGTGGGAATGGCTGGATCTTTTGGGAGTTGGTGGAACATGGCTTCGCTGATGAAGCTCTTACCGTTGTTCACACACACTCGAGCGAGAACAGAGTCCTTCCTATCATTTAATTGAACAGGGATGAACAACTGCTCTCCAATTTGCTGAATATCAGCCAGGCTCTGAGCTGATTTCACATCTTTCTGGACTATAGGAGTGGGAGTTTCTGATTGTGGATTAGTAAAGAATTTCAGGGTGTTTCCTTCCAGTGTGGAATACCACCTTAAACTGGAAGGAAGGTTGATTTTCAGAAATAGAGAGGACCCCCCATCACCAGTCTGTTGTCCTACTGCTATTACTGTCACGTCTGGAATTTGGTTGTTCTGGAAGTGAAATTCTACTTGGTCAGATTTTTGTTCAACCATGTGGCAGGTGCCGTTTAAACTAACATGGTTGACACTCTGTTTTAATTTTATTGGTCGGCTAGTCTGGGTCCAGAGGACCTTGTTTACGCAAGCTATTAGGGGTGACAACCTTCTCAGGAGGTCATTCCCTAGTAAACAAGGGGTGCCCTCTGGAGTCACTACTATGACCGGGTGTTTCTGTTATGATTACTGCAAATTGCTCAAAGCGGTAGTTAGCCTCAGTAAGTATCAAAGGTTTAAACCCGCTCACCTTGACAATTCGGAGATCCAATATGGAAGAGACAAATGCAGCAGTGAAAGTTCCCCTGAGACAGTCCTGGCCCCTCCAACCCGGAAAGAGAAGAAACCGGGGGAGAGGATAGGATCGCCAGTGAAACCCTCTAATGGGAAGAAAACCCTGGTCGATTCTGGAATCTCGTCGATCGGGAAGTAGTTGTAGCAGAAGAATCCTTGAGCGGTGGTTTCAAACGGAAGTTGCACAGGATATCTCTTCTGAGTAAACGAAAAGAATAAGATAGTATCAGAGAGATGGAAAAGGTAAGACAGCCAAAATAGAAGGCGGAAGGGAAAAGCTCTCACCTTTGGAGGGAAGGATTGGGACTGAAACTTCGGAACTGGACTTCGGAAGAACAAAGGATGAGAGGCAGGTCTCCTGCAAGAACAGACAGGTAAGTGATCCTAATCGGGGCTAGAAGGGAAGACTTAGGGAATAAGGAACTTACCCAGATGGGTTTCAAAGCGGAAGGTAATGCCGTGGAGGAGGTTCTATAGACGGCTAGGTTAAGCAGGATTTGCCGGGTTGGACTGAACACGAAGGGAGCAGTGATTGGATAGCGTGAATGAAGATAATCTCTGAGAGATAGGTAAAGACAAGATTAGGACAGTTAAAGGGCAAACAAGAACTAATAGACAAGTAAGTACAGGATTCAATATCGAACTCACGGAGCGTCGGTAGCAGAAGCGACGCGATGAATCCTTGGCTTGGAGTCTTGATATAGTATCACGTGAGCGGTCCGTGGCGTCTCGGAGAGACGTGAAAAGACTAGACCGTAGCTGTCGGCTGGAGGAACCCGACGGGCATCCATCTTGGAACTGCACTTCCGCACGATACCGCACAAGCGGGTACGGGACCACAGAGTCCATCTACCACAATGTGTAACAGTTTCACCTTGTGTCGCCCAATTTTGATGTCCAAATCTGCAGTCCCCTCGACAGGAATTTCCTTCCCGTCAAAGTTCTGCAGTTGTCCAGGAAGAGAGGTGAGAGGAATACGGTAATTCTCTCCCCTTCCTGCATTCAGTTCATCAAAGGCCCTTCTGGACAGAAGGGTAGCTTGAGATCCAGTGTCCACCAGTGCCGAAATTGTACTCTGCCCCTGTACTTGTACCGGGGCATAATATCTTCCCTCCTTCTCCTCAAGGGGGCACAGATAATGCACATTTTTGGACAACTTGTGGGCTAACTTTCTGGTTTTGGACATGGCGAGAGAAGAGATTTGGGCAGAATTCTGTGGAGAGTCTTGGGAATCTGAAAGAAAAAGTTCGCAACTGGAGATCAGAGCCATTGTGGGTTCCCCTGGTTCCGGTTCTGGGCCGCCCCCCCCTTTTTGGAGGCAGTAACCAGGATGGGTTTGAACCAGGGGATTTTGGTATTGTCGGTTCTGGGATGAGATGATGGGCAGCGGTAGCTCAGTCTCCACATCTCCCCAGTCTGAATTGACATCCCTTGGGACCCATTTTTCCTTGGGAGGAGTTCCCCCATCTCTGAAGGAGAAGATCCTTTTCCCAGGATCTTCTGAGGATCCCTCTCCCTCAAATTGGAAGACCTGTACTACCTCCACAAAGTGGGTCTGTTTAGGTCCTTTGTTTCTCCTACCCCCCCTCTGCTCCTTGGGAGGCAGGCTTTCAGTGGCAGGAGATTTTGTTTCCGGTTCCTGGTTTTCCGGGGCTGTTTACAAGTTGGGAAGGAAGCTTCCTCCAAGGCTTTACACCCCCCTTCCCCTTGTGCCTCCTCCCTGGGAACCGGTGGGTTATCGGGGTGCTGCCCCCGTCATTGTTCTGGAGCACCAGGTCCAGAGTTTGGGGCATTCTGCAGTGGCATGCTCATCTGAGGGTTCTTTTGAGCCCTCAGTATGTGACCCAGATCTCGTGCCATATTTTGGACCTGGCGCTCAAGTTGTGAAACCCGCTCAGGCTGATACGGGGCTTTATTTTCTCCCCTGGGCTGATGCCAGGAAGGGTAGCTATCCCTTCTCTGGTAGTACCACTGGTTGGCCTCCCCTCTCCTGGATTAGGTTATCTGGGCTCAGGGAATTGGGGAAAGAAGGATGGATGATTTTGGGGCTGGAAATTGGGTGGATACCTGGGGAAAAAGTTCTGCCCAGGATCTGGTGAATTTCTGCCCTCCTGGGGGAAGTTGGGAGGGAAGTTCCCTGGGTCAGGTGCTTGGCTGGATCCCCCCCCTTGGGCTGGAGTGGGACTTACATAGTCAGGGGAGCGGGGGACCCCATTTGTGGGACTACCTCCTCGACTCCCTGTCTATGACTGGCCCGAGGGCCTTCTGGGCTGTGAATTATTTGGTGCAGGCAGGTTTTTAGGCCCCCCCATCTCCAAATCTAAAACGGGGGCAACCTTTACCTCTGCCACCTTGGCAGCAGCAGGGGTGCTGTTGGTTTTGGGGTTTTTCGGCGCGTTATTTTTATTTTCGATGGGCCTCTGCACCTCATAGATCCGGGTAGCCTGTTCAATGACCCAGTCTAAAGATCTTTTCTCATGAAAATCTCTCACGAGCTGGGTCATTATGTATTTGGGTAAGGCATGGAAAAACGTATTGATAAATTCTCTGCTATCCGTGCGCACCCTTCTGGTGGTCTGCGCAAAAGCACGCTTTAATTCTTGCACAAACTCTTGTGGGGCCTGATCCTCCCCACATTGCAAATTGTAGGCTGCCTTGCGAGCCTCTTGAGGATTTCTGTGCACAGAAAAATGTTTCAAGATGGCCGCCCTGTATGTGGACCACCTTGAATGGTTTTGATCCTCCATCCCCGCAAAGAAGCTGGAGTATTCTGGTGAGAAGGTCCACTTTACGTATTGAATACAGCTTTGGCTGTCCTTCAAATGGAAAGTCTCCATCATTTGCTCATAGAGCTCCAAGTGTTCCCAAACAGAATACTTGCCGTTCTTATGATAAGGTGTGATGACACTCCTTATTGCCTTTATTTGTTTCAATGGGTCCTTAAGCAAGGCCCTTTTTGTCTTATTGGCCTTTTTGGTTCGAATAACCCTGGTCCATCCAACCTCCGACTCAGAAGCGCTGCTCCAAGAGGTGCCCGTCTGATCTTCCAGGTTTTCCCAGATTCTGCGAGCCTGGGAATGGCTGGCAGAATGTGGGGACCTGGTCTCCTGTGTCCTGTGACGCTCAGAGGAGTCTTCAGATCCCTCCTTGCTACAAGGATTTGCTGGGTATCCCCCCCACTGACCTAACTGGGCAGAGGTTTTCAGGATGCCCTTAGTGGGCCTACTCTCCTGGCGTTCCCCACTAAATTGCACTGTGCTTGGGTGCCCATACCCGGATGCCCGCCCATCCATTCCTGGGAGGTACTGGCCTATGAGCCCCATACTTCTAGCTGGATAGTAATCTGCCATCCCCGTGGCCCTGGGCTCATGTGCGCGAGGGGACATGGGGGTGGCAGAGTCCAGGGAATGGGAGAGATGAAGGCCTCTGGTACTAGGGCTCCTGAGGTTATGCTCAGGAGTTTCTCTTTCTCAGCGAACCTCATCTCTATCCGCCCCTGCTTCCTGTTGCAATGCAAGAGCCTGCGCTTTCAGTTCCTCAGTTAAGGCCTTACTAGACTCTATCAGTCTCTCCTGCATCGCTACCTGTTGCTTGAGCCTATCATTGTGCTGGCAGAGAGCGTCATTCTCTCTCTGTGCCTCCTGATTGGTCCTGGAGTACTGGGCCAGTCTCTGCTGCAGGAGGGTTACCTCCTCAGTCCCATCCCTACTGACCTGCTCCTTTCTTGCCAGAGCCTCCTCCACCCTGCTGGTGTGATCTAGCAAGCCCTGATGCTCTTTTTGGAGGTCACCCAGCCCCTGGAGGGCCAAGGGATTTTCTTCAATTTTTCTTTTAAATGGCAGACTTCCTGGCCTAGGGTATCCCTTTCCTGACCAAGAGCCTGCATTTGTGACGCCAGGTCGTCCCTCTGCCTTTGAAAGGCACCAGCTTTCTGGCCTTCTTCATCAAACTCTGCCTGGGTATCCAGGTTTTTCAAAATCAATTTATTGCTTTCCTCTTTCTCTCTGTCTAGTTGGATTTGCAGGGTGGCTACCTGCTCTGTGCATGCCCTGTTGAAATTGAACTGTTGCTCCAGCTTTTTATGGCTCTGCAGTAAGGAGTCCAAACTTTCTTGGTGCTCCTTCTGCAAAGCCAGAATTCTGGTATCCTGGTCTGTCTTTTCCTGTTGCAGTATATCCATGTCCTCTTTTATTTTAATGATATACTGCCTACTATCATTTTCTGACTCCTGGCTCCTCTGCAGCCTCTGCTCAGAAGAGACCAGGTCAGATTGGGCCTTTTCTAACGCCATCTGTTGCCTATTTGCCAGATCTTGACCTTCAGCACATTTGTCCTGCATGGCTCCCATATATAGGTACAAATATGCCGCTTTCCTGGCAATCTTATTGTGTTCATCTTTGGCCTTAGAAGCCATATATAATTCACTCAAGGCCACATGTAATGGACCCTGATCTCTCCCTATATCTGACCCTGTTTCAGCGACCTGTTGCGCGATTGCCTGCAACCAGTACTGCACAGTTTTATGGTAGGGCTTGGATGCATGGGTAAAAACATCCCACACCACTCAGAAGACTAGACCTTGCTGGTTTACCTTCACTTCTTCCGAAGCCGCACCAGGAGATTATCTTTTGAAGAGCAGGCTCCAGTCCTACTTTAAGGATGCAGTGGTGGAGCCGGCCACTGGCAAGAGAGCTCTGCAGCCCTGCCAAATTGAGGAAGTTGCATGCAGAAGGCAGCTCTCTGCAGTGAAACTCAGCCGGGTAGAGCGGGAGGAGATGTGGAAAGGACGCTGCAGCAAAAGCCTGTCCTCTCACCTGTGAGAGCAGAGTTTTTAGATGTAGGTCATCAGTAACAGGCATCAGCAACAAATGTACAGTGGCAGAGGACAGAACCCTGGCCCGTGCACATCAATATACCCTCATGGCAAAGGCAATGATTTGACTGCTCTACCCAGCTTTGAGATGACTCACGCCTCCCAATGAGTAACATCTATTAGAGAAACTAAGTATCCTCTGAATTGGGGTGAGATATGGCTGTAGTGGGCCAAAGAAAGGCAAAGTAGGTATTCAGGCCCCGGGTCTCAGAGAAAGGTTGTGAGGGTCGACAGCCCAATGGGTTAAAGTACCTACGCTGTGATCTATCACACATCCAGTTCCTGGTGAGATCCCAATACAGGTGTGCTTGCTTTGCTGTGACCAGTAATCACCCAGAGAAGGTGCCCTGTTTGATATCCAACACAAGTAACTTAGCAACACTGACCCTTGCGGCTCATTTTTTCCCTCCATTTTCTTTTTAGGTCATTTGGGAGCAGAGAGACAGCTTAGCCCGGGGTCTTTTCCAGACCTAGCAAAACCCCTTCTAAACCAGCCCTGCAGTCACCCCCAAAGGGTGAGCCTGGCTCCACTACTAGTTAAAGGCCCATGCAACATCTTTAAAAGATTTTAAGGTGATCTTATTCCCCTAGCATCTTCATGACTGCTTCCTCCAGCTCTCTAAAATGATTGGTGCTTTGAGATGGTTTGCTCCGTAATTAGTGTGCTTTTCCGTTCCTTTCTTCCTTCTTTAAATACGACCATCACTGTGACGAAAAAGCTTAGGCAATTTAATGTAACAAAGCAGACATTCACATAAAACACTGGATTGCCAAAAAACAACACGCATTGGAAGATTCTGTCCACCTGACTTTCTGTTGATTGTGAAAAGCCTGGGTCTGTACCGCAGATAATGCGTTGTGCATTTTGTCTACCTTCGTGGATCTGTAAGGTGGTTATTTAGAAAGAAAATGTCTTATGAAAGAGCTTGTGTTTGTAATGTAGAGAAACGAGCAGAGCCTGCCGTCCTAAGAGCGCCGCCAAGGGATATTTGGCAATTTTATTAGCAAATCCATCTTTATTTCCAGATTTCTGCATTATATAAAATTGAATGGCTTATAAAGATCATAAACTGGCTACCGTAAGTACTAAAGAATAGTCGCAATAAAAAGTAATTCCCAAAGCAGCATTCTGTAAACGCTCAGCATTTCTGATTCTAGAGCACTGCAAACACAATCAATGTTACACTGCCACTTAATAATGAGATTTACATCTTTTTCAATGTTAGTGCCTCTTTAACATACGCTCCCATCTCGCTGCAGATCATTTCAAAGGCCTGTTGTCTATTAGAGATTCTGTTCAAATCAACAGTGGCTCAGCGCAGCCCATATTTAAGGAAGTGGTCGAAGTGATCGGGAGCGGTCGGAGCGGTGCTCCTCTACTTTCTTTAATTATCTTTTACAGCTCCTATACTTTTATTTTAAAAATAAACTGTTCCGGAATGTTTTCGTTTTAAAATAAAATTGTAGGAAGAAGTTGAAACGTGCACTTTCAGTGCACTGCACAGAACGTTCCCTTAAACAGCAGGTTCAAGTGTTTGCGGATGTATTGTGTGTGGGAGGGGACGTGACGATGGGGTTTCTGGGGAGCGGGGGCAGGCCAGCAGGGAACATAGCTCCACTACTTCTTTTCCTACACTTCGTCCACTGATTTAAGGTAACGGGAGGCGGCCGCGGTGGCAGAAAACGGGTAGATCTTCCGTGACCCTCAACCAGCACGTGCCTGATGCCCAATTGGAGCTCCCATATTGAAAGCTGCTTTTCTTAATTAAAACATATTTTTATGAAACGCAATTTTACAAAAATGTAAACAACATCTACAGGGTTGGATAAAACATGAGGACAGAAACATGGCTGATTACCAAAGCTCATTGCCATAGCTTTGATTCCATTCGATAGAAATATGCCATAGCACCCTAGAAGTCCCATAGGAGGGCGTGATCCATATTCACCTGCATCATTACAACCCTTCCTGCAGATGCTGGGCTGCAGCTTTTTTACCCCGGCCTTGCGATGGGTAGAGCGAAACAGACAGACAACACTGGATACTCAAAAAAGGGGAGAAACACAACCAGGAAAAGGACATGGTGGGGCAGGAAAGCTGTGCAGGGCAAGGGGCGGGAGGGGCAGGGCTGAAAATCAAGCACAGAGGGCTGCATTACGACTTAATAAGGGCATGGCTACCACCAAAACCGGGTCCGGGTCCCTGAATTCCACGTTTGGAGGTCCCGGTAATTCCTCCTTCAGGGAACCCGTGCCCGGACCTTCCCCATTTCCATTTGAGCCCCCATAGGGGTCAATGGGAATGGGTGCAGGGAGCTAACAACGGGCCGATTACGACAGGCCCGTTGTTAGCTCCCTGGTCCCCTCGCGAGACCAGGCGTCCTTACCGGGTCCCACGAGGGAACCTCGTAATGAAGTGGAATGGGTTAAACGGGTCCGCCTCCATTAGCGGCACCCGTTAACCCATTCCGCCAGGGTCGTAGTGTGGCCCAGAGTGTGTTAAGCGCTAGAGAGAACTGAAGATTAAGTATTGTCCTCAGTGGAGTAGCAGCGGGTGCATGGACAGACTTGATATGACGGGTGGTCTTTCCAGGCCGCCAATGTGTCTTTGGCTACACATCCAAATATAGCTACCAGCTTCTTAAATAAAAAGTTCTAACATGTGTTCTTGCTAAGTTCTTCAAAAGCTACCTATGCATATGCAATGAGTGCTGTCTGCAATCTTTGTATGCATTGAGCTTACCAATACAGCCTTTGCATGTATTGCATTCCTTTTCAAAACCAGCAAGGGGGGCCATGCTCTCTTTGATATCAGAGGCCTACATCCGCTTGACCCGAACATGCCGCTGAAGTGCAGTGGGCATAGATAGAGCCCTCTACTCACATCATTATAATATATGGCAGCCTGCAATGCGGGTCTAAAAGCCTTATGGCATTTTAGTCTAGTAGTGACACCTTTGAAAGGAAAATGATAGATTTACTGTAACTATAATGTAGCTATCGCCCCCATGTAGGGGTGCGTACAGACCCAGTAATGCGTTAGAGACTGTGTGAGGGCTCAGAGAGCACCCCCGTAAACACGGGGAATCCCATGATTCTTCAAGGTTGTGAATATATATATAGATGCCATTTGTATTGTTATTATTGTTATTATTAATAGTATTATTATTTATGGTATTCTTATGATATATATTGAGCGCGGACCTAGCTTCGAGAAGCAACAGAGTGCGTTACAGAGGGATACTACAGTACAGATGCACAACAGCGTGCTTTTTAGAGATAACAACAGAACAGGTATAGCTGTATACTGTGGTGGGGAGGAGAGGGGTGGATGGAGTCTAGCAAGTTACAGGGTCCTGGGGGGCGACGTGATGGCCTAGGTGTTGAGGTTGTTCTGTAGTAAACAGAACAGGAACTGAGTCCCTTTTTAATTTTTATTGTGGTGGCTGCGGGATGGTAGGAGTGCCGGGAGCGGACCGCAAAGCGGAGCACAAAGCTCTAGTCCAGGATGTAAATGGGAAAGGAGTGAGGGGAGGTGGGAAGAGTGCAGGATGTCTTTGGCGTGTGGGGAAGGGTTGGGGCATGGGAAGGCAACAGGGAGTACCTCCCTGTTGCCTCCCCACAATCAAGATGGCGGCACCCGGGAAAAGGACATCTGGCGGCAGGAGAAACCCAGAACACTGTGAGATCTTGCCCACGTTTCCAGCTACCTGAGTTGGTGAGCACCCTTGCCGGGGTGCAAGTAACTTTTATAGTTGAGGTGTGACATCACAATGCCGGCAGCTTAATCCAGCACAGAGTAGAAATGCAAGCACTTAACGAAAGCTGTGCTTACTTTTTCAAATTCCTTTCTTATAAAATATGCTTCTGTGGTACTTTACAGTCATTAAATGATAAGGAACAGTTTGTGGTTTTAAGTTTATTTTGTGCACTGCTGGACTTTAACACAGAAGAGAAGGAATCTGTCTAGAAATCACTTACCAGAGACTTTAAAATGACTTTTTTAATTCATTGAATTAAACTATTTTTGCAACACAATGCAAGATGCATGCTAGTTTTTATTGTATCTTTGCCTATTATCCATTCATCATGTATCAGTTGGAAGAGTTCCATTGGATTTATCAAGAGATCAAGTATTAAACGGAATGCACGTGTGGGTATGTATGATATAGAATTACGTTTAATCTATTGTTTTTATTTTATTGTTGAAGGGGGGCCTAGCTCGAGAGTAGTGAAGTGCTGTATAGGGTGCTGGTAGCCAGTGTTTGTGCATGCATCTTCTTGTTTTTTAATATGTCTTTATTAAGCATTTTTGAGGTAAACAAAATGCCTAAGCAAACATGCATCTCTAAACAACCCATGACCGCCAGTGTACAAATGAACTTGGACACTTATCAAAATGTATCACATTGGGTCCCCCCCAGCCTATTCCAATCAAGTTACCTCTTTGTTCCCCTTCCCTCGCCCCACCCCCTGGGACAAGATGGGGTAAGTATGCAGGGTGGTATCGACGGGGATCAGCTGTGTCATTGGAGCGGAGCTGTAGTTCCCCTCGGAAATTGTCTCTTTGTACACATTGAGGAAGGGCGGCCATTCAATTTCTCTTGCCGGAGTTAGGTCGTGGAGAGCCCCTGTGGTTTTCCCACATTCTTTCTGACGGGAGTCCACCCGCGTTCCATCTTATTGTGAGGAAACTTCTTGCGTCCAATAGTAGGTAGTCAGGCATGTGCGAGAGGCACACCCATCGGTCCTCTGATTTCTCCACCCCGAACAGGACTATCCAGGGGTCAAGGCTGCATTCCACCCCTTCTAGGCTTTTGATCCACGACAGAACCCCTTTCCAGTATGCCTGCTCTTTCGGGCATGCCCACCACATGTGCCAGAAGTCTGACTGTTCACCTTATCCTCTACAGCATAAGAGACGTGTCCCTCTGAACTTTTCAGAGAAGTGCTTGGGGTCGTTTTGCCATCTCTAGAGCAGTTTCAATCCTTGCAACTTGTATTGGCACGTGATGGAGATTTTGCAGGCATTTCTGCAGAGCTGTGTCAAAAGGTCTTTGTGGATTATGCCACCCAGGTCCTTTTCCCATCTCTGTCTGAGTGGTGCCTTGCGGTGCCTTGCTCAAAAAATAGTTTTTTATATCTGCGAGATGAGGCCCCTTGATGGTTCCTAGTGATAGTTAACGACAGTCAAAGTTTCGAATGGCAAATTTTCTGACACAAAAGTGTCTGAAAAAAAAGTTTCATTTTTTTTTTTCGTGGGGGTCTCCCCCTCCCAAACCCTTGTTTTTTTTTAAACACTTATTTTACAATACGAAATTAAAATAAACCCGTTAATATAAAAAAAAATACATTCAAAACTTTTTTTCGGCACTTTTGTGGCGGCACTTTTGGCATTAAAAATGAATGTTTCGAAACTTTGACTGGACAGCCCCTTTATGATGTGGTTTCACTTAGTATTTTTTCAAGTGGCAGTAAGTCTCTCTGTAGCTTGCCTTTCCATACCAGGACATCAGCACTTCCTTTAACTGAAGGAACTGCAGGGCCGGGATGGGTTTAATTTTCAGTCTTTCTTTAAGCTGTTGAACGGTGAGGCATAATTTCCCTTTTATGATCTGACCCACTCTTTCTAGGCCTGCCTCGTACCAGTGTTCGAAGCGTTGGGGCTCTAGGATTTCTGATCTGATTGGTGGGGCACAGATGTGGCTCCTTGGGGGTGGCCATGTTGTGTGTCCCGTCATTTCGCTTTCGTTCTACCACAGTTTCAGGAGCACGCCTAGTATCCTATGGTTTATAGCCTTGCTTGGGAATGATGGTTTTGGAGCCCAGAGCCACGTGCATGAGTCTTTTAACAGTAGCGCAGTACAGAGAGTTGTGATCTGCATGTCCATCCACTGAAATTATCCATGGCCAGGTGTTGTTGAGAAAACCACGTTTAGAGAGATTTACGAAAATGGAGAATTGTGGGGGCATTCCAGCCGATACCGGGATCGAGTTCCAGAGGGTGGGTGCATGACAAGCGAAGGAATGTTTGCGGGTCTTCTCTTTGCGGACGAGTTGTGATTTGAGCCAGTTGGTCGATTTGCTGCGCGAGGAGCGTGTGACCAGATATATGCAGCTTACATGCCAGGTATGCTGACGTGTTACACGTGACTGCTTTGTAGGTGTTATTCACCCTACTATGCATAAAAAGGATATTTCAAGTCACTTTGGAGTAGTGTGGCCTTATAAAGGAACACAGCATTCAACATGGGTCCCATTTTTGATCACAAAAAACTTTGGTGAGTTGCAATATCCATATGATATATAGCAGACTGCACTATTCATATATAGGCATTAAATAATGTCCTTATTACAGTATAGTAGAAACAGCACTACTCACTTGCAATAACAAAAGGGCTTCACTTGGCGACTTCAATAACTGCACTAACTTACTTACTACAGTTGGCAATGACTGCTGCTTGGGCCAGCACAAATACGAATTCCAGGTGCCACTGGAACACCTAATTAAAGACATCACTTGAATTTCAGATTTTCTTCTGAAATAGCTTTCAATGACAGCCATTCATTTAGAAGGCTCTCCCTTTGCTAGAATACTTGCCTTGCCCAAAGCTAGAGTTTAACACAGGAAATCGATCTGCGTGTAATCAAACATTGTAAACCACAAAACATATTCAAAATGCATTGCATTAAACATTTGCAACACTTCTAAAGCTGCACATATGGGGGCTTCTTGGTGCAGTGGTCGGCAACCTTTGGCTCGTCCATATGTTTTGGACTACATCTCCCATCAGCCCTAGACATCACAGGAAAGGGATCATGGGAGTAATACTCCAGATCGTGTGGAGGGCCACTCGGTGCAGACCCCAGGCAGATTAACCAAGGGGCCAAGTGTTACAGGGAATGATGGGGCAGGCATATATTAAAATACACCATATGGTAAGCAAAAGTAGATTGCGAGTCACCTTAGCATTGTAAAGGGACTTGAGCTGGTTCCTCTGTTTGGTCACTCTAATCCTCAGAGATTTGCAATATTCTCTTATCATAAGGTAGTTGGTAATTTATCCCATATATTTTAATGGCGGGGGCTACAGTTGCCTCGTGCTTGGAGGATAGTGCAGGGAAAACGTGCCACCAAGTGGCGCAAAAGAGGTTCGAAGCCCGGATCCGAGCTTAGAAACCGAATCTTTTAGTCGTTATAACAAAACCAATTAAAAAAATAAAATTGCAAATTATGTCCTAACAGCGAGAGAAATCTCGTTTGGACAGATCTACAAAGGAACTGATCTCCTATCTTGTTTCCGAATATCTTTTACAATATTTATTTTGGAGCAGGGTCCCCAGAGCCTTGCTGGCTTTGGTTCCTACGATAGAAATGAAAAGGAAACATAATTGCTGCATATGGATGTATTGGGCAGGGCACGTCTTGCCTGTGCACTCAGGTGTCTGCGTACAGCTTGAAAAGGGCAGCGCCGTAACTCAGCAGCTTAGGAAGCAAAGCCTGTGATCGGGCAGCACCGGCAAACAGGGAGCCGCTCGCAGTCTAAACGCATCCTGCGAGCGATATGACAGCTGTCTAAGCAGCACGGATGTGTCTTCCAGCCCTTGCCAGTGTAGCCGAGCTGCGAATCCCATGCCAAATTACCCTGCCCTCCGTCTGCGCTCCGCGGCACTTTGGCATGGATACCCAGAGATGCCTGACGCACCCGCCCAAGTGGTTTCTGCATCCTGGACGCGGGCCTAATAGATGCAAAGTCACCTTCCAGCATCCCACTTTGTGGGGGACGGCTTCATAACGCAGCGTCGCTTTGCAGAGAGCGACATGCCGCGACGGATCTGCAAAGAGCGCGCCCCCCTCCCCAGCCGCACAAAGATGGCGACCTCGGCACACGACCAGCCGTGCACTTGACACCAAACATCAAATACAATGACCGTGAAGGAAGCTTAACTTCTTTTGATCAAGCCCAGTCAAACACCACGATGGTTGTTCAGAGGCAGACATGAGCGGGAATTACACACACATCCTGCCAGGAGAATGAATCGCGTGGCTTCGTGACTGCGCTACTTGCGTAGTATATTACCACGTGTCACATAATAGACATATTTACATTGCATCATAATATTGTAATCATCTATGTATGCATTCAAAACTTGATATACTAAGCTAGTTCTGACATCATCACTTTATTCATGCGAGTCACTGCTTCGCTGACTCCCCCCACACCCCTAGACACAACTGGAATCAAGTAAGCCCCACATGTTTCTAGGCCTCTCCCAAACCCTCATCCATACCGGCAATCAGCTCCGTTGCCGGGTTCATCACCACTGCATCCTTGACCTGAGGCCCAAGACCACCCTCAGGCCCATCCATAACCCATGAGCCGCATCACTACCCAGAGGTCTATTCAATCTATCAGACACATCCCTGCACCAAGCGAGTGGTACTTGAACTTCCCATAGTGTGACCCGCGAAAAAGTCAAGCAGGTGTGGGTGTTTGGCTTGCCCCATGGGATTGATTTCCTGAGATCTCGAGGCAGGGTTTGAGGGCTGTTGCCCATTTTCAAGGCCCAGGACTCAAAAAGGGAGTTCAGCCAGCCAATCAGAGGCGTTAGTCATTCTAACACAGGTTCAAAGACATTTAAGTAGGCCAGCTTTCTTCCTGCATCCTTTGTCATGTTTGTTTTGCAGTCAACTTAAAAGGGGACAGGCTCATACATTTTTGGTTTTGGATGGGTTTGTGGGTTCTTTTGGCACGCTTTTGTGCATTAAGGAGGTTTTTGGGGGAGTTTGCTAGTTATTAAGAGTGGTTTTGATGTTTTTGATCACAGTGTTATCCCTTTTCGATAGTTTGTGCCTGTTCTTTAGGCCCATTCCCTAAAATTCACTTTAACCATTACTCCATTTCAAACAGTTTAAAAGAAAATCTACTGAATGTTATTCTGTTCCATTTGTATCGCCCCAAAAACTTACACAACAAAGAAGTTTCCTAATAGCTTTCCTTTTTTGTGTTGGTCGGGAAACATTTGCGCATGAACCTGAGAAGTATTCCTGCTGTGCTTGGTCACCTGCCATACTGTTTGTGTGTTTTGAGAACCCTTTTGCCATTGTGTGAGCCTTGTGAGAGTTCCTTTGTATGTCTTATTTATTTATTTATTTATGCATTTATAGCAGCGTACCAAACCCTCAGGTATCAGGGTAAAAGTCTCCTCCGTTCAAGAGCATGAAATGGACCACTAAGGCAGGCTAGCTTTAGTCCAATCACCTGGGGACCATTTGCTGTGAAAGAATGGTTCTCCCACCCCTTCTTTGGATTCTCTCCAGATACCAGCTACTCTCGGATCCTCTCAAGACCCGCGGATTCTCTCTGGAATATCTCATTGGACTTCCTTTGGGAAAGTTGTAATTTCCAATGCCCTCAGCATGAGGATATGAAGGAGCAGTCCAAGGCAGAAGGAACACCTGTCTCCTACCCACTCCCATGACTCATCAGAAGTGACCTTTGTTGTGGACCAGAACCACCACTCTGCCCTGGAATCTCCTTAGCTGGGAGAGCAGACCCTGAATGTAACTAGCCTGTTCTCGAGTCCCACTGAGTGGGCTTCAAATCAGCCAGAAGGCCAGACCAGCAGAAGCTCCCTGTTCCAAACCATGAACGAGAGGAAAGGTGCTGGCTCTGGCTTTGGCGCTCCTCCACCAATTCAAACTAGTGCTTGCATTTTGAACCAGCTCGATTATGCATCATGTCTTGACTAAGTAGGTCACCTGCTAGGCCCGGATCAATTGCTCGACGCCGGGACCCGATCCAAATCACTGGTGAGTCACACTGTAAGTGACTTCAATCCAGCACTCAAACCAAGTCAATGCTTAGTATGGGATGCCCAATGGAAGCCCTTATTTATATATTTTTATGTCAAAGTTCTTTAAATCTGGATGATGAACCCTTATATAACGCCCCTCTCTTTGGATCTCCCCAACCTTACTGAGCCAAGTAGTAGGTTTGTTTTGCAAATTGAAAGGTTTATTTGAAGAATTGAACAATATATATCACACTTTTATGAATAGAATAATATCTGAATAGCGCACTTATGAATATGTACAGTGAGCAGCGATGGGTAATATTACAATGTCAACAATCTCTTTAATCAGTTAGGAGTAGGAATAGAAAGGATAAGGTAGCAGAGAATAGTTTGCATGATTCAAGGAAATGCAATGATGGGAAAGAATGCAACACAGAAATAAACTTGATATGATTTCAATCAAAACGATAATATGATCACTTTTTCCCCTGTTATTACTCAATCCCCCCACTATGGAATATGAAGAGTTGGAAATGAGGGCACACAGGTTTCAGGAAATTAATCAACAATGCAGTTCAATCCCAGTTCCCAGAGCAAGCTTAGAGAAAACAGGTATGATTTTGAAACAGGCAAAAATACTTTTGAATGTGATTGCAATGTAGGGGAAAATATGCTAAAATGATTTTAATTCACTAAAGGAGATTCAGGATACGTGATAGTTACTTTGGATTGGTTCAGGTCAACACTAGCAATGATTCATGAATGATTATCAGATTGAAAACAAATTTCAGTAGTTGAAAACAAGAAAACGCTATTTTGACATGTGGTGAAATTGAGCTAAATTGCAATTCGCTGCAATTTGTCCGCGTGCGTGAAACACGATTACAGGAAAACTATAATGAATTGGAATGTTGTATTAGGTTTGTTGGAAAGCTTAGGATCTTAGCTTCAAAATGACAGTTAAATTCCGGTAGAACGTGCGGTTCAAAAGTTACAGAGGTTTTAATGAAGGTAGATTTTTCAGAAACAAAGTCAAGATTTCAAAAATAACAGATTGTGCTTTACAGATTAGGAATCAATATGGACTTATACGAAGGGCTATGAAACTACAAGATACCCAACAGGTCAATCACCAGAAACAGGGCTCCTTCCACTCTGGTTGTTGTCCATCAAGACACATGAAAAATATCAGCGCATGGATGATTATCGCTACAACTTATCAAGAATTATGTGGAGGAGAGGAGAATTTAGGATAGACAACAGAGGTTCTGTAATGCAGTTCTGGACAGATTGAAATGGATGGAATAGTATTACTTTAAGCTAAGAGATGGGTTATGGACAGTTCTAGACTAGATACACCTATGGCTTTGGAATGGAGTGGGCCCCGTCAAACATCTGGTCAAGGGTTTGGCTGGGATTCTCACGCCACCAGACAGGTCCCAGTTCTGCTCTCAGCACTGCACTGCGGTCTGCGCGGCCTCTTGGACTGGATCTGACGGGTTCTGGATACAGCTCTGCTTTCTGGGTCTGGATCTTGGTTCTAGCACAGGGTTCTTGGCTAGAATAGCAAATCTGCACAGCCCGGCTGTTGAATGTGAGAGCCCCTTGGAAGTTTAGGGGTAAGCATCAGGTTGCTAGGTTCTGCAGGCCTGCAGAGAAGGGTTCAGCGTTTGGGTTAGGCCTCTCTGCTTCAAAGTTCTAGAGTTGGTTCTAGAGTTTGGACTGGATATTTTCTGTAGTCTGGATCTTATTGCAGGGTGCTTTGCCAAGAAATCAGTTGAGTAGTGGAAAAGTGTGTGTGTCCTGTCTGTCCTCAGCAGTCCCTATTTATGTATTTCCAAAGTGGGTGGGGAGGCTGATTTGGCAATGCCCAACCCTCTAAAGATCTGATAGGTCAGAGGATTCCCTGTCCCCTGAATGGAGAAAGGATCAGCGTGTCATCCTGTGTCATCTTTATGGCATGTTTATGGTTTAGGGGAAAGACCCTCCCCTTTTCTATGTACAGTATATCTTATTTTTCATAAAAAACATAGTTACAAGGTGCACCACTTGTTAATACTACATACATTACATGACAGATTGCCTAAGGTACATTTCTGTTCAACTCTCATCTTCCTAAGAGCTTTGTTTCAGAAATGACAACATTTTCGCGCTTTTGGTGGGTTTCTCAATATTAATTCTGCACCAATTTTTATACCCGCATGCACACTCCACCTGGGCATATTTCTGTAATGTTTTATGTTCATAGCATAAACACAGTGGCTACAATATGAATAATTACAGGGTTTGGTCTCAGAACATCGCACAGAGTCCATCTTAGTATTAAACTGTGAGCACATTTTTCATTTTAACAATCTCAAAGTTTCACATTTATGTCAGTTCGGTACAATATTTTATAAGCATTATTCTAAAACATACATTTGCTGTGCTTTCTGAATCCACACAATGGTTTGTCTCCGCCTCCAAGGTCTGGGCTGACTCAGAGGTCACATGTCTCTCCTTCCAGTCGGCAGTTTGTTGTCAGTCACACCCGAATTAGCATTTTCTATTCAGCCCAAGGATTCCTTTGTCTGCATTGAGAGCAACAGGCCAGGGTGCCACTCCCAGTTCCTATTGACACCAGCCTGTCAATCTCTTAGCCAAGGGCAGGGGGAAGTCTCCTTTGTCCCGGGAGAAGGTGTGGAATTTGTTTGAACACAGTGTGGGAAACTTTAACTCTTAACCCAATGTCTCAAAATTGTCTTTTCTTATAATATAATTCTCATTTTAAACACCTACATCAAACAATTTCTTACTTCAAGCCTATTCAGAATATAGTTTTAAATTGTATCCACCTCTTAGGCTTCTGATAGCAAGTCTTTCTTTGGCATAGTTTGGGCAAAATGTACAACTTTACACAAAATGGTTTTAAAACGCCGGCTTCTGGTAGAGGTGAGTAACAGTATCACACCCATTTTCGACAGGCTTCTTCCAGCAAGCAATCCTCAAAAGTGGACTTTATTCAGATATAGATACACTTCTGTGGACCTTATATTTATGTAGATTCTTGCAGGAGAATGATGTTGACCACCCAACAAGGATGTTGGATCTTTTTGGGAAGTTGTAAGCCTTGTTTTCTACAAATTTGACACCAAATAAAAATGGATTTTTGAAACCAGTTCTGTTTCTTTTGCAATGATTTTGCTCTGTGGACAGCCAAATGACGGGTTTTGCCAGTGGTCTCCTGTGTTACCACTGACATAGGCAAAAGTAAATGGTGGCCTATTTTCCAGGTTTTTACTGCACACTTTCTGGTGATTTCTGGAGAGCAGCATGCTTTCCGGCGGCCATTATGATGTTTCTGCTGCCAGCAATGCACAGTGATGTTGCAGGGCTTGGATTATGCCAACTAACTAACAATTCTATCCCTCTGCCTACACGTCTCAAACTATAACCAAACACAACCACAAGCCTAAAACGCAGCAATCCGCACAAACTTCACAACAATGCAACAACAAAACAAACCACACATAGACTTGCACAACAGCACACGACGACTACGGACCATAAAACACCCCAAGCCCAGCCAACGGACCCACCGGGCTGAGGCTGCCAACAGCACATCACTGCTCTCTTGCACTTTTCCAGCTTATTCCCACTAACCCACCCCTTCTCCTCCCCTTTTTCTGAGCTACCAGAGCGCCAGGGGATCACTTCGGTGGTGATAGTGCGAGGGACAAATGTCCTTTAACATTAACATTAACATAACACAAGCCCCCCTCTTGCGATGGCCGTTGATCTTCCATCAATGAAAATTCGCAAGACTGGGATGTCAGCCTCATCTCTCCGGATTCCACAAATGGCAAAGTTTAGCAGCTTTTCCTCCATCAGGGGTGGATCGATCGGTTCTCCTCGCCAGTCGTGATGGGAGTATTGAGCGATACTCCGGGCCCCCTCGGATCTTTGCTCCCGGTCCCCGGGTTGTCCTCCTTGGTTAGTCTCCGTAGTTTGTCTCTGTCTCTCCTAGGATGACAAAGCAAAAAACATATTTGTAGGCATTTCCCCACCACTATTAATGTAGTGGGGCAGACATATACATTTGAGAAATCAGGACACATTTTTATTATTTTATTTTATACACTATATGTGGAATATTTTAGGGTTGGAATTTTATGGATCTGGGTGCCCCCCTCTGGGGTTCCAGAAGACTCCTCCAGTTGCTACAGAGTGTGCCTAGGATGGCAACACTTTAGCTGATTAATATGGACCCACTTGTCGTCCCCTTCTGCCAAACTGACTTTGGGGATGCGGATCTAGTAGGCGACTGGTGAGATCTTGTCTACAATTTCAAAAGATCCCTTCCAGGTAGGCAGAAATGTTCACTGTTTGGCCTGGTTCCTTTGTTAATTGTATAGATAGACCCGGCATCCTACATTGTTTTCTTTCCTGGTAGTCTTTAAGTCCTAGTGGGTCTTCATGCTGTCGGCTGATCTTTCTAGATTTCGCTGAGCATAGGCAAAAGCATGTAAGATGTTTTCTTAAATTTTCAATATACTCATGAGTTGTGGAGGCATTGATCAATGTCTGCTCTCGGGTCCTGTAGAGCAGATGCCGGGGAAGCACCATTCTGCGTCCAGTCATCAGATGAAACGGTGAATTTTTAGTTGCAGATGAAGGGGTAGATGTGATGGCCATTAGGACAAGAGGTAATCGAATATCCCAACTTGGCCCAGATTCTGCCCCAAATTTTTTTAATATGCTCACAATTATTTTGTTGTACCGTTCTATTGCACCACTAGAGGCTAGCCGGTAAGCAATATGTAGCTTCCTTTTAACCCCAAGTATCTCCCTCATCTTTGTCATGACTTCGCTGGTGAAATGACTACCTTTGTCTGACTCGATCCTTTTGGGTAGACCAAAACGCGAAAAGATGTGATTGATCATCAGGGCAGCTGCTGTTTCTGCCTTGCAGTTTGGGGCTGGAGGACGTTCCACCCATTTAGTAAACAAGCATGTCACGGTCAACATGTACTTGTTCCCCCTAGAGGAGCGAATCACGGGCCCAATGAAATCTACTTGCAAATCTGACCATGGCAGAGTCATCCCCCTCTTTTGGAAAGGCGCACGGTGTGTGAGGGATGTTGGCTGAAATTATGCACACACAAGACACCCCTTCAAGTATTGGTCGAGGTCCTGCCCCATGTGTGGCCAGTATGCAACCACTCTTAAGATTTCAAGTGTTGTATGAAACCCCCTACGAGCGGCTGTGGCCGCATCATAGGTGTGACTTAACATCATGCTTCAGAATGAGGTAGGAACCACCCACTGATCATGGCCATTTAGGGATTTCCATACCAACAAACCGTCTTGGATTCGGAACATTTTTGGACATTTCATCAACACTCTGAGGTCCTCTTTCCCTATGTAATCGGTATCCGTCAGGGGAAAGTTCTCAGGGTCCTCAATGTGTTGATAAAACTTATTGGATCCCCTTTTTGAGCCGTAATGAAATCAGCATCTGGGGTCTCCTTACTCCATTGTGCAGTTGAGAAATCATTGTGAGCATTTGTCTGGGACCTAGTGATAGCAGTGACCTGGATTTCCCCCAACAGGGACTCGATCTCAATTAGATCCCATTGGATGGCCCCGGTTTTGGCCAGCTGATCAGCTAAGTCATTTCCAGTTTTGTCTGGTCTCGCTACTTTGGAATGACCCTTGATCTTTTTCCAGTAGATGGTCATCCCATAAGAGGTGACCAGATCATCAATGTTTTGAATTAATTTCCCATGTTTCAAGGGTTTGTTATTAGCACATAACATGCCTCTGGTTTTCCAGTCAACCAGGTGCTCCACAAACCCGTTCCGTACATAATCTGAATCTGTGATTATGACCAGTTTGTGGAGTTGATGTTGGACAGCAGTGAGGATGGCTTGATGCACAGCCATCAACTCTGCCACTTGAATACTTCGGGGAACAATCTTGTACCCAGCGGAGGGTTCAGGGGACTCATTCATCCATGCATTCCCTACGCCGGCCACAAGTCCTTTTTCCCTGTTGTTGTCAACTTGGTAAGAGCATCCATCCACATAGACAGTGCGCATTCCCTCACACTTGTCTTCTTCAAAGACTTTGTGTGGGGAATTAAGGTATGCCTCCATGTTGTCCTTGAGTTTTAGACTTTCGTCCTCAAGACAGTTTTCTTTGTCACAATCATGCAAGTCAGCCAGACCTTGCACGAGGGGACTTTTCTTGTTTTGGCCATATCTGACCTCCACAGGAAAGCCTTGCATTGACAGAATCCAGGAAGTAATTCAGGAATTACTCACATTTCCGGCCCGGATTCTGTCACTGTGGAGATATTGCAGAGGCTGGTGTGGAGTCTCCACTATGATGTGTTCCCCCTGGATAAACGGGCGGTAATTCTTCAATGCCCACACCATTGCCAGGAGTGCCTTCTCACAATCGTTGAATTTTTCCTCCACAGAGGATAAAGTTTTGCTCGCATAGGAGATTACATTATTGACCTTCTCATGCTTTTGGTATGATACTGCAGTCAGGCATGTATTAGATAAACCTGTCTCCAAGAAGAACTCCTTGTTTCTGACCGGGTAAACTAGGCAAGGCACTTGTGAGAGGCTTCTTTTGAGTTGTCTCACTGCCTACGCTTGTTCTGGACCGCATTCCCATTTGACCCCTCCTTCAAAAGATGAATCAGGGGTCTGGTGATCGCTGGGTAGCCCTCAATGAACTTTCAGCTGTAATTAGTCTGTCCAAGGAGGCTCCTTAGTTCCCGCAGAGTTGTGGGGTCTGTCAGTTTCTGGTGTGCTTCCACTTTCTTTTCCTGGGGACAGAGACCCTGAGGAGTAATCTCATGCCCCAAGAAATTAACACGGGTTCTACACCACTGTGCTTTCTGAAAGGAAAGTTTTGCTCCAGCAGCCCTCAACTGTGTCAGAGCATAACGATCTCTGCTATGTGTTCCTCCACAGTTGAGCTTTTGATGAGGACATCATCTACATAGGCCAGACTACCCCTTGCACCCAGGTCAGGCATGGCCTTATGCAGGAAAATGTTGAACTCATTGCCGGAGTTGATGTATCCGAAGGGTGTCGTGGTCCATGTGTACTGCTGGCCCCCAAAGGTAAAAGCCAGCTTGTATTGGTCCTCCCTACTGACAGGTACTGTCCTGTATCCATTGGTCATGTCTATTGCAGTGAATACCTGTACCCCTGGATCTGGGCCAGCCCTTGGTCAATGTAGGGAAGAGGCCATCGGGAAGTATGGACCCGTTTGTTGAGCTCCCTCAGGTCGGCGCAGAGTCTCCACTGGCAGTTTGGCTTCAATATCCCCAGCACCGGATTATTGAAGGTGCTGTGGACTGGACGGATTATCCCACGGGATTCAAAGTTCTTAATGATTTCAGTAAAGGACTCAATTGATGCAAGAGGCAAGCGATATTGCTTCACAAACACTGGAGTAATACCAGGGTCCATGGGAATAGTTGTTGTGTGGATGTCGGTGCGACCACAGTCATATGAGACCACCGCAAAGAGATCTTGAAAATCCCAGAAAACTTGTTTCAACTTTTGCTTCTGTTCCAGAGTCTCACAGGCATCAGCTAGGTTGACTCTCTCTTCAACCATCTGCCTGAAGCCTTGAAAGACTTCTGGTTTCGCTATCTCAGCGGCCTCCTCCAGCTGGGTGGAGAAGTCCCTGGTCAAAGTGCAGGTTTGGACTGGTGGCTTCAGGTGGGAAAGGCAGCCCTCATGGACCTGGAAAATCACCTCATCCCTTCTAAAGTCACAAGTCACATCTTCTTTACCATAAGGGCAGGAAGTGTACACCAGGAAGTTCCCCCCATGCCGGGTGAAGATCCTGTCTGGTGTTGTGTTATCATCACTGTCACTGTCAAAACAGTCCTTGGGGATTGGTCCTAACAGTTAATTTCCTAAATCTATGGAGAAATGTCGGTCATCAACCGCCATTCCAATAATGGTGCCTGCGGCTAGAGTGAAACTCTTTAAGTCGCTGTTATCCACCACTATTGGAATGGTGTCATGTTCTATATTGACTAGTAGTGTTGTGTTTACCCCCAACCCTTGCTGTTGGAGAGAAGCATTTAGATGAATATAGGCATCAGGGTTTTTCAATTTCTGTGCTCTTTTAATTTTCACTTCCAGGGAGAATTGTCGGGTCCTTTCTGGGATAGTGACTTCCTCTCCAATCTGAATTTCAACTGCATAAGGTAGCAATTGAGCTGACCTAAATGCTTTCTCTTGCTCATCAAAGCCCATGGGATTATCCGCTAATCGGGACCAAGCTTTGAAATGTATTAGGTCCAACCTAATGGCAACGCGATTGAGAATATCACTGCCTAAGTAAAAGGCGGCAGTGACGTCTCGCACGACCCAACAATTATGAACGATGGTCTTGTTGCCTATGGAGATTTTGAGCATAAACCTGCTTGGCAAGAGATGTTTGGAATTGGGTGTTTCCAGATCCCTTTTCCCATTTGTCTATGAGTCTAAATGTGGGAATGGCTGGATCTTTTGGGAGTTGGTGGAACATGGCTTCGCTGATGAAGCTCTTACCGTTGTTCACACACACTCGGGCGAGAACAGAGTCCTTCCCTTCATTTAACTGAATTGGGATGAACAACTGCTCTCCAATGTGCCAGCCAGGCATCAGCCAGGCTCTGAGCTGATTTCTCATCTTTCTGGACTATGGGAGTGGGAATGTCTGATTGTGGATTGGTAAAGAATTTCAGAGTGTTTCCTTCCAGTGTGGAATACCTCCTTAAACTGGAAAGAAGGTTGATTTTCAGAAATAGAGAGGACTCCCCATCACCAGTCTGTTGTCCTACTGCTATTACTGTCACTTCTGGAATTTGGTTGTTCTGGAAGTGAAATTCTACTTGGTCAGATTTTTGTTCAACCATGTGGCATGTGCCGTTTAAATTCACATGGTTGACACTCTGTTTCAATTTTATGGGTCGGCTAGTCTGGGTCCAGAGGACCTTGTTTACACAGTCTATTAGGTGTGACAACCTTCTCAGGAGTTCATTCCCCAGTAAACAAGGGGTGCCCTCTGGAGTCACTACTATGACCGGGTGTTTCACCTTGTGTCGCCCTATTGTAATGTCCAAATCCGCAGTCCCCTCGACGGGAATTTCCTTTCCATCAAAGTTCTGAAGTTGTCCAGGAAGAGAGGTGAGAGGAATTTGGTAATCCTCCCCCCTTCCTGAATTTAGTACATCAAAGGCCTTTTTAGACAGAAGGGTAGCTTGGGATCTAGTGTCCACCAGTGCCAAAATTGTACCCTGCCCCTGTACTTGAACCGGGGCATAGTATCTTGCCTCCTTCTCCGCAAGAGGGCACAGATAATGCACATTTCTGGACAACTGGTGGGCTAGTTTTTTAGTTTTAGACATGGAGAGAGAAGAGATTTGGGCAGAATTCTGTGGGGAGTCTTGGGAATTTGAAAGAAAAAGTTGGCAACCAGAGATGGGACAAGTTTTGAATTCCGCTGGTTCCGGTTCTGGGTCCTCCCCCCCCTTTTTTGCGGCAGTCACCAGGATGGGTTTGAACCAGGGGATTTTGATGCTGTTGGTTCTGGGATAGGATGATGGGCGGCGCTAGCTCAGTCCCCACATCTACACAGTCTGAATTTGAATACCTTGGGACCCATTTTTCTTTGGGAGGAGCTCCCCCATCTCTGAAGGAGAAGATCCCATTCCCATGATCCTCTCAGGATCCCTCTCCTTCAAATCGGAAGATCTGTACTTCCTCCACAAAATGGGTCAGTTTGGGTGCTTTGTTTCTCCTACCCCCCCCTCTGCTCCTTGGATGGCAGACTTTCAGGGTAGGAGATTTTGATTCTGGTTCCTGGGTTTCCAGGGGCTGTTTACAAGTGGGGAAGGAAGCTTTCTCCAAGGCTTTACACCCCTCTTCCCGTGGGAACCAATGAGTTATCGGGGTGCTGCCCCCGTCATTGTTCTGGAGCACCAGGTCCAGAGTTTGGGGCATTCTGTGCCGGCATGCTCATCTGAGGGTTCTGCTGAGTGCTCAGCATGCAACCTAGATCCTGTGCCATGTTATGGACCTGGCGCTGTAACTGTGAAACCCGATCAGGCTGATACGGGGTTCTGTTTTCTCCTCTGCGCTGTTCCCAGGAAGGGTTGCTATCCCTTCTGTGGTAGTACCCCGGGTTGGGAAGATTTGGGTACCCCTCCACCCTTGGCCTCCCCTCTCCCGGATTAGGTTGTCTGGGCTCAGGAAAGTGGGGAAAGAAGGATGGATGATTTTGGGGTTGAAAGTTTTGTGGATACCTGGGGAAAAGGTTCTGCCCAGGATTTGGGGAATTTCTGCCCTTCTGGGGAAAGTAAGGCGGGAAGTTCCCTGGGTTAGGTGCTTGGTTCGATCCCCCTTGGGCTGGAGGAGTCCACACATAACCCAGGATGGGTCGGTTTCCCTTGTAGCAGGGACTTACATAGTCAGGTTGAGTGAGGGACCCCATTTGTGGGACTACCTCCTTGGCTCCCTGTCTGTGACTGGCCCGAGGGCCTACTGGGCTTGGAATTATTCTGTGCAGGCAGGTTTTTAGGCCCCCCCATCTCCAAATCTAAAATGGGGGCAACCTTTACCTCTGCCACCTTGGCAGCGGCAGGGGTGCTGGTCGGTTTGGGGCTTTTCCGAGCATTATTTTTATTTTCTATGGGCTTCTGCACCTCATAGATCCGGGTGGCCTGTTCAATGACCCTTTTCTCATGAAAATCTCTCACTAGCTAGGTCATGATGTATTTTGGCAGCGCATGGAAAAACGTATTAACAAATTCTTTACTGTCTGGGCACACCCTTTTGTTAGTCTGCGCAAAGGCACGCTTCAACTCCTGCACAAATTCTTGTGGGGCCTGATCCTCCCCACATTGTAAATTGTAGGCTGCCTTGTGAGCCTCTTGGGGATTTCTATGAACAGAAAAGTGCTTTAAGATGGCCGCCCTGTAGGTGGACCATCTTGAATGATTTTGGTCCTCCAGCCCCGCAAAGAAACTGGAGTATTCTGGGGAGAATGTCCATTTTACGTACTGAATGCAGCTACTGCTGTCTTTCACATGGAAAGTCTCCATCATTTGCTCAAAGAGCTCTAAGTGTTCCCACACAGAATACTTGGCGTTCTTGTGATAAGGCGTGATGACACTCCTTATTGCCTTAATCTGTTTTAAGGGGTCCTTAAGCAAGGCCCTATTTGCCTTATTGGCCTTCTTGGTTCTGGTAACCCTAGTCCATTCATCCTCTGACTCAGAGGCACTGCTCCCAGAGGTGCCAGTCCAATCTTCCAGGTTTTGCCAGATTCTGCGAGCCTGGGAATGGCTGGCAGAATGTAGGGACCTATTCTCCTGTGTCCTGGGATGCTCAGAGGAGTCTTCTGATTTGTCTTTGCTCCCAGGATTTGATGGGTACCCCCCTCCACTGACCTAACTGGGCAGAGGCTTTCAGGATGCCCTTAGGGGGCCTACTCTCCTGGGGGTTCCCCACTAAACTTCACAGTACTTGGGTGCCCATACCCAGATGCCTGCCCATCCATGCCTGGGAGGTACTGGTCTATGAGCCCCATACTTCTGACTGGATAGTAATCTGCCATCCCCATGGCCCTGGGTTCATGTGCGCCAGGGGGCATGGGGTGGTGGAGTCCAGGGACTGGGAGAGATGAAGGCCTCTGGTACTAGGGCTCCTGAGGTTATGCTCAGGTATTTCCCTTTTCCCAATGAACCTCATCTCTATCAACCCCTGCTCCCTGTTGCCATGGAAGAGCCTAAGCTTTTTGTTACTCAATCAAGGCCTTACTAGACTCTATCTGTCTCTCTTGCATGGCTACCTGTCGCTGGAGCCTATCATTGTGCTGACAGAGAGCCTCATTTACTCTCTGTGCCTCCTGGTTTGTCTTGGAGTACTGGGCCAGTCTTTGCTGCAGGAGGGGTACCTCCTGAGTCCCGTCCCTACGGGCCTGTTCCTTTCTTGCCAGAGCATCTTCCACCCTCCTGGTGTGCTCTAACAAGTTTTGATGCTCTTTTTGGAGGTCACCCAGTCCCTGGAGGGCCAGGTGATTTTCTTCCAGCTTCCCTTTTAAGTTACAGACTTCCTGGCCTAAGGTATCCCTTTCCTGAGCAAGAGCCTGCCTCTGGGCCGCCAGGTCGTCCCTCTGTCTTTGAAGGGCACCAGCTTTCTGGCGCTCTTCCTCAAATTCGGCCTGGTTGTCCAGGTCTTTCAGAAATAATTTATTGGTCTCAGCCTTCTCTCTATCTAGGTGGCTTTGCTGGGTGATTACCTGCTATGCGCATGCCCTATTGAAATCCAGTTGTTGCTCCAGCTTTTTCCTGGCTCTGCAGTAGGGAGTCCAAACATTCTTGGTACTCCTTCTGCAAGGCCAGAATTCTGGTATCCTGGTCTGCCCTTTACTGTTGCAGGATACCCATCTCCTCTTTGATTTTAACTAGATGTTGCCTACTTTCGTTTTCTGACTCCTGGCTCCTCTGCAGCCTGTGCTCAGAAGAGTCCAGATCAGATTGGACCTTCTATAATGCCAACAGTTGCCTACTTGCCAGATCTTGGCCTTCAGCACATTTGTCCTGTATGGCTCCGATAGATAAATATAAATATGCCGCTACCCTGGCAATCTTGTTGTGCTCATCCTTGGCCTTAGGGGCCATATATAGTTCACTCAGGGCCACATGTAAGGGACCCTGATCTCTCCAGATATCTAACCCAGTTGCAGTGACCTGTTGTGTGATCGCCTGCAACCACGCATTCTGGTCCTGTTCAGTCCACTCACCTCTCACAATTAGCTTATGTAAAAGATGCTCTCTAGCTATCTTGATGTCTACCAATGTCGTCATTCTGTAAATTGATTTCCTTCCTGACTTACAGAAGTTTATTATTTTATTTTGCAAAACAGACCTTTCCTGAGAGCGTTCTTTTTTGAGGGGTGCTTTTACAGCGTAACACAGCGCGGTAGCCCAACAGGATTTATGTATCCTATTAGTTAGCACACTGTATTAAGCTGCACAAGTGGTAGAGCTAATCCAGAAGTCCCGAGACGAGCCCCCAATCTGTAAGTGACTTCAATCCAGCACTCCAACCAAGTCAATGCTTAGTATGTGATGCCCAATGGAAGCCCTTATTTATATATTTTTATGTCAAAGTTCTTTAAAATGGATGATGAACCCTTATCTAATGTCCCTCTCTTTGCATCTCCCCGCCCTCACTGAGCCAAGAAGTAGGTTTGTTTTGCAAATTAAAAGGTTTATTTGAAGAATTGAACAATATATATCACACTTTTATGAATAGAATAATATCTGAATAGCACACCTATGAATATGTACAGTGAGCAGCGATGGATAATATTACAATATCAACAATCTCTTTAATCAGCTAGGAGTAGGAATTGAAAGGATAGCAGAAAATACGTTTTATGATTCAAGGAAATGCAATGATGGGAAAGAATGTAACATAGAAATAAACTTGATATGATTTCAATCAAAAGATAATATGATGACTTTTTCCCCTGTTATTACTCACTCCCCCCACTATGCAATATGAAGAGATGGAAATGAGAGCACACAGTTTTCAGGAATATTAATCAACAATGCAGTTCAATCCCAGTTCCCCCAGCAAGCTTAGAGAAAACAGGTATGATTTTAAAACAGGCAAAAACATTTTTGAATGTGATTGCAATGTAAGGGAAAATATGCTAAAATAATTTTAATTCACTAAAGGAGATTTAGGATCATGATAGTTACTTGGATTGGTTCAGGTCAACACTAGCAATGATTCATGAATGATTATCAGATTGAAAACAAATTTCAGAAGTTGAAAACAATAAACCGCTATTTTGACATGTGGTGAATTTGAGCTAAATAGCAATTTGTGGCAATTTTAGAAAAACTGTAATGAATTGGGATGTCGTATTAGGGTCTTAGCTTCAAAATGACATTTAAATTTTGGTTCTAGGACGTTCGGTTCAAAAGTTATAGAGGTTTTAATTAAGGTAGATTTTTCAGAAACAAAGTCAAGATTTCAAAAATGACAGATTGCGCTTTACAGATTAGGAATCAATATGGATTTATACTAAGGGCTATGAAACTACAAGATACCCAACGGGACAACCACCAGAAACAGGGCGCCTTCCGCTCTGGTTGTTGTGCGTCAAGACACTTGAAACATATCAGTGCATGGATGATTATCGCTACAACTTATCAAGAATTATGTGAAGGAGAGGAGAATTTAGGATAGACAACAGAGGTTCTGTAATGCAGTTCTGGACAGATTGAAATGGATGGAATAGTATTACTTTGAGCTAAGAGATTGGATATGGACAGTTCTAGACTAGATACTCACTCCTATGGCTTTGGAATGGAGTGGGCCCCGTCAAAGATCTGGTCAAGGGTTTGGCTGGTATTCTCTCTCGCCACAGGACAGGTCCCAGTTCTGCTCTCAGCACTGCACTGCGGTCTGCGCACCTCTTGGACTGGATCTGACGGGTTCTGGATACAGCTCTGCTTTCTGTGTCTGGATCTTGGTTCTAGAACAGGGTTCTTGGCTACAATAGCAAAACAGCACAGCATGGCTGTTGAATGTGAGAGCCCTTTGGAAGTTTAGGGATTAGCATCAGGTTGCTAGGTTCTGCAGGCTGCTGAGAAGGGTTCAGCTTTTGGGTTAGGCCTCTCTGCTTCAAAGTTCTAGAGTTGGTTCTAGAGTTTGGTCTGGATATTGTCTGGAGTCTGGATCTTCTTGCAGGGTGCTTCGCCAAGAAATCAGTTGAGTAGTGGAAAAGTGTGTGTGTCCTGTCTGTCCTCAGCAGTCCCCATTTATGTATTTCCAAAGTGGGTGGGGAGGCTGATTCTGCCATGCCCAACCCTCGGAATGATCTGATAGGTCAGAGGATTCCCTGTCCCCTGATTAGAGAAAGGATCAGCGTGTCATCCTGTGTCATCTTTATGGCATGTTTATAGCTTAGGGGAAAGACCCTCCCCTTTTTGCTGTACAGTATATCATATTTTTCATAAAAACATATTTACAAGGTGCCCCACTTGTTAATACTACATAGATTACATGACAGATTGCCTAAGGTACATTTCTGTTCAACTCTCATCTTCCTAAGAGCTTTTGTTCAGAAATGACAACTTTTTCGCGCTTTTTGTGGGTTTCTCAATGTTAATTCTGCACCAATTTTTATACCCGCATGCACACTCCACCTGGGCATATGTCTGTAATTCTTTATGTTCATAGCATAAACACAGTGGCTACAATATGAATAATTCCGGGGTTTGGTCTCAGAATATTGCACAGAGTCCATCTTAGTCTTAAACTGTGAGCACATTTTTCATTTTAACAATCTCAAAGTTTCACATTTATGTCAGTTCGGTACAATATTTTGTAAGCATTTTTCTAAAACATACATTTGCTGTGTTTTCTGAATCCACACAATGGGTTGTCTCCGCCTTCAAGGTCTGGGCTGACTCCCAGTTCCTTTTGACATCAGCCTGTCAATCTCTTAGCCAAGGGCAGGGGGAAGTCTCCTTTGTCCACGGAGAAGGTGTGGAATTCGTTTGAGCACAGTGTGGGAAACTTTAACTCTTAACCCAATGTCTAAAAATTGTCTTTTCTTATAATATAATTCTCATTTTTAACACCTACATCAACCAATTTCTTACTTCAAGCCTATTCAGAATATAGTTTTAAATTGTATCCACCTCTTAGGCTTCTGATAGCAAGTCTTTCTTTGGCATAGTTTGGGCTCAATGTACAACTTTACACAAAATGGTTTTAAAACACTGGCTTCTGGTAGAGGTGAGTAACGGTATCATACCCATTATTGACAGGTTTCTTCCAGCAAGCAATCCTCAAAAGTGGACTTTGTTCAGATATAGATACACTTCTGTGGACCTTATATTTATGTAGATCCTTGCGGGAGAATGATGTTGACCACCCAACAAGGAGGTTGGATCTTTCTGGGTGGTTTGTAAGCCATGATTTCTACAAATTTGACACCAAATAAAAACTGATTTTTGAAATGAGCTCTGTTTCTTTTGCAATGATTTTGCTCTGTGGACAGCCAAATGATGGGTTTTGGCAGTGGTCTCCTGTGTTACCACTGACATAGGCAAAAGTAGATGGTGGCCTATTTTTCTGGTTTTCACTGCGCACTTTCTGGTGATTTATGGAGAGCAGCATGCTTTCCGGCGGCCATTATGATGTTTCTGCTGCCAGCAATGCACAGTGATGTTGCAGGGCTTGGATTAGTGGGCTAAGACATCCCACAACACACTGACTCTGACCAGGCGTTACAACAATGGCTCAAGCAGGCTAGCACTTAGGTGGCCACCTCATCGACTTGCCCATCACTGTATAGAAGAGCAGACATATACATCACTGATAGGTGATTGGGTCCGCCCACTCACCTCTGGATGAAAGACAGGAAGACATACTGCATGACACAGGTATCATCCCAACACTGCATTGAGTGTATGAGAGATGTTATGCACTCAGACAACCATACCAAATGTACCCTCATACTGAAGTAGTAGCAGGAGATTTGCATGCACCACTGGAAATTGAAGATCTATAAAGGAAACCTGACAGGTGCAAAGTGATGTCATAAGGAGAAGATCCAATGAAGCACCAAAACGATATAAGAATACTTTAAGAATGAAGATAAAATTTAAGAAATTATATAACACAAGTACAATTAAGAAGAAACCATACATACAGAGAACAACCAGATGAGTAATACATTTATATGTGCCGAAACGCAAGGTAGACAAGTCATATAGAAGCTTGCTGCAGTATAAAACATAACCTGGGTAAAGCAGCCATGTTGGAAAAATGGACGCCGGTTCTCAATGATATTAAACAAAGAGCTCTAATGAGAGAGAGACCAGAGCAGCAGAGCCGCCAGAGGCTGTAGAAACACCTTTGTGCATGAGCAAAGAATAGCTGCTGGCCAGAGATCAAGGATGCCACATCGAGAAGCTACTTAAGGGTACACGGGGAGTTACCGAGGATAAGTAATGTACATAGGACATATTTCTCTTAGATTAAGATTAAGTAAGTGAGCAAACATTTACAAATGCCAAGTATTGACAATCAAAGATGCAGAAAAGCCTATGTGAGATGGAGCAACCAAGTCTCTGGAGGCCAATAGGGGTAATGACAACTGACATAATCGAATCAAATAGCACCAAATAAAAGGCAAAATGGACAAAATTGCGGTCTCTTCCCACATGGTACGACACCAGAAAACAAGGCCTATTCATAAGCCCCGGCTGAAGCTAACGATGAACATTAACTCCCTTTGTTAAACGGTAATTATATTGTGCCTCCTTATATTTATATTGGCCTAAACCCAATCGCCTTACGCAAAAAACCGCGTTGCAAAGTTCTGATTTTTGAGTTAACTCCGCCGCCATTTTGAGATTCATCCGCCTTTTTGATTTCTACTTGTGTGGTCTGCGTTCTAAAATGGTGGACTATGTTTTCAGCTTGCAACCAACCTTTAAGTTCTGTTAATGTTTAGGCTGTCCATGAGCCGACTGTTTAGACTAGGTAAAGAGACTTTGCGCTCCATATGAACTGTCATCTGAGTATTGTCTGTGCACGCAAGCCTCATCCTTGTATAAACATTGCGACAATGTAAAGCAAACCTCGAGCATGGACATAGGCTGAATGTAATTGTGAAGAGACAACAAATGGTGCTTGCTGCAGGATTTGAGAATTTACATCGTCATTGTTCCCCCATGGAAATGCAAACCTATGGAATCCTTTACATATTATTGTATAAACTGTATGTGAACTAGGCACAAACTCTAGACCACAAATTATTAACATGTAGAGCGGCTGGACAATATTACATGGTAGTGTATAAAAGCACGAATTTTTCAATGTCCAGCACTCTCTCATCTCTCTCTGTCGGGCTGGTACACATTGCGGGGTGTTGGAAGCCAGATAGCTATCTGTTTCTTTGTAAACTGTACAGTAATAAAAGACCTGTGAATCTTTTTAGCCCGTGATTGGTGTATTTCCTTTGTGGTACTCAGCCTCGATATTTCCTTGTTCTTTCAGATGGCGTCCGAATAGGGACCCTCAAGAGTGATGCCATCTCGTTGAAGAGTTGCCGCGGCTATTGGACCGGGATCAGATGGTGAGAAAAGGGGGCCCCTTTTTGGATGAGACGCGATACCTCAACAGTACTGCACAATCCGATCCTTGGACGGTGAGCACGCGATCTGAGATGGCATCTTGATGAGGGTCCATATATCGAGGCGGGCAGTTTTGTCGTAAATCACCAACCACGTGGGTCCTTTCATGTCCTTTGTTATCCGATCGGACCTCCCTTAGTCCTTTGAATCAGGTGAGTCGTGCCCCGATTCCTTAGTATCCTGATATTTGGTTGCAGTTTTGTCCTCATGAGCACAAACAATGCCAGGTAACACCAGTGATCTGATATACCTGGGAAATTGTCTGCCTGTTCCAGGGCGTTATTCCGAAGAGACAGACAATCTTTGAAATTTGGCCTACCGGCACCAGAGGAGGGGTCGCTGGTATGTCTATGAACTGTAACAACGGCATTTGGTAGTAGAGTATTCGAAGATATTTGGCACAGACACACTAGACATGTTTCCGAATTTCAGTGGTCAGTCAATGGTAGTTTTGAGATTGCCCGAATAGAGTATTCAGAAACTATATTTCTAAAGAAAAAATGCTACATCTACAGTGTTTTATGTAATACAGAATTGGAAAAGAGAAGCTATGTAACAAACTAAGAGTAAATAGAAGCATGCACGTCATCATATGTTAAAAAATTCTGAAGAAAACCATCATTTTATGATCAACAAAAACTGTTAGAGTCTGTTAGAAACATGGATAGGGGTTTTTCTAACTTGGTGTGCTGAAAATATATCTTTCTAAAGATTTTTCATGTCTCAGATGAACTAATTGATAATCTCCGAAAATGAATGTAGGCCTGGTGCCGCTGCACCACCTCCTTATGTACCTATTCCTGCTGCCTTACCTCTTCTTGCTGTCGCTCCTTCTTCCATAGCAATTCCTGTTTTTCCTGTTGTCCCTCCACCACCAGTTATTGCTTCGCTTTCTAGTATTGTTCCTCTACTTGTACCTCCACCTTTACTGACTGTTACTGTGTCAGTAAGTTCATCTTTTTTGCTAGTGGAAGTATCTCCACTACCTATTGTACAGGATTTGCCTACTCTCTTTCTTTCCCAAGCAGTTCTGCTCTGCTTGTAGCTGATAAAGAGGCGAGCACTGAATCAAAAGTTGTAACATAGGACATGGTTTCCAAAGAGAAGAGGAAAAGATTTGAATGCCTGGGCTAAGCAACGTATAGAGAAAAGTGAAAAATGTACTGTCTTAGCTAGACCTCCTTAATCTAGAAAGTATTCCCGATTAGGATGTCTTTATTGAGGGGATGGGGATACATTTAGTTGTAATGTGGAATAGATTGACGGACGCGGGTGTCCCACAAGGGTTGAGGGATTTGAATGTTTTGACTATTTAAGAGATTCCACTGAGAAAGTACATTAGCATGTCGAGAGGGTTTTGAGTTAAGAAGGGAGTTAGAACAGTTACAGAATGATGAAATAGATGGTGATAGTTTGGATGCTTTTTATGCGCAGAAACGGTTCCTTCCTCCTTGTAAGTCAATGAGTGAAGAAACGCGAATTTGCACAAGGGATGCGCTTAGATGGGTTTTGAATGTGTCGATGTCTCCCACAGAAGTATATGCTACGTATAGTCAGTATACTCCAGAAATGCAGAGGTAAGTAGTATACTCCAGAAATGCAGAGGTAAGTGTTACAGGTAATGGTAGAATACCTGAAGGATGAGTGTATAAAAAAGAGATTTGTTGTCCCACAGAATTGATGATTGTTTATAAGAGAGCCATTTTGCACCCAATACTATTCCTACCACTTTTAGTGCTTGATCTGGCTTTATTGCTCAACAAATATTCGGATTTACCTACTTATCAGCTGCCTATGAGGGAGGGCCCTCCGACATTTGGTCTGAGTGTTGAGATTTAGATAGTTAGAGGGATTGGAGGTGGGAATACATAGTTGCGAGGTCAGTCTATTCCACAGACTAATGAGCAGTTGGATCCTGTACACATGAACCAATGTGCATATTACAGACAAGAGGGGCATTGGCGAGCACAATGTCCAATCCTTCAGCAGAGGTTGAATAACACATATGGTGTCATGGGTAGACGATGCAGAGGAGTAGGGGGTCCTGGGAGAAAACAGTTTACTAAAATTCTCAGTCCTTTTCGCAAGATAATCAGCAACCTAATGTAGATAGCAGAAATATCCTTGATAATCCTTCCACTGTCTACCTTTCTGAAGGTCTTGTCTTCGACAATATATTGTTCCGTTAGGACAGCCCGAAGCAGGGTTTGGAACCGATGACTATTCGGGTTATTCAAAGAAGTCTCTACGTTGAGATGAAGGTGGGGAATAGAAAGCATCTATTTCTCATAGATACGGGGGCACAGAAGTGGTCCATTGATCATTCACAGGTTCCAGACATTCCACTGTGAGGGCAGAATAACGTTTTTAGGGTTTTCTGGTATGCCAGTGGTTAGTCCAATTTCTCTGCCGGTACTGATTTCACTGGGTCCATTTATGGATTACTGCCCATTCCTTCTGACAATGAACTGTGGAGAGAATTTGTTGGGGTTGTATCTGTTGAAGGAATTAAATGCGGTAATTTGTTGTTCTTCGGCTGGAGTGCATTTGACAATTTCACCTCAGCAATTTTCTGCCTCACAGTTTCTGACTAGACCTTTACCGCCAGAATTTAGCGAAGTTCTGGCGTGTTTTTGGGCAGTTGACAACAATGATGTCACTATTTTACAGAGTTAAGTTGCCACAAATTCCACAACATAAGATTTCAGTTGATGGTGAGCAAGCTTTGAAGTGTATAGTTTCTGATTTTGTACATCGTGGAGTGATTGAGGAAATTGCAGGAAGTTTATGCAATAGCTGGATTTTACTGGATTACAAGAAAGGCGATAATGCGATTCTATTCCATTTCATTATCAATTTATGCGCTATCAATAAGATTGTTGCTTCACAAGTTCTAATTGTGGCTGATGTAACGATGATACTGAAATGATTCCAGCTTCTGTTACTCCTTTTAGTATTGTGGATTTTAAGAATGCCTTCTTTAGCATTCCCATACACATGGATAGTAGATATTTGTTTGTGTTCACCCTAGGGTGATGCTCGTTTACATTCACCCGTGCACCACAAGGGTACACGGAGAGTCCAAGCATTTATAGTAGGTCTTTAAAAGGGCAGTTCGATACACTTGAACTGCCTTCCGCTTGTACATTGCTGTAGTACATTGACAACCTTCTCTTAGCTACAGACTCGGAAAGTGTTTGCAAAGAGGGTACGATGTTATTGCGTATTCGTCTAGCAGAACATGAACATAAAGCTTCATTTGAAAAAGTTTTAGTATTGTTGACAGGGGGTTGCCTATTTAGGCTATCTCCTGTCAAAGGAGGGAAGAAGATTAACACCTGAATAAAAAGCATTTCTAGCATGTCTGTCCCAAATACACAGAAAGAAGTTAGAGCCTTGATAGGAATGGCTTCTTACTGTAGATAGTGGATCCCAAAACCAATGTTGGCATTGACAAATAAGGGCATTTCTTTGCCACTACCATAGAACTTGCAACACCAGAAAGCTTGTGATCTGCTCAAGACTGCACTGTGTTCAGCACCAGTTCTGGGCACACCAAAGTATGATAAGGCCTTTGTGTTCAATGTACATAAATGTGATGAATGTGTTTTGGCTGTGTTAATGCAGGAGCATGGGGGGGAGAATAGACCCTGCGGTTATTTTTTCCTCTATACTTGATCCTGTTGCATGCGCTTTTGCTGTGATATCTGAGAGCTGTCGCTGCTGCGTTTGTAAAGCAGAGTGAGGGAATGGTTCTAGGCCATACTTTAACCGGAATGACACCTCACTCTGTAGATGTTCTATTAAGTAGAACACAAAACGCAACACCTTACTTCCGCATGATCAACAAAATACGAACTGATCCTATTTGCACTGCATATTTAGACTAAAAGGTGTTGGGTATTGAATTTGGTTGAATTGATTTCTCTTCCGCAAGATATTGCTTGCAGTGACGAAATGTCACAAGACTGCCTTTATACCACAGGGTAGGAAATTAAAGGCAGGATTTATTTAAATGAAGCACCTTTGAATGATGCACAAGGGGAGCTGTTTTTCGATGGCTACTTCTTCAAACTTCTGGATGGTTCCTCCATTGCTGCTTATGCCATCACTACACTAAGCAAGATTGTGGAAATCAGGAGAATTTTGCACAACTCTGCGCAGGCCGCAGAGATTATTGCACCGATTTAGGCTTCTGAACTTTCAGAAAGATTTAGAGTGATTATATTTACAGATAACTGGTATACCTTTGGGGTGATTCATAATTTGGGTTGACAATGGGTAGAAAGAGGTTTCTTGACCTCGCACGGAAAACATAAAAATCCAACAATCGCACCCTGATAGTTCAGCTACTATAAGCACTTGCGCTTCCTACTCAACTAGCAATCACAAAGTGCGCCGCACATTAAAAGGTAGTAGATGATGTAGGGAGAGGAAAAACTTTTGCTGACAGGATAGCTAAACAGACCTCTATTGATTAATACTCGGAAATGTATGTCAGGAAAGAAACCACAAATATATGTACAGTAGATGAAGGGGTTGATTTGATGAAGGATATTCAAGCTGATGCTACTCCAAAAGAATGTAAATACTGGATTGCGGGTTTTAGCGAGTTTGGATGAGGGAAGGTGTTGGGTAGACACTTCAAAGGGAAGATGGATGCCACCCGATACATATGTCACCTTGATGATCACAATGGCTCATGGTCCCATTTACATACGTGTTAGGAACATTTGTAAAATACTAGAACCCGTCTGGGTAAACGCAAAACATCTCAGTAATTTGAAATAACTAGACACTTATGTATAGCTCTACTGTCCATATGGACAACCCCACAGACTAGAACTGGAAACCCCCCTGGATGAAATAATGGTGGGAAGGCCAGCTGATATTTGGAGCCTGCCAAAAACCTAAATTGTTAAAATATGTGAAGTATTTGCTTCTTACTGAATTCTGTGACCAGTTAACTTAAAACATGTATTTTGATTTATCGACAGGTGCGATAAGCCCTCCCAGTTAAGTACGAGGAGCCAGGTCACAGTATCCGAACAGGTAGATGGGTGCTCCCAAACTCATTTGAAAGAGCATCCAGTCTCGTACCAAGCTGATGAGGATCGCTCCAGGTCCCCTTGGCCACACAGACTGCTGTACGAGTAGATGGGAAAAGATACTGGATCGACACACATCAAGAAAATACCTTGTCCTTTTGTCACTCGGCGGAGAAGAAAAGAAGAAAAACTACTTGCCCTGTTTCTGAGGATCAATTAATCTTGAATAACATCAAGGGTGTTTCAGAGATACTTCCTGAGCCCGTGGGGCCAGGGGAGACAGCTGCTTTGTGTTTGAAATCTTCTTTGGATCTTTCAGCACTCTTGAGAAATCCTTCCCCTGTTTTCACCACTTCCATAAGGAAGCAATGATACTCTGTTTGCAGATCACGTAGTACCTGGAGTCTTACGGTACGATCTGCACCCACGGCACTAGACTTACTGCACAGCGAGGTTGTGCTCACAGGAAATGACTGTTGAGCTCCTCCTTTGCCACCTTTGCGCTGAAACATAAGTAAATGGCTGGGGACCGGAAAATACTACCTTCAATTAAGAATCTTGTGATCAGGGATCATCATCAAACGGACTACTGTGCTACTGTGTTTTTTCGCAGGAACCTTTCAGGGAAGAGCTTTGAGGAACAATGCCTGTCGTTATCTCTACTCGTACAGAGCAACTGATCGATCGTGTGGCTAAAAAAAGACATTGGACAGATAAATCATGGTCCTTGAGGACCTATTGTTTTCTATAGAGTTTGTTAATTGGTCTAACAGTAATCATCACTCTAGGGTTTTTGGTATATTGAAGAGGGCCGCGTCAATTTGAAACTTTGACATCCACTGATAAATGTTTCTATTATGTCTTCTCCTTTCGTGCATCCTCACACTCTATCCTCTAGGGATTCCCAACACAGACAGGGTTATTACAACAATACCCTTTTGTTCATTATGAATGTGATCCATGTAATTTTCAATAGAACTAATGAATGGATATGTTTGCATTTGCTGCAATATGGGGAAAAGGGTTGGGCTGGTATATTGATCCTTTGCCTTTAAACTACTGTATGCTATGCCTCTCTAAGAGCACTATCCTTTGGTCACTTGAATGATAGCATCTCAGGGAATTTTGATGGCACTAACTTGAATTAGTTGAAAGGCGAGTTCTGACGCAACTGGGATGTTTTCTTTTTGTAAATAGGATCGAATTTAACGTTGCTTTATTTAGGCCTTTTGATAGATTTCTAAACCTTTCTAAATCATTAGTTTTTTTTTCAAAATGGCACCCGTAGGCAACCGGGATGCCACGTCTCCTTCTTACACTATTAATCATAGCCCCTATTCTGTTTCCTTCTGCATACAAAGGGATGGTTCTCAGTCAATGGGTACCTTTTTAGGGTTGTACCAATATTGTGAATTTGATTAGTGAGGACAGACCTCTGTATGTAGATGATTCTGTTTATTTCATTTGTGGCAATGAGGGTATTACTGTCTAGGATCTAGTTGTAAACAATATATCTGATGAATATGATTTAGGATGTGTGGAAATTGAAGTGTGGAGTTGTGAGTAAAGAGAATATATTTAGTAAGCTATTGGCTTAGGCCAAAATGAGGGTTTGTTAAACGGTAATTATATTTTGCTTCCTTATATTTATATTGGCCTAAGCCCAATCGCCTTACACAGAAAAGTGTTGCAAAGTTCCGATTTTTGAGTTAGCTCCGACGCCATTTTGAGATTCATCCGCCATTTTGATTTCTACTTGTGTGTTCAGCATTCTAAAATGGTGGACTATGTTTTCAGTTTGCAACCAAGCCTCCTGACCTTTGAGTTCTGTTAATGTTTAGGCTGTCCGAGAGTCGACTGTATAGACTAGGTAAAAAGACCTTGCGCTCCAAATGAACTGTCATCTGAGTATTGTCTGCGCACGAAAGCCTCATCCTTTTATAAACATTGGGACAATGTAAAGCTAACCTCGAGCGTGGACACAGGCCGAATGCAATTGTGAAGAGACAACAAATTGTGCTTGCTGCAGGATTTGAGAACATATCGTCATTGTGCCTGCATGGAAATGCAAACCTATATAATCCTTTGCATATTATTGTATAAGCTGTATGTGAACTAGGCACAAACTCTAGACCACAAATTATTAACATGTAGACAGGCTGGACAATATTACATGGAACTGTATTAAAGCACAAATATTTCAATGTCCAGCACTCTCTCACCTCTCTCTGTCAGGCTTGTACACATTGCGGGGTGTTGGGAGCCAGATAGCTATCTGTTTCTTTGTGAACTGTACAGTAATAAAAGATCTGTGAATCCTTTTAGCCCTTGATTGGTGTATTTCCTTTGGGGTACTCAGCCTCGACATTTCCTTGTTCTTTCACCTTTAAAGTTCCAGATAAGAGAACATCCAGCAATGTTAAGTACAAAGGAAAAGCCTGGGATAAAGGCTTGGCTGATGAGAGATGATAGAACTAATTGAACAAGTGGGCAGTAGTCTGACGTTGTTCTCTGCATATGAGTTTCATTTGCTTTCGTGCTGCTAGTGAGCCAATTGTCTAAGGTTGGTAGAAGATGCCAACCTATCATGAGGGCCTATACATCAATGAGCATACAATGTTGAATGAGCCAATCCGCTATATGTATGCTGTTATAATCTGTATTATATATAGTTAGAGGGAAGTTTGGGGCTTGCCTGCCAGAAAAGGGGGGGGGGGCAGCCAATAAAGTTACTAACACTTTTAGGCTCTATAAGTAGACATGTTCCCTTGACAAATCAACTCCCGAGGGACCAGTTTTCCAGGGATGAATGTCAAATCAATCCGCCCCACACCTCTTGTACACCAGAAGAGATCTGAATTTATAGGAATGCAAGTGAAATCTAAGACTTCCTTGTCCAATTTTAGTAATGTGGATCGAACTGCAGGCTTATCTCTGCAAGATCGTTGGTTAGTTGCACCACATTGTGAAAATACAATTATTGCCCAATGATAAAAGGGACTGTCCAGACAAGGTTATGTAAAAATATGTACTTTATTATTACTACAACAGACAGTTCTAGCACACTACAATTACAATCCACACTGCAAAGGAAAACAGAGGACAGACAGTTTCACGAAGGAAAGTGATGCATTCTGGATGCTGACAGAAGGGTATTTAGTAATGTAATCAATCTTATAGTTCAAGATTCTTTGGTTCCAGCACCAAAGGGGCAAAGGGTCAAAACTGTCTCTAGGGAATGGGGCGGGTGGGGCAGGACCACAATGTACCTGGTGCTGAAGCAGTTCTTGGTGCTCGACAGTGTCGAAGCAGTTCCTGTGCACTGCGCAGACTTTGAGACATAGTTAGTGGCTGGAGTGGATGCGGGTATCAGGCAGCAGGCAGTTGGGCAAGCGAGGCTGGACGGACGTCTGCAGGGTGTCCAGCGCGGCGACTCGGGCCAAAGAATTGATGTCTCTTTGCTGGTTGGCAAATCTGGAATGCTAGCCAAGGCGTCTCAGGTGTCTCTGGCGACTGTGATGTGATAACAGTCAGTGGTGCAGCCGGATGCGGTTTGAGGACTCGACTGTCTCGAGATTTTCCTTTAAAAGATGAATGCTGGGTAATGCTTGTGTGGCACTCCCCCTAGTTTCTTTGCAGTGCTCATGTCCATTCAAGGTTGACGCCCAAAGCTCAGGAGGGTGTTGGCAGGCAACAGCCTTCTCCTTTGTCCAGAGACTCTCTGGCACTTGCCACCTAGCTGGTTTGCTGTCAGAACCTAGCAGGGCACGCAGTGTGCAGGCTGGGTAACGGTTCTGGAGCTGCTGGACTGGTCCTCTGAGTCAATATCTCCCTCTGTTCCCTGGGAGATACTTAGGGGAGTTATCTTGCTCTCTTCTTGGAATTCCTGGCCTTTCTTTACTGGCGGACGATGTAAAGCAGACTGTACGTTCAGCTCCGGTCCAAATGAGCCCTGCTTCATACGCTTTGCAAAGTCTTCAGATGATCTGCTCAGTGAGGGGCTCAGCTCTCTTTTAAAGCCAAACGTGGACCACAAATTGTTGTAAGCCAAGCCTATCTTAAGTGAGCCAATCCTGGGTCTCCACCAACAATCTTCAGTGATGCTTCAGATCAGAACCAGGGTGTTTGGCAATGGATGTCAACATATACTTCTAAGTCCCACCCATCATTCTGTCTGCTGTACATCAATGTGTCTCCCTAATTAACTGAGCCCTATGCGGTGCTTGATCACAACATGGGTCTCTTTTGAAGGACGGGGTAGCTGGCAGACTTTTGTCTCCTACAATTCACATACTTCCATGCTCTGAAATGAGTGCTTCCAAGCAGGCCATTCACTGCCCTTTCATAGCAAGGAGGGGTATTAGTACGAAGTTGACACATTGCATTACAAAGAGGTGTTGATCTGTGGCCTCCATTGTCACTTCTTGCACCCAATCCTTCCCTGAGGCCTGCTAATTAATATTTTTCACTTTTAGCCGCAACCAACAAGGTCTCAAAATGGAGATGCAAATCCATGGGGCCTTGAAATTCTAATCAGGCTGCCCACGGCCAAAGGCTTTTGATGTACCCAATGCTGTCAGATGTCAGCTACACATGACAGGGGAGGAAAGGACAGTTAAGTTGTGTCCTCCCAAAGTATATGACTATTTTTCTGCTGTTCGGTGAGCATGGAAAACATGTGCGGGAATGGTCCCACATATTTTAGGAGGTTGGTCTCCCATCATTTATTATTTTTAAATAAACAAAACAAACAGGCAAGTGCACTCTTCCTGTGAGGATGGTCGATTCCCTCACAGTTCCCCTAAGCAATCCCCTTGTCCGATACGTTTCATTATTTTCCACGTATGATGACATCATAGTTGACGCATATTGAGGTAGAAAGTCTTTGTGTACCTAAAATGTAATCGTGAGTGCGTGAACTACAATACGTTGTTCACCAGATTGCCCTACTTTATTGAACTGATAATAAAGAAGTACTTTGCCATATTCTTTAAGTCTATCTGGTTATTGGCTCCAAGATTGTTTATTATCGTAAGCTTATTCTGCGCATAGATACGCCAAAGATTGCTACTGTACAGCTGTACCTAAGATCACAAACTTTGATAACCTCTGCCGCCTGACTTGAACTGCTGGAGCACCGCTCATTGACCCCTCCCAGTGGCTACAGGCCAATTCAGCCTGGCCCAACTATGAAGTGATCCTGGGAGAATCCCTACCTGCATCGTTGAGAGCTCCCTTCTATCACACAGAGAAACTGCATTCACCTCTGATTTCTGCCCAATTGCTGCTTGGCCCTACACATCCTAACGTGCCTGAACTGAACTTGATCCTCTCGCATCAACGTTCGACACCGGGTCTGACTGCGCCAATCTACCAATCTGTCAAGAACTGAACTTAGTTCTTGGCACCGTCTACTTGGACCCTAGAAGCTTTTTGTAGCTAGTAACTTTCCTACCACCCCTGGACAATGCTCAGAGTGCTACCTTCCTCAGTCGGTCGCATCTTCTCTGTACGTCCTTCGTAGTGGGTTTTTGTACAATCTTTTCTATTCATTCTATTGCAGATTGTGTGTTTAATTAGTGTATATAGTTTTATAGAACCTTTATTGGGCATTACCTCTATTCTGGACTGTGGTACTGTGTTGTTTGGGTCACTACTGGTTCACCTTCACAACCCTCTTAAGAGCATAGTCTTCCCTCAGTCCACATTACCACAAAAGGCGAATGAGGTATATCTCTTAACTGTCCCTGTTATGATCGTGTTGGGTTTTGGTTTGTAGACGTATTAAGGGTGAGTGGGCCATTTTCCCCCCTACTAATCCTTGTACTGCTTCAGAGTAGTATCCAATTCACCTGGACCATGGAGTACCAATTTCGTCCTATGTAAAGTGCTTAATATTAAAGTGCTATTTAAAACACAAATTATTATCATTATTAGTTGTATTATTATTATTATTCATTGGGCTTCTTTGACACCAACAGCTGTTGTAGCAAGTGGAAAACACACATCACATACATCCCTCACCTTAACACTAACTAGATCCCCCACCACGTTTCGGTTCTGAAGTGGTCAGACTTGCTAATTTCACCTACATTACCCTTTAATAAATACATGTGGGGTTGTCAGTGTTTGGACTTTCAAATGCACATTTCATTCGTTATTGGGCCTTCTCCTCTGCCTAGCAAATAGACATGAATTTCTCTGTACTTTGGCCTTCTCCTACGCCTCATAAATGCACGTGCGTTCTCAGTACTTGCTCTTCTTCATCACCTAAGAAATTTATGCAGAGTTCTCGATAAATTGCCCTTCTGCTCTGCTTAGAAAATGCCTGTGGTGCTCACAGTGCTTGGGCATTCTGCCATGCCTAACAAATGTACATGGGGGATCTCAGTGCATTGGCTGTCTCTTCTGCCTTCATAATGCATGTGAGTTGTCCTGCCCTTTTACCCACAATTCAGACCCCCAACACACCTACAAATCATGCTCCTTGCAAACCCCACAAAGAAATCCCAACATAATGAGCGCAGGACCCTTTGGATAACACACATGCAAAGGATGGGGATGCAGAATAACTCTGACAACAAATAATCGAACCAACTCAGGAAGATGTCAAAGGTTGTTGTTTTACTAACAATTATCTAAAACAGGGAGTTACAATGGACATCAACAGACGTTCACTCGAGCTCTTGCACATTTCACGTAGAAACACATTTATATACAAAAAAATGTGTCATACGTGACATCATTCTACGTGGCTAATGAGAAAAACCTATGAGGGGTTCTGATACATTGAAGGGAAACATCTAAGTATACATTTTATAAGGGGTGAGATTTTGATTGGATGTCTTTTTTTAAAAAACTTTCTTTATTGGCATTTTGATTATTATAACAACACAAGTACTCGGACATACAGTTTGAGTAGAAATTAAAAGGAACAATAAAAAAAACGATGCAGCCAGTCCCATGTGCCATCCGGCATTTTCCCCTTCTGATACTCCGCCCTCCCTCCCCGCACCGTCCACTCATCTGGCCGGTAGTTGGCACCCGGTCGGAAGGTCCAATACCTGTAATCACAGGTTTTGTAGGTCTCTACTCTGATATGGGATTTTGACTATTTGTCTGGGATGATGCTTGTGAGCCCGCCTCATCCACGGATGATATTAGGTAAGCGGCATATGGTCCCCAGATGTCCGTATGTCGCGCATGAAGAGGTAGTGTTTTTATGTAGCTGGTTTCTGTGTCCTGGCAGTATGTTATGTCTTTCAACCAGCGTTGTAAGTTTGGTGGTGGGCCTCTCCCTCAGCTGCATGCGATCCTTCGTCTGGCAAGGATTAACAAAAGGTCTGTTAGTTTCCGGGTAGTCCCTGGGAGGTCTCTGGTCAATCCAAGCATTGTCAACTTCGGGTCAGGGGCAACACCACGTCGATTATTGCGGATGTTTTTTCTAAGACTGCGTTCCAGAATGTAGTGAGTGCGGGGCAGTTTCATACCAGATATAAGCAGTCAGCTTCTGGGCATTTGCATTGGTTGCATTCAGCTGAGACCGATTCATGCATGGAATGGAGTTTCGCTGGTGTGTGGTATAGCTGATGTAGGTAGTTAAAGTGAGTTTGCTTAAATTTGGTATTTATCGCTACTTTTTGGGTAAGATTCAGTATATAGTTCCATTCATCTTCGGTAAGCTCGGTATTTAGCGTCTTTTCCCATCTTATTTTGGCTTTCGTGTTATATGAGTCTGAGTTTGATTGTAGTGATTTATAGATATTGGTTGTTAGGCGTTCTTCGCCCTGGGCTTGAATCGTGTTGTCCAAGAGTGGCCATATTGGGGGTTGCTGCGGGAACGTAGGAAAGAAATCTTGTATTGAGTGCTTTGTCTTGAAGTAGATGAATGTATCTAGTGCATTGTTGCCGCCCCTGTCCTTTTTCTGTTGTAATGAGTGAAACTCTCCCTCTGGGAATAGATCATGCATCGATTGGATGCGTAGTTTTTCTGTCCATTGTTGGTAGACTTTTTCCCCTGTAATGGGGATTCCGGGGATGAACTTTGCAGGTAAGAGTGGGGAGTATCTGGTCTGTATTGCTCCTGCTTTCGCCATTTTTTTCCAGATGGAGAGTGTTGCATATACCACATTCAGCGGGTTTCGGGGCGTTGGGAACGTGCCCAGGATGACAGCTTGCAGTAAGTGTGGGGTTGCTAATCCTCTTTCAATTTAGACATGCGGCCTGACAAAGTCCTTGGTATACCAGTGGCAAAGAAATTGAGCCTGGGCGGCCCAGTAGTAGTGTTCCATGTCTGGTAGTGCTAGGCCTCCCCGTCTCACCAGAAGGGTTAGAATGTTGTAAGCTACCCTTTCCACCTTTCCCGCCCAGATTAGGTCCAGGATCATGCTCTTGATGCGTCTCAGGAATCTCTGCGTCAGAATCAGCGGAATATTTGTGAAGAGATACAGTAGTTTAGGCAAGATGACCATCTTCACAAGTGACACTCTTCTTTTTATGTTGTAGAGTGTCGATGACTGTCTCATAGTTGTCACGTAGGATATCTCAGCTGGATCTTGACATGAAGATACCCAGGTACCTGACTTTCGTGTGCTGCCACTGGAAGCCGAAATCGTCCTCAAGCTCTTTGGTTGCGGCGGTTAGGGGGAATATTATTGATTTTGAATGATTAATTTTCAGTCCTGAGTACTGACCAAATTTTAGTACTGTGCACATCACTGGGTTTAGGTTCTCACTGGGGTCTCGGAGGAAGAGTGCGATATCATCAGCATAGAGCGATATGATCAGCTTGTGGGAGCCGAAGGTCAGGCCTCGGTGGATGTGTTGCAGTCTGAGGTCTGACGCCAGGGGTTCCATCACCAGGGCGAACAACAGGGCAGATAGCAGGCATCCCTTCCGCATTCCTCTACGCAAGTGTATGCTCGCCAAATGATTTGCTCCCAGGAGAATATTAGATGTGGGGGCTTTGTATGGAATGGAGACTAGTTTATTAAATCTTTTGCCTAGGCCCATTTGTTCCAGGATTGCATAGAGGAAGGGCCATTCAACTGAGTCGAATGACTTTTCTGCATCTAATAGTATTGCGGTTGCTTGTTGTTCTGGGTCAAGGGCTTTGATTACTCCGAACATTCTCCTTATTCCAAAGGTGGTGTTTCTTCCTGGAATGACCCCTGCTTGGTTTGCTAGGACCAGGGCGGGCATCAGCGGGATTAGACGTTTGGTCAATATTTTGGCCAGAATTTTATTGTCAAGGTTTATTAGTGATATTGGTCTATATGATGCGCACTCGTCTTTGGGTTTATCTGGTTTATGAAGAAGAATTATGTTGGCCATGTACAGTGTGGATGGTAGCTGTTCTTTTTCTAAAGCTTCATCATACACTTGTAGTAGTATTGCGGTAAGAAGATTTGCAAAGTGTTTATAGAATTCTCCTGTTAGCCCATCTGAGCTGGTGCTTTTGAAGTAGGGAGTTCTTTGATCGCCTCAAGGATTTCTTCAAGGGTAATGGGTGCATTAAGTGGTTCCCTAAGTCCTGCATCCATCCAGTACAGCTCAATTGAATCTAGATAGTGCTTCAGTTCTAGAGGATCTGCTGTGACGTATGAGTCGTATAGTTTCTGGTAGTATTGCCGGAATGTTTTGACAATTTCTTCGGATTCGTAGACGGGTCTGCCCACGTGGTCCTTGATCGATTCAACCACTGTAGGTTTTCTGTCAGCAGAAATAAGCCTGGCTAAGAGCGAGCCAGGCTTTTGCCCCTCTCCATATTGTTGGATTCGGTAGTTGTTAGTCAGGAATTTAATTTCCCTCTCGGCGGCTGCCCTGAATGTCCCCAACTCCTCTTTTTACTTTATGAGTTTGAGGGTCGTCTGCAAGAGTGAGTGAATGTTCAAGATCTTTGAGCCGTGTCTCGCTTGAGTCCAGTTCTCTCCGTATTAGCATAAGAATGCCATTTTCCTTAGTTAAGCAGACCCCTCTTGTGTAGCACTTAAGGGTCTCCCAAAGCGTCCCTTCTAAGGCCACTGAACCCTGATTGGTCTCTATGAAGGATGTTAGTTCTTCCGACAGTTCATCTGTGAAAACATGATCTTGTAATGCTCTAGTCTTGAATCTCCATTGAGGTCTGGCATTAGTTGTTCGAGTTGAAATGTATTCCAGGGTCACGGCCGAGTGATCAGAGAGGGATCTGGGAAGAATCTGGCAGTCACCCCATTGTGAGTGAGCTTCTTTTGACACCAGGAGATAGTCCAATCTTGATCTCGATTTGTGGACCCAGGAGAAGAAGGTATAATCGCGGGTGTACTGATGTTTTTCTCTCCATATATCTGTGAGATGATATGCTCTACATATTTCTTTAACTTGTTGGCTCGCTTTGGAGCATGGGAGTCTGTTGCTATGTGATTTGTCTTTATTGGGATCAAGAGGTGTATTAAGATCACCTCCCCATATGATCGTGGACCGTCGTCCTGTTTCTAGATGTGTTGTTACCCAGTCAAAATTGTTGGTGCCATCTACATTAGGTCCATATGAGTTCACAAGAAGTATTTCTGGTCCGTTGACCATTCCATGCACTATTATGGATCTTCCTTCTGAGTCTTTCTGTGTTGAGATAAGTTTGAAATGTATCATTTTACTAATCAGGATCGCTACCCCTCTAGCGTAGGACGAGAAGGATGCAAAGTATCTATGGCATCCCCAGACTTTGGCCCAGTGATTCTCATAGGAGGGTTGCAAATGTGTTTCTTGGATAAGGGTTATGTCGACTTTGTGGCGGCGCATGTATTGCGTCATCTGCCGCACTTTGGCTGGTCGATTGCCGCCTTTGATATTCCACGTAGCTACTTTAAACTTGCAATCACTATGGTTCTGTGTTTACTGGATTTAAGGCGGGCCTTCCAGCTCCCAGTCCCGTGGAGTCGACCAGGTATCTGACTTGAGAGTTTTGATGGGGAGGCGCGGGGTGGGGCCTTGTGCGGGCCGGTATGGCCACAGCTGGGACATGTATAGGGTGGTGGGCTTCTCTTGGCTTGACATCAGACAACATAAACAACTGGATCCCTCCCAACACACGAGCAACCCCCAACTTGCTCGTTTCTCTTTTTCCCTTCCATTAACCTTAACTGGTGAATGTTAACTTTGCTGTGCAAGGGGCCCTGGGAGCCTCCCAAGGTGCGCAGCCCTGCGGCCTTAATTTCAGTTTGTGTGTTCCGCTGGGACTGTTAGCGAGTGTTTGAGATTTTGCATTATCCGATGGTTATCTATGGCGGATTTGTTTGGGATCTGTCTCTCTGGGGGCGTGGTTGGTTAGCCGGTACGCTGCATCCAGCTTGGTCAAGATATGAATTGGCTTCTTTGGCTGTTTGAAAGAATTGGAGTCTTCCATTATGTTGTATCTTTAGTCGTGCCGGGAAGAGATTTGAGTATGTTATCTGGTTGTCTCTGAGCCTTTGCTTAATATTCATAAAGGAACTTCTTTGGGCTTGTACTGTGGACGAACAGTATGGGTAGAAATGAATTTGATCCCCACCGAGTTGCAGGTTCCCCTTTTCTCTAGCGATGCAAAGTATTGTGTCGCGATCCCGGTAATTGGGCAACTTTGCAATAATTGGGCGAGCCGGGGCTCTGGGAATGGGTTTTGTTGTTGGGATCCTGTGAGCTCTTTCTATTACAAACATGCTTGAGAAGGCTTCGGACCCGAAGAGTTTGATACACATTTCATCTACGTACTCTTCCATTTTTGCCTGCGGTTGGTGTTCTCTCACTCCAACGATCCTAATGTTGTTTCTCCTTGATCGGCCCTCCAAATCTGCACTCTGCGCATTAGCCTCTTTCATTTGTGCCTCTAGTGATGTCACTCTGGCTATCATGCTTGCTGCGCCATCATCTAAGTCAGAAACGCGTTGTTCTACCTCTTGTTGGCGATCGGTGTGGTTATCCTGCCTGTGTTGGAGCTGGTCGACTTTGGAGGAGAGGCCGTCCATTTTGTGGTTGAGGTTCCCTATTCTGGTTTTTAGGTCGAGAAGGAGCTCTCTAATCTCTGTGGAGTGGGAGCTGTCTTCTTCTCGGTTTATATCACTTGACGAGGGGTCTTGTTCGTTGTTCAGTCGGGGTGTTTTCAGAGCCGAGCCTATTTCGAAATTCAGTTTCCTTTGGGATTTATCTGTTTTCCCCATTTTCCTTTTATGGATGTGGCTGGTCTCGTGAGCTAGTATTTCGGGCGAGGATTTGTAGTGTTTGACCTCGCGCCTGTCGCTAAGCTTTGAAGCATGCATAGCTGTGATTTTGAGGCTTTTTGCGCTTGTTTCCTTTATCGCCCTCAGGGAAACACTTTAACGGTCGGAGGGTCTTGCTGGATGCGATGTTGAGGGTCTAATCAGCGCCTTTTGGAGAGTTCCGGTGGTCAGTGCTGTGGGTTATAGCGGCCAGGGAGGTGACGTTTGAATGTTCGCTGGGTCTGCGCGTAAGCGAGAGACTCTGCGAAGGTAGGATGTTGTGCGCTTGTCTAATTTATTCTATTGCTGGTTTGCATGCGCTATATCTGGGCTCCGGGGATTGCTTCAAGGTGGAGGGAGCTGCTGCGTTATTCCGTCCACCGGACTTCCCTCGCTGGCACCTGAAGAGCACTCTTGGTATGTCGGGACTCCGCCATGAAGATTGTCTTTGAACTTGGCCCTGCAAAGTATTGTCTCTGGAATATAAGGGAGTACAAGCACGCATTATCGTCATTCTAGGATTCCAAGCTAAACTCTATTTCCATCCTTAAATCACGTGACAGCAGATCAAGATTTGGTTCATTTTGCAGCATCTAAATGTCTTAAATGAATACAATCTGGCACGGTTGGTGTTCTTTCTTTGAACTTAACAAGGGATGATTGAGCGTATCACGTTCACTGCCTTCAAGAATAGATAACCAGTCTTGACTGCTTCAGCTTTGGTGCCAGGCATCCTCGCCATTCGTGTCCATGATCTCAGATAATTCTTTGCTGCAACACAGTTCTCAGCCTTTCCTCTCCATGGGTCCGGGCTTACACAATTCATGACACCAATGTCCAGCTTCTATACAATGGTGGCTCAGCCTGCAGTCTATTCACTACATATAGCCAGCTTCTATGATCACTAAGTCTACTTGCGTTACAGCATCTGTACAGTTATTGAACAGCTTGCATTTTCTGCAGTGCATCACACACGTGCAATCTTCTCCTCGTATAGGAAAGTTTTCTTGATCCTTAACTTCCTCATCAGTTTCAATAAGGTCCATGCATTGTCTTCAGCCAGTATTCTCAGGGTGTCGTGCTAATGTTCTGTGAAGTCACCAGGTCCTCTATGCTCTTTTTCATATTCCTTCAGGGAGATCCTCCCTCATATTGTCGTCTCTTCAGGGATACATTTGATAGGGATTTCGCAGAGGTTACCTTCTTTCGAATATTCGCCTTGGGATGGTCACAACTGATGGTGTTAAGCATGGCACATCCTCAGATTTCCAACATACCAGAGGTAGGGGGGCGGGACTTCCTGCCGAGACATTCAGCTGCTCCACTACACTCCCCCCTCTGGTCGATTAATCTACCACCTCTTCACCAGCTTCCACATCTTGATATTTTCTCATGAAGAAATGCTTCTTCAGAGTCCAGATCTTCATCACCCCCTTCAGGGAGCTGGCTGACTTAACATGTTTGTCCACACTACAGGTCATGTAGCGGCACTGTCCATTCGGATTACAATAGACCCATCATCCCACATACTTATGATTCTTTGGAAACAGGAACTTTGTTCCTTCAGGTGCTAAAATGTTGGCCTCTATGTATTTTCTGACATCTTCATGAGTCAATTTCTTGTGTCTAAACCCTGACTCAACATAAATCATGATCTTCATTCCTACTGCTTTCTTTTCTTTCTTCTTGCATTGGGCAATTATTATCTTGATCACACAGAATCCAAAGATCACCATGAGCAATAGTGCACCAATAAACTTGAAGATGTTTGCCATCCACTACAGAATCCATGAGAATATGGAAGCAAACTAACTGTCATCTAATAATGTCCTCTGTCTCGTCTTCCATCTTGTTATTCAGGTTTGTCAACAGTGTTTTGGCCTCTGTCAAAGTCCCATTCTCATCATTGTGAGAAGGTATGAACATGCAACATGATAGACTAATTTTGGTGAAAACTCCTCTTTCCATCGCTGTTATCATGTTAATGGCATATCTTTTCTACAGGGTCATCAGTCGTACGGCCCTGAATTCTTCCTTGATAGCATTGAATCCCTTTATGGTGGTGTTGATTGTCTGCCGAAGCTCCCATATGGTAATTTGCAAGCATTTGGCATTGGCCATCATCTGGATCCCTGAAGATAGTCGTACATACTGAAGCAGTTGTGCTGAACAACCTGTGCTCATAAACAATGGCATCATATGCTTCTATTGATTTGGCTGAGTAGTAATTCCCTCTTCTGGCCCGATTGTGAAATTCAAGCAATCTTCTCTTCCTCAAATGGGCATCTACTTTTGGGAATTCTCCAATGTTCAGGTCACTCTGGTTAATCGCTAATGCTGCAACATGAATGAGCACCAAGGAGCACATCCTCCCCGATCCTTGGGCAGCTTCATGTAGGACCCAGGCCCACAAGCCCAATATCGATGCATCAGGACAGCTGTCCCTGCTCCCATTCTTGAAATGTCAACTGAAGTTTTGCAGCCTATGTTATCTCCCACATGATTCTTTTCTTCTCTTCGGAAGCACAGTGTTGCATTCAACAATGGAATCACAACCATTGGACCTGATTCATCTTCCACCCATATCAGCAGTTTGGCATGCTTAGCCCATGACTTTAAATACCCATCATTTACTCTGCACCTATGCACATATTCTGACTTCAGTAGATGAGCTGCACAGGATATCAGTCCTCCATCCCCTCCCTTCTTGGATTTCACTTGTCCATAGACTAAGACTTGTGTTTGTTCCCAAAATCCTTTTTATCTAGCTATCTCTGGTATATCAGGGCATTCCATTATCTTTATGCCCTTCATGCCTCATTACGACTCAGGCGGTAAGGGGTTTACGGCAGCGTAAACAGCGCCGACCCTTACCGCCTGATTCCGAGGTCCCTTAGTGTCATGGCGGATTTAGCAGGTGTTAAAATCCATGGCACTATGGGACCATGTTGTTAATTACGCCACCGTAATTTACGGTGGCGTAATTAACGCCTTCCCCACTCCCATTATGCCCTATGGGGCAAAAATGGGAATGGGGAAGGGTAAATGGGGATTGGGGACTTACCGCCCCGCCGACCTCGGAATGGGGCGGTAAGTCCGCCAACCACCATGGCGTAAACATGGTTTACGCCATGGTGGTAAAGGTACGACACAGGCGGTAACTTACCGCCTGGGTCGTAATGAGGCTGTCCATCTACAGAATACACAAGCATCTTGCTCTCCCATCTGGGTTGTTTTTCCATCTCTGAAGTCTTGATATAATCCTCCTGGAACGGAAACAACCATTTCGATCTCCACCGCAAAGTTGTCCAACTTCCTTGAAATTGTCCTCTGGTCATACATCCTGTAAGAAGAACAAGGCACCTGGCATCTTGTGTTGGAACTTCTCTGGAGATTAAAGCTTGAACTGTATCCATGGCATAGGGTATGAGGGAGTAGACATAGCAACTCGCCTTAGATGTTCTATCTCCCACCTTTCTCATGTGCTGATACCACATGTTATTACCCAAGTGTGCTGCATTGTCTAGATAGGTATTTATCCCCTTATTATCTTCCTCTGCATTTCTCTTGTGTCTCCCAAATTCAAAAGTTGTGTAATACTCATGTAGCAAATGAAAGACAGTTCTCACAGTGGAAAGAACCATTCATGACCCTATCTTAATGGAAGTTAGCAAATCAATAGTAGTTCTCGTAGTGGAGAGAACCATAGTGGTCTATGCCTCAGTGGAAGTACTAATGCAATAGAGACTGTGAAAAGTGAGAAACAGAAAAACAAAAGGTCTAATCTTGCAGGCATATAATAAGCACCAAAAGATTGGCATCCATCTTTGTGCCATCCTGATACCCGTTGCCCTTATTCATTCTCTAGAACCGTGCAAGCTTCCAAATATCTAATTTTTAATACATCAATTCTTTTACACCTGTAATTGTAAAAATGTGCTCAATTATCACAATTAGGAGCTTTCTGATCACAGGGCCATTGCTAGCATCCTGTAAAAAAGTGTGAATATCAATGTCTCTTCTGACAAGAGCACGATAAGCTTGAAGTAGAAACATAAAAACAGCAAGCACAAGCCGATGCACATCACTGTCAGTAAGTACCATATGTTTAACTGCTTAGAACAGATATGCAGCACAAAATGAATCTGGATACTGATTTCGTTTCCAATTTATGATCAACAACTGACATTTAGGCATACCTTTTATACGTCAGTATATTTCTAAAGTTCTTTTTTCAAGATTCCTGAGATTATCTGTAAGTCTTTGCACTCGTACTAATATATATATATACAGAGTGTCCGTTCGAATCACAGTTCAAATGCAAGATCTGCATCATTCACAAGTCGTTGCTTTATCGTCCTTCTGCTTCGTCATTGATTGAGTCCGCACACGCTGAAATTCTTTCTGTCTTGCTTCTGGATCGGCAACGGTGGGAGGGAAAATCTCACCTTTGTAGACTTTCATGTCACCTAAGTGAAGCCAAGCTTGTCTCCCTTGGACCTTCACAGCTGAAAGGGTTATATTTTCAATGCAAAAGGGGCCATTAAAGTGTGGCTCATGCCACTTGCAGGTAAAGTTCTTAATGAAGACTAGATCACCAACATACAACTTGGGTGCCAATAAAAGTTCAGTTGTGCTGGTTGTTGAATTGTCTTCATCTGTGTTCTTAGACCAACCCCCCTGGTGCTTGAATTGATTTGAAATGAGAGAGATGCTGGAGGTCATACATGTCACATAGTCATGCAGTTCATCACCTAAAGTGTTAGGTACGCTTTGGGCACCACCTCTAATCCTAGATGGAGGTGTAAGAGGTGTGCTCATTCGCCGCCCTGTCACTAACTCGTGAGGGCTGAGGTGATCGTCTGAACCTGGCTGATTTCAAAGGTCATATAAAGCTAAGTGTAGGAAATATAGCCATCCATTCTTCGAAGTCAATGTAATCTTGCCAATCCTTTCTTTAAGGAGGCCCTTGAGTCTCTCACGTGTCCCGTTCGCTTGTGGGTGATAAGCAGAAGAAAACGTGTGTTTAATATTCAATAGAAGTCCTATCTGTTCAAATTCCTCATTAACAAAATGTGGCCCATTGTTGGATATCATCACTTCACACACACCCCCCTTCTCGGAAAGATGTCGTGCACTAAAAACTCACTGCTTAAATGGCATGGGGGTGTGTTCACGGACCTGCCTCGATCCACCTAGAAAAGGGACACACCACCACTAATAGATACCTATATCCATTACACACAACTGCAAGCATATCAACATAGTTAATATGTAATTGCTGAAAATGAACTTGCTGTCGAGGTATTACCCCTCTAATTGTTCTCAGTGTATGCCCAGCAGTAAACTTTTGACACACAATGCAGTTCACCATAAAGAGTGCAACGTGTTCCAACAAATTCGGAATGTACCAGTCTTCCGCAATCATTGCAGCAAGACTTTCCCTAGTTACATGCGTGGGGTAATGCAGCTGTTCAAGCGCGACCTTTAATAACGCTCTGGCATCACCGGCTTTCCAATGCTATCTTGTCGCCATAATGCTTCAGTGGGGATAAAGAACATCCCTTCATTTCCATAATTCTTGCTCTTCCTGCGGTGCACTCCCTTGAATCTCCATTAATTGGGTCTTCGACAATTTATTAAACACTTCTTTTACAGTACAATGGTTTTAACTACTTTTTCTTTAATACTCTCAGTATCAAAACTCAAAATATTTTGGGAAAATGTAACCAATTTATGCTTCTACGTCTGCGGCTTTTTTCCTGTAAGAGATCTAATCTATTTGCTTTGTATGAGCTTTGTATTTAATAACAGCTATGGGCACTGGGAGTTTTAGTACCTTAATAAGCCTGTCCAATAAGAATGCGTGCTGCACTGGAGTGCCATCCGCATGGAGTCAGCCCCTCCTTTTCCAATGTGCCAGCCCTGTGTGTACAGTTGACGTAAAGTAGGCAGAGTCACTGTACACCGTCACTTCCTCGCCTTTGTGTTTTTTGAGCGTGACAATGAGCGCTTCTAATTCTTCTGCTTGTGCTGAATAAAATGAAACGGTAGCCAGTCATGCACATGATCTCCTTAGCAATAAGGATGGCAGGATTCAAAGTTTTAGATCTAGCAATTTTAATCATTGGGTTCGAAATCATTACCTCATAAGCTGAAGCTCTTTGGGATGTCAATGTGCCTTTGGGTTTCTCTAAAATGGCAAACAGACCATGCTCCACGAAGTGGGCCATAGACCAGCCCATAACAATACGTGTGGACTTCTCTATTGCGAATGCGGCGGCTGCCAATGACTGTTCACAAGGAAAGTGTCCTCTCATAGCTTGGTCTAAAATCCCACTGTAATATGCTAAAGGCTTATACCCCAATGTAGTCCTCTGTGTAAGTATTGCTGTCATGACTGTCCCATTTGTGTGGATAAACAGATCAGCGTACTTGGGAATTCCTAAATCAGGAGCTGTACACATTGTCTTTTTCAACTCCTCAAACCCTTCCTCCATTTCCTCAGTCCATTCTATTTTCACTTTATCCACTTGTGCTTTCTTCAACACTTGTAACATGGGTCTTGTGTATGAACTGTAACCAAACAACCAGGTTCTAACATAGTTGCATAGCCCCAACAACTGTTGCATCTGTTTCACTGTATTTGGCTTCAAGGTTTTCATAATCAACTGCCCTATATATAACACCTCTTCTTGGCAGTATTGTAACTTGTCCTTGTCTACATTGTATCGCCTTTCTGCTCAAATAGTCATCAACTGAATAGAATCTTGTCTGCTCTCATCTTCCGTGGTGCTACAAATTACAATGTCATCTACATACTGTATCTCTGCACTCTTAAGATCAATATTGCCCGGATCCATCTTTAGCACTCTGTTAAAGATTGAATGGGACTCACAGTAGCCCTAGGTCAAACATGTATGTTTCAGTCAAGTTTGGTGGAATGTAAGGGAAGGCAAGTCTTGTGAATGTCAAGCTTCCACTGGGATACTGGGATACTGGGATACTGCATAGTATCGTCACTGGGTTAGGAACTAAAGGAAACACTGCCTCTACAATCTGGCTAATCAGGCTCATATCTTGTATAAATCTCCACCACTCTCCCTTTGATGCTTTGATCACATACTCCACAGTGTTACACAACGATTCTGATGGCACCAGAATCCCTTGTTTCATTAGTGCTGAAATAATCTGAAATATACCTTTATCAGCCTCTCAAGACACAGAGTACTGTCTTGCTCGAGGTAAAATCACCCCTGGCTTCAGCTTTATTTCAGCTTCCCCTCTTCCCTTCACTAGACCTAAGTCATAAGGGCCTGCGGTCCACAGGACACTTTGCACCATCTCCATGTCTTCTTGAAAAAAATACTGGATGCTACCATATTATTGCCATTCACTGTGGGCCTTCTCTTTTCTCTATTCTTATATAATATGCATGCTCATAATGAACACTACTTCATCGTCTGTTTGGTCTTCCCTGAACATTTTGTCATCAGTAATGTCAATCAATCCATACCCTTCCTCAAAAGCTATTACTTCTCTACATGGTCTACCCTCATCGTCTACTCCTTCCAGCATTGCCATTTCCCTTCGTACTATGGCTGCTTTTAGTTCTATAGTGATAGTCTGTCCCCCCTCTTTGTCCATGGGTATTCGTGGTCCAAACAAAAACTCATCAGGTATCCTCTGCATTTTTCCCACTAAGCCAGGCAGTCATGTTAGTAGAACGCTCACTCCATGTAGAAAAACCTCTGGATCGACTGGAACACCTTCAGAGACATTTTCCCTGTGTACTCCAATATAAACTAACCCACATTTAAATAGTCTATTCCTGGAGCCGAGCACAGTATCCCTTGATCATTAAATCATCATGTTAAGTTTGCCATCAAATCTCTTCCCAAAATATTAGCCAGAGTCTTTTGTGAATATAACAAAGGAACAGACATGTCACTCTCTCCTATAGAGACTGGTAATTCATCAGTAAAAGGAATTCAACTTGTATCTCAAGAGAACACTTGAGATGTGATATGATAGGTTATTTATAACGCGCTTAATACCCACAGGTTTCTAAGCGCAGACCCGGGGTTCGAACCTGTGGTGCTCTGTGTCGTATCGCTTCCAAGGTGAGCACATTGCCCATGAGCTATCCTCCCGAGACTGATCAATCATGGCAATTCCTGACACTGGATATTTTCCTTCTCGTATACATGAACAAGTAGCCCTAGTGTCTACTAGAAAAGAAAAGGATTTGCCTCCTATTGTCACATCATTCCTTGATTCCTCTTGGTGGTTTGGTATCACAGATAGTACTGAACACATCAAGTCACCCTGTGAGCAGTCCTATTGTGGGTACAGACTCAACTCTGTCCCTATGAAAGGATTCTGTCCTACCACAGTGGCACCTTCTATTCTCGATGTCAGAACATGCCTTGTGTTTGCATACTGCTGTGTCTGCATAGGGGATTGTTGAGGCTGCCCTTGTGCGATATTCATTTGCACTTGCTCTTGCTGCTGTACCTGCTGTACTCGCAGCACTTGTATCTGATACAGTATCTGATCTTGGGAAAACCCTTTCCTAGATTGTGTGCCATATAGTGGAGGATAAGCTGTCCCCCCTCTTGAGAATTGGCCATTCTGTACATTGCCTTGGTGCCCACATACACGTGCAATGTGCCCTGTCATCCCACAAATCCAACATATTGGGGGTGCCCATTTGACCAGTCCCCTCTGGTTAAATCCTCCCTGGGTAAAAATAAAAATAATAAATAGGCATTTATATAGCGCTACGAACCCTCAGGTATCTGAGCGCTGCTTATTATTACCCATGGTGTGTGGTGCTCATTTATCGATCTCGGAAGGATGAAAGGCTGAGTTTGACCACGCCAGGATTCAAACCTGCCTAAGCAAGCTATAAGCGCTCTACTCGCTGTGCCAATTGACCGGCTAGTCTGGGTCTCATTCTTTGTATTCTGAAACCCACCTTGATTATTTTGAAATCCTCCTCTTCCTCTATAGCCCATACCTCTGCCTCATGGCACAAACCCATATCCACCTTGGTCCATCGGGTGCTGATTATTCACCTGTGATGTACCCGCTGCTTCCTGCATTCCCAATCCTTCTCAGCTAGTCAATACAGCCACTTCTATGGCAAAGTTTGCCAATTTTTCTTGAACTAGCTTGGCTTCTCCGATTTTCCTAGTTTCATCATTCTTCTTCTTCCTCTCTTGTAATAGCCGACAGCGATGCACCATCATCAACTGTATCTCAGCCCATAGCTCCGCTTCCATTTCCACTTGTTTCTTCCTCTGCCTCTGTACTGGCTAAGGCAACCCCTGGCATAAAATGTGGTAAAATAATGACACTGTTTTTTTTCCCACAGCTCGCGAGTTTCAAGTTGCCATTTCTCTTGAATGTCCAGAATGTAAGCAATAGGTTCATCATCTTCCTTCATCTTACGTTTCATAATTGCATCCATATCTGATATGTCAGCATACTGTTCCCTGATAGCCCTCCACACGTCTGCTTTGCAATTATTAAATGGCGCTCCGTCATGCGATGTGTTTTGTGCTGTCACACTTGAATACCCTGCTCTCATCCATATGTCTTCAGCTCGTTCCTGAAGAATATCTGCCAGAAGACCCTTAATGTCCCCTATCGCCAGCGTGTTTCCTCCTTTCATTTTGTCTAACTTGTAATATACATTTCCCAGCACACAAAGTCAAACTCGGGAGCTTTCACCTTAAATTATCCTTGTCCATCTGTGGCCAGAGAATATACTGTGGTCTTGCTCCCCCTTTTTCCAATTAGAGAAACTGTTTAAACCCTAACCCACAGTCGGCTTCCATTGTTAGTCCATCCATGAAATGATATGATATGGCATTTGTAACGCGCTTATACACACATGTTTCTAGGCGTGACGAGGCAGGGAGGGGGAACAAGGGGAAGACAGACAGCGATCCTACTAGGCCAGGTGTCAGTCAGATTGTGCAAGTGCAAGTGTAGAAGGAAGGGAAAATTGCAAGGGGAAAGGGAGGGGGGAAAGTGCAGTACAGGGTAAGTAGAATACAAAATAAATAATAGGGCCAGCTGGTGGCAAGTGCAAGGTAAGTGCAGACAAGTGCTGGGAAGGGGGGCTGTAGGGATACAGAGACAGTCCTGCGGTGCAGGGGTTGCCAGGGAGGCAGTGCAAGTGGAGAGTGGCTGGGCCAAGGACCGGGATCGGTGAGAGTGGCCCAGTTGCAGGTTCAGTGCAGTTTTAGTCAAGAATTTAGCAGGGGAGAGGGGGAGAGAAAGCAGAAGCAAAGAGGAAGGTTTTGAGGTGCTTCCGGAACCAGAGATGGTTCTCCTCAAGTTTCAGGGAGGCAGGAAGGCTGTTCCAGAGGATGGCCCCTGCCGCGGAGAGAGATCTAGCCCCAGCTCGTTGCTTGGAGAAGCGGCTGATCCTCAGGGTGTTGGAGACGTATGAGCGAAGAGCTCAAGAATGAAGATATTTAGGAAGAGAGAGTTGAAGGTATTTAGGTCCCAGGCCCCAGAAGGCCTTGTGGACAATGCAGAGGATTTTGAACTTAATCCTCGCAGCCACTGGGAGCCAGTGTAGAGATTTCAATCCTGGAGAGATACGGTCCCTGGGCTTGAGGCCAAGGACAAGTCTCGCAGTCCTGTTCTGGATGAGTTGCAGAGGGCGGAGAGTAGAGGCAGGCAGATTTAGATAGAGGCTGTTACAGTAGTCCATCTTTGAGAGAACCAGGGCTCGGGAGACAGTTAGCTTCTGGGGGAAGGAGAGGAAAGGAAGAATACCTCTGAGTAGTGTGACTTCTTAGAGACGTCAGATATGTGAGGAGAGAAGGAGAGTGTGGAGTCGAAGATGACCCCGAGGTTTTTTGCCTTGCAGGTAGGAGCAGGAAGAGGGCCAAGAGAGGCCAGCCAGAGAGCTGCAGGGAAGGAGGGAGTGGGTGTGCCAATGAGTAGAATCTCAGTCTTACTGGCATTAAGGCAGAGGTCATTGGCGGCACACCATTCCTGGTTAGCAGACAGACAGTCAGAGATGAGGGAAGGAGAGGAGGAGGCAGAGGGTAGCCTGAAAATGAGCTGGGTATCATCTGCATAGCACTGAAAGTTGGGGAAGAGAGCGGCGATGCGGTGGGCAAGGAGTGCCAGATACTGGTTGAAAAGCCAGGGAGAGAGATTAGATCCCTGGGGGACACCACAGGTAGAGAAAACGTTGTCAGAGAGGAAGGACCCCAGTTAGACTTGGGAGGGTCGATTGGAGAGGAAGGAGGTCAGCCACACCAGAGCCTGACCAGTGATACCCAGGTTATCACGAGACGGTGGAGCAGAATGGCATGGTTGACAGTATCAAAGGCAGAAGAGAGATCGAGCAGAATGAGAACACACAGAGTGTTGGAGTCAAGGTTCGAGAACAGGTCCTCACGGATGTTCAGGAGAGCAGTTTCTGTGCCTCTGGCAGCTCTGAAGCCAGATTGATGGTCATGAAGACTACCAACAGATTCAGCATGGAGATTAAGCTGGGAGATGGCCAGTTTCTCCAAGAGCTTGCCCAGGAAGGGAGTGATGGAGATTGGGCAATAGTTAGCCTGGCAGGAGGGGTCGGAAGAGGGTTTCTTAAGAAGAGAGTGCACAAGGGAGTGCTTAAGGGGGGATGGGAAGACTCCAGAGGCGAAGGAGTGGTTGCAAAAGTCAGCCAGGGCAGGAGCCAGGGAGTCGATGTGGTCCTTGATAGTTTTGGAGGAGCTGTAGAAGGGCCAGAGAAAGAGCAGGGAAAAGAGGGAGGGAGGTAATAGGAGGAGAGTGAGGACAGGATGTCCTGAGTTTTAGAGATGAAGTGAGAGGCCAGTGATGTGCTGTGGGCCTGGGAGTGGACAGGAGAGGTAGAGAATGCAGAAGGGTTGGCAAGCTCCTTGCAGATTTTAAAGAGTTTGGCCGAATTGTTTGATGCCGCAGAGATGCGGGCTTGGTTAAGGGCTCTCTTCTTGGTGAGTACGGAGAGACGGTATTGCCTTTGGAGCAGGCGGCAGGCTAGTTTGTCAGAGGATGAACATGAAGCACGCCATTTTTTCTCTGCCACCCTGCACTTGAGTTTGTCAAGGACAATCGGCCCTGCCCGTCTCCTCATCGGTAGCGATCTTAACCTGCTCACATATGGCAGCGATTCTCCCTTCTCACTATACGATCGTCCTCAGGGACGTTCTGGATAAGCTATAGGATCTGGAATCCTGTCCTTAGGTTGTTCCAGATCTGACCATCTTGCTCCTTTTTCCATTTGCAGTCTTCCTTCAGGTAGTGTCGAAGATCTACACTGAGGTGCCAGCAGAGGATGACGTTCGAGAAGAGGACCTTCTCGTGTGGTGGAACCATACAGTCACCAACTCGCTGCAACATTCAAAAAAAAGTTTCAGCACGCATTGTGATGGCTTGTGCTTGACTCCCGATTGGCTTTAAATGAGGCAGAACTGTGCTGTACCCCAAGGTACACAGCAGCACCACATCCCCCACAAACAAGGATGAAGGTTTTATCGTCTTTGTGCCTTCAAAAAACATTTTCCACCTTGGAACACTATTTGCAGTATAGGCGCATTATAAATACCCAATAAATAAATACAATAAATTGAAGGCGTCTATTGGTCACCACCAACAGGTCACAAAAACCTGTAAAATAACGGGGCAGAATCCCAAATATACAGAACACTACAAAGGAATAGTTAAGTGATTATAGTAGATGATGAGGTAAATACCAGGGGGGAAATGTTGCACTCTACTGTAACCGCAATTGAATGGTTGATTAGCATAAAGACATGATTTACATACATTTTATGACTATGCTTACACGTATAAGAGAAATTGATGTTAAAATATTGATTGCATGGCTATGTTGGTTGATGCACAGCAATTTAGCGTGTACAATATGTTAATTGTCTGAAACCAAGTGCTATGTACACAGCAATTTCCGTGCAAAAGTGAACACCTTGGGGTTCCTTGGACATTCTGGATAATTAGGGATATAGAGATGACATTGCAGCAGAACTCGCCAGTTTCAAATTCGTTGAATTTTTTTAGCTGAATTTGGCAGAAAATATATGTGGGTGGTGGGTAAGGTGATAATAAAGAAAGGTGTAGTTTGGGGCAGGGATGAGGGGGCCTCCCCCGCATATATTTGCAGCCAAAGGTAAAAAAGAAAATAAAATTGCCCAAATCACATAGAACCGACAATTACACTGTGCATGGCACCTTTCTACACGATGCCACAGGTCTGGCAAACTGGGCGACTGAAGGGCATTAGGCATGCATCCTCCCCAGGTACAATGGGTACGGCAAACTGGACAATTACAGCACAAGGGATACACTTCATGGACAATTCAGCACAATCAGCGCTTACCAAGTTTATGGTAGGCTGGGTAAGAGTCCATAGAGCTCAATTCTCCAAGTGTTAACGGCATTGCTGGATAGAGCAAGTATAAGCACTAAATCTCTACAATGTAGTCATCTTTTCAAGATGGATACATATGTGTGCACTGTTATGATTTTGCTGCTTTGTAATGCCGATGGGAAAGAGCAAAGTTCGATCCCTTTGTCCACTTGGGCATCTTCCACCAGGTCAACAGGGTCACGAGTGCTCTGATTATTTCATGATGTTCTATGTACTGTTCCTGGTTATGCAAGAGGGAAGGATGCCTCTCCCCTCACAGAACCCCGACTATGTCATGGAGGGAGTTGGCGATTAGCAGCAATTGCTGTGGGAGAGAGACCTAAGACAGAAAGAAAGAGCTGGAATGGATGACTGTTGGCTACTCAACCACTTTACCTTCTTATGATGATGTCTAATTCTGAATAAACAGCCGAAGGAGGAAATTAGTTCTATGTGCCTAAAGCGCGTGCAACCTGACATCTCAGGCTTTTCATGAATGCAACATATATGCGCTTTGCATTAAAGTGAGCTGATACAAGCTGTGTGTGCATCGACAGCATCAGGGCTTGACCACTACATCAAATAAAGATAGCACACATTAATCCACAAAACAAGCGTTTTACTTTGCTTTTTTTCTCTATGTTGCCATAACAATCTGACTTCAGAAGACTGGACATAGAAAGTGTCAGACCAGATGATTCCTCCGCCTCCTGCCTAGTGTATTAAACTAGCAAATCGCCCTGTAAGAGCATACTGAAGAACCTCCACACAGAAATGATGAAGGACTGAAACATGTTGTGCTTTATGATTAAAACAATGAGTCAAATCACACTAACAGGATTTATTTTTTAAGTGAATTGTCCTTGTTTGCTTTTGCCATTTGTATGTATTGTCAAAATTGTTCCGTTTTCTAATTGATTTGCTCGTGCCTTTTTCTATCTAAACATAACTGATTTTCACCCTAGAAGCACTTAATTGTATTTGGTTATTTATAACCTGCTTAATACCCACAGGTTTCTAAGCACGTACCCGGGATCGAACCTGTGTTGCTCTTTGTTGTTTTGCTTCCAAGGTGAGCGTGTTGCCCCTCAGCTATCCTCCTGAGAAGTGAAGTTAGTCGTCAAGGCACAAAGGTAATTTGGTAATGATAAGAGAAGGATCCTCTGGGATAACTGAAGATTGTTGCATGAAAAAAAAGAAATTAGTTACTAACAAGAAAATAGAAACTAGAAAGGAAAATTAAAGACATTAGTTTGCTCTAATAACTCAGGCTTTTCGCAATTTTCGTAGCTGTGAGGGTCTGAGCCTCTGTTATATCCCTTGATGGTAATAAGGCAAGGTGTTGCCACGTGAATCGGATTTCAGTATTTTGGCAAAATTCTCCTGGCTTCATCCAGCCCTCTCCTTGAACGCAAGACACAGCAATTCCTCTAAACCAAAAGGGCAGCTTTTAAATGCTTTTTTTGTGAAACTGGTTAAACTATTTCTTCACAAGATCTTTATCAAGATGTTTTTTCCCACCCAGTATACACATTTACTCCACATTTCAACAACTACAATATCTGATGTGTTAGAGGAAGCAAACGATCATAGCTTTAATGAGTCTCACTGGGCATGTATTGAAAATAATCAAATACCTCCCGTGTGCCTTAAAAGGAAACTGCAAATCCAGTGGCGGCTGGTGATTTTTTAAGTTTGTTGGATTTAAATATTTTAACCAATATGCATGAGCTTACGATTGTAGTATGGGAGCCTAAACCAAACAAGGGGAATTTTAGGGCGGTTCTCCCCTTCCCCCCGATAACTTTTTTACAATAATGGGTTAAAATGGTGCATTTTACAGCACACTTTCTATAAAAAATTGGGTCGAAACTTGTACTGTTTGTGATCAATTAGAACTCTTGAGTATATTCTAATAGATACAAGTCACCACCAATGTACATGAGCATTTCCCAATGCATTTTCATGATGGCTTTGTCCATACATGTCCATGCTGCCTGCACTAATATATCCCAGTATTCACATGCAAGTGCATAGTCATGTTTCCTTCGCGCAAAATTCCTATGATGATACCATAAGAAAATAAATCCATGCTAGCTCTGCAAACAAAAGCCAGTCTCACCAGGTACAAACATACGTCTGCTGTATTTGCCCGTAAAAATGCCATGCTCAGTACCTACAGACTTTCAGGTCGGTTGCACCATTATAGGCCAGTCTAGTCACATTGTATAACAAGTTGTTCTTTTTACCACTGATGCCCAGTACAGTAAGCAATGCCATGTCAAAACCAGTCCGGACATATTTTCTTGCTAAGACGTTGCCATTGTAAGAGTATCTGTTCAGACTGGCTGCACAAATATTGACAGTATGGCAAGGTACGTAAGAACACTTTCAATGTGTGGAATCAGAAAAAAATACAATATTACGGCTGTTACACCAAGCAAAGGAAAATACACCGACACGGGCTTGTAAAGATTCCCAGAATCTTTATTACAAAACTGAACAGTATTCAACAAAGTACACAAATAGCTATTTGGCCGTCAATATATCACAGAGACCACTAGCAGGGTTCAATGTGAGCAGTGAACAGAATTTCCTAACTGGACATCAACTCATTGATACAATTTGTAAAATGATGTCCAGCCCTCTTGCAGGTGAATTATACACTGGGCTAGGGTCGCGCCAGGTTCACTTTCCTAATTTACATATCTCGTGCATGTGGTTTACTTTTGAATATGTTTACTAACACACTTCATTATTCTTTAATTTAACATTTACACTCTTTATATGCTGTTTTAATACAGACCAAACAAATGTTTCACATATTATATTTGGATAGCATTACTGTTCTTGTATACTTGTAGTTTAACATTGCTAATTCAAGTAATCCCCTGCACCCGCGGTCAACAAAGGACAAGGTCTACATGACCCTAACATGTAGCCTGAAGGCAGGTTGACCATTAACTCTCCTACAGAGGTTGGAGAGGTTAAGGCAAGAACAAGGGCACACGAGACGGCCATTTTAGATTACAGGGTGACTTTGTACAAAAACCCCAAAATGGCGGTTCTAACCTAAAATGGAGGCTTGATTCAAGATGGCGGCTTACATCAATTTCTGAGGTCAAGACCTTGCCGTAGAGAGTTATTCGCGTACAATTTTAAGCAACTTGGCACAGGCCAATATACATACAAATCGTTCTAATAGGAGGCATAATTTAATATCCGGTTTGACAAATGTTGGCTTCATCCGTGATGCCCAGTAAAAAAATATAATGCCAAAGCCATTCTGGACACATGTTCTTACTTACTATGAACATATATTCCAGTCTGGCTTCATCGGGCACCGTTGCACCAATGTAAAGACACCCCTCCACAGTCACGTTGTCTTTCCAGTAATATTAATATTACTTCAATAATGAGAAAATACACTGTCATGTTGACTATGCCCATTATTCCAGAAACGATGTAAATATTACTGCAATAATGAACATAGACGTTGTTTTGCCCTTCATTTCAGTAAGTAATAATATTAGTTCAATACTGAGCAAAGGCACTATGTTCTTATCTTTGCCCAATAGTCCAGTAGTATTGTTAACATGGTGTTTCTTTGCCCATTATTTTACTGGAATAAACAACAAAGACAACACAAGTGTTCTGCAATGCCCTCTTTCAGCCCTTCACTCAGTGATGATTGACGAGTGAAGAAAATCACACATCACACACACAAAAACAAACATATGCACATACAGCGTACTATTCTCACACTCACCCACACATCGACACATTCACACTGCATTACCACACACAAACATTCTCTAACACACTGTCTGTCTCTTTCTCTCCCTCTCTCTCTCTCTCTCTCTCTCTCTCTCTCTCTCTCTCTCTCTCTCTCTCTCTCTCTCTCTCTCTCTATATATATATATATCACTTGTTTTCGGGCAGACATGGTGAAATCTTCCGCAGAGGCGCAATCTCAGCAGAAGAGGTAAAGAGCTTTCACCCTTTTTTTCCCGTCTCTTTTTCAGCCCATAAGAGAAATATGCAGAGGGATGGGTGAAGTCACATTTGTTTCCCTTCAGGGACTGGATTTTCAGAGCCCATACAGGGAATTAATGCAGTGTTATTATCAGGTTACATCACCCTAATGTATTTCATGGGGCTGCACCCGTGCAGGGCGTTCCTACCCTGGCCTCTGTGCAACCCTATTGAAGGCAATAGGTAGTGGGAATACCACCAGTCTTTCATGTTTGTACAAACATGTTTAGATTCTTTGCAAATGCATAGACTACATTTGCAATACGGGATGCAAACAAAAAATAGCATTCATTTCAGGTTACATCTGTGGAAGGGGGCCCATGGGGTCCATAAATTTAAAGGGTTGGGAGTGCCCTGGTGCCCCAATGGGAAGGCCACGGCTGTGTAAATCATCTCAATGCTCTATGACCTTAAATTGGAATTCGGCCTATGGCCTCCTTCCTCTACAGGGTCACACAACTCTTTGTTGACTTGCAATATCCTCAAAACATAGAGTAAAAGGTTCTTTATCCCATATATACTGCAATAGGCAAGTTAATAAACATATAATGTAGAAAAAAGAACAACCTTTAACTGCCTAGTATTGACAGCCCGAGTTGTCCATCATGATATCTTTCCAGCCAAGGACTAAGCCTGTAAAAACACCCTCCTCCAGCAGCCTCAACAGCCTCTGATGCTGTCACTGCTTTCTATTTCACAAAGGTGGGAGGAGGGGGAGTGGGTACAGGCATGACAAACTGAAAGTGCAAAAAACAAGTGCTCCAAAGCGCTCCAAGACAGGAGAGGTACATGGGATATAATCCTTCATTGAGTCTTGGAAATTTCAGAATGATATTCAGTAATAATTGTCATACTAGGCCTGACAACATTTCTGCTGATTCAAGTGCATAACAGGTATTTGAGGGGAGCGGGGAGGGTGGGTGGAGAGTGGGGGTGTACAGGCATGACAAACAAACAATAATGCAAGTGCGTGAGAAGAAGTGAGGATAGCAGGGGATATGAGCAGGTCATTGCGCATTTATAATGTGCTACTACCCCAAGGGAGACCAAGGAACAGACAGACAACGCCTTACTGGGTAATGTGCATACAGATCGTGTAAGTGCCATACAGTAAGTGCGAGGAATGGGTGAAAGGAAGTGCGCCTGGTCCAGGGGGACCAGGTTAAGTGCAGAGGGATATATATTAGGGAAGTGCGGGGGCCCGAAGGCAAGTGCAGGGACTGGTGTGGGCGCCTAGGTCCGGTAAGGTACTGAGGTGAGCCAGGCGGCCAGTCAGCTAGCTGAGCAGCAGGAGGTGGCAGCACGAAGAAGCAGAGTTTAGCAGGGGAGAGGTAGAGAGAAGGCAGAGGAGTTCAATAAAAACATGTAGATGACACTACTTTCAACCTACAATGCACACTGTCTTCAGTCACTTGTTTACAACTATCAGTGTATTCTACGGCGCTTATGTCGAGGTTTGCTCAATGTGTTTCTCTTCTGTATTGATAGATTGATGTCAGCCATACTGTATTTTCTTATGTCAGGGTTTGATGATCAATTTATGTATGATGTCTTTATGGGAGTATGCTTTTACAGTGTTGTTTTTATTGTGGATTGTTTTTGTGTGTACTTTTTATGGCGATGCCGAAATCAAAGTGTGATGATGACGATAAATAAAGAGTAGGAAACAGTGAGTACTTGCCAGTCATGTTTTCTCAGCATCCGTGCATAGAAAAGCAAAGTTTAGTCCCAGGAAGCAGCGTCTATTAAAATATTGTCTAAAATGTAATGTGTGGATGTCATCTCAATTTCCACACCCAGCTCAGATTTTAAAGTGACAGTGCCTAAACACTCAGTGGACACAACCAAAAGAAATAGTGCAAGTTATTAAAACATCATTTGTGTATTTTCGGTTTGTTGTTAATGCCTCGTTGTCAGCCTTGTAAATATACCCAGCGTTATTCAGGCATAATAAGCTCAAGAAGATAGCCGTCATTCCTTGAGACGCACCAGATAGTCAACACCAAGTTGTGCCCGGAGGAACCGGCGGAAGGTGGGAAAAATGCTGCTTGCTCCCTCCCGGTATACAGTAAACACTAAACACATGTTAGCAAAGCAAATGAATAGGAATGGAGCCGCCCTGCGTTATTGCTTAACATCACACCCAATAGAGAGGTTTATCACTCGACGGCTCATTTTCAGTCCGGCGTACCATGATTTTAAAGCGTAAAAGTTCTGCGTAGGACTTTTATGCTTTCAATTCACTGTTCACTTCATTTTCATTCATTTATATGGAGGAGATGAGGTATATATAGAAAAAGTGCCACAAAAACTGCTACCCGCCTACACACGTACTAGGTGTGTTTAATCACAGTCAAGGACAAGTTTATTGTAACTTGAGGTTTCATGAAACAACAAGATGTTTACCTCACATCCTTACTAACCCCACAACACTACCATTACATGGTGATTGTGTTAAGTTCAAAGAAATTGTTTTTGGTTGAAAACATTGACTTTCACTATATGTTTTTTATGTGATGTTCTGTATAAACAAAATGCATTTTTGTCTTTTCCTTTCAACATTATTCTTATTGAGTGTTTTATATTCATAAATTAAAAGATGTATATCTCTATTGGTTTGGTCGCTATTAATTAATTGACATGTTAGGTAGCACGCTCTGCAACTAAACACACCTAGTACGTGTGTAGGCGGGTAGCTGTTTTTGTGGCACTTTTTCTATATATATGTTCACATTAGTCCTCTGCCACACAGCCCCCTGAAAAAGAGGACTTCGGAGCTCTATTTGCTTTGTTTTCACTGGAGGAGAGGAGGGGCAGAACCCAACATGTGTTTCTGCAGCCACCTTTGCGATACTAATGCTCCAGCATTGGCACCGGCATGCATGCATTTTCATGGTGGCGAAAATGCTGTGGATCCTGCGTCACCCGCTGGCTTTATGCACCAGCATAATGAAGGCAGAATCCATAGGGATCCATAGTAATTGCAGCCTGCCATGCTCCCATGGCAGGCATCGTTTACCATCACAATTAAACGCTGTCTGCTATGTGAGTGTGCTAGGTAACGTCTCTTTGTTAATGTAAATGCTGCCTGCTATGTTAGCATAGCATGCAACATTTACTCATTTGCACAGCGGAGTGCAAATGTGCAGGGCACAAGTTGCCGTACACGTGTGTATGCTGCCTTTTGCCCTGCACATTTGCACTCTGCCATGCAAATGACCAAACATTGTCTGCAGGGAGCAGCCTAAGTGTGTGTCTGCATGTTATGGCTTATCACTGTCAAATTCTGAAATGGATCAAAATTAACTCCTCTGTATTCCTCCATTAGTAAGCCTGAGTCCATAGAGCAGAGGGGCCTGCCTTTCCAGAAAGAGGATGTGAGAAAAACGGCTCCAAGTTCACTGGGACCTTACATGTCTGCACACCTATGCATACTGAAAGACCAGGGAAGGGACAGTCTAAAGTCTGAAATGGTCCCCAAAACATGTGGTGGATACAATCAGGGATCTATGAGAGGGAAAGATAGACCACCTCTCTAGCCAAGGATATGTTCTCAGGTGCCAAGGGGGGACAGAACAGACCTACAGAGTTGGTAACTGCAAAGTTAAGCTGTAGCAGGAGCGAGTCATGTCAATATCGACTCAAATGACCAGTACAAATCGAGGAATAGGTACGGGTAAAATGCATGTAGTGTGCAGAAGCAGGCACGATCAATGTCTTTTAATATCACGCAACACCAGAAACATAAGCAGAGAAACAGGCATAAATGTTTGGCTGTGGCAAATCCAGAAAACATGCATGGCATGCCACACACGGAGGTAGGCCATCGAGAGGCGCTGCACATACGAAACCTGAGTTTATTTACTTACGCAAAAGACACCTATACAGGTTAATGCCGCATTCCAGACCACACATGTACTCAACTGCCACAGTATGCCAGGTTCTCTAGTCTCCATGGACAATGCCATCAAGCTCCACAGTAAACCTGCCATATGACTAACTTTTGGGGAGTCATGGCGTTCAAAATGCAAAAATGGGGGGCCAAATCTGACCCGCATGCCCCCCACACAACTCTCAACACGAAGGCAGAGAAACAACAGATGTGCCTCACTTTTAGGCCCATCACTGCGATCCTCGATGTATCGCAGGTGTGAGAAGCATTATTCTCTCAGGCCATTCCCAATCGATGACATGGAGGACATACAAATGACATTGATCAAGCAAGTTGACTAACTGTGAAACCAGGAACTAATGACGTCATCACTGACATCACGACATAGCTGCATTATACATTTTTATGTTAATTTATTTCATTGTTTTTTTATAACGCCCCCTGATACCTTACCTGAGTTCAGTTTCTAAGCGCAGATCCGGGATTTGAAACCTCTGTTGCTCTGCATGGTCTAGCTTCCATGACCTGCGCATTACCCCTATGCTATCCTCCGTTCGAAGTACATATTCATCCATACATGAAGTTAAACAAACATGCACTAGTTTATTGCACTAGTTCGTGCCATATAGGCACAAAGCACATGCTTATGACTCATATAGGTAGAAGACGGACACACATACATATTTCTATATATTCATATCCTTCACCGAAGCAGAAACCACAAGATGCAAAAAGTTCATATATTTAACTTGCACATGCTTGACTGCTACTAACACAGAGAAGCCTTACAGAGTGATATGGAAGCTATAGGTCTCTGAAACGTTTGGCAATGGAGAGACAGGCTTCAAGTACATGGAGAAGATGACATGATTGCCGCAGGTAGAGGGAAGCAGAAACGAGGGACCCAGCCAATGACAAGTGGAGACAGGAAAGTTCCAGATACCAAGAAAATGAGCCACCTGCAGAAAACCAGGCTAAAATCCTCATAATTACAAGCAGGATAGCTTAATTATGTGTTCTCCAAACACGTGCCGCCGCCGAACGGGACAATTCCCATTGAACCAAGGTAGACAAAGAGGACTGTTCCCATCTAACAAGAGGGGAAAAATGCAGGTGTTGCAAACAAGCTGCTAACTGAATGCCCTCTCCCAGGCTTAGGTGATCAGATATGGCAAAATTAGGGAACGCTTTGCACCTCCATGTTCATTCCAATTGCCTTGAAATGGTACACTCAGTCTGGTAACCGTCCAGGGTCCCAGGCATAGGAGGACACATTCTACCCAATCCAGATTCACCTTTCACGTGGGGATATAATTTCTTCGAAGGGCCAATGGTTTCTCAGCAACCCAGCAACATTGCAGATTGATACTCGTAGAGGTGGTGCTAGGAGGAGCCACTAGATATGGCTATCCGATAGTAGAATTAACCCATATAGTTCCCATATGTATCCAACCCAGACTTACCAATGCAAATGTGTGATAGCTTTCTGGGATGGAACCTGGATTTCTGACCTCATACAGGGATAAAACCGAGTGACACATGCTTAGAAGACGAGAGATCCGGAGCATACTTGCTTTTCTAGTGTGATCCCTGTCATTTCTGTCTGCTAACAAAAGACAAACATTTTTCCCCATGGCTGACTCTTCCATTATTGTGGCGGGGATGCTTTGATGAGCCCAAGTGTTCTCTCATGATAATTAGGGTGACTGCTAGAGCCCCGGCTACATCTATACAATTACTTGTTTTATTTCATATAGAATGGAGCCCATAGTGAGCCTAAAATTGGTCTACCTAGAAATGTATTATAGCTGTCGAAGAGGCTCAGATTCCCCTTTTCTCCAACCCCCAAAGGATTCTGATTATCAAAGAGGGCCCCATTATCCCTCGACCCCCATTTAAACTCCTATCTATCTACTTATCATCAAGGACCCTGATTTCATCAGCAGCACAAGTTTATCAGTAACCCAAAACCATAATTGGATCAAGACTCCTGGAAACACAAAGCCCACCTGTCTTGGGCAAGATTCCGTAGGAACTCCGGAAACAGCAACACTTTGTGATATTCAAATGAGGATTGAAAACAAAAGAACTTTTCAAGAAAGCCTTCCCAGATAATTGAGAGACATCCATAGAAAGAATCAAGATCTGGCTCTATATATAACAGCTCCTTTCATTGATCAGTTTAGGTGATTCAGTCGGAATGTGATTCCAGACAATTGAGAATGGCAAGGCATAGTTCCCCGATCACTATCATTTCCATGGACTCCTCACTGCTGAGGCTAGTTTTTTGTGCAGCATCTCTCAAGGCTGAAATTGAAGGAGAAAGACAAGCAGCGGAGCCTAAGGATTAAAGGAAATAAACAAGGTCTGACACTGGGGTTAAAGAACAGAAATAGACAAAGAGAAATCTTTATAACCATAGACAAAGACGCATCACACCAACGAAATAAGTAAATCTCACGTTGAGTTGTGAGGTCATTATTTGTAAAAGAGGATATTTTCTTCTAATAGTGTTTTTGAAAACGTTAAAAGGTGTGTTTGTTTTAATCTCCAAGAATCAATACAAATGCTTTGCCTAGGATTTGCATTACTGAAATGGGACCTTTCACCTTTAGTTGTTTGTTATTTTTCATCAGGTTATATAGTGCAGTGGTGAAGTGTCTGGCCTGCAAACCTGACAACTGCATTTCGATCCCTGAGGTCGGCTTTAATTCATAAATTCAAAGAGGACATTCCATGTTTCTCATTTTAGCTGGGGAGACTGAGTCCACCCTGTGAAAAAAGTGGGTGGACTACGTCCCCCTGCGTGTACCCTCGACTTGAGCCCTGATGTGAGTGCTGAAGTATTTTGGGCAAAGTGCTGTACATAATTAATGAGATGGTACACTATTAAGATATGATAATTAATATTCAGGAAAGAACAGTAATAATTAAAGAAAAATAAAGATACACCTAAAAAGGAAAACAAATGTAAAGATGGTCCAGCTTAGCTGTGAAGATGAAGGCCTAGCAATGTAAAGCAAACTTTGCCAGAAAAATAGATTCAAATTACACTGGATACAACAGTAGGACAAGGGAACACATGGGAGGCTTCCAGAAAGAAACGTAACACTTAGTGAAAGGCAGCTGTTTAATCAGAATCCCTGCTGGCCCTTAAGCCTTTATCTAATACGTCCGTGGTCAGAATGGGAGTCTTTCATTCCTGCACAGTGGGAAATGTTGCATGAATGCAGTCAATGCTATTGTGATATCACACACTGTCATGTATCTAAGGTTTTGCAGGGGGAAGTTAGCAACAAGTTTGTCCCTTTTACTTTTGCTGGTTAGTCGGGTTAATCAGATCAGTGTTTGGGCAGAAACTTGATATAGAAACTAGGGTTTTCAGCGCAATAGTGACTCCCCTTGGACTAGTGTAGGCATGAAAATCCAATTCTTGGCATGGATGACGGTGCTTCTACATTTTAGCCAGATTGGAAGTTTCCGGTAGGTGTACTTAGCACTAAAGTGGCTTTCTAAACACAGGGTCTATTCCAGCCCTTCACCCATTTTATTGAGTTGGGCATGCCATCCCTAAAAGGGAAGTATTGTGGCACACGACAGTGCACCAGTGAAGCTATTTGCTCCAAATAGGACTGATGACCCAACAACAGACTTGATGAACAGCAGTGATGGCCGGATTGCGGCTTCCTGGCAGTAGCCTGTGCAAGAATGGAGGTACACATGGAGTCGCATTCCCTGTTGTTCTCATTCATGACTCATTCTTATGAAGTCAGACAGCCGGGCCATTGTCCTGTACTCCTGTACTTATGATCTGGCCAGTCTTCCAATACATGTATCACCAAAGTCATGAATGGCCGGGGCTTCCCTTGAGGTGCCACAAAAAGAGACACAGTCGATTTTCCAGGTCTGCATACAAATTAGCTTCGTCCTTGTTATAAAATACTGGCCGAAAATTATATTTTAGCTATCTTGAGAGTCCTCATAAAAGGACGCTCCCAGGGCCTTGTAAAGTGCTTATGCTTCAGATAACCATATGCAAGCATATGTTAATTTAAAGTCATGCACTGCATGATTTCACCCCCTAGCCCCCACCAAGACGCGGTAATTACATTAAACCCCTCAGAGGAGACGCATAAAGAGTAATTCTCAATAGTTTTAGGGGTACTGTATGTCCTCTCTAATCCTCTAGTTCTGACATCACACTTACCAAACATGATGCAATTCTTTAGTTGTGGCATTATAAAATGAACATATTGTTGCGATCACCAACATGTTTGGGGCATACAGGGCCAGTGACAGCAAGCCACCCCAAGCCTAAGGTCTCGGCGAGTGCTCAGGGTGGCTACCAGCACCTGCACACCTCTGTACAAGGGGTTGATAGCTATCGGCACATCGAGGTCCCTCAGCGGTTCAAATAGAGAACCATTATTTATTTTTTTGTACGTTTTTTTAATTGAAGGTGGACCGGACGCCTATTGCGTGTTCCCAATCTCCCATCTACAATAAAAAATGTTGGTCATACCCATAGCAAATACACAAGGGGCAAGCTGCTCTTTTTCTATGGGAGCAGTGACCTGGATGGCGAGGGAGTGGGGAAGCCGGTGGAGGAGGCTCCAGATAAACAGGTAAGAGAGTGGGGTGCGGGGACTGAATGTTATAGGGGTTGAGTCCTGCGTAGGGGAAAGGGGTCTGAGCATCAAGTTGGAAGAAAAACATTATGGCACCTTGGGAAGAGGCGAAAGAGGCTTGGAGAACATGAGGGAGTCAATTGTAGATTCTGCCCATGTTCCAATCCACCTGATTGGCTGAGCATCCTTCCCTGAGTGAGAACATGTTATGTTGCATGGTATTTATAAAGTGCTCCTCTGCCAGATGCACAAATGATTACATTATAATTCTGTTTATAATAGTAGTATGACATCACAGACTGTTCTTTGCATCATCATTTTCTAACTTTGATGTCAGTAAATATTTACCAATGGAGAGAATCTCATCTTCCACTTTGAAGAACCAGGTGCACGAACTCGCCAGCAGCTGCTTCTTCCAAAATCAAACAACAGTCTATGTAAACACTGTAATCAGTTTATCATAGTTATATAACTTCAAGGAACCTGTTCAAAACTTGACAAACATTAGAAAGACATCATGCTGGTACTATACAGAATAAAGTACTTCATTAATAACATTGTAAGGATATTATACTTCACATTGGAGTTACATGCTTTTGTTAATCACTTTTTATCTTCTTTAATAAGAGCCAAGGACGAGTATGTTCGTTCTTTTTTGCATAGACTTGCATAAAAACTTGGTAGTTAAGGGGTTACATTACTGCTCTGTGACTTTTAATATACTTCTACGGTTGGGGTACTTTTTCTGTTTATTATTAAGTTCATTTTTACATGAATACGTGAGCAAACATTGACAGATATAAAAGACTCTCGTTTCCCACTTGTCCCCCTTAGTTGGAAGCCCACCAGAATCACCTGTCTAATAACCATTTATCACCAACCTCAAAATAGACTGATACAGTCCGTGCTCTGCCTTTAGGCTGACTTTCTTGTACAGCCTCTAAAAGAGACCCCCCAGGAACGCTGCCCAGAGAAGACCCCACTGCAAGAGGAGAAGAGCCGGAGAAGCGCACAGCGGGCCGCAACAAAGATGTGAGTGAGCAGGTATGTGGATTTTTAGGACAGTGGGGGAATGGTATGGAGGGGGAGGGCGAGGAGTGGGCTCGGGTGTGAGTTGTTGGGTGGGGTCGAGCAGACATGAAAAGTCAGTCAGCATGCGGCAGCAGAGGTAGGGGTGTATGGCACGCAGGGTTCGCAGGATGAAACCCAGCAATGGCAGTAAATTCCCACCCGTTGAAGCCCGCTCCAGGTGGTGTAAAAATGTCAGTCAGTACATATATAGCAAAAAATAGTATGATATGATAGGTTAGTTATAATGCGCTTAATACCCTGAGGTTTCTAAGCGCGGAGCCGGAGATCGAATCTGCGTTGCTCCGTGTTGCTTCCAAGGCGAGCACGTTGCAGCTGAGCTATCTTCCTGAGACAATAATAATTGGACATGGTAAGGAGAAACAATCAATAATGAAGCAGATTAAGATAGAGAGAATAAGTAGTAAGCTGGACGATGAAAATCAAATAAGGAAAGTGTAGGAGAAGACCCTATAGAAAGAGGCAAGGATGAGTCAAACCCAGATTGAGCAGTGGGGGGTGGGTGGCAGGGATTTAGAACCGACAAGTAGAAGCTGTAAATGTGGGTGTGTGGAGGAGTGGCAGGCTGGTCAGAGGGGTAGTGATACTTGACCCGCTAAACGGGTGCAGCAGAAGTCTCACTTGTCAGGAACTGAGTCATATCTGGATTAAGAGTCACTTGGCCACTTAACCTTACTTGAGATTAGAATGGTGACCAAGAATCACTGGGCCAAAGCAGTGATTCAGTCCAAGAATGAACAGCAGTGATGAGGAAATGGGGATTCAGGAGTCCTGTGCGTGGAAGGAAAGCCAGCTTGCATAGGGCTTCTTCTGTAGTGCATCGGGGCAGTGCTTATGCAACAGCCCCAACGCTATTCTGTCACGACAATGTGTGCCCCCATGGTTGGGTACTGGGATGCCCTCCCTCAGAAGAAAGAGCCATTCACTGCTAAAGAACAACTGTGCTTCTGGACATACTAGAAGGGCAGTAAGCAGATGGGGAAACAAGGGGGGGAAACAGATGGGGAAACAAAGCTTGTGTCAGCGGTAAGGGCGCAGAGTGACTAAAAGACTGAAAGTGGTCCCGGAGCAGAGGCGTTGCTAGAGTGGGCTGAAAGGGGTATAGCCCCATGTCTTGTGGTTGCAGCCCTGGATAGAAGATCACGGGCTGCAAACAAAAGGCTAGCTAGCCCTGGGTCCTGACAGTCCCGACATAAGCCTAGCCCCGGATCTTTTCCAGACCTAGCAACACCCCTGTGCAGGAGTAGATGTGTGAAGTTTAAAGCCCGACATGGCTGCCTGATTTCAAACTGTTAGGGAGAATTCTCTGTTTAGGCTGAATTTCCTCACCTAGTGAGTCCCCCAGCAGCTTTGCTGGATTTCTGGAGTTTGTTTTTTCCATCCTGCCAAGAGTGAGACTCTTTTTCTCCCACTCTTGGACATGAATGTGTGTAATTCCTTTGAATGCCAATGTGTTCTATGGGCTATGGGGTCTTTTACTCCATAGGGTCTCATATGTTTTTCTATGTGTATTACACCGCACCCTACGTGCCGTAACACTGGGGCGTCCTAGCGGACCTCCATCATAGACTCCATACCCGGGGACTGACTACTGTCTCCCCGGGCATGTAAAGTCACCATTGGCTTTACTAGGCCTAAATTTACTAACAGAACTAGTACAAACCATCCTATTGTGGACGTACTAGTAGGGGTAATTCGATTACTCCTGGGGCTGTTATTCGAGGGGGCACTGTCCCGTCCCCCCTCGTCGAGTTTTGGCTGGTGGCAGTGGAAACTACTTGTTATATTCGACCCCGAGTATAACCCTATGGGATTCTTCCCATTGTTGGAGATTGATACCTTTTTCCCGTTAAATCTCTAACATACCACCGGTTTACTTATCTTAAATAAGTCTATCGGATGGTATTTTCTGCCAGAACTCGGTTTTTAAAATGGCGTCTGTGTTCGTCTCTGTGACTCCTAAACCAAAGGTTGAGCCCTTTGTTCCACTTTTGGCGGGCTTCTGTACAGAGACCCTCCAAAGTGGTGCCATTCTGTCTGGGTTACCACAGGGGTGTGGGAGGGGGTTTAGGCACCCTGGACTGAGTTGCCTTGCCAACTCTGGTCGCACTCTGGTGTGATTGGCCCAAGTCGTGAGCCTCCCCGCTCACCACTTAGCGTGTTTTGAGGGACAGCTAGTCTGAATGAATGGGGGTTTTCTGCATAAAAGCAGGGCTTTTCGGACTGGATCTTCAGAAGTCGCCACAGGACCTAAGAATCCGACGAGGGTAAAGCTGAGCCGACCTGCAACGACGACACCTCAGGTGGAGCCCTGCTGAACCGACTCACCTCTTCCCGACGACAGAGGAGATCTCCCTGCCGGAGAGTCTCTTCCCCTGGCTGGTGGGAACAACCAGTCACCTTTGCTTTTTCTTCGCCCAGGACGCAGTGGTCGAATTGCCCGTGCAGAGAACAGCGGCAACCGGATAGCCACTACCCCTGTACCGCGACCAAAAGGTGGTGCCTTGTGACGGAGCACTCCGCGGCTGGTCTCTTCCCTGGTGGTGCACCGGACTTCACTTTTCTTCGACGACGAGATCCTCTCTACTCTTGGCAAAGACCCGACATGCATCCACCACCAGGAACAACTGCCCCCGCCGGAGCTGACTCTCCACAAACAAGGTACCGTACCCGCCTGGCTTCCCTTTCTGCCGGATAGAGTGAGGTGTCTGAATCCTCGCCTTTCCATTGGGTCGCCTCCAAGCGTTCTTTAACTTTTCTGTTCTGAACTGGTCCAACCTTTCCATAACAATTTGCGATAAAGACTCGAAGCGCATTTCCACTGAGACACTTTTGGTACATAACGCCTTGCCTCTCTCCGAGTGGGCCTGGCTTCTGAACTTTGTGATCTGCAGTAGACCCTGCCTTACTTGCCTTGCATTTGTCCGTAAAGTATTGGTACCAAGTTGATTTCATAACCTGCCTTATTTTTCTCTCCCGTCCTAACGAATACTAGAGTGCCATCTAGGTTAACGCAACACCTCTGTCTGCAAATAAGTGATGCCGGTGAACCTAGAAGTGTCGAACTATTGTTAGGGGGATTGATCTATTTCTTCGTATAGTAATTGTGATTGAAGTTGTTTGCCGTAATTGTGGCAGAGTGTTTTCTATAGATGTGTTGTTATAAATAAATACCCTTATATCTTTACACCGAAGCCTTGTTCCGTGTTTGCTTGTTCTACTGTGAGGATTGCCCTATATTATATACTCCACATACTGCCTAACTTTTCTTGAGGGAAGTCTGACTGCTCAGCCACAGCTACCAAGTGAATCTGTGTGGTACAGACTGCTACCAAGTGGGTTTACTGCCAACACCTGTAGGCCTAAATCTTTTGCAGTGGTCCCAGAGGGAACTGCACAGGTTTCCGCCTAACACAAACAAGCCACAGCCCATGTTTAATGAAATATAAGAATGCACGGCATGATATTGCACAGTGCTGTATTGACCGTCTGGATCCTGCTGTTGCTGACAAGAACGATCTGATCCGATCAATTAATCCTGGATTGCATGCTGAGTTCACCTTAGAATGCACAGCTTGTTTCTACCCCATAGTAGAAGCCGAATGACATTTTCATGTTTCTGCTGGGAACAGATTGATTGTGTGCAATAACCAAACTTGAAATGCATGTTAATAATTGTGAGTGCCACTGTGGCTCAGAAGGTGCATCAGTGTGTTAAAAATTCATTGGAGAAATGAGTACCGAATTCCCGCTAGCCCATCTCAGCGTTTCAATAATTCTGCTTTTGGGTAAAATGTTTTGTAAAGGTTTTTTAAAACCAATGTTTGTTATTTTGCTTTGCTGGGCAACTTTGGTAGTATCCAAATCAGGTTAACACGACAGATTATTATTTTAGTTCGTGAAACTCCAACATTCACACCTTATTTCATCTTGCTGTAAAAACTGGCAAACAGTGTGGTTGAGTGCCGAGTCTGCTGGAGCTAAAATACAAACTTCACACATCAACCAAACTCTGTTATTCCAGGCAACTCTAATAAACTCATGGTGCCCAACCTGTCAAAATTGCCGGTCCTTAAATATTTCAAAATTGTTATTTCGTTATCAGGTGTCGCTCATCAAAAAAGCCTCATTCATAGTTTAAATGGCTTTTGTGTTTCTTAATATATAAACATAGTTACAATTGATATAGTGTACACCACAACGTCATTTTTTGTCCCTCTCCAAATTTCAGTCTATGGTAAGATATGTACACATTCCGCATAGCTTTTAATCCATCTATCTATGCTATACTGTTCTTTTTGCTTCCAATGTTTCACCCTTATTGAAAGTTGAGAACTTCTGCATTCTATGAGGCTTCTAATCTGAGCGCTGTTATTTATTTATTTGTATAGCGGACTAAGCCCAGGGGCATTAATGCGCTGTTACATGACCTGTTACCCAAATCAGCGATATACACATTTTACACAACATCCATGAGACCAGTTGCTCCAATGAGGAAAAAAATATCCGAGATTAATTGATTTTCCAAAAGCACTTATCAGAGCAGATTTAAATGAACAGCAGTGTTTTAATATGTTTAGGCATGTCTGTCCTTTTATGACACTGCTCGTATGTGTCCTGCCTCGACACTACATCTTGTATACCTTCCTAATGGCCGATATTGTTAAAAAGAGCACTGCGGCCATGCTACAAAACCACTATCCACATTATGGACTGGTAATGTTGCCCTTCAAATGCCACCTGTTTATTATTCTGATTACAGCACGGATGAAGGTGGCCTGGGAAATTGAAGAGATGTCCCATATTTGTTTTTATCGCGGCTGGGGTAGCATATTTAGTTTGTTCTGTGATCACAACAGAGGGAGGAAGCGTAGGACATGTCAAGGGCACCCAGGATTAATTCCCTTAATGTCTTTGGTTCGATTAGGGTAAGGTAAGGCAGGAAGCCCTAAGGATGAGCCAGCTCTGTCCTGCATGAAAGGCAGAGGCTTTTCTGGGGGGACTGTGGGGGCAATAGCCCCGGGTCTTTTGTTTGTAGCCCCGGATAGCAGCTCGGGGGCTATAACCAAAAGGCTAACTAGCCCCGATAGTCCCAACCTCAGCATAGCCCCAGATCTTTTCCAAACCTAGCAACACCCCTGCAGAAAGGCAAAGTGTATGAAAGCAACTGAAGGACTGAGGTGGTGGGGTAGGGCCATAGAGCAGTCATTAATCCATTTTGTTGGGCACACAATGGCTCAGAGTAAAACTGTGGCATTGTTGAAGGCTTGACCACACCTTATCCAAAGACGTAGGGAAATCATCATTTCAGGCAGTGGGGTGAAGAGGGGACTTTTAATGCACACAGAAGGACACACAACTGGCTCATCTCTCCTGAACTTCTTTGCCGTACATCCACAACAGTCTTCCTCACAGTCTAATGAACACCAGCTGAATCTGGAACACAGGGTGCATTTTCACAGTATAGATGGGTACATATTGGTATTCCAAAGTAGAGCACCACCCTGTCTCACAGTAATCTGAAATAAGGTCTAGCATGGCTACAACAGTGGTGCCCCTGTTTCTCTCTGATTGCAAAGATAAATGGATACATTATATGATGGTTACACTAATACACTTCTTGAAAGATGCTATTTCGAGCAGTCAGACATTTGGGCAATCTGGTTAGGGTTACACTAACACTTTGGAGGTGCCTGTGAGGTTGCATTATACGATTTTAGGCTGTAATATGTGATAAGTAGCAGACATTATACCTGGTATAGTCTGTGTGTCATAGGCTGTGTAAATGTAGTAATCTTGTCTATCCAGAAGAAAGTATAATATGTATTTCCTTTGGCTCCCCGCCTGCGCGTGAGTTGGAATGTGCTAGAATGCTGAGAGTGAGTCGGAACGTTCGAGTGGAGACGGTTGGAAGAAGATGATGAAGTCATGAGAGGAGACGCAGTGCGGGGCGCCGGTATAAATATATAATTGTAAATAAACTAAGTTATTTACCTCTACCAGTGTTCCTTGCTTACTTCAAATGGCGACGAGGATGCCGGCGCCCTGAGAACCCGCGAAGAGGAGTGGAGCCAAGAGCAGTTGCTCCAAGCCGATACGCAGTGTTGCGTGGGTTCGTGCTGATCGCGGCCCAGGGAAGTGGCGAAAGGGAGAGCAGAAGCTTCGAGCCATTAGTGAAAGTTGTAGAAGATATTGGGAGGTTAAGGATGAATTGTCTATGGAAGAGGGATTTTTAGTGAGGGGAGACATGTTGATTCCCCCACGCACGTTTTGGAATTACCTTATTGAGAAAGCGCACCAGGGTCATCCTGGTATTACTGGCACTAAGAACAATGTGCGTTTGAAATACTGGTGGCCAGGCATGGATCTCATGATTGAGAGGTTTATTAGAAATTGTTGGCAATGTCAGAACAGTGACAAGAGCTGCAGGATAGTGAAGTCTAAGCCAATTAACATAGACAAAGGTAATGCGCCATGGGAGATGGTAGGAATAGATATCATTGGACCATATGTGAAGTTAATTGGAGAGAAGAAGTTCCTGACAGTTCTAGTTGATTACTATTCAGGATGGGTGGAAGTCAAGGCGGTGAGTAGAATTGATACTAATGAAATAATTAAATTCATAATGCAGATCTGCAGAAGGGAAGGATTTCCCAAAATAATATTGAGTGATAATGGAGTTCAATTCAGAAGTAGAGAAATGAGCGAATTTGCTAAAAGAACAGTTATTGAGTGGAGATTTTCGTCGTTATATCACCCACAAACCAATGGGTTAGTGGAGAGATATAATCGTGTAATTGTTGAGGCAGTAGAGTTAGCCTTGAGTAACAATATGCCGGTGGATGAAGTTCTTAAGGAGAGAGTATGGAGCACTAGGATATCTGTCAAGAAAGGAATGGAGGTCTCTCCTTTTGAGTTAATGAGGGGAAGGGCTCAAAATACTGTGCTAAATCCTGAATGGGTTAATTGTAGGAGCAGTGTTAGTACCGGGTTACAAAGTCCTGATGAAAATCTAGATAGGTACAGTAGGTATACAGGAAAGTTCAAGTCTCCAGAAAGGAGTAAATTGAGAATTTTACCAGGAGATTTTGTGCGAATCAAATTTGGACGCAATGTTAAAAAGGGTGACTCTAAGTACAGCAGTCCTGTTAAAGTAGTACAAGTATTCAAGAGAGCTGTAAGAGTTGCGGGAGGATTGGTATGGAATAAGGACAGGGTTAGTAAATGGATGTGGAAGGGTATGAATCAAGGAGACAAGCAATTTAAAATTGGAAGAAGAGCGATTGAATTATTTGAAGATGATCATATTCAAAGTGGAGTTGAAAATGCGAATTTGAATGGTAATGTGAGGAGACAGGTTGAGGATGCAAGCACTCAGCAAGGTGAGAGAGTTTATGAAGATAGGAGTGTGCGTAGTTCTAGAGAAAGGAAGTTACCGTTTTGGTCTAGAGATTATGTCATGCGGAGCTAAATAATTTTCCTTACATAAGGAAGTTTTTAGTAAAGAATTTTAAGGTGATTATACAAGTGTGCGTTTTGCACATATGTGTTATGTTGGAAATGTTTTGACTACAAGTACTTTGCACAGATGTGTTAAATTTGGGAATGTATATCTTTTCTCCTGCTTAACTTTGTGAAAGGGGGGGATGATGTAGTAATCTTGTCTATCCAGAAGAAAGGATAATATGTATTTCCTTTGGCTCCCCGCCTGCGCGTGAGTTGGAATGTGTTAGAATGCTGAGAGTGAGTCGGAACGTTCGAGTGGAGACGGTTGGAAGGAGATGATGAAGTCATGAGAGGAGACGCTGTGCGGGGCGCCGGTATAAATATATAATTGGAAATAAACTAAGTTATTTACCTCTACTAGTGTTCCTCGCTTACTTCAGTAAACAACAACATTATAATAAATAAAATTTAAAAGTAAACTGAATTAGCAGTATCAACTCGAAGAACCATAGTGAGTGCCGGTCCAGGTATTGTCTGATTGTACAGAAATATTGTCTCGTTGTTTTTATTGATACTTTCTCGTTTTTTAGTGCGTGTATCGTGATGCCTCTGAAAAGAAATTATAATTTACGTGGGAAAAAATAAAACAGCTAAAAAGTCTCAATTGGCCCATGTGGTCTCCGATGCTGGAAATGGGAGGCAGGATCACTAATCTACATCGCCTGCCTCCTTGCACTCACTCAAGTGTCCCCTACACGACGCTTCAAAAATGGCCAAATACTTTCAGGCGCCGGCACAGAGTGATGTTAATGTGGCAGCTACGGTAAATAAGACCTGATACAGGAATGCCAGCGGGCACAGGCAATGCCCCTACAGAGTTTGGCAATAATAATTCCCTGCTCAATTTATGCTTTATGATGTGCTACATTGGTTTTTATTTGTATACTCCCTCTACACACAGACCCCCATGTTTGGACTTCCACTTCCTCCCTCACTGCATCTAAACCTAAACCTGCTCCACCCTTGCTCTTTTGTTAATTCTCCCTTTCCAATTGCTATCGTGTACCATCATTGATTTCTTTGGTTTTTGGGGAGTTTTGCTAGTTTTTTGTTTTCATTCGAATTTGTATGTATTGCTTTATTTATTCTATTTATTTTACTGTCATTCCCATGTACTGCACTGCCCCCTCCCTTTCCCCCTGCACTTTTCCTCTTCCCCCGCTCCCCTGCACTTACACTATCTCAATGTCACCTGGCCTAGTAAGATCGTTGTCTATGTCTTCCCTCTATTTTCCCTCCCTTGCCTCTTCGCGCCTTGAAACACGTGTGTATAGGCGCGTTATAAATGCCATATCATATCATTTCCATTCACCTCATTTTTTGGGTGATGTCGGTTTTGTTATCCTAGCGGGTTAGGACATGTTATGCCAGGTTGTTTATTATGACATGATTCGCTATGCCATTTCACATTAATATGAAAAATCACGTGCTTTTAAACAGCCATAAGTAGCGTGCAGCTCTTCACAAAATATCCACATACATATACATGAGCGGTACTGAGTGCAGGAAAAGGGCTATCGTAGCCAAAGTAGATCTGCACGTTTAAGCTGGTAAACAGACTCTGCATCCGGTTGGACCCCAGAGCACCACTCAGCCCGCTGTTTCAAGCAAGTTTGTGAAGAAAGCTTAGGTTGAGACAGGTCGGTAAAGCTGGATTATGCAGATTAACCCACAAACAAGCCCTACTTAGACACAAGAACAATCCTGCCTCCAAAACCACTATAACCAACCCGTTAAATTTCCTAGAAGGCCTCAAGAACCCTGGCGTGGTCAGGTCTAGGACTTTGTTGCAAAGGGAGCTAGAGTTCATTACCTACCCTCATTTAAAAGTTTTAGTAGTTCCTCACAGCTTTCCTGTCTATAGGACCTGGCTGTATGGAGCTCAGGGATTAAGTAGAGGGGTGTGTTCTCTCTCGGTCCCCTGTTCATGGTTTTAACAAACTCAGGCTCAGAGTGACACCCCTGAGCAAAAAAAGATACTCGCATCACCATTACATAAAATAAAGGTGCCAGACCGTCAAAGGCATACAAAGGGACAGCTATCGGGCTTGTCTCTCACTGCCTACCCGGTTTGTTTTGTATTCACATCCTCCCATTACTCAATCTAATGAACAGAGCCTGAAGGGAGCTCAGAGTATATTTCCTCATAAAAGATTGGCACGTGATATGATATGATAAGCTATTTTTAACAAGCAGAGGTTTCTAAGCGCGTCCCTGGGATCAAACATGTGGTGCTCCGTGTCATCTTGCTTCTAAGGCGAGCACGTTGCCCCTGAGCTATCCTCCCAAGACATCCTCCCGTTACTGTACTTTGAGAGTCTACCCCTGTCACACCATGAAAAAATATAAAGCCTGCAGGACATGACATTGAACAAACGTTTAATAATAACATTCTTGACATAAAGGTGTCAGCTTTTTCCAATCGTACTGTATTAGTTTGACCACTCGTTCCCTCACTTTCTGTTACCAACAAAATTCACCTTAATACACAATCTTTTCTTGATTAGTACCCGGTGAGGTGGGTGTGGTGGCCTCCCAGCCAATGGGGAGGCTCAGAATGTGGATATTTTCAGACGGTAATCCCACCTCCCTGAGCCTCCTCAGGGCTGGCGGGCGCCATTTCCCCTCGCTGGGGAATAAAGTGCTTCTAACATAACCCAGCCCCCCTTCCCCACATTTCCTTCCCTCCCCACCACACTTACCTGCTTTTCGGGAGTGGGCGCACTGGAAAAATTTCTGTCTGCAGCGCGTCCTCTCCCTTTCTGCGACAGACTGCCACAGAAAGGAAGAAGGGACTACAAGAAGTCCCTTCTCCCTATCCATGGCAGCCATTTTTTGTTTACTTTAGTCCTTCTTTTTTAATGGCCACCGTGGAAAGGGTGAAGGGACTAATGTAGTCTCTTCACTCTTTCCACGACGGCCATTCTTTTGTTTACTTTTTGTATGGTTTTTAATGGCCGCCATGGAAAGGGAAAACGGAAATATTTGTACTTTTTTTTGTGTTCCGAAACACCGTTTTGCAACAGAAAAAAAATGCTTTTAGTACCCTGCTCGGGGCTGTAACTATGGACCCGGGGCCTTACCTGAAGTGATAATGTCCCCCCTGCTCAGGGCTTATTGCATTGCTTAAGTAGGCCACTCTTGGCTCAGGGTTAGCAGTCTCAGAAATAACTTTCTGGTGTTGACTGTTGGGTAAAAATAATCGTGATTCCTGGGCAAACAACCTGCCATGACACACCAGACTTCCAGCACGCTCTCGAGCACCTCATGCATCAAACATTACATTGTGAACTAACATACAATTCTCCAAATCAGCCTCGGAAACACAACCCATTATTAAGAACATAACCTTCTCTTTCTCTCTTTTGGAGAACTATGGACCTTACAAACAGGGTGGGCATGCACTCATATCACAAAATATTCTCCCTGCAGTGCATGCCTCCCTCCCTCCCTCTATTTCACGCTTTACTATCCTCTTTTCTTGTCCTTGATCATTTCCCTTTCTCCAGTAGAACAAAGTCTCCTTACCTCTGGTGGAGACCCAGGACACTACTACGGAGGTGATGTTTGGCGCAGTCAACAACCCTGCTCGCGTAGCATATCAAGTACTGGGATTCAATCGGCAGAGAAGGCTAAAACTCAGTAGCTTTGTTCCATGAAACAAGAGAGGAATCCAGTAAAGTCATGAGCAAGACAGCTGGTAAAATTTGAGTGTGCCTGCACTGAGCTAGAGTGGGTGGAGGCCAGGTCGATAGCAGTCCTGTAGTCATCTTCATAACAACACCCTAAACCCGCAGTGCCCCCAACATTTACCCTTGCAAAGGCAAGAGGAATGTGGGCAGAGTTTGATACTTGTGCAAAGGATTTCTGTAAAAGGTCTTGAAGCACCTACCCACGGGTTTTCAATCGAGGCCAGCTGAAAAGGTCATAGAGTAGATAGAGATTCAGAAGAGTGGTATCATTTTTGGATGCTTAATATATGTGTTTCTTTCCAATTAGAGACTTTGTAGCGATGCCAGAAAGAGGAGAAATGGTGGGAAGGGAATAAATTAGCAGAGAGGAAATGAGGCACCAGGGATGCTTATTTGCATGATGAATTAAATGCTTGCCTCTGAAGAGTGAGAGGAAACATCCTCTGCAGCTTGCAGAGTGCCTTCTCTGCACGCAGACTATGTCGGCTCATTTACCCTTGCATTGATATCGCGTTTTGTCCTGAGAACGTTTTCTGCTTGCTCACCAATCGACGCCTAGCTAAAGGGTCCTACCAAAGTGAAGCGCACTGGCCTCTTCTGGAGGGAAGCATGCTTGCTTCAGTGTAAGGGATTTACTGCTAGAGGCACAACATCCCCCAGATATCACATTCTGCGTCTGGCTTCTTGTACAGAGTGTAACCACTCAGGAAGCACAGGCACACATCAAGAGAGAAGGATGCTGATGGCTTAGCGTGGAAGCCTGAGAGTAGACCCCAGAGGCAGCTGGTGAATATTATATTTCTGCAAGAGTGACCAAGCGCATCGAAGGAACCCAAACCAATTAAGAGGGATAGGGTGAGTTTTCCCTCCGAGAAACTATTTTGAATAATGGTTCAAAATGGTGCATTATGCAGCATTCCTTCTGTAAAGGATTGGGTAAAATTAGACGGACAGCTAGTAGGCAGTTTTATATGGAAACTCATGAAAACATCCAATAGCTGTAAGTCTCCAACAGTGCACAGGAGCATTTCCCAATACATGATGCCTTCCCCACAATATATGCCAACAAATATGTTCACACTGTCTGTGCAAATACATTTCCATGCAGGTGGCACCAATGCATGCCAGTATTCCCATACAAGAACATACTCATGCTTGCTTTGCCCATAATGCCAGCATCTCTGGTGAGAACGGACTCCTTTTGGCTTTGCCATTACAAATGATACTACAACATTGTTTTGCCACGAGGTGCTGCTGTGTCCCGTTCTCTCCTTGATTTCAATGTTTGCCTAATCTGTGTGTTTTTCTTGAATATTGGCCCCCTGGCCCTGCCCGCATCCTGATCCCTTCCTGTGTTGTTGCTATGATTCTGATTATAGTAACAGTATGACATCACAGACTGTTATTTGCATTATCATTTTCTAACTTTGATGTCAGTACATATTTACCATTAGTACCCGATGAGGGTCAATCAGATTGTAACAATCAATCTGATTGGCCTTCACTGGGGCTTTACCCAACCGGGAATTCCTCTCCTAACATTCCTTTCCTTTGTCCAAGACGGGGGTGTGTGGCAGCCCCTCAGCCAATGAGGAGGCTCGGACTGTGCAAATCCCCGCTCTGAGCCACCAGACGGCTGAGGGCTGCCATCTTCCCCCACCCGGGATTGAGGTGTTTTCCCTCCCCCTGACCCACCCGAATCCAAACAATCCCCTCTGCACCCTCCCAACCCCACTTACCTTCCTTTGGTCCATATTGGGAGAAGACACGCTGGGAACACTTCTGTCCACAGCGTTTCCACCCCCAATCCGCAACAGGCCATCATGGAAAGGAAGAAGGGTTTCCATGGTGGCCATTTTCTTTGTTTACATTTTTCCTATTTTTTGAATGACCATCATGGAAAGGGAGAAGGGACTACGTGTATGGCATGCAGGGTTCGCGGGATAAAACCCACCAATGGCAGTACATTCTCGCCCATGGAATGCCGCTCCAGGGTGGTGTAAGAAAGTCAGTCGGTACATATATGTGAAAAACAGTACAATAATAATTGAACATGGTAAGGAGAAACAATCAATAATGAAGCAGATTAAGATAAAGAGAATACATAGTAAGCTGGACGATGAAAATCAAATAAGGAGAGTGTAGGAGAAGGCCCTATAGAAAAAGACAAGAAATTCGAATGTTTAAAGAGTTAACAGAGAAAAAGAGTGAAAACCAGATTGAGCACGGAGGGTGGGAGGGATTTAGAAACGACAAGTAGAAGCTGTAAATGTGGGTGTGTGGAGGAGTGATACTTAATAAGAACATACTTAACTTCTGCAGGGCGTTCGGGAGTGGGGACCCGCTAAACTGGTGGGGCGGATGTCTCACTTGCCAGGAACTGAGTCATATTTGGATTAAGAGTCACTTGGCCACTTGTCCGTACTTGAGATCAGAATGGTCACCAAGAAGTCACTGGGCCAAAGCAATGATTCAGTCCAGGAATGAACAGCAGCGATGAGGCAATGGGGATTCAGGAGTCCCTTGGGTGGAAGGAAGTCCAGCTTGCATAGGGCTTCTTCTGTAGTGCATCGGGGTAGTGCTTGTGCAGCAGCCCCAACGCTATTCTGTCAGGACAATGTATGCCCTCATGGTTGGGTACTGGGATGACCTCCCTCAGAAGAAATAGCCATTCACTGCTAAAGAACAACTTTGCTTCTGGACATACTAGAAGGACAGCAAGCAGATGAGGAAACAAGGGGGGAAACAGATGGGGAAACAAGGCTTGTGTCAGCAGTAAGGGCGCAGAGTGACTAAAAGACTGAAAGTGGTACCGGAGCAGAGGCGTCGCTAGAGGGGGCTGAAGGGGGGTATAGCCCCATATCTTGTGATTGCAGCCCTGGATAGCAGATCAGGGGCTGCAGACAAAAGGCCAGCTAGCCCTGAGTCCTGACAGTCCCGACATTAGCCTAGCCCCGGATCTTTTCCAGACCTAGCAACACCCCTGTGCAGGAGTACATGTGTGAAGTTTAAAGCCTCAACATGACTGCCTGATTTCAAACGAGCCACAGCCCATTTCTAATGAAATATAAGAATGCACGGCCTGATATTGCACAGTGCTGTGCTGACCGTCTGGGTCCTGCTGTTAACAAGAACGTCCTGATCTGATCAATTAATCCCGGATTGCATGCTGAGTTCACTGTAGAATGCACAGCTTGTTTCTACCCCATAGTAGAAGCCCAATTACATTTTCATGTTTCTGCTGGGAATAGATTGATCGTGTGCAATAACCAAACGTGAAATGCATGTTAACAAATGTGAGTGCCACTGTGTCTCAGAGGGTTCTTCAGTGTGTTAAACACTCACTCGAGAGATGAGTACCAAATTCCTGCTAGCCCATTTCAGCCTTTCATCCTTTTGCTTTTTTGTAAAATGTCTTCTGCACATCATGAAACACATCCTGAAAGTCTCTGTGTTGAGCGTATTTACAGGTTTTGAATACATAAGTAAAACCAAGAGGAGGATGTTTATGCTCACATCCATTTCCTTTGAGGATGGAGAAAAGGAAACTAGAATCATTCTTCTTTTGCATATCATGTTTTGTAACACTTTTTTAAAAAGTATTTTTGTTATTTTGGTTTGTTAGGCAATTGTGGTACTATCCAAGCGAGGTCAACACAACCGATTATTATTTGAATTCATGAAGCTTAAACATTAACACATTATTTCACCTTGCTGTAAAAACTGGCAAACAGTGTGGTTGAGTGCCGAGTCTGCTGGAGCTAAAATCCAAACTTCACACATGAACCAAACTCTGTTATTCCAGGCAACTCATGTAATCTCATGGTGCTCAACCTGTCAAAATTGCCGGTCCTTAAATATTTTAAAATTGTTATTTCGTTATTAGGTGTCGCTCTTCAAAAAAGCCTCATTCATAGTTTAAATGGCTTTTGTGTTTCTTAATATATAAACATAGTCACAATTGACATAGTGTACACCACAACGTCATTTTTTGTCCCTCTCCTAATTTCAGTCTATGGTGGGATATGTACACATTCCGCGAAGCTTTTAATCCATCTATCTATGCTATACCGTTCTTTTTGCTTCCAATGTTTCACCCTTATTGAAAGCTGAGAACTATTGCATTCTATGAGGCTTCTAATCTGAGCGCTGTTATTTATTTATTTATTTATTTATTTATTTATTTATGTATTTATTTATATAGCGGACTAAGCCCAGGGGCATTAATGTGCTGTTACATGACTTGTTACCCAAATCAGCGATATACACATTTTACACAACATCCATGAGACCAGTTGCTCCAATGAGGAATAAAAATATCTGAGATTAATTGATTTTCCAAAAGCACTTATCAGAGCAGATTTAAATGAACAGCAGTGTTTTATAATGTTTAGGCATGCCTATCCTTTTATGACACTACTCGTCTGTGTCCTGCCTCGACACTACATCTTGTATACCTTCCTAATTGCCGATATTGTTAAAAAGAGCAATGCGGCCATGCTAGAACACAACTACTGGACTGGTAATGTTGCCCTTCAAATGCCACCTGTTTATTATTCTGATTACAGCACGGATGAAGGTGCACTGGGAAATTAAAGAGATGTCATATATTTGTTTTTATCGCTGCTGGGGTAGCATATTTAGTTTGTTCTGTGATCACAACAGAGGGAGGAAGGATAGGGCGTGTCAAGGAGACCCGTTCTTTGATCATGATAGAGGGAGGAAGGCCAGGGCATCTCAAGGGCACCCAGGATTAATTCCTTTAATATCTATGGTTCGGTTAGGGTAAGGTCAGGCAGGAAGCACTAAGGATGAGCCAGCTCTGTCCTGCATGAAAGGCAGAGGCTTTTCTGGGGGAACTGTGGGCGCTATAGCCCCGGATCTTTTGGTTGTAGACCCGGATAGCAGCTCAGGGGCTATAACCAAATGGATAGCTAGCCCCGAGTCCCGACATGAGCAGAGCCCCAAATCTTTTCCAAACCTAGCAACACCCCTGCAGAAAGGCAAAGTGTATGAAAGCAAATGAAGGACTGAGGTGGTGGGGTAGGGCCAGACAACAGTCATTAATCCATTTTGTTGGGCACACAATGGCTCAGAGTAAAAGTGTGGCATTGTTGAAGGCTTGACCACACCTTATCCAAAGACGTAGGGAAATCATCATTTCAGGCAGTGGGGTGAAGAGGGGACCTTTGATGCACACAGAAGGACACAAACGTTCCTGAACTTCTTTGCCGTACATCCACAACAGTCTTCCTCACAGACTAATGAACACCAGCTGAATCTGGAACACAGGGTGCATTTTCTCAGTATAGTTGGGTACATATTGGTATTCCAAAGTAGAGCACCACCCTGTCTCACTGTAATCTGAAATAAGGTCTAGCATGGCTACAACAGTGGTGCCTCTGTTTCCCTATGTTGGGTATAGACATTCTGATTGCAAAGATAAATGGATACATTATATGATGGTTACACTAATACGCTTCTTGAAAGATGCTATTTCGAGCAGTCAGACATTTGGCCAATCTGGTTAGGGGTGCACTAACACTTTGGAGGTACCTGTGAAGTTGCATTATACGATTTTAGACAGTAATATGTGATAAGTAGCAGAAATCATACCTGGTATAGTCTGTGTGTTATAGGCTGTGTAAACAACAACATTATAGAAAATAAAATGCACCTTTCTTTGTAGACTACTTAAATGGGAGGAAGGTGTTTGTGATAAGTTAACTTTAGGAATAGACTATGCAACAGTGGGGAATCAGAGGTTTGGGGGGAGCCTAGGCAGCGTCAAGAATCCTAGTTTACATTAGGAATAAGTATAGTGTTCAAGTTGGAGAGAGGGGCTCGGGGGGAATAGGAGTTTTTGGAATTTTATTTGCAGGAAGGGGAAGGAGTAGCATCTAACTAGCATTACATTGAGAGGGTGGGTTGTATTAGCAATATTTTATATTGTATTACAAGGGCTAGGACAATTCCAGTTGAATATCATATTGAGGATAAGAATGGTGACAGAGGCTGGAGGTGAGTTGTCTATAGTGTCGTGGAATGTGAATGGCGTTAATGGTCGGTTGTAGAAGAAAAAGGGTTTAACCATCTAAATGATTAAAAAGTCGGATATATGCTTAATTCAAGAAAGGCATCTACTAAAAGAAGAGCTGATCACCCTGAAAAGAAAAAATGATTGGGAGTGTATTTGGTACATCAATAAACTCAAGATCGAGAGGAGTAGCAAAAATGCCCGATTCAAATTCTGAAAGATTGTTCAGATAAAGAGGGGAGAATAATAGCCCTGCTGGTTAATATCCAGGGAGAAATAATGGTGTTGTGTAACATTTATGCACACACAGTAGAAGTGGGTTCATTCTATAGACATATTGCACAAACATTGCAGGATATGAATACGCCTAATATTTTACTAGGGGGGGATTTCAATGATGTTCTTGACCCATTGTTGGATAAAAGCAATTGTGTGGTTAGGAAAATACAGAATAACCATTTCATGTCGATACATGCTTTGTTGGAAGAACACAACCTGATAGATGCATGGAGATTAGAGCACCCTTTGTCAAGAGATTACAGTTTTTACTCAAATGCTCACGAATCATATTCGAGATTGGACATGTTGTTTGTGACAGGAAGGGTAGCTGAGAAATATAAGACATGGATGATTGGAAATATACATCTATCTGATCATGCACCAGTGCAGATGCATCTGGGCCTACATTTTGAAGTTAAAAGGATATGCACTTGGAAGATGAACACTTCATTACTGCATGAAGAGGGGTTGGTTGAGAAGATTATTTCTGAAGCAAACCATTTTATAGAGAAAACTCATGCAGGGCAAATGGATGCAAGGATAGTTTGAGTATTCATGTGTACTATGAGAGGCTTGTTGATAAGTTTGTCGAGTAGTCGGAAAAGAAGACTAGACCAAGACATACTAGATCTGGACAGGCAGATTAAAAACTAACGGAGGAAGTGGTAGGTGATACTACATCTGGGAAAGTAAAGGAATTATGGAATTATTGCCCAATCAGCTAGTCAAATGCGGACAACAAAATATTATCTGAGATCTGGGCTAAATGATTGGAGGTTTTGTTGCCACGAATAATACATGAAAACCAATCAGGTTTTATAAAAAGAAGACATGTGACTAGAAATATGAGAAGCCTCCTTCAAATTATATCACAGATGGCTGATAAATGTGAGGATACTGCAATACTATCCTTGGATGCTGAGAAAGCATTTGATCGAGTGAACTGGACTTATTTGTATAATATGCTGGACAGAATGGGCTAGGTGAAGGCTTCATCACTTGTGTTAAACTATTATACTGCAGTCAAACTATTATACTCCAGTCCAACTTTGGATATAGGAACAAATGGATTGCGATCTGCACAGTTTCAACTGGGACACAGTACGAGACAGATGTGTCCATTGTCCCCACTCTTATATGTAATCACAATTGATCCTCTGACGGCTGCCATTAGGCAAGAAAGACATATAAAAGGCGTGGGCTATGGAGGAGTGGGGAAGAGGTTATGGATATATGCTGATGATTTGTTATTGGTAATGAAAGATTTGGGTTATTCATTGCCTGCTTTGATAAAGATCATTTCTGACTTTAACAAATGCTTCGGTTAAAAATTAACAGAGCAAAATTAGAGGTATCACCCTAGACAGTGACTTGTGATAAACAATGGGTTACTACATTTGGAATTAGATGGTACACAGAGACAGTCAGATATTTAGGAGTTTAGATGACCCCAAAGTTACTAGGTATGGTTCACGAAAATATTAAAGGAATTAAGCTTGGGCTAAAAACAGTATTTGGAAAGATGGAAGCTATTGAATCTTTCCTTATGGGGAAAGGCAAAAGCACTAAAAATGAACTTGACACCAAAGATAAGGTATGTATTGATTATTGAGTATGCTACCATTGAATATTGGTAAAACATATAGAAAGGATTTTGATGAACTATAACATAACTTTTTATGGGACAACAAACTGCCAAGGATGAAGTTGCAGAAGTTACAATTACCTCTTGAGAAAGGTTGTTTAGGAGTGCTGAACTCTTATGCATACCTGTTACGCTCACCTGGTCTCTGTGGGGGCGTTGGGGCACGGTTGGAGCCCTCCCTGGAGTTGACTCCCTCAGAACTCTTCTCTCCCCCAACAGCTGCCTCTTCATGGGCCTGGAAGGCTGGACCTCTTCCGGCGAGAGGGTGAGAGACAATGAGGCTAGTGTGGTGGAGTTGTGGTTCCCTCCCGCCCTTTCGTGCCCGAATATGGTGCACAGAGATTTACCCATGCAGCCTCACCTCATAGTATGTAAGGGCAAGCTCTCCGTCCTGCTTTCCTTCAGCAGGGGCACTGCGGATGGACCTAGTTACGTCACTGGTCCTGATTGCAGAGGTCCAGACCAGCTGCAACTGTTCCGTCTTGAAGGTAAGTGTTCTTATGACTTTCGTATTGTCCGTGTCCTGTTAATGACACTTATTGTTCGTAAGCGTATGTTGTCCTTTCTTCCCCCTGTAGCAATGAAGATGACCCAGGAGCAGGTGATGGCAAAAGTAAGCAGCTCCAGGAGTTTCCACCACTGGTACTTCTGAGACTGCACCAAGTTCGTAAAATATGCTGTTTTAACGGGTAAAAGTTTGTGCTATCGCTCACCTTGTGTCTTTTACTCCCTTTGCAGATGCGGCAGGTTGGCGATGGCCGGAGGCTGGTACCTAGCTCCTGATGGTGGTTGGCGACATAGGTTCGCATGGAGGCAGCACCCAAAGAAGGTCCTAAGTCGATGGAATGCGGAACAGGTAAGGTTGTTGAGGACTCCGGGAAGGTGAGTATGACTCTGGCTGAGTCGGGAGCTGATGGCGAGGCTACCAGCGGCAAAGCGATCACAGGTAAGGCTTTTGCTGCGACTGCTGAGTGAAGGCAGATGGCTGTGATTCCGACGGTGGTGCGATCTCAGTTAAGGCGGTCGAGGTGGCTGGAAGTGCGCGCGTTGAGTCAGGTAGGTGGCGAAGGGCTCCGGAGACTGGGAGCGCACGTGCTGAATCAGGTAAGATTCTTCTGGTCGGCGGTGAGCGTTACGTTGCTGATAGCAAACTAACGCAAAGTGCCAGTGTTCGGGTGGGGCCGGCTTATATAGCCTGGCCCCAGCCACTCCCTGTAGGCTCTGCCTTGTGGCCCCACCTAGCTCCTCCTTCACTCTTCTGCACGTGCCTTCTCAGTGGTAGCCAGGCCCCGCCCGGCCATGCTGCACGTGCCCACGATATTCTATGTGCTGAGCACACTTTGAAATGAGCTTGGTGCCATAGGCGCCATGACTGGGTCCATTGGGATCTTGTATGTAGTGGAGGACTAGGCTCTTGCCTAGTGACCATGACAGCACTCCCCCTCAAGGCCCCTCTCATGGTGGGTCTTCCTTCTGGTCCCGGTTTGGTGGGTTTTTTCTGGTGGAACCGCCTGATGAGGAATTGGAGGAATTCGGCAGGTTCCCATGTACAATCCTGGGGCCTGTAGCCCTCCCAGTCGAGGAGGTAGTAGAGTTTTCAACGTACCCTTTTGGAGTCCAGGATGTTCTTCACTTCGTATTCCAGTTCTCCGGCTATGACCTCCGGTGGTGGTGGTGTTAGAATCCGCGTGTCTTGTTCTACTGGCTTTAGAAGGGAGACGTGGAAAACTGGGTGGATTCGAAAGTTGGGTGGTAAATCTAATTTCATGGCTGCAGGATTTATGATGGCCTTGATAGAAAATGGGCTCAAGTATCGTGACGAAAGGCACGGGGTCCTCTTAAGGGAATGTGTTTAGCCGCCAACCATACTTTATCCCCAACATGATATTATGGGGCCTCCATCCTGTGCCGGTCCGTAAATTTCTTCTGCTGCTCCTTGGCTTGCTTTAGGTTCTCGTTTGGCTTCCTTAAGGGATTGAGTGATTCTCTTATGCAACAATGTCACTTCTGGCATTTCCAACTCGTCCAGAGGGTCGAAAGAGGATGTTCTTGGGTGCCGACCGTTCATAATGTAGAACGGGGTCTGACCAGTGCTAGTATGAATTGAGTTGTTGTAGGCAAACTCACTTAACCAGGGAATGTCTTTCCATGGGTCCCCAGTTTGTTGTAACATGCACCTCAGGTATTGTTCAAGCGTTTGGTTCGTCCTCTCCCTTTGACCTTCTGTCTGGAAGTGGTGACTAGTAGAGAGCCGAAGGCCGATGTGCGCTAGTTTACAGCACCTTTTCCAGGCGGCTCAAATGAACTGGGACCCCCTGTCTGAAACTAATACGAATGGAAATTCATGCAGTCGGACGATTTGTTCTAGTAATACTGTGGCCAAAGTAGCAGCGGTAGGAAGTCCCTTCAGTAGGATGAAGTGCACCATTTTGGAGAACAGGTCTACCACGACCAAGATATGTGTGAAACCCTTCAAAGGGTGGTAGATTGATGATGAAGTCCATTGATAAAGTATGCCATGGTGTTGGTGGCACTTCAAGAGGCCTCAACAGCCTTGCCAGATTTTGTTTTTGGGATTTATTTTGCGCATAGACACCGCACATGGTAATGAACTGGGCAACGTCTTTCCTCCAGGAGGGCCACCAGTAATTCTTTTGGATTTTGGCTCTAGTCTTGGCGACCCCTGGGTGCCCTTCCACCAAGGACTCATCGTAATTGGCTATAATTTTGGTATGTAATTCCTTGTCCAGAACATACAACCTTCCCTGGAAGTACGGCAGATTATTTTTGATGGAGTATTGTTCTCCCTTACTTGACCAATCATTTTGGGCAGTGGGGTCCATGTGGGCTTGAAGGTCAGTCTGTAATTCTTCCCAGCAGGTAGTAACGGCTATTTGGTGTTGAATCTGATCCTCGGGGATAATAGCAATGGGATCGGATGGGCTAAAGGCATCCTGGTCCTCTCCCTTTCTTAACAGGGCATCGGCTTTCCCGTTGCGCACTCCAGGCCGGTAGGTGATCACAAAATCATATTCCACAAAGAATAACGTCCAACGGAGTTGGCGAGAGGATTGTGCCTTGGCCGTTTTCAGATACTGTAGATTACGATGATCGGTAATGACAGTAACCGTGTGTTTGGCTCCCAAAAGGTAATGCCTCTTGAAGGCTCCTTTGATCGCCAGGAGCTCCTTATCGGTTATTGCGTAATTTCGTTCAGGTGCAGAAAGCTTGCGGGACCAGAATGTTATAGGGTGAAGCTGCCCTGTCTCAGAGTCCTTTTGTGATAAGACCGCTCCCATGGCAATGCTGGAGGCATCAGTTTCCACTACGTAAGGTAGGTCAGGCCGAGGGTGTCGGAGTACAGGTGCTGAAGTGAAGGCTTGTTTTAATTCTTGGAAGGCAAGTTCGGTCTCTGCTGACCAAAGGAACTTCTTGTTTTTCTTCAAAAGAGACGTGATCGGGTGGACAATTTGCGAGAATTGTGGTATAAAGTGCCTATAAAAGTTAGCAAAGCCCAGTACACTTTGTACCCCTTTGATCGATGTTGGGGAAGGCCATCGAAGAATAGTTTCAACCTTACGTGTGTCCATATGAACTCCTCTTGGAGTAATCATGAAGCCCAAAAACTCGACCTTTGTGACGTGGAAGGAACTTTTTCTAGTTTAGCAAACAGTCGGTGCTGGCAGAGTTTTTCCAACACTGCCCTAACGTGGCCCACATGCTCCTCTTTGGTCTGCGAATAGATTAAAATATCATCAATATAGACAAGAACACAGACATCCAGCAGCTCATGGAGCACATTGTTCATAAAATACTGGAAGGCCGCTGGTGCATTGCATAGCCCAAAGGGCATCACCTGATATTCAAAGAGTCTGTATTTAGTCCAGAAAGCGGTCTTCCACTCATCACCGCTTTTAACTCGAACGAGGTGATAGGCTCCCCGAAGACCCAGTTTTGAATAGATTTGAGCGCTTTTTACCTGGGCGAGTAATTCTGGAATGAGTGGCAAAGGGTTTCTGTTTTTAATAGTTATTTGGTTTAATGCCATGTAGTTGATGCACGTTCTAAGGCCACCTTCCATCTTCGTACGAAGAAGAGCACTGAGGAAGCAGGAAACTTGGATGGGCGGATAAACCCGTTGGCTAGGTACTGGTCTAGGTAGGTTCGCAAGTGTTGGTTCTCTTGTTCCGTCAGGGCATAAATTCGACTGCACAGGATTTGGGCTCCGGGTATCAGGTCGATCTGGCAGTCATAGGGCCTATGAGGAGGCAAGGTATTTGCCTGTTCCTCCTGAAATACATCTTGATAGTCCAAATATTCCGGGAGCAGGACACCAGCAAGGGCCAGAAGAGGTTTGACTCAGTCTTGGGTTGCTGTAAATGACAAGTTTTGGCGATTTCTTGCGGAAAGGTCAGCACTCGTGTTCTCAAGTCAATTCTGGGGTTATGAGCCTCTAGCCACGGCATCCCTAATATCATTTGGAACTGTGGAGCCCCAATAAGATCAAAAGAGATGTCCTCTCGGTGACCTTCTTGACAAATCCGCGTAACCTTTTCGGTGTGTTGCGTTACCGGCCCAGAGGATAGTTGTGAACCATCCACAGCAGTAACGTTCTCCGCCTGTGGTTTGCGCCGAAGTGGGAGGCCAATTCGTGTGGCTAAGGCCTGATCGATATAGTTACCAACTGCTCCACTGACTATATACGCCTCCAAGGCGTGCACCTTAGATGGTTGCTGGTGGTGAACTATGAGTACTGGAATGACTAGATGTGAGGTCTGAACTAATTTCTGGTTTTTGCTCGACAAGTGGCTCCCAGCCTTGCCAGGCATTGGAGTTTATTATCCGTGGCACCAACAGTTTTCCTAGGATGTTTAGTGGGGCAAGCCCGAAGGAAATGTCCTACCTTACCACAGTATAGGCATAGTTGTTCCTGCCTCTGTTTTTCTCTCTCTGCTTTAGATATAGGGGCCCGTAACCCTGTGACTTGCATCGGTTCAGTGGTTTTGTGGGTCTTGCCTGGATTGTCCCTGGACCTCACATAGACAGGGCTCCCTTCAGACCTAGTGCGGTCCATCTTTCGGCTCTGTAGTCTGTGATCCAGTTGTAATGTTAGGTTGATGTATTCGACACAGGCTTCGGGAGGATTGACCACTTGAGCTAGCACATCTTTTAGTTCCCCTCGTGGTCCTCGGTAAAATAACGTAGTCCTTTTCTCCTCAGGCCAGTTGGTTTGTGCAATAAGACGATTGAAAGTGGCTATATAGGTCAGTAAATTAAGATTCCCCTGCCTGAGGGACAACAGTTCGTTATCTAAGACCTGTTCCTGAGTGTGTCTTGCAAACAGTTTCTCCAATTCCCATTGGAATTCCCCAAAGTTGTGCAGAACAGGGTCATTCTGGTTGACCAAAGGTATTGACGAGTCCCATGCACTGCCTCCTAGATACGAAAGTACAAAAGCCACCCTAGAAGTGTCGTCCGGGAATGCACCCATAAACCATTCTGGTGGGGCTAGTGGTACCGCCCCTGGGAGTACTACTTGGACTGGTGGCGATGATGGTGCAGGAGTTGACACATTCCCAGGTAATGGAAACTGCCCTGCATTTGATTGAAGCACCTGTCTTGCCAGATGTCGGTTCGTTCTCAGGCAATGATTAAGTCCCTTCTCAAAGAGTTTGTCTCTGGTCTGGAGGCATGCACTTCAGCCCGTAAATCCCCCTGCAATTGGGCCAACCGGTCGGTCTCAGAGGTATTCATAACGTCCAGGCAGAGGTTCAGAGAGGCTTTGCGTTCTGTTACGCGCACCTGGTCTCTGCGGGGGCATTGGGGCATGGTTGAAGCCCTCACTGGAGCCCTCTCTCCCAACAGCTGCCTCTTCGTGGGCCTGGAAGGCTGGTCCTGTTCCGGCGAGAGAGTGAAAGACAATGAGGCTAATGTGGTGGAGTCGTTGTTCCCTTCCGCCCTGTCGTGCCAGAATATGATGCGCAGAAGTTTACCCATGCAGGCTCACCTGATAATATGTAAGGGCGAGCTCTCCGCCCTGCTTTCCTTCAGCAGGGGCACTGCGGATGGACCTAGTTACGTCACTGGTCCTGATTGCGGAGGTCCAAACCGGCTGCGACCGTTCCGTCTTGAAGGTAAGTGTTCTTATGACTTTTGTTTTGTCCGTGTCCTTGTAATGACACTTATTTTTCGTAAGGGTATGTTGTGCTTTCTCCCCCCTGTAGCAATGAAGATGATCCAGGAGCGCGTGATGGCAAAAGGAAGCAGCTCCGTGAGTTTCCACCACTGGTAGGTAAGCTGGTGATTTCTGAGACTGCACCAAGTAAATTATTCAGCTTTAACGGGTTAAAGTCTTTGCTATCGCTCACCTTGTGTCTTTTACTCTCTTTGCAGATGCGGCAGGTTGGTGATGGCTGGAGGCCGGTACCTGGCTCCTGATGGTGGTTGGCGACGTAGGTTCACGTGGAGCATCTGAGCGTGTTAGCGCGCCCGTTGTGGGAAGTTGCGACAAGTTGAGAAGTCACTGGAGGAGGCTGCGGTTCATGCTGATATTCCACTGCTTTCTCCTTGTATCTTGGCTATCTACGGCGCAGACTGTACCTGGGGCTTCATATCCCGTACCTGAGCGTGTTAGCACACGCAATTTTGAAGTTGTGACAAGTTGAGCAGTCTCTGCAGGGGGCTGCTGTTCGTGTTGGTAATCCACTGCATTCCTCTTAGATTTGGCCTATAAATGCAGTGGACTGTACCTGGGGCTACATAGCCAGCATCTGAGCGTATTACCACGCCCGTTGTGGGAAGTTGCGACAAGTTGAGCAGTCTCTGCAGGGGGCTGCTGTTCCTGGTGTAAACCACTGCTTTCACCTTGGATTTTGGCTATCTACACCGTGGACGGTACCTGTGGCTTCAGATCCCACAGCTGAGCGTGTTAGTGCATGCTTTGTAGGATGTTGTGACAAGTTGAGCAGTCACTGCCGGCGGCTGCTGTTTGTGTTGATAATTTACTGCTTTCCCCTTAGATTTCAGCGGTCTACGCCGTGGACTGCACCTGGGGCTTTCTATCCCACACTTTTGCGTGTTAGCTTGCGAGTTGTGGGAAGTTATGACAAGTTGAGCAGTAACTGCAGTCCCTGCAGGAGCAAGGGAGTTGAGTGTTGCTACTGAATTAGCAATATCAGCTCGGAGAAACACAGTGAGTGCCGGTCCAGATATTGTCTGATTTCTTTTATTCTACTTTCTCGTTTTTTTGTGAGTGTATTGTAATGTCTGCGAAAAGAAATTGTAATTTACATGAGAAAAAATAAAACAGCTAAAAAGTCTCAATTGGCCCAAGTGGTCTCCTATACTCGAAATGGAAGGCAGGGTAACACATCTACATTGCCTGTTTCCTTGCACTCATTCAAGTCTCCCCTACACGACCCTTCAAAAATCACCAAGTACTTTAAGGTGCCGGCAAAGAGTGATGTTAATATGGCAGCTACGGTAAATGAGACCTGATACAGAAATGCAAGGTGGCACAGGAAATGCACCTAAACAGATTGGCAATAATAATTCCCTGCTCAATTTATGCTTTTGATGTATTGATGTACTACTTTGGCTTTTAGGAGTGTATCCACTCTACGCACAGACACCCATGTTTGGACTTCCACTTACTCCGTCGCTACATTTACACCTAAACCTGCTCCACCCTTGCTTTTTTGTTAATTCTCCCATTCTAATTGCTATCTTGTACCATCATTGGATTTCTTTGGATTTTGGAGAGTTTTGTTCGTGTTTTGTTTTCATTTTAATTTTTATGTATGTATCCATTCACTTCATTTTTTGGGCCGGTTATGGCCGGTTAGGAAATGTTATGTCAGGTTGTATTTATTATGACATGATTCGCTAAGTCATTTCACATTAATATGAAAAATCACGTGCTTTTAGATAGCCATAAGGTAGCATGCATCACTTCACAAAATATCCACATACATATACATGAGTGGTACTGAGTGCAGGAAAAGGGCTATCGTAGCCAAAGGAGATCTGCACGTTTAAGCTGGTAAACAGACACTGCATCCAGTTGGACCCCAGAGCACCACTCAGCCCGCTGTTAGCAAACGAGTTTGTGAAGAAAACTTAGGTTGAGACAGGTCGGTAAAGCTGGATTATGCAGATTAACCCACAAACGAGCCCTACTTAGACACAAGAACAATCCTGTCAGAAGACCCCTCACTCACATCCTGCCTACCCAGAATTTCAGGCGCCTTAAGTAGGGCTTCTGTGCGGAAGCCTGCGAAAAGACATTGAACAAAGAAATCCCAGTTTGGCGCGCAGAGAAAAACACAATAAACCTGTTCCCTGAAGATGTGGGAGGGTCAAGGGGACCGACAATGTCAATGCCCACCCTCTCAAAAGGAACTCCCACCACTGGGAGAGGCACCAAAGGTGCCACATTCTTGGCTCCACTCTTGCCAGAAGTTTGGCAAGTGTGACAGTTCCTACAGAATTTGTCAACTTCTGAACCCACCTTAGGCCAGTAGAAGTAGAGAGAGAGCATTTCCTTGATCTTCTTGAAACACAATGATCAGCCAAAGGTATCTCGTGGGCTAACTGTAAGAACTGGAGTCTGTTAGCAAGGGGCACTACAATTCTTTTGCAGTCCGCAGGGATTGACTCAGTTGGTTCTCTGTAGAAGAGGCCATCTTCCCAGCTTAACCTGTGCTTTCCAACTTCTTGCCCTTCAAGTTGGATAGCAGCCTGTTGTCAAAGACCTTCAAGAGTGGGACACTCTCTCTGTCCTCTGCTGAAGTCTGGCCTGTTGGGTCCACCTTCTGCCAGTAAAGACTGCAGCTCAGGATGGTCAACAGGGTCAAGATCTCCAACGAAGACAGTGTGTTCTTCCAGATCTGATTCTTCAGATACTGGCTCAACCACACAAGGTTGCACCTCACACTCTGCCTCAGCAGGTGGAGTAGTTACAGGTGTGACTTTGGACAATCTTGGGGATGTCCTTGTTGGTAGTACAGGGGTGCTGTCTGACTTTTTCCTGGAGGCCTTGGGTTTCCCCTTTGCCTCTGTTTTCTTGGAAATGACAGTGAGCAACTCCTGTGGAGAGGGAGTGATAGTTTCCTCTATCAACTCCTCTTGAGAGCCTCTCAAGATTCTCTCCCTTGTAGACCTAGTGAGCTCCTTTTTTCTTTTACTGGGAGGCCTGGGGGTGCTTGACACAACTCCAAGATTTTTCAGGTCATTACCCAACATGACTCTCCCAAGCACTTCACTCTGCACACTAACAGGTATTTTGACAGTCATATCATTATACTGGATGGGAGCAACTGGGGAAGCATTTGCACAGGGCCTCCAGCTAACTTGGTGAAGCGTTTGTGTGCCTGAGCAACATCCTCCACCTTGAAAAACGATTCATCCACCACAGTTATGCTGGCTCCAGTGTCTCTGATGGCAGGGGTTTCCTGACCATTCACAAGAACTCTATCCTTATAATACTCTTTAGTATTATCTGGGATGGAATTATAGACATCTAACTTCTGTTGTTCCCACAAGCCCAGGGACAATAAAGAAACACTAGCTGAGACTCTCATGGGTTCATCAGCCAGTAGGTGAAAGTTTCCACTTGCCATAGGTACCTCTTCCTCTGGGGAGAAGGCTAAGGAGACAGCATGGACCCTGAAGGTTAACCCTTGCATCTGGGATCCCCTTTCACATGGTCAGTCGACCCACAAACATAACATTTCCCAAATGTCTTGATGAATGGGGGTTTGTTCTGACCTCCATCTGGTTTGGGTCCAGATGGTGTACTAGCCTGATTTGGTTTCCCTTGTGGTTTACCCTTATGTTGTTGTTTGTGGCGTGGCTCTCTTTTAGATTGGAGGTATTATAATTCTCTTTGTTATCTTTCTTTGGCTGTTTCTCCTCATCCTTTTTCTGAGTAGCCAAAGAATCCTTGTGAGTAGCCCTGTTGGCAACCCACAAGTCAGCAGTCTTAGCTAGCTTCTTTGGACCTATCGCCTTAGAATCAGCCAAGTGCTGTCTGAGCTCAGGAGTGCAGTCATCCAAAATAGACCCCAACATTACAAGATTTCGCATTCCTTCATAAGTGTTTACTCTGTAACCCTTAATCCAACCATCTAAGTTTTTCAAACAATCACATACCCAGGTAGCCCATGGGGTACCATCATGCTTTTTGAGGGTCCTAAACCTCTTAAGGTACTGGGAAGGGGTCTTTCCAAAACCAGCAATTAAAGCTAGCTTCACACACTCATAATCCATCCTATCCACCTCCCCCAACTCCATTACAACATCAGATGCAACAGTGGGTAGCCTAGAGAAGAGCAAGGGAAGCAATTGATTCCCTGTAAGACTTTGAATACCATGGTTATATTCAAACATTGTCAACCAATCCAAAATATCAAGCTTAACCTCATACATACCCACAATTTCTTTAGGCATACAGGGTATGTTAGGAATGGAAGACCTAGAAGACTCTGGTAGAGAAGCATTTTCAAGAGACAATCTTTTCATTTCTAGTTCATGATTCAACTCCATTTCTCTGAGCTTAGGTTCTTGGTGTTTTTGTTCAGTTTGAGCATTTAAACGTTTGAATTCCAGTTCAAGCCTCATTTTCTCTAGAGCAATACATTCAAGACTGAGTGTAGGACCTGGGGGGGTCCCAGTGGACAAGGGATTAGGTGTCTGAGCATGCAAGGGGGCAGAGAGGCTTACATTAAGAGACACATCTACCTCTTCCAACTCATCATTGACAGACATATTATCTTCCTCAATACTTTCCACATTTGCTAGAGTCAGGCATTTCAGACCCACTCCCCAGACATTGGTTCTTTAACAGCTTTTCAACTAATTCAATCTTTTTGCCTTTGGCAGAGAGTTTCCTTTCTTTACACATGTTTCTTAAATAATCAGCAGTGTAACTCAGGAGGGTCTCCTGACTGTGGCTTTCCATATCAGACATGATTAATATTGCTTTTAGTGATATTAGCCTTGTGGTTAGTTGATCCAAGGTAATAGCAGCACTCTAAGTGTAATTCCTATACTTTTATCCTCACCGCTGTACACCAGTGTTAGGCAGAATTATATGCAGTACCCTCTGGGAACACCACACACAATTAAGAATACAAGTGACAGCACAAATTCACCTTTGGTACAAGCCCGTACTACACAGTTAAAGTGGTAGCAATGGCTGAGCAGCCAGACTTATCTCAAAAGTAAGTGAGCAGTATCAGATAGTTACACAAAGGACAGCAATTACTATGATTCAGGCAAACACTGACTCAGGTTTTCAAGTAAGAACATATACATTTATTTTACTCTTCAGTTGTATAACATTACACTATTATAAGCAGTTTAAAAATCACACTCTTAATACACCACACCACTTCCCTTAAATTCCAGACAAGTTAAACTCACAAAATGAAGTGGGAGCAAAATGGCACTCCAGCAATTTAAAAGGGAGGGAAAGACAAAGTGAATAGAAATTAAATCACACCAACAGGTAAGTACTCAGGGCAATTGAACAAGAGGAACTACTGTGATAGAATCAGGTAGAAAAGGCTTAGGGCCAAAGTCAACGGGTCAAAAGTCTTTTGCTCAAGATCACACGGTTCAGGGTAGTTTGTGGTAAAGTTTGTGCCGCGGATTCCGGACAAGGTTGTTTGGCAGAAAAGTTAGTTCAAAGAGAAGAGAATGACAAGCCCTCAGATTGGAGAAAGATTTCAAACACTTTCACCGAGGTTGAACGAAACGAACAACCAGATTTGCACAGTACCTTAAAACGGAGAGGAAGCTGTTGCTGAGGCGGACGTTCCTGGTAGTTCCTGCAGGCTCACGGTTCCTGAGGCGACTGTTGGCTGACAAGAAGTAGGAAGACTGGAGGGTCCTGCACTACCGAGGGAAAAAACCAGCAGCAGAGCAAAGCAACGAATGAAAGGTGCGCTCCTTAAAACCCAAGCAGGGTCCGACCTTCCTGGCTATCCGGCCCACTGTATCTCTGTACAGCAAATTCGACCAAAGGAAGGGTCCTGGCTTGCAGTTTGGGCAAACTGGTTAATCCCACCAGCTCAAGGGAAGAAGTTTCCTGGAGGATCTTCTCTGTTGTCGGATTCTGAAGATTCAAACCTACAGTAGGGCTTCACCGGGCGGTTCAGTGGTTGTAGGGGTCCTCTTCTGTCAGCTTCTCATTGGTTCTTTCGTTGCAGTGGCGACTTTGCCTTTCCAGTCCCAGAGACCTGCTTTTTATGCAGTTTTCCCCCATTCATACAGCCTGGCTGTCAATCACACAGCAGGGTGTCTGTCCTGGCAAGGACAGTCCCCTCAGCCAATCAAACAGGAGTGTGACTTGGGTTACCAAGGGAACCCATGGCAGGGGTCAAAGACCCCTCCCTCACATCCTGCCTACCCAGACTTTCAGGCACCCTAAGGAGGCTTCTGTGCAGAAGAAATGGTGAATAATCCCATCCGGAGGCAGAATAAAATGTATTTGTTCAAGCGGGTATATGTTCGAGGCTAATATAATAGCCTAAAACAATACCATGGTTCTATAAGATAACCACAGTAGAAAAGTTAGGGTAGTTACCACTGCCACCAGCCAAATCTTGATGTAAACGGATGAAAACATTGCTCCAAGAAGAACAGACAAAAAGGGATAGGAATGAACCCTTTTCAATACTCCATTTAAGATGGGGTGTACTTGGTCTGTGGTTTAAAGAGACTACATAAAGTTAATGGCAACGTTACATGTTTCTGGGAGACAGTAGTCAGTCCCAGAAAAATGGAGTCAGTGGGAAGTCTGAAAGACAACCCTGTATCACTGCACTGAAGGTGCTGTGTAACACACTTAAAAATGAGGCTCATGGAGTAGGTGAGGCTCCAGAGCCCAAGATCACACTAATGGGAAAAACACACACAGCAAAACACATGTAAGAGTGGGAAAAAGGCTCACACTCTTACCAGGTGAAAAAAATAAATCCTAGAAATCCAGCAAAGCTGCTGAGGGACTCATTAGGTAAGGGAAATCAACCATTTATGAGAATTCTCCCTAACAGCGCCCATTTTATTTGTTTACTTTTTATATTGTTTTTAATGGCCGCCATGGAAAGGGAAAACAGAAATATGTGTACTTTTTTCTTCTGTTATGAAACACCGTTTTGTTACAGAAAAAAAGCTTTTAGTACCCCGCTCGGGCCTGTAACTATGCACCCGGGGCATTATCTGAAGTGGTAATGCCCCCCCCCCGCTCGTGACTTATTGCTTAAGTAGGCCACTCTTGGCTCAGGGTTGGCAGTCTCAGAATTGACTTTCTGGTGTTGGCCGTTGGGTACAAAGAATCGTGATTCCTGGGTAAACAGCCTGCCATAACACACCTGATTTCCAGCACACTCTCGAGCACCTCATGCATCAAAATTACATCGTGAACCAACATACAATTCTCCAAATCAGCCATGGAAACACAACCCATTCTTAAGAACATAACCTTCTCTTTTTCCTCTTTTGGAGAACTATGGTTTTGGAGAACTATGGTCCTTCCAAACAAGGTGGGTATGCACTCATATCACAAAATATTCTCCCCGCACTGCATGCCTCTCTCCCTCTATTTCACGCTTTCCCATCCTCTTATATTGCCCCTGCTCATTTCCCTTTCTCCAGCAGAAGAAAGTCTGCTTACCTCTGGTGGAGAATCAGAAAACCACTGCTCAAAAAAGACTAGCCACTCAGAAACGACAAAGGTGATGATTTGGCTCAGAAAAGAAGCCTACTCACATTACATATCAAGCACTGGGATTCAATCTGCAGGGAAGGCTAAAACTCAGTAACTTTGTCCCATGAAGAAAGAGAGGAATCCAGCAAAGTCAAGAGCAAGACAACTGGTAACATTTGAGTGTTCCTGCACTGAGCTTGAGTGGGAAGAGGCCAGGTCGATAGCAGTCCTGTAGTCTTCTTCATAAAAACACCCTAAACCCACAGTGTCCCCATCATTTACACTTGCAAAGGCAAGAGGAAAGTGGGCAGAGTTTGATACTTGTGTAAAGGAATTTCTGTAAAAGGTCTTGAAGCACCTACCCACGGATTTTCAATCGCTTCACGGATCCAGCTGCAAAGGTCATAGAGTACATAGAGATTCAGAAAAATTGTATCATTTTTGGATGCTTAATATATGTTTTTCTTTCCAATTACAGACTTTGTAGCGATGCCAGCAAGAGGAGAAATGGTGGGAGGGGAATAAATTAGCAAGGAGGAAATGAGGCACCAGGGATGCTTATTTGCATGATGAATTAAAATGCTTGCCACTGATGAGTGAGAGGAAACATCCTCTGCAGCTTGCAAAGTGCCTTCTCTGCACGCAGACTATGTTGTCTCATTTACCCTTGCACTGATATTGCGTTTTGTCCTGAGATCGTTTTCTGCTTGTTCACCAATCGACGCATAGCTAAAGGGTACTACCAAAGTGAAGCGCACTGGCCTCTTCTGGAGGGAAGCATGCTTGCTTCAGTGTAAGTGATTTACTGCTAGAGGCACAACATCCCCCGGATATCACTTTCTGCGTCTGGTTTCTTGTACAGAGTGTAACCACTCAGGAAGCACAGGCACACATCAAGAGAGAAGGATGCTGATGGCTTAGCGTGGAAGCCTGAGAGTAGACCCCAGAGGCAGCTGGTGAATATTATATTTCTGCAAGAGCGATCAAGCGCATCGAAGGAACCCAAACCAATTAAGAGGGATAGGGTGAATTCCCCCTCCGAGAAAATATTTTGAATACTGGTTAAAAATTGTGCATTATGCAGCACTCCTTCTGTAAAGGATTGGGTAAAAAAAGACGGACCGCTTGTCTCCAACAGTGCACAGGCGCATTTCCCAACACATTTTCATGATGCCTTCCCCACAATAAATGCCAAAAATCATGTTCACGATGCCTTTGCAAATACATTTTCAAGCACGGGGCACCAATGTATGCCAGTATTCCCATATAAGAACATACTCATGCTTGCTTTCCCAATAATGCCTGCATCCCTGGTAAGAACAGACTCCTGTTGGCTTTGCCATTAAAAATGATACTACAAAATAATAACAATCCAAACTGGCTGCACCAATGCAGGGCAGGCTAGGAACCTAATAGCCCTTGTCATGCTTGCTTTACCATTCATGCCCAGTTAAAAATGCCACAAAAAATCCTAGCTAGACTGTCTGCACCAAAATATGACAATCTAGCCACGTAACACTCATAAAACAAACTTTTCACCATACAAATTAGACTTACACTGGCTGCAGAAACTATGCCAATCTTGCCATGTAATAACACATATCAAGCTTACTTTATCATATGCTGTCCAGAACAAATACCATGCCATAGTAAGAAAACATTGACTGTGCACACTGCATATAGCCAATACAACCAAGTGTTCTTAAGTTGGTATAGACCTGCACCAATTCTCCCTCCAAGTCACAGCCTTCCCACACACACACACATACATGCATATACATATGCACACAAGCAGTCACACACTCAGGAAGCTTGACATAATCATTTACAAGATGCCCACCAGAACACTTAATTCATGCAGATACTCATATTCAAATGTACCTGTACACAAGCAGTCATGCAAACATACATCTTCTCTCATTCACACGGCATCCACCAGAATAATTCACTCATGCAGATAAACATATTCATATACACATTCAAAAAAGCAGTCACACACCCATACAGATTCGCTCGGTCATTCTTATGGCACCCACTGGAACACTTACTCATGCAGATACATTGTGAAACTTACATGCATGCACCCTTTAAAAATAAAATCTCTCTCTCTCTTACACACATAAAATAACACAAACATGTTAGGGATTTAAATCGGGCGACACACACCTTGGTCTCAGCCTAGTGTGTAGCGCACAACTGAGATGCCGTTCTCTTTATTTTATGTGGATTCAATTTGGGATGATACACAACTCGTCTCACACACCCTTTTTAAAATACCGCGGGTCACAATGTACCATGAACCAGGCTGGTTGTTGAAAATGCAATATTTTATTTACTTTAAGATTCAAAGGAAATCATACAATTTTAATGTGGGGCAGCAATCAGGGTGATAATTACAATGAAAATGGAAGCAATGCACTTGGTTAACCTTCTCCTAGAACATATACAAAGTACAAGTGAATAGGAGCACTTTTTGAATTAGGATAGATAGCACCCATGGTAAGGGTTTCTCCTGGAACGTTCCCTCAATCCCCAATTAGGGGCAGAAAACAGAATCAAGATCTGACCTTCCCTTACAGAATGAGAGGCAAAAACAGACTTTAAACCTTTGCAAAGGCATGAAAAGACACTCGGAAATTGACAAATAAATAATTAATGTGTGGTTAAATGTGTGAGGCAAATATTATTTATCCCAACAGCAGAAATGCAGAAACACTAGCAATCACAATGCAATGGATCAACAAGAATCATACAAATTGAAAATGAGTGGAAAGTTAGAACATGCTGCAGCCGAATGACATGTTGGAAAGTTGCAATTTTCTCACCCAAAATGAGCCAAACGTTTTTTTATAAAAACGTGAGAAATGCTGCAAATCGCAATGCTGTTTTTGGTCTGGGGGACAGATGTATATCACAGGGACAGTATCAAAGTGAAAGAATGGTGGTAGCTGAAGATTTGGATGAGATTTTCGGGGTGGAATGGGGTTCAGTTTTAGGAAAAATAGAGCAGTTTAAATGAAAACTTCGGTTTTGAAAGAAAGACAAATGTTACTTAACCTAAATTATCTAGACTATATTGTTAAAGAGGAACACAGTAAGCTCCAAGGTTGATTCGCGAGGTCAACCTTACCATCCCAGGGCTCACCTTTAAGTGGAAATTAGTTTGAATACTCAAAATATAGCTAAGGGCTTGGGATTTACATCAGACAGAAATGAAAAGAGAGATGGTGGTAGCACTAGAAATCAAGGACAGGGTACACAGAGAATTCTAACAGTTTTAACAAGTTACCAGGGTATAAATAGGATTGCTTAGAGAGTGTAATACAGACAAATGGGTCAAGATGGGGAGACTATGTGTTTCTCTCTGATGGAGAGATACTCACATTACATGCTTCGGTTTGGAATTATGGAACAGCCAACTGGGTCTGGTCACCACACGGCGGACGCGCCTTACAGCAAACAGCTGGGCAATTCTGGTCACCGGATGGCAAGGACAGCTGGATGGTAGGGTTGCAGCAGGCATGCAGGTAGTGGGCAGCAAGCTGGTCTGATTTCAGGGTGCAAAAGGTACCACAGCTTTTCCCTTTTTTAATCGGATTACAGTGGGTTTTTCTGGATCAATGGCTTTGCCTGGACAGGATCAGCAATGCTTTGGCCTTGCTGGAGTAGGGTAAGCAATGCTTTGGCCTTGTAGTGAAATCTGGAATCAGCAAGATGAATGAGGCAGATCAGGAACACAGCTGCAGGAAATTCAGGAGAGAGTGTGTCTGGAGTCCTTTCAGGGATTCTTATATATAATGCATAGTGACATCATAGAGGTATATGGTAGGGCAGGCTTAGCTAAGCACGTCTCTAAACCACTGGCTTGGTCAGGGGTGATAGTCCCTGCCTTGCTCTCAGCTGGTTGGATTTCAAGGGCATGGTGTCAGATTTATGATGTGAGTTTTACAATGTTCAAAACCTGCCATAGTTACTTTAGCTAAAATACAATTTTGAAACAAATGGTACATTTATACAGTTGAAGTATCTTAACAAATCACATAAGCAGGTTACATATTTTATGCAGAACCTACCAGTTTGACTCTGCAATCTGTAAGACATTGTTTCGCACTTCTAATACTTTTTAGTCATTGTGACTATGAAATCTTCGGCCTAAAATTCTGTAACTTTACACACGCGTCTGGATTATCATCAGGCATGTAAGTATTAAAATTCCTAATGGCATCATGGATACTTCCCTTATAATGCCCACTTCTGTGCCATTTCTATTCCCCATGTGTCAGTGAAGTCTATGACATCTTAAATAAAAGCCCATAACATAACATTTAAACAGTTAATTTTTCACATTTTTGCAAAGTCCTGCTGCAGAAATAAAAGTCTTTAACATTTTTATTAATAAATAGTCCTTGGAGGCAAATGTCAGTATTGTTCCCCATATATGGGCATACCTTTCCAAGGCTACCCCCTGAACCCAGGGTTGTCACAAAGATCTCCTTTGAAGCTTGCTGTAGAAGTACGTGTAGAGTACGTGTGATTTTTCACTTCGCACATCCGCACATCCATGGCCTAGGAGTTCCATTGTAAAATGGCTTAGCCCAGATCCAAGTCTGATTAGTATGTGATGTTTCTTTTTCTTGGTCAATCAAAGTTTTCCAACCTAGTTATTATCATCCCGGTGTCCTGGAAGTTTATGGTGGTTCCCTTTTGGGGAAGGCTTAGCTCTGACCAACTGGAATAACCTGTTTTGCAAGCTTGCAAAAGCCAGCCCATACAGTTTAAAAGTTTTTTTTTTCTTTTATTTTGTCCTGGATCAAAACAAGCCTGCTGAATAAAACAGCCCATACATGTTTCCCCAGCAACAACCCCCTTTACATTGCTAGGCAGGTACAAGCTTTTATTCAACATTGTACTTTTTAGAACAGGCATTTAATTTTTTTCTGGTTTGTAAAAGCCCATTCTGACACATGTGGTGAAAGCTGGCATATTCCTTTCAAATCCGGTTATGCTCTTCCATCCGGATTCCCACATGGTTTTGTATCTGTAGTCAGCTTGTTTTACACAACAATCTGTACAAGGCAAAAGTCTTCATGAAATTGACATGTGCACAGAAAGCATATGATTTTCTTTTCAAGCAGTGATTTTTTGACATTTTGTAGCAAAAGGTATGAGTTTCCCGTGCAGTTGAAGGTAAGCTTTTGTTGATTTTCTCAGGTTTGGCTGGCTTAGCCTGTCATTAGGGAATAATGCTCTTTTCTGATGGAGCACAATGTGAATATGGCTGAACATGATGGTCCTTTTGATAAAAGCAGTTTGATGAAAAGTGGGAAAAATAGCATCAGAGTGGCATCGTTTTAAAGGTGAAATATTCCCTTTAACAATGGGAATTTTGGGCTTGCAGCAAAACAGCGCTGTCTTTTCCCTCTATTTCTTTAAGACAAACAAGAACACATCCTAGTAACCTTTCTCGGGGTGCTCCCTGTTCCATCTTGCCCAATGGCGCTTTGGCAAAACAGTGCAGCCATTATTTTGTCGCTGCAAACTCAGTTTGGGTGCAATGGTGCTCACAGGAGCCAGCACAGCCATTTCGCTGGTTCTGCTGAAGTGTAGCTTGGTGATGTGGGGAAGTACTGCTGAGTGGGTAAATGTATCCCACAAATCCCCCGACTCTTCTGTGATTCCTTGTCGAGGGAGAGTAGGGAAAAGTGGGATTCATCAAGTAGGTAAAACGGGGCTCATCAGGTGGAGTCCTTCCATTTTCAGGGAGCGGTACTTCCACGACCCTCTGTTGTCTCATGTTGTAGTTCAGAGAGACACCTGCAACTTTCCCTTAGGTTTTTCTTTATGGTGTGGAGCGACACCCCGGCTTTTCCTTTGTTCTTTCCTTTTCCAGTCCCCGGGGAGGTCCTTCTTGTTGATGAATGGACGGAAACAGTATGAGTCTAGGAAATAAACACAAACCGGTTACTACATTTTCCCACTAACTGCCCTCCACGAAGGTTGACAGCAGTGGGATACACATGCATTCAATAATGACAGTATTTTATACAATAAAGACAAATGATGAAAAATACTCCCTGTTAAATAATTATCCCTATAAACCTATCTGACCCCTTCTTCTGATTCTTCTTTTTCTTATTCTTATTCGTTAGATGTCTCCTCTATTTGATTTTCTCTTGGCTCCTCAATAAGTTGCAAAGTAACTGATTAATATGGACCCATTTGTCTTCTGTCAGTTCTCCTTTGGGGATGCGGATTCTATAGGCGACAGGTGAAATTGTATCTACAATTTCAAAAGGACCGCGCCAGCTTGGCAAAAATGTACGCTGTTTGGTCTGGTTCCTTTGGAAATTGTACAAGTAGGCCCTGTCTCCTACTTGGTATTCCTTTTTGGTTGTTTTTAAAACATATTGAGTCATCATACCCTCTGTAGATCTTTCCAGATTCCGCTGAGCGTACGCAAAAGCATGTTGAAGGTGTTTTCTTAAATTCTCAACATACTCATGAGTTGTGGAGGCATTTATCAGTGTCTGTTCTTGTGTTCTATAGAAAAGATGCTGAGGTAGCACCATCCTTCATCCAGTCATCAGCTCAAATGGATACATATTGGTTGCAGAAGAAGGTGTAGATCTGATGGCCATCAGAACAAGCGGTAATCGGATGTCCCAACTTGGCCCAGAATCTGCCAAAAACATTTTTAGAATGCTCACAATTGATTTATTGTACCTCTCAACTGCACCTTTAGAGGACTGCGGTATGTTGTGAAGTTTCCTTTTTACCCCAAGTATCTCCCACATCTTTGTCACCACTTTGCTGGTGAAGTGACTAGATCAGTCTGACTCAATCCTTTGGGGTAGGCCAAAACACAAGAAGATGTGGTTGATCCTCAGGGTCGCTGCTGTTTCTGCCTTGCAATTTGGGGCCAGGAGAAATTCCACCCATTTGGTAAACAAGCATTTTACGGTTAACATGTACTTGTTCCCCCTAGAGGAGCGAATCACAGGCCCGATGAAATAAACTTGTAAATCTGACCAGGGCAGTGTCATCCCCCTCTTCTGGAGGGGAGCTCGGTGTGTGAGTGAAGTTGGCTGAAATTGTGCACACACAAGACACCCCTTCAAATATTGGTCGAGGTCCTGCCCCATGTGTGACCAGTATGCAACCTCCTGCAAGATTTCTAAAGTCGTGTGAAACCCCCGATTACCGGCTGTGGCCGCATCATGGGTGTGACTTAGCATCAGGCTTTAGAATGAGGTAGGGACCACCCACTGGTCACAGCCAGATATGGATCTCCTGACCAACAAACTGTCTTGGATTCGTAACATTTTTGGACACTTCATCAACACTCTGAGGTCCTCTTTCCCAATGTAATTGGTATCTGTCAGGTGAAAGTTCTCAGGGAACTCAATGTGTTTATCAAATGTACCAATAATCGGATCCCCTTTTTGTGCCGTGATTATATCAGCATCTGGGTTCTCCTTACTCCACTGGACAGTTTAGAGTCCATTGTGAGCATTTGCCTGGGACCTAGTGATAGCAGTGACCTGGATTTCCCCCAACAGGGACTTGATCTCAAGGAGATCCCCCTGGATGGCTCTGGTTTTGGCCAGCTGATCAGCTAGGTCATTTCCAGTTTTGTCTGGCCCCTCTATTCTGGAATGCCCCTTGATCTTCTTCCGATAGATGGTCATCCTAGTAGAGGTGACCAAGTCATCAATATTTTGGATTAGCTTTCCATGTTTCAGTGTCTTATTATTAGCACATAGCATGCCTCTGGTTTTCCAATGAACTAGGTGCTCCACAAACCCGTTTCGTACATAAACTGAGTCAGTGAGTATGACCAGTTTGTGGAATTAGTGTTGGACGGCAGTGAGGATGGCCAGATGAACTGCCATCAACTTTACCACCTGACTACTGTGGGGACCGATTTTGTACCCAGCGGAAGGTTGTGGGTCATCATTCACCCAAGCATTCCCAATGCCGGCCATTGTTCCTTTTCCCCATTGTTGTCAACATGGTAGGAGCACCCGTCCACATAAACTGTGGGCATTCCCTCACACTTGTCTTCTTCATAGACTTTGTGCTGGGAATCCAGGTACGCCTCCATGTTGTCCTGGGTTTTAAGACTTTCGTCCTTGAGACAGTTTTCTCTGGCACAATCATGCAAGTCGGCCAGAACTTGCGCGAGGGGACTCTTCTTGTTATGGCCATATCTGACCTCCACAGGAAAGCCTTGCATTGACAGAATCCAGGAAGTAATTCTGGAATTACTCACATTTCCGGCCCGGATTCTGTCAGTTTGGAGGTATTATAAAGGCTGGTGTGGAGTCTCCACTATGATGTGGTCCCCCTGGATGAACGGGCGGTAATTTTTCAATGCCCACACCGTTGCCAGGAGTGCCTTCTCACAATCGTTGAATTTTTCCTCCATAGAGGATAAAGTCTTACTTGCATAGGAGATTACTTTATTGACCTTGTCATGCTTTTGATATACTACTGCTGTCAAGCATGTATTCCAGAACCCTGTCTCCAAGAAGAACTCCTTGTTTTTGATAGGTTAAGCTAGGTTTTGAGTTGCTTTACTGCCTCAGCTTGTTCTGGACCCTACTCCCACTGGACCCCTCTCCTCCATAGATGGATCAGGGGTCTTGTGATCTCTGCATAATCCTCAATGAACTTCCTACTGTAATTAGTCAGTCCAATGAGGCTTCTTAGCTCACGCAGAGTTGTGGGGTCTTTTATTTTCTGGAGTGCTTCCACTTTCTTCTCCTGGGAACAGAGACCCTCAGGAGTTATCTCGTCCCCCAGGAAGTTGACACGGGTTCTGCATCACTGTGCCTTTTGGAAGGATAGTTTTGCATCAGCAACCCTCAACTGGGTCAGAACATAACAGATTTCCTCTATGTGTTCCTGCACAGTTGAGCTTTTTATCAGGACATCATCCACATAGGCCAGGTTACCCCTTTCACCCAAGTCGGGCATGGCGTTATGTAGGAAGATGTTGAATTAATTGCCGGAGTTGATGTATCTGAAGGGAGTACAGGTCCATGTATACTGCTACCACCCGAAGGTAAAGGCCAGCTTGTATTGGTCCTCCCTACTGACAGGCATGGTCCAGTACCCATTGTTCAGGTCAGTGGCAGTGTATAGCTTTGACCCCTGGATCTGGGCCAATCCTTGGTCAATGTATGGGAGAGGCCACATGGACACGTGGACCCGTTTATTTAGCTCCCTAAGGTTTCTCCACAGATTCTCCACTGGCCGTTCGGCTTTAAAATCCCCATCACCGGATTATTAAAGGTGCTGTGAACTGGATGAATTATCCCACGGGACTCAAGTTTTTGATGATTTCCGTCAGGGATTCCATGGATGCGAGAGGCAAGTGGTGTTGCTTCACAAACACTGGAGTCATTCCAGGGTCCATGGGAATTGTTGTAGTGTGGATTTTGGTGCGACCACAGTCATACGAGTCCACCGCAAAGCGATCTTGAAATTCTAAGAACACCTGTTTCAACTTTTGCTTTTGCTCCGGAGTCTCACAGACATCAGCTAGGTTGACTTGCTCTTCAGCCATTTGCCTGAAGCCTGGAAAGACCAGATTTTGATGTCTCAGCGGCCTCCTCCAGTTGGGTGGAGAGGTCCTTGGTTAGAGTATTGACCTAGATAGAGGGTTTCAGGTAGGAGATGCTGTTATTGTGGACCTGGAAGATCACCTCATCCTGCCTGATGTCACAGGTCACCTCTTCCTCTCTGTAAGGGTAGGAAGAGTACACCAGGAAATTCCCCCCTTGCCGGGTGAAGATCCTGGCTGGTGGGAAGTCATTGTCAATATCATTGTCAAAGCAGTCATTGGGGATTGGTCCTATCAGTTCATTTCCTAGATCCAGGGAAAAATGTTGGTCATCAACCGCCATTCCAATAATGGTGCCTGCTCCCAGAGTGATACTCCTAAGGTTGCTGTAATCCATTAATATTGGAATGGTGTTGTGTTCTACATTAACTAAATGTGTTGGGTTTAACCCCAACCCCAGTTGTTGGAGATGGGCGTTGAGTTGTACATATGCGTAAGGATTTTGCAGTTTCTTTCCTCTTTTAATTTTTAATTCAAGTGGGAATAGTCGGGTCCGTCCTGGGATGGTGACCTCCTCTCCAATCTGAACTTAAACTGCATACAGCAGCAATTGGGCTGACCGAAATGCAATTTCTGAATCATCAAAGTATATGGGATTGATCCCTAGTCGGGACCAGGGTTTGTAATTTATCAGGTCCAAATTAATGGCAAAATGATTGAGAATGTCACTGCCTAAATAGAATGCAGCAGGGACATCTCGCACGACCCAACAATTATGTTCAATGCTTTTATTTCCTATAGAAATTTTGAGCATACACCTGCTAGGCAGGAGATGTTTGGAATTGGGAGTTTCCAGGCCTATTTCCCACTTATCGATCAATTTAAATGTGGGAGTGCCTGGATCTTTTGGGAGCTTTCTGAACATGGCTTTACTGATTAAGCTCTTACCGTTGTTCATGCACACTCGGGCGAGAACAGACTCCTTCCCCTCATTTAACTGAATAGGGATGAACAACTTTTCTCTAAAGTTCCCATCACCAGTTTGTTGTCCAACAGCAATTACTGTCAGGTCATGTATTTGATTGTTCATACATACCCCAAGATTGGTTGGTTGCCCTTGTATCTGGGATTTATATAATCAGGGGAGTTAGGGGTCCCATTGGTGGGATTCCCTCCCTGACCGCCACCTGTTTGTGATTGTCCAGAAGGTCTTCTGGATCTCTGATTTTACTGATTTTGTGCAGGTATATATTTAGGCTCCCCCATCTCTAGGTCTGAAATGTGGGCAACGTTCACCTCTGCTACCTTAGCAGCAGCAGGGGTATTGGCTGGCTTGGGGTTTTTGGTCTGATTTTTGGTTTCTACTGGTTTTTGGACTTCATAAATGCGGGTCGCCTGCTCTGTGACCCAGTCCAGGGATCTTTTATCATGAAACCCTCACCAGCTGGGTCATGATATACTTTGGGAGCGCATGAAAGAAGGTAGTTGTAAACTCCCTGCTATCCATGGGCACACTCCTAGTGGTTTGTGCAAAGGCGCATTTGAGCTCCTGCACAAATTCTCGTGGGGCCTGACCTTCCTGCACTGCAAATTGTCGGCCACTTTGGGGGTTTCTGTGGGTGGAAAAGTGTTTCAAGATGGCCGCCCTGTAGGTGGACCATCTTGAATGGTTCTTGTGCGCCAGTCCAGCAAAGAAGCTGGAGTACTCTGGAGAGAAAGTCCATTTAACATACTCTATGCAGTTATGGTTGTCTTTAAGATGAAAAGTGTCCATCATCTGCTCATAGAGTTCCAAGTGTTCCCAGACAGAATATTTTGCGTTTTTGTGGTATGGGGTTATGAAACTCCTAATGGCCTTAATCTGCCTAATGGGGTCCTTTGTCATAACTCTCTTGATTTTATTTGACTTCTTTGACTTATTCACCTGAGTCCACTCGCCCTCAGGCTCAGAGGCGCTGCTACTTGAGGTCCCCTCATGATCATCTAGGTGCTCCCTGATTCTGTTAGCTTGAGAGGTGCTTGCAGAATGGTGGGGCCTAGATTCTTCACTCCTGCGGCGCACAGGAGAGTAGTCTTCTGACTCCTCCCTGCTCCCAGGGTTGGCAGAGTATCCCCCCACTGCCCTGATTGGATGGTGGTCTACAGGATGCTCTTATCGGGCCTCTTTTTCTGTTGTTCCTGAGCGAATTGAACCAACTGGTCCCTTTGGAGGTAGTGCTCCTGCAGGTCTGATTCCCTTACTCTCTCCTCATTGGAGGTTTCCTGGTAAGAGACATCAGCCTTTATATTTTTGTACCTGCATAGGGACACCCTTCTATCAATTTCTGGGGGGCACTGACCTGTCAGCTTCATTATGCTTGGCCTCTTAAATTCTGATGGCCTCATGGTTTCCGGCTCATGTGAACCGGTAGCCATGAAGTCAACAGTGTGAAAAGGATTAAATGGGTGTTAGTCCCTTAGTATAAAGGTCATCATACTATGATCAGGCGTTGCCCTGTCTTTCTCTACCTGTTCAGGGTCCCTCCAGTTTATATTAGACCTGGGATACTCCTTCTCCAACCTCACTAGTTTTTCTTTCTCAGCCCCTATCTCTTGATAATAGGCAAAGATCTGAGCCTTTTGTTCGGCTGTAAGAGTTTTACTAGCCTCTATGACAAGCTCTTGCACTGCCACTTGTTTGTGGACCCCATCATTCTCTTCACAGAGGGTCTTGTTATCTCTTTTTGCAGCCTGTATAGTTTGGGCACCCTGAGACAATTTTTGTTGCAGGAGACTCACCTCCTGAGTTTGTGCATTTTTCATTTGGATATTCGCTTCTAGAGCACCGTCTATCCGTCTGACGTGCTCCAGTAGATTCCCATAATCTGTTTTGAGTTAATTTAGTTTCTGGAGGCCTACCTCACTTCCCTGTAGCTCTGGTTTTAAATTGCTTACTTCCTGGCATAGGGCATCTTTCTCCCGATCAGCCAGGTGATCCCTTTGTTGCTTGATGGTATTTAATTTTTGGCGTTTTTGATCAAATTCTGCTTGGGAGTGGAGTTCTTTAATAATGTATTTGCTATTCTCTTCTTCCAAGCGTTTGACCTGATCTTGCCGCAAGGTTATTTGTCCTGCACAGCTCCGGTTATACGTTAATTGTTGAGTCAGCTTCTATTGACTTTCTTCTAGAGAGTCAACCTTTTCCTGACACTCTATTTTTACTGCTTCTATTTGGGCCTCTATGTCTACATTATTCTGCTGTTGGAGAGCCAAGTCCTCTCCTAGGATAAAGGAATGTCTTTCTTCTCCTGCTGTTTTCTTGTCTTCTTCTATTCTCTTTATAGAAATATTTCTCTTTCAAACTAATGCTTCTTGCAAAAATCTTCTGGGATGTTCTCTTGATGTCTCCTTTATGAGTTCTTCTAGCTCTTGCAAAACATTCCTGGATCTTGCACTCTCTTTAGTGATAAGCTTATGACAGCTTTCCTTTAGCCACACTCTCACATTATTGTCTCTCACAGTCTTTAAATTCAACCACTCCTAGGTTTGATATAACTTTATCCAATGTTAGTCTTTCCCTCTCCTGGGTTCTCTATGTTGGATTATTACTACTGTTATACTGTTCACCCTCTCCTGGGTTTTCTGTATTGGATTGTAATGGATTATTACTTCTCTTATACTGTTCACTTGCCAGTCTTATTCCACAACACGTATTACATGTTTTTGTGGCATGTTCTCTGTACTCTTCCACCCTGTACTCATGGGACCTTTCCCCATTTCCCATGGTATTCTTTTCCAGTCCCTCGTTAGTTCCCATACCGGGTGTTCCTTTACATTCTTTATTGGCTTCTCACAACTCTAGTGAGGCTGGTTTATTGTTTGTATATCGTCCTTATGCCTGGGACGAGTTTTTCCACTCATATATTGTTTCCCCGACAGCCACCCACTTCTCCTGTTCGCCCAGTACCTTTGTGTATGCAGGGAAACCTCTAAGAGCTCGGCACTCGCTCGGGTACTCAACTTCATTTTCTGGCTTCCCAGTCTTTGGCTTTGTTTGCAGCTTCCCTGCATGCTGTTGCTGACTATGCATGGTGGTGGTAGGGAGGTGCTAATGCTCCCAGTTACGATGGTATTGGTGTCGTTAGCCAGGCATCTCGTGCTCACCGGAATATGGCCATGGTCATGCCACCACCTTGCACAGGATTTCTCTTCTCTTTCTGGCAACAGCTTCACCGTCGTTGGACTCAAAGACCCTCTGGCATCTCAAGTTTCCGTTCTTTGCCTTCCCAAATGTCGTAGACTCCATGGCTTGCTTCTACTCTGCCTCTCTTTGGTGTGCTGCTTACGCCAGTGGGCTTCCCCTAGGCACCATATACGCTTGCTACTCGTAATCCACTTGTCCCAGTTAAATACACGTCTCTTCTTAAAGAGACATCTTCTTTTCCTTTTCATGACTGGTTCTCTTCAGCATTGCCTGCAGCCAAATTTAAGGAGGACACATAGGCTGTCCCATTAATGCTTAATGTGGTTGGTCTAGGGAGTTAAGGGGGAGTCTATCCCAGTGAGGCCTCACTTGCCCAGACCCCTAGGGAGGATCTTTCAGAGCAAGCTCACCTCCCTAGCCTCAAAGGGGGGATCCCCCATGGGGAGAAGAGACGGGTACCCTTAATTCGTCACATCCTCCACACCACACTAAGGCCTCTTTCTCTATGTCAGAATACTGTGGCTCTGCTTATCTAAAAACTTGTGATGCAAATGCAATTGCTCTCTCTTCTCCACTTGTTCTCTGTATGAGAACGGCTCCAAACCCGGTGTCACTGGCATCGATCATGGCAGACATCACACACCTTGTATCTAATTTGGCTCGGGCTGGTGCACTGACAATTGCTCTCCTAATATTATTAAATTCACTATAGAAATCTCCATACTAAGCAAATGTGATGCCCTTCTTGCAATGGTCCCTAACATTCTTGAACCTATTGTAAGAGGATTCAATTCAACACTACAGCTAAGTCAATGCCTAGTCTGGGATACTGAATGGAAACCCTTATTGATATATCTTTAAGTCCAGTTCATGCGTTCTGGATGAGTACCCCTATATAACACCCCTCTCTTGGAATCCCCCTGACCCCACTGAGCCAAGAAGTAGTTCTGTTTTGCAAGTTTAAAGGTTTATTTGATAATTTAAACAATATATATATATATCCCGCTTTATAATAAATTAATAATTGAATATCACACTGAATCTGAGCAGTAATCAATAATGGATAGTCTGGCACTAGCACACTTGTGAATAGGAACAGAAGAATACGGTGGTAGAGAATGCTTTATATAAGTTCAGATGGATGTAATGTTGAATGAAAATGCAATACAGAAAATACTCAATATGATTTCAACAAAACAATGTAATCACTTTTCTCTGGCAATCCCCTCCCCCCTTTATGCAATGCAAGGAAATGGAAGGAAAGCACACAGTTCTCAGAAATGCAATCAAATGTAATTCAGTTCACCCCAGCAAGCTTAGACAACAGAAGTTTGAAACACAGGCCCAAAATGCTTTTATATGTGCTGGCAATGAAGTGAAAAATATGCTAAAATGCTTTTAATTCCCTCTAGAGGTTCAGGGTGAGTGGTATCAAGTTAATATTAGTCCAGGCTCACTCTAGCAATGATTCAGGGATGGTTCTTAAGAGGCAAACAAATTTTTAGCAAGGAAAGCAAGGAAGCTGCTGTTTTCACACGTGGAGAAATTTGCAAATCGCGGTAAAATTCGCGAGTGCGTTTTTCGCGATTGCAGCAAAACTGTAGGGAATAGGAATGCGGTTCTAAGTTCATTGACAAGTCAAGATTTCCAGCTTTCAGAGGAAAGTTGCTGCAAGTCTCTAAGACAAACGGTCACGGAGATATGAGCGATATGGTAAAGGTCGTTTTTCAGATTTGAAATTTTAAAGTTCAAAGTGACAAGTGACCGCTAGCAGCTAGAAATGACAGGTGACAGTTAGGAGGCAGTTCTACTTAGATTAAAATAGCCTGGATTAGATTATTTTAACTAAGAGATTGGTTCTGCACAGTTCTGCTAGGTACTCACAATATATTTAGAAATAGAATGGGTCTCGCCACGGATCTGGTCAGGTTTTCTTCACTCGCCACGGACGGTCTCTGCGCACAGCGTCTGGGTCAGCTCTCTAGTTCTGCGAACAGCGGTCTGGTCTGGGTCTCTGGTTCTGATCAGGTCTGTGGGTCCAGATACAGCGGTCTCCGGTTCAGCTGGTCTCTCTCTGGATACAACACTGCTCTCTGGCAAATGGCAAGGGTTCTTGCAAAGAATTCAAACAGCTCGCCTGGCTGTGATAATGGCAATGATTTGAGGCCTGCTAAAGAGGGATTTAGCTTGTAGTTGACCTCTCTGCTACAAATTCTGAAGTAAAGTCTTGGTCTCTGAAGGTGGATAGATTGAAGTCTCTATGTTGGCTCTCTGGAGGTTGATGGAGGTAAAGTATGGATTTTCCCGGCAGAGCGTCCCGCAGCAGATGGAATAGAAGGTCCCTATCTGTCCTGACTGTCTGCTTTTATGTGTTTTGAAAGTGGGTGGAAAGGCTAGCTTCCTAGGCCCTACCCCTCTCCGCTTGTCATTGACCACTTCTCCCCTCTCCCATGATTGGGGAAGGAACTGTGAGTCAGAGTGATGCTGTAGGTTTTATGGTTCAGAGGATCCTCCCCTGGTCAGTTTGCCCACAAAATCTATATTTGATCAAAATGCACACTTCATAGATACACAGTGGTTTGAAATTACATGCATCCATCATGCATTTACTGATGGTAGCCCCTGTTCAAACTGTGCTCTTCCTGGGGGCTTGCATTCAGAAAGGGCAATATTTTGTGCTTTTTAGTGGTTTTGCAACATCAGATTTTTCTCCAGATTTGTACACATGTACACGGCCTGTCCATACATACTCCAGTAAATTAACATGTCTCTAGCTTAAACACAGAGTCTGTAGTATACATAAATAGCAGGGTTTTGCCCCAGAACATCACACAAATTGGAGTTTGGGCTTGAATTGAAGGTACATGTTTTAAATTAAGGCTCTCAAAGTTATACATTTCTGTCATTTGATTACAAAGAGTTATCAGTGTTTCTGTAAAATATATATTTTGCTTTCAATTCAGTTCTCAGAGTGTTGGAGTCCGCCTCCAAGACTTGGGTGGGTCAGTCACATGTGTCTTCTGGCAGGCAGGCCTTTGTTGACAGGAAACAGTCAAAATCAACATATCCTATTCAATTGCAAGAGCCTATTGTGTGGTCTCCAGGAGGCTCCCAGCCAGTCTGCCTTCTATCAATCAAGAGGTCATGTGAGATTCTAACTCCTGGTGTGAATCTCTGGAGGTGAGAGGGTTTCCCAGGCTTCAGGCCTCTGGGAACAGCAGGTGGCTAATTTTTAATTAAAATGCAGCCTTTGAAGTCAGCTGAGTCAAATCCCTTTGTCAGCAACTGCACTCAGTTCTCCTGTCAGAGTTTAGACCGCTAGCGCCGCCTTGAGGATTTTGTTGGTACTGCATGCAATTTTGGGATATTTCTTGGATTAATGCATTCTAAACAGGAATGGTTCTTACATGGTAGTAAATCCTTGCTTAACATTGTTTTGATGGGGCTCCTTACAGTAAAATGGTTATGTGGAACCCCACAAAAGGGTTGAATCTTTAAAGTGGTCCAATGAGTCACGATTTCAGCAACTTTTTGACATCAGTAACAGTGGATTTTGTTAACAAAGATCTTTCTTTACACTGGTGGGTGGCAAGTTAGGTAACCATTTTGGTGTGCGCACAAACTGCGTGGTTCTCCTGGATTCTGGCGCACTTGTGGGCTTTTTGGCCATCTTGGATTTTCTAAGCCCACAGCACCAAATGTTGCAGCATGATAGCTCAAACGTGGGTCAGGACACCCAACAGATCCCCCCACGTGACTGCCCTTTGAATTTGAGTCGATGGGGAGTCGGGTGCACAAGGGTTTTGACCCACGCACTGGTCTGTCCGCATAATCTTCTTCCAATTCTGCAAATGGCACAGTTCAGCATCTTTTCCTCCATCCAGTACTGATCGATCGGTTCTCCTCGCCGGTCCTGATGGGAATATTGGGCGGTACACTGGGCCCCTTGCGTCTCTGCTCCCGGTCTCCGGATCGTCCTCCTTGGCCCGTCTCCAGGTTTTCTTTCTCCTAGGACGACAAAGGAAGAGCAGCAATACCTATTCATGGACATTTCTCCCCCACCATTGATATAGTGGGGTGGCATATAAATTTATAGTCAAAACATATGAACATGCACATTTCTTTTTGCATTCAAAAACGAAAACACCCACATTGAGAAACTCAGAATTTGATAGGCGATATGTAGGATCTTTTAAGTTAGAACTGAATTAATCTGAGACAGTACCCTCTAGGATTCCAGAGGATTCCTCCAGTTGTTGCAGAGTGTGCCTGGGATGGCAACACTTCAACTAGTTAATGTGGACCCACTTGTCTTCCCCCTCTGCCAAACCGCCTTTGGGGATGCGGATCTTGTAGGCCACAGGGGAGATTTTGTCTATAATCTCAAAGGGTCCCTTCCATGTAGGCAAACATTTTCACTGTTTGGCCTGGTTCCTTTGGAAATTGTATAGATAGACCCGGTCCCCCACCTGATATTCCTTCCTGGAAGTCTTCAGGTCATAGTGGGTCTTCATGCTATCATCTGATCTTTCTAGATTCCGCTGAGCATAAGCAAAAGCATGTTGAAGGTGTTTCCTTAAATTCTCCACATACTCGTGAGTTGTGGAGGCATTTATTAGGGTCTGCTCTTGGGTCCTGTAGAGCAAATGCTGAGGAAGCACCGTCCTGCGCCCAGTCATCAACTCAAATGGTGACATTTTGGTTGCAGATGAAGGGGTAGATCTGATGGCCATTAGGACCAGAGGTAATCGGATATCCCAACTTGGCCCAGAATCTGCCACAAACTTCTTTAATATGCTCACAATGGTTCGGTTATATCTCTCTACTGCCCCAGAAGAAGCTGGCCGGTAAGCAATATGCAACTTCCTTTTGACCCCCAGTATCTCCCACATCTTTGTCATTAATTCACTGGTGAAGTGGCTACCCCTGTCTGACTCAATCCTTTGAGGTAGACCAAAACGGGAAAAGATGTGGTTAATCATCAAGGCAGCTGCGGTTTCTGCCTAGCAATTTGGGGCTGGGAGACATTCCACCCACTTGGTAAACAAGCATGTCACAGTCAACATGTACTTATTCCCCCTAGCAGAGCGAATCACGGGGCCTACAAAGTCGATTTGCAAATCTGACCATGGCAGTGTCATCCTCCGCTTTTGGAGGGGTGCACGGTGCGTGAGGGATGATGGCTGAAATTGTGCACACACAAGACACCCCTTCAAGTATTGGTCAAGGTCCTGCCCCATGTGTGGCTAGTATGCAACCTCTCTTAAGATTTCCAGTGTTGTGTGAAACCCCCTATGACCGGCGGTGGCCGCATCATGGGCGTGACTTAACATCAGGCTTCGGAATGAGGTAGGAACCACCCACTGATCGTGGCCCGCTTTGGATTTCCTTACCAGCAAACCGTCTTGGATTCAGAACATTTTTGGACATTTCATCAACACTCTTAGGTCCTCTTTCCCAATGTAATCGGTATCCGTCAGGGGAAAGTTCTCAGGGTCCTCAATGTGCTGGTAAAATTTACCAATTATTGGATCCCCCTTCTGAGCGGTAATCAAATCAGCATCAGGGGTCTCCTTACTCCATTGTGCAATTGAAAGGTCGTTGTGAGCATTTGTCTGGGACCTAGTGATAGCAGTGACCTGGATTTCCCCCAACAGGGACTCAATTTCAATTAGATCCCCTTGGATGGCCCCGGTTTTGGCCAGCTGATCAGCTAAGTCATTCCAGTTTTGTCTGGTCCCTCTACTTTGGAATGACCCTTGATCTTTTTCCAATAGATGGTCATCTCATTCGAGGTGACCAGATCATCAATGTTTTGGATCAACTTCCCATGTTTCAAGGGTTTGTTGTTAGCACATAACATGCCTCTGGTTTTCCAATTAACCAGGTGCTCCACGAACCTGTTCCGTACATAATCCGAATCTGTGATTATGACCAGTTCGTGGAGTTGATGCTGGACAGCAGTGAGGATGGCCTGATGCACAGCCATCAATTCTGCCACCTGACTACTTCGGGGACCAATTTTGTATCCAGCGGAGGGTTCTGGGGACTCATTCACCCATGCATTCCCTAAGCCGGCCACCAGTTCTTTCTCCCCGTCGTTGTCAAAATGGTAAGAGCATCCATCCACATACACAGTGGGCATTCCCTCACACTTGCCTTCTTCAAAGACTTTGTGGGGGGAATTAAGGTATGCCTCCATGTTGTCCTTTATTTTTAGACTTTCGTCCTCGAGACAGTTTTCTCTGGCATAATCATGCAAGTCAGCCAGACCTTGCGCGAGGGGACTCTTCTTGTTTTGGCCATATCTGAACCTCCTCAGGAAGGCCCTGCGTTGACAGAATCCAGGAAGTAATTCGGGAATTACTCACATTTCCGGCCCGGATTCTATCACTTTGGAGATATTGCAGAGGCTGGTGTGGAGTCTCCACTATGATGTGTTCCCCCTGGATAAACGGGCGGTAATTCTTCAATGCCCACACCGTTGCCAGGAGTGCCTTCTCACAATCGTTGAATTTTTCCTCCACAGAGGATAAAGTTTTGCTCGCATAGGAGATTACTTTATTGACCTTGTCATGCTTTTGGTATAATACTGCCGTCAAGCACGTATTAGAGAACCCCGTCTCCAGGAAGAACTCCTTGTTTCTTACAGGGTAAGCTAGGCAGGGCGCTTGTGAGAGGCTTCTTTTCAGTTGTCTTACTGTCTCGGCTTGTTCTGGACCCCATTACCACTTGACCCCCCCCTTCAGGAGTCCAAGGAGGCTCCTTAGTTCCCGCAGAGTTGTGGGGTCTTTCAATTTTAGAGTGCTGATTTGGACCGGAGGCTTCAGGTGGGAAAGGCAGCCCTCATGGACCTGGAAAATCACCTCATCCCTCCTGAAGTCACAAGTCACATCTTCCTTGCCATAGGAGCAGGAAGTGTACACCAGGAAGTTCCCCCCATGCCGGGTACAAATCCTGTCTGGTGTTGTATTGTCCTCACTGTCACTGTTAACGCAGTCCTTGGGGATTGGCCCTAACAGTTCATTACCTAAATCAATGGAAAAATGTCGGTCATCAACCGCCATTCCAATAATGGTGCCTGCGGCTAAAGTAATACTCTTCAAGTCGCTGTTATCCACCTCTATTAGAATGGTGTCAGGTTCTATGTTGACTAATGGAGTTGGGTTTACCCCCAACTCTTGCTGTTGGAGAGAAGCGTTTAGATGTATGTAAGCATCAGGGTTTTGCAAATATTGTCCTCTTTTAACTTTCACTTCCAGGGAGAATTGTCGGGTCCTTTCTGGGATGGTGACTTCCTCTTTAATCTGAATTTCAACTGCATAAGGTAGCAATTGAGCTGACCTAAATGCTTTTTCTGGATCATCAAAGCCCATGGGATTATCCGCTAATCGGGACCAAGCTTTGAAGTTTATTAGGTCCAAACTAATGGCAAAGCGATTGAGAATGTCACTGCCTAAGTAAAAGGCGGCAGGGACGTATCGCACGACCCAACAATTGTGGACTATGCTCTTGTTGCCAATGGAGATTTTGAGCATACACCTGCTTGGCAGGAGATGTTTGGAATTAGGTGCTTCCAGGTCCATTTCCCATTTGTCTATCAATTTGAAGGTGGGAATGGCTGGATCTTTTGGGAGTTGGCGGAACATGGCTTCGCTGATGAAGCTCTTACCGTTGTTCACACACACTCGAGCAAGAACAGAGTCCTTCCCATCATTTAACTGGACAAGGATGAACAACTGCTCTCCAATTTGCTGAATATCAGCCAGGCTCTGAGCTGATTTCACATCTTTCTGGACTATAGGAGTGGGAGTGTCTGATTGTGGATTTGTAAAGAATTTCAGAGTGTTTCCTTCCAGCGTGGAATACCACTTTAGACTGGAAGGAAGGTTGATTTTCAGAAATAGAGAGGACCCCCCATCACCAGTCTGTTGTCCTACTGCTATTACTGTCACGTCTGGAATTTGGTTGTTCTGGAAGTGAAATTCTACTTGGTCAGGTTTTTGTTCAACCATGTGGCAGGTGCCGTTTAAACTAACATGGTTGACACTCTGTTTTAATTTATTGGTCGGCTAGTCTAGGTCCAGAGGACCTTGTTTACGCAATCTATTAAGGGTGACAACCTCCTCAGGAGGTCATTCCCCAGTAAACAAGGGGTGCCCTCTGGAGTCACTACTATGACTGGGTGTTTCAACTTGTGTCGCCCAATTTTAATGTCCAAATCTGCCGTCCCCTCGACGGGAATTTCCTTCCCGTCAAAGTTCTGGAGTTGTCCAGGAAGTGAGGTGAGAGGAATTTGGTAATTCCCTCCCCTTCCTGCATTCAGTTCATCAAAGGCCCTTCTGGACAGAAGGGTAGCTTGAGATCCCGTGTACACCAGCGCTGAAATCGTACCCTGCCCCTGTACTTGTACCGGGGCATAATATCTTCCCTCCTTGTCCTCAAGGGGGCACAGATAATGCACATTTTTGGACAACTGGTGGGCTAACTTTCTGGTTTTGGACATCGCTAGCGAAGAGATTTGGGCAGAATTTGTGGAGAGCCTTGGGAATCTGAAAGAAAAAGTTGGCAACTGGAGATCAGAGCCATTGGGGGTTCCCCTGGTTCCGGTTCTGGGCCGCCCCTCCCTTTTTGGGGGCAGTCATCAGGACGGGTTGGAACCAGGGGATTTCGGTATTGTGGGTTCTGGGATGAGATGATGGGCGGCGGTAGCTCAGTCTCCATATCTCCCCAGTCTGAATTGACATCCCTTGGGACCCATTTTTCTTTGGGAGGAGTTCCCCCATCTCTGAAGGAGAAGATCCTTTTCCCAGGATCTTCTGAGGATCCCTCTCCCTCAAATTGGAAGACCTGTACCTCCTCCACAAAGTGGGTCTGTTTGGGTCCTTTGTTTCTCCTACCCCCCCTCTGCTCCTTGGGAGGCGGGCTTTCAGGGGCAGGAGATTTTGTTTCCGGTTCCTGGTTTTCCAGGGGCTGTTTACAAGTTGGGAAGGAAGCTTCCTCCAAGGGTTTACACCACCCTTCCCCTTGTGCCTCCTCCCTGGGAACCGGTGTGTTATCGGGGTGCTGCCCCCGTCATTGTTCTGGAGCACCAGGTCCAGAGTTTGGGGCATTCTGCGGTGGCACGCTCATCTGAGGGTTCTGTTGAGCCCTCAGTATGTGACCCAGATCCCGTGCCATATTTTGGACCTGGCGCTCTAACTGGGAAACCCGCTCAGGCTGATACGGGGCCCTGTTTTCTCCCCTGGGCTGATCCCGGGAAGGGTAGCTATCCCTTCTCTGGTAGTACCCCTGGTTGGGAAGACTTTGGTACCCCTCCACCCTTGGCCTCCCCTCTCCCGGATTAGGTTGTCTGGGCTCAGGGAATTGGGGAAAGAAGGATGGATGATTTTGGGGCTGGAAATTGGGTGGATACCTGGGGAAAAAGTTCTGCCCAGGATTTGGAGAATTTCTGCCCTCCTGTGGGAAGTTGGGAGGGAAGTTCCCTGGGTTAGGTGCTTGGCTGGATCCCCCCCCTTGGGCTGGAGGAGTCCACACATAACCCAGGATGGGTCGATTTCCCTTGTAATGGGGACTTACATAGTCAGGAGAGCGAGGGACCCCATTTGTGGGACTACCTCCTTGACTCCCTGTTTGTGACTGGCTCGAGGACCTTCTGGGCCTAGCATTATTAGGTGCAGGTAGGTTTTTAGGCCCCCCCATCTCCAAATCCAAAACGAGGGCAACCTTTACCTCTGCCACCTTGGCAGCAGCAGGGGTGCTGTTAGTTTTGGGGTTTTTGGGCTGGTTTTTGTTTTCCACCAGTTTCTGCACCTCGTAGATGCGGGTGGCTTGTTCAATGACCCATTCTAAAGATCTTTTCTCAAGAAAATCTCTCACGAGCTGGGTCATTATATATTTGGGCAAGGCATGGAAAAATGTATTGACGAATTCTGTGCTGTCTGTGCGCACCCTCCTGGTGGTCTGCGCAAAGGCCCGTTTCAGTTCTTGCACGAATTCTTGTGGGGCCTGATCCTCCCCACATTGCAAATTGTAGGCTGCCTTGCGAGCCTCTTGAGGATTTCTGTGAACAGAAAAATGTTTCAAGATGGCCGCCTTATAGGTGGACCACCTTAAATGATTTTGGTCCTCCAGCCCCGCAAAGAAACTGGAGTATTCTGGGGAGAATGTCCACTTTACATATTGGATACAGCTTTGGCTGTCCTTCAAATGAAAAGTCTCCATCATTTGCTCATAGAGCTCCAAGTGTTCCCAAACAGAGTACTTGGCGTTCTTATGATAAGGCGTGATGACACTCCTGATTGCCTTAATCTGTTTCAATGGGTCCTTAAGCAAGGCCCTTTTTGCCTTATTGGCCTTTTTGGTTCGGGTAACCCTTGTCCATTCGTCCTCTGACTCAGAGGCACTGCTCCCAGAGGTTCCTGTCTGATCTTCCAGGTTTTCCCGGATTCTGCGAGCCTGGGAATGGCTGGCAGAATGTGGGGACCTGGTCTCCTGTGTCCTGTACCGTTCAGAGGAGTCTTCAGATCCCTCCTTGCTGCCAGGATTTGATGGGTACCCCCCACTGACCTAATTGGGCAGAGGTTTTCAGGATGCCCTTAATGGGCCTGCTCACCTGGGGTTCCCCATCAAATTGCACTGTGCTTGGGTGCCCATACCCGGATGCCCGCCCCTCCATTCCTGAGTGGTACTGGCCTATGAGGCCCAAGCTTCTGGCTGGATAGTAATCTGCCATCCCTGTGGCCCTGTGCTCATGTGCGCCAGGGGACATGGGGGTGGCAGAGTCCAGGGACTGAGAGAAATAAAGGCCTCTGGTACTAGGGCTCCTGGGGTTATGCTCAGGAGTTTCTCTTTCCCAGCGAACCTCATCTCTATCCGCCCCTGCTCCCTGTTGCAATGCAAGAGCCTGCGCCTTCAGTTCCTCAGTTAAGGCCTTACTAGACTCTATCAGTCTCTCCTGCATCGCTACCTGTTGTTGGAGTCTATCATTGTGCTGGCAGAGAGCCTCATTCTCTCTCTGTGCCTCCTGATTGGTCCTGGAGCACTGGGCCAGTCTTTGCTGCAGGAGGGTTACCCCCTGAGCTGTGTCCCTATTGGCCTGCTCCTTTCTTGCAAGAGCATCCTCCACCCTCCTGGTGTGTTCTAACAAGTTCTGGAGTTCTTTTTGGAGGTCACCCAGCCCCTGGAGGGCCAAGTGATTTTCTTCTGTTTTTCTTTTTAAATGGCAGACTTCCTGGCCTAAGGTATCCCTTTCCTGACTAAGAGCCTGCATCTGTGCCGCCAGGTCGTCCCTTTGCCTTTGAAGGCACCAGCTTTCTGGCGCTCCTGGTCGAACTCTGCCTGGGTATCCATGTCTCTCAAAATCAGTTTATTGCTCTCTGCCTTCTCCCTATCTAGGTGGCTTTGCAGGGTGACTACCTGCTCAGCACATGCCCTATTGAAGTCTAACTGTTGCTCCAGCTTTTTCTGGCTCTGCAGTAGGGAGTCCAAACTTTCTTGGTACTCCTTCTGCAAGGCCAGAAATCTGGTATCCTGGTCAGCCTTTTCCTGTTGCAGGATGTCCATATCCCTCTTTATTTTAATGATGTGCTGTCTACTCTCATTTTCTGACTCCTGGCTCCCTGCAGCCTCTGCTCAGTAGAGACCAGGTCAGATTGGACCTTCTCTAACGCCATCTGTCGCTTATTCGCCAGATCTTGGCTTTCAGTACATTTATCCTGCATGTCTCCCATATATAGGTACAGGTATGCCGCTATCCTAACCATCTTGTCTTGTTCATCCTTAGCTTTAGGAGCCATGTATAGTTTACTCAGGGCCACATGTAAGGGACCCTGATCTCTCCATATATCTGACCCTGTTACCGTGACCTGTTGCGTGATGGCCTGCAACCTGACCATACGGTCCTGGTGAGTCCACTCACCTCTCACAAATAACTTATGTAAGAAGTGCTCTCTGGCTATTTTCATATCTACCAAGGTCGTCATTCTGGAATTTGAGTTCCTTCCTGACTTACAGAAGTTTGTATTTTATTTTTGCAAAACAGACCTTTTCCTTAGAGCGTTCCTTTGAGGAGTGCTTTACAGCGTAACACAGCGTGGTGATCCGACCGGATATGTGTATCTGGTCAGCTGGCACACTGTATTAATCTGCACAAGTGATAGATCTAACCCAAACGTCCCGCTCGAGCCCCCAATTTGTAAGAGGATTCAATTCAACACTACAGCTAAGTCAATGCCTAGTCTGGGACAGGGTCGGACTGGGACAAGAAATAGGCCCGGACACCCAAAAAAAAGTGGCCCACCCCTCGCTTCAAAAAAGTGGCCCACCCTGCGCCTCAAAAAAAGTGGCCCACCCCGCGCCTCTAAAAAGGTGGCCCAGCCCGCGCCTCAAAAAAAGTGGCCCTCAAACCATCATCCGTGAATCGCCTACCACGCTTCTCACTGCACAAACACAGACGTTTCTACAGTATCAGTGCCATTAATGAAACACAACCTTTCACCCCTTCACAAAACAGGAAGTGGCATCAAAAGCAGACTAATATGGTTATGATTTCACTAATGTGATATGCATTTCATACAAGAATGGATCACCATATGTATCATTAATATCTGTGTGTTTAGATCCATATTGTCAAATTACTGTGAATGCAAGCAGACGTCCAAGGCCAAATGATAATATGTTATTGTAAAGCACTTACGCTTAAGCCATTTTTTATAGAACAAATATGCATACAATATCACCCAACCTGTCTTGGTACTCATTTATCGACCTCAGAAGAATGAAAGGCTGAGATGGCCTTGCTGGGATTCGAACCTGCAGATCACACACACATCACAGCAGCGAGCGCTCAACCCACTAAGCTATCATATCGGCTATAGAAAAATGAGCATCTGCAGGTCTGGTGCAAATGTGGCCGCATTTCAAGCCTGTGTGCAATGCATCTACTTTTCAGGCTCTGCCCACGGTAGTGCTTGTGTGATGAGGGCCTCAGCAAATACAAGTGCATGACACAAGGCAATGGCGCCTGACCGTTGAGGGTAGTTTGTAAGATCCCAACATGCAGTCTCTAGTAAATCACGTCCATGACAAGCTGCCAGCCAATCCCCCAGGGCCACTAGCACCTGATGGTAGGCTGATGTCAGCTGGATGTCAAAGCCAGCTTGAAAACAACAAAGTCACATCAGTAAAACACTGTCAGTAAAGGCCCTGTTTCTGGAACACCACCACCAAGGCATGGTGCTTCAGGCAGTCCCGGCCGTTTCCTCTGCTTATTAGGACGTGGGGTGCCCGAGAAGCATGTGAATGAAAGAAGGGACATGCATAGCGCAGCACTGTTAACTGAATCGCCTCAAGGCGCTTCCTGGCCACACGCCCACAGGGATTCTGGGAAATCGACAGACCAAAGGAGGTCGAAATTGTAATGCAAAGATCCCTGTTAAGCAGGATAGATTTAGCACCGACAAAGCAAAAGTAAGATTCTAACAACAAAATATCAAAAGAGAAAACAAAATTAGCTTTGATGAAGGAAGGATGACTGCTTTGTGGGATGGAAAGGACATCACACCCCTCCTGAGATTTGTTTTAGCGAGTAGGCCCTCTTTAAATGCCATGTACGCGTACATGTTCCAGATATCATTGATATGACCAAATTAAAAGACTAATTGGAGCATTGTTCACTATTAGTTGCATTTCCATATTTAATTTGGTGACATAAAATGGAGGCTCGTATGCAGGCATAACGTTGCCCACAACTACCTCATGCAAATAAAAGGTACCAAAGGACGCGGGAATCATATTGAAACCACAACACAGTGTGGCTAGTGAAATGTGCGTTCGCCTCCAGCTATACAAGGTTGACAGGCTCAGTAACAAAAATCAAATTTAAAGCTATAGGGGCAGATTTTCAAAACCTTTTTGGTACAAGTGATGAAACGTCATGTGCTAGCTGGGAGCATACAGGCCTGCGGTCAGAGGTGTGCTCGCTCGGTGGTCGTGGACACGGCATAGGCAGTAAAACTGTCCATAAGCCGGAAATGGTTGAAAAGGCTCCTGATTGCTATGTGCCTAATTTAAACTGCAAGTGCTATTTTCAATAAGCAAAATGCAGAAGTACATCTATGTATCAATTCCTATATTATGAACAAACCAACTTTGCCCCCCAGACAGGAGAGTCCTGCGTGTGTTATACCTGCCAGTTCAGTCTTCAGGCGCCGTCAAAGCGAGCAAAAGGACATCAGCAGTTTAGATGTTCTCCAATCAGAAATGACAGAAAAGATTCTAGTTTAAAGTGCAAGTACTACTTTTAAAATTAAAATAAAAGTAGGCAATGCAGCCACCTACATTAAGAACAAACCAACGTTACCGCAATGCAGGCGATTCCTGCCTGTGTCCCAATTTCTCCCTTTTCCTTCTCTCCAACCTCTCCCTCACGGATGTCATTGGCATTGCTGAGCGAGATGCTGGCACGTCAGGCAGTTATCCTCTGCTGACTGCTGAACCTGGTCCTCAGTGTGCCTGTGCTGTACCTTCCTGCCTAGCAGGTAATGCCCCATTGCAGCTCCACGAATCTGCGACCGCCAGGGTGTGCTCATGAGAAAGTCATCTGTAGCGATCAGATCCTGCCTCTGACTCTAGCACAGGGTCCTTAAAACCAGCATAAACAGCTCTCCACGTTCTTCTGGATCCGGGCCAACAGACCTAGAACCATCACTCAATGCTGACCAACACACATTTCTTGTGACCAGGGGTGGACTAGAAAGCAAAAGAGGCCCTGGAAATAATTTTCAAAGTGGCCCCATGTTACAGATTTTCAGCAAGCCCATCCCTTTCCTATGGGAAAATTTGAAAATACCACAAAAGAGGCCCAGCGTGCAGAGGCCTACCGGGAAATTTCCAGAGTTCCATATGTGCCAGTCCACCCCTGCTTGAGAACCTCAAAAGCCACAATTCTGATGCCTAAGGGCTCACCACAGGCAACCAATGATAGCCAAGAGTAAAGCCTTCAAGAAGCTTGCAGGCAGAGCATGTCTTTCCGAAAGTCGCTTCTGTCCGAAAACCCAGAACTGTTTTTTGAACAATTCCTGCAAAATGAAACTAGCAGGAAAGGGACACGCCACCCGCTGCAGTGGGCAGGAGTGCCAGTCATGTGGCATTGTCAGAAGTGTGTGTATGAGAATCCTTGTTCAGGTTTAAGCAGCTTCACCATGCAGCAAGCAGGCTTCTCAGTACACACTTTATAAAGATTCTCAACGTGTAATGCATCTATTTCAACATTTACTACATATTCCAGGGTATAGCATATTCATTTTAATGTGCGCCTGTTTTCTCGTTTCTACGTTATTAGAAGGAAGTACATTACTTAGCGGTAATTGACTTAGTTGCAATCACTTTGTTTTTGTTTTATTTAATTGTGTTATTTAATTTTTATTCGGGGGGTCTCTCATTCCGCTTCACTACCACCCCTACACCAAGCCCTCAACCCCCATTACCCCTCGCCCCCACCACCCATTTTACCCCTTAACCCTCAAATACATGTACCACATTCGAAGTAATTCGAAGTGTTTGCAACAAAGTAAATTACTTCCTCGAAACAACGGGAGACCGCCCTGAGAATTGCTTACATTACAAACAATGTGAATCCGGCTCATTAAGCAAACACATGTATTCCTAATGCCTTCCCATTATCCAGCACTTTGCCCAAATAGTCTAGCAACGGAGTTTAGATTAGTAAAGGAACCCAGTCTTCCAATATGTGGGGAGTGCTTTTTGGCACCGGGAAATAAACATTATTTGATATTGGTATGTAACTCCCATATCACTGCTTTCGCTTCCATGCCAGAGGTTTGAAACCCGGGAGCCAATCATCCTTTCAGGATGATAACATGATGATTACCATTACCTAGGACAACAACAACACACATAATTCCAGTGCTTAGAAGTAGGATGAATCTGGCGTGAACTGCTATATAAAAAGGCGGCAGCTTTATAATTCTAGAGTGGCTACTACCGACCACCTGCACGACTGTGAAGAATGGGACTCGACAGTGGGGCAGCCAGGGGCTGGTGGAAGTGGCTCCCATATGTGTTTTAAGCGTCAGACCCTTCCTAACAACTTCTGCCTCCCACCCTCCGCCTTAATAGGTCCAAGAAAACAATCCGAAGTTGTTCTGGCTCTGTTGGCTACGAGAATAGTACACAAGTCACACTCCTTACCTCAGGCTCAGTGACTGACTGAGTGACTGGCTGGCTGTTGGCTGGCTGCTGTCTGTGGCCGGCACTGGCACTGGGCACTGTCTGCACTGCTGGCCGCCTCAGTGCTGCCTGGTGGGTCCTCCTGTGTGGGCACTGGCACTGTGGGCCTCCAAGTGGTCCACTGGTGTGTGCTTGCACTGGGGCTAGCAGCATAATGGCGGGAGTATTGGGTGGGCAGGGGCAGCCTGCCCACCAGCCGAATTTTCATTGGGTTATTCCTTTGTCCATGGCGCCGGCGGCCCCGGGGCCCAGCCCAGCCCCCAGGCACAAGTTGAAGACAGTTGCTTTCAACTTTGCAAAAAAGTGTTACTTACTTCCTGCAAAGTTGAAAGCAAGTGTGAAATGTGTCACTGTGTTGTGTTCTGACAGTGCCGGGCCTGGCCCCAGCTCAGCGCCGCAGAGCCCTCAGCCCTGCAGGCTGCACGGGGTCAGGACTCGGAGGGAGGCAGGTGTTACAATTGCTTTGCAATTGCTTCAGCCTGCCTCCCCACAGATCAAACAAGTAACGTTCTCTCTGGCCGCCGCAGGCCAGAGGCTTGTGAGCCGGCGAGCACACACACGGCACGGCAGGCGCACCGGCCCCCTGCAGTGGCTGCACGGCCGCCCCCCGCCGGCCTGGTGGCCCAGGCCCACCGACGCCGTGACGTGAATGAATCATGCACATACATCTGCATGCATCATAAATTATGATTCATGCATGATGCAATCATCAAAGCAGGGTAACATCTAGTGTTACCTTGCTGCTATGATGATTGTGCTGCAGACTCAGACAGTGCCGCCGGCGCGGCGCCTCCCCCTCCTGGGCTGGCTCTCTGCCATGCCCTGCTGCGCAGCCCAGCCCTGATCCCAGGCGGCTGAACCACCCCCCAGAATACTCACGACGCGAGCTCCGCACATCGCGGCTCGGCGGCGCTCTCACACTAGGCCGGCATTCTTTTAAAAAGAAAACCGGCCCAGAGGTGGCTGCCGGAAAACCGGCACCAGGGGACCCCAAAGTCGATCGGCCACGGGCCGAAAGACCGAAAGGGCCAGTCCGACCCTGGTCTGGGATACTGAATGGAAACCCTTGTTGATATATCTTTATGTCCAGTTAATGCGTTCTGGATGACTACCCCTATATAACACCCCTCTCTTGGCATCCCCCTGACCCCACTGAGCCAAGAAGTAGTTCTGTTTTGCAAGTTTAAAGGTTTATTTGATAATTTAAACAATATATATATATATATCCCGCTTTATAATAAATAAATAATTGAATATCACACTGAATCTGAGCAGTAATCAATAATGGATAGTCTGGCACTAGCACAATTGTGATTAGGAACAGAAGAATACGGTGGTAGAGAATGCTTTATATAAGTTCAGATGGATGTAATGTTGAATGAAAATACAATACAGAAAATACTCAATATGATTTCAACAAAACAATGTAATCACTTTTCTCTGGCAATCCCCTCCCCACTTTATGCAATGCAAGGAAATGGAAGGAAAGCACACAGTTCTCAGAAATGCAATCAAATGTAATTCAGTTCACCCCAGCAAGCTTAGACTACAGAAGTTTGAAACACAGGCCCAAAATGCTTTTATATGTGCTGGCAATGAAGTGAAAAATATGCTAAAATGCTTTTAATTCCCTCTAGAGGTTCAGGGTGAGTGGTATCAAGTTAATATTAGTCCAGGCTCACTCTAGCAATGATTCAGGGATGGTTCTTAAGAGGCAAACGAATTTTTAGCAAGGAAAGCAAGGAAGCTGCTGTTTTCACACGTGGAGAAATTTGCAAATCGCGGTAAAATTCGCGAGTGCGTTTTTCGCGATTGCGGCAAAAGTGTAGGGAATAGGAATGCGGTTCTAGGTTCGTTGATTCCCAGCTTTCAGCGGAAAGTTACTGCAAGTCTCTAAGACAAACGGTCACGGAGATATGAGCGATATGGTAAAGGTCGTTTTTCAGATTTGAAATTTTAAAGTTCAAAGTGACAAGTGACAGCTAGCAGCTAGAAATGACAGGTGACAGTTAGGAGGCAGTTCTACTTAGATTAAAATAGCCTGGATTAGATTATTTTAACTAAGAGATTGGTTCTGCACAGTTCTGCTAGGTACTCACAATATATTTAGAAATAGAATGGGCCTCGCCACGGATCTGGTCAGGTTTTCTTCACTCGCCACGGACGGTCTCTGCGCACAGCGTCTGGGTCAGCTCTCTAGTTCTGCGAACAGCGGTCTGGTCTGGGTCTCTGGTTCTGATCAGGTCTGTGGGTCCAGATACAGCGGTCTCTGGTTCAGCTGGTCTCTCTCTGGATACAACACTGCTCTCTGGCAAATGGCAAGGGTTCTTGCAAATAATTCAAACAGCTCGCCTGGCTGTGATAATGGCAATGATTTGAGGCCTGCTAAAGAGGGATTTAGCTTGTAGTTGACCTCTCTGCTACAAATTCTGAAGTAAAGTCTTGGTCTCTGAAGGTGGATAGATTGAAGTCTCTATGTTGGCTCTCTGGAGGTTGATGGAGGTAAAGTATGGATTTTCCCGGCAGAGCGTCCCGCAGCAGATGGAATCGAAGGTCCCTATCTGTCCTGACTGTCTGCTTTTATGTGTTTTGAAAGTGGGTGGAAAGGCTAGCTTCCTAGGCCCTACCCCTCTCCACTTGTCATTGGCCACTTCTCCCCTCTCCCATGATTGGGGAAGGAACTGTGAGTCAGAGTGATGCTGTAGGTTTTATGGTTCAGAGGATCCTCCCCTGGTCAGTTTGCCCACAAAATCTATATTTGATCAAAATGCACACTTCATAGATACACAGTGGTTTGAAATTACATGCATCCATCATGTAATTTACTGATGGTAGCCCCTGTTCAAATTCTGCTCTTCCTGGGGGCTTGCATTCAGAAATGGCAATATTTTGGGCTTTTTAGTGGTTTTGCAACATCAGACTTTTCTCCAGATTTGTACACATGTACACGGCCTGTCCATACATACTCCAGTAAATTAACATGTCTCTAGCTTAAACGCAGAGTCTGTAGTATACATAAATAGCAGGGTTTTGCCCCAGAACATCACACAAATTGGAGTTTGGGCTTGAATTGAAGGTACATTTTTTAAATTAAGGCTCTCAAAGTTATACATTTCTGTCATTTGATTACAAAGAGTTATCAGTGTTTCTGTAAAATATATATTTTGCTTTCAATTCAGTTCTCAGAGTGTTGGAGTCCGCCTCCAAGACTTGGGTGGGTCAGTCACATGTGTCTTCTGGCAGGCAGGCCTTTGTTGACAGGAAACAGTCAAAATCAACATATCCTATTCAATTGCAAGAGCCTATTGTGTGGTCTCCAGGAGGCTCCCAGCCAGTCTGCCTTCTTTCAATCAAGAGGTCATGTGAGATTCTAACTCCTGGTGTGAATCTCTGGAGGTGAGAGGGTTTCCCAGGCTTCAGGCCTCTGGGAACAGCAGGTGGCTAATTTTTAATTAAAATGCAGCCTTTGAAGTCAGCTGAGTCAAATCCCTTTGTCAGCAACTGCACTCAGTTCTCCTGTCAGAGTTTAGACCGCTAGCGCCGCCTTGAGGATTTTGTTGGTACTGCATGCAATTTTGGGATCTTTCTTGGATTAATGCATTCTATACAGGAATGGTTCTTACATGGTAGTAAATTCTTGCTTAACATTGTTTTGATGGGGCTCCTTACAGTAAATTGGTTATGTGGAACCCCACAAAAGGGTTGAATCTTTAAAGTGGTCCAATGAGTCACGATTTCAGCAACTTTTTGACATCAGTAACAGTGGATTTTGTTAACAAAGATCTTTATTTACACTGGTGGGTGGCAAGTTAGGTAACCATTTTGGTGTGCGCACAAACTGCGTGGTTCTCCTGGATTCTGGCGCACTTGTGGGCTTTTTGGCCATCTTGGATTTTCTAAGCCCACAGCACCAAATGTTGCAGCATGATAGCTCAAACGTGGGTCAGGACACCCAACACTATCTACAAAGTTTCTTACAAATGTAGAATAATACTCAACTAGTCCTAGGATAGGCATGACCTCCTGCTTGTTTCTTGGAGGTTCTAAGTCCATTCACCCCTTCCCTCCAGCGCCTTGTTGCTTAACTTGTGCCCCAGATAATCTATAGATGTTACCCTGAACTTACCTGTTTCCTCCTGAAGCATAAGCCCCTCCTCAGACAATATTCCTACTATCCTGACTAGTTCTGATCATGTTCAGCCATGATTCTGTCAGTAACTAAAATGTCATCCTGGAAGTAGGTTACCAAACATCCCTCAACAAGTGGTGCTTCAGCCGCTGAAAAAGCACAGCTGCTGACACCATCCTTTGAAAACTAAAAGTACCCTCATGAGTGACGAATATGGTGAGGTCCTTCGACTTAAGGTGGAGCTTTAACTGATAATACAGCTTGGCTAGATCCAGTGTGCTAAGAAATTTGAATCCAGCAACCAGGCTAACCATCTTCCCTATGTTTGGGAGTGGGAGCTTTTCGACAACCACCTCACGGTTCAGTCTTCTCAGGTCTACACACAAGCCAACTTGACCATTAGCTCTGTGCACCACCACAGCTGGCAACATGCACTCGGATGCCTCAACTGCATGAATCACACCGTCACATTTTTTGTTTAAACAGCAACTTCCTCGTTCATGAAAATTGGAACTCTCCTAACCTTTACTACAACAGGCGTGGCACCTTCTTTCAGTCGTATGCGGTCATGGTACACCTTCAAGCATCCCACAGGTCCCAAGTATAATGTGGTAAATCTCTCTTCTGAGCACTCCTCCTGGTTGTTTATCACAGCCACATCTCCAGGAATACTGGGATCTACCACAATTCATATCTCTCTTTGTTCATACCATCCCAATAATATTCCTCGGCAACAATTGACTTTCTCTTACACTCCAAGTTCGCCTGAAACACTCCCATTATTTCAAAGTTTGCTCCACAATGGCATTCGCTCTCACACGCAGGAGGGTAAGCGTGACCGCTTTGAATCTACTACCCCAAATGCTGCTATCATTTATGGTATAGCCAGAAACAGTATTCATTAGCATGGGTACTGCAATTCCATTCACCACCACCAATGCATGTGTTTTCTTCTGGTCTTGACCCCAACTGGCTGACAAACGAACTCACGCCTCCTTCAATTTCCCTTTCAACATCCTCGCCATCTTCACTGTGTGGTTCCAGGCTCATTTCTCTAACAGTGCCACAAAAAATGTTTTCACAACCAAAGGGCAAAATGCCCTTTTTTCCACACTTGTAACACACTGCATTGAGTCCAGGGCACGCCGATTACTGGCAAAGTAGAAGGTGCTCCCACAACCGGAAGCACCTCGAAACGCCTGATCCTTTCACTTTCCCATCATCTGCAGACTCAGTGGCAGCTCCCTCTCTAGTGTATTCTCCCGTCTGCACGCCCACTATTTTGTTTTTCCTTGGCTTTCTCTGTTTGTTGTGCCCTTCCACTGTAGCACATGCCTTGTACCCAGCTTGCAGATACTTTTTGTTTAGTTCATTGACACTGCCATCATATGTTCAATTTATTTGGTAATATCAAGGACATCATCCAAACTGGAGTTCCTTTAGTGCATATTTCCATATCTCCTGTTTTGCTATCACATACTTTCAGCATGAATTGGTCTTGAGGGTGCACATTATATAACTGTCCAAAATTGCACTTATTAGCAAGTTTTCTAAGACCGGTTATGAATTCTTCAACCGATTCCCGTTTTTCCTGCTCACGTATACAAAAGTAATACCCCTCAAGTATTATACTGTATGTCTTTTCAAAGTGCAGAACAATTTTCTGGAGTATACTCTCAGGCATTTGAAGACTCGCCCTCACAGTTCCAACTTGTCCCAATTCAGGGTGGCTATTTAGAATGTTACTTCTCTCAATCCCTTGGGTCTGCATTAGAAGAGCATGCTGCCTTTACAGGCTGTATGAGGGTCCATGTATTGCCAGGATGTAATCCTGGAGATCCTATTTCCATGTCCACCACTGGACCGCAGGATCGCCTGGGTTTGAAAGGAATTGAGGAGCCAGGTTGCTCATGGCTACTCACTTCACTGGATTCCTCCCCTTCCTTAAAAAATGAGTATCCTCATTGCATGTGCTGAGCCCACGGTTACCAAACGTTTGCAATGTAGTGATGCCTTTATAGATTATCCTTAATGTTATGGAGAGTTAATACCCCTTTATGACTTTTCCTCTTGCTAATATTATATGCCAATACCACTGTGCTGTACCTACAACAACATCAGACAACTACCTTGCTCCATTCCATGCAAACTGCGTCGCTCACTGCTTTTTGCCTACCTTATAGGCACTGAAACGGGGTCTCCACGGCAACTGGCAAGCACTCTGCAGCCAAAGAAGTCTCTCAGCATCCCTCTGCATCCGAGATGACCTGTTACGGTTGATGCATACACCCCAGACAGGGTGCTTTCCTCTATTGCCATTTTGTATTGCTTTTGGTGTACCCGCAGCATCCAGCACCTACCACCGGCAACAGGGCAGATTTTGTGGGTGTCCAACTGGTATGCCAGTGGTCTGCTGAGCTGGTGGCTGGTGCACAGCACTCTGGTGCTGTCTCCAAGACCCCAAAGCCCCATATCCAAGACAGGTTGCTTCAGTGTCGAGTCCCCACAAGCGGCTTTCAGTCAACAGTCTGCGATCCGCTTCTCAGCTGCACAACCGTACAGGTGTCCCTGCTTTGGAATTTGAAAACCTTGGGGCCAGTGCATCCCACTTGTCTCCACTGATATGAAGTAGAGGTCAGACTGGTACATTAAGTAAACGGCTCTTTTTTAGTCGAGGTTATAGAGATGCATGGGTAAACCGGTCCCATGATGCAACACCCCCCTGCTTCCTTCAGTGTCTCCAGCTGACCACCTCCCAACACCAACATCAAACTGCCCCACATTCTCTCGTGGAATTTCCATGCAGATTCAGCTATGTACAAGCTGCACTGCAGTAAACATATGTAAATACGCCTTGTCCAATATAAGACTCGCTGGAACAGATGGTACACACTTAAACATCTTAGAACCAACGCTATCGTTTTAGCTTTCAGGGCATTTTTGCACACTTTACATGGATCTTGTGTCTTGATACATGGACAACTTGACATCCGTGTTTGATATCAAAAAGCAAGGGGGCACCATAACTGTCCCTCTCTGCAAACTTGCTATTCAGCTTTGGAATTGGCTGTAAGCCTGTTGTATTTATTTTTGAAGCTGCAATTCCTCTGGCTGAAGCTCCCAATGTGAAAGGGGTGTAGCTGAGCGGACGGTGTCATTCCCGGCACATGGGAACTCAGTGACCAGTCAATCATGTCCAAACTGGGGACGATACCGGTGGACTTCTTCACCGCGTCTTACATTCCTAAGTGTTTACCTTGTCTGTCACTGGGAAATTGATACTCACCGCTTTTGGTGGACCCCTCATTGCCTCCTTCTACTAGATGCTCCTCTAAGGCCGGTGAGATATTGGTACTATTGAAACATGGCACTGCCTCCACTTTGGACCCACCCCCCCATCCCTCACGAGCCAGGAGGGATACAGTTCCCCTCCCCTAACCACATTCATTAAACATTCATGCTCAGTCTAACAGCAATGGGTTGGATGTCTGCTTCTGTTCTTTGGGAAGATTTGTCAACCCTCACCGCTCAAAGGTGTTCTATTGTTCATTTGGGTGGAATCTGGCCTGAAACTTGACTTCTGCCAAATTTATATCTCAGCCATAGTGGCCTTCCATAACTACAGTGATTGCTTTTTCTCCCTGTAGAATCAATCAGTTAGGTATCATTTCAAGAGTCTCATGGGCCTTTTTTGTGCCGCTACAACATCCTTATCGACAATGGGACCTTAACATTGTTCTGATTGAACCAGTTAATAAACCATTTGAGACATGGAATTGGCTTACTTTCAGATGGACAAGCCACGTGCCCTCAAGAAGGTGTCCTTTACATTGGGAGAAGGTTAGTCTCCCAACATACTAGTTCCCCCTCCTGGAGAAGATCATGCAATTGCTCATCAATCAAGAGATGAACTGCTCAGTGTTTTTGGAAGAGCCCTTTAAAGATCCAGGAGGGATTAATCACAGGCTTGACTTTACAAAGGTGCACAATCTCTCTCTTGATCACTCTGAACAGATGCATGCCTACACCAGGCCTTTTTGTTTTGGAGGTCTGTCTACAGGCAAGTACACTAACAAAGCTCCTGTTTCTGAGCCTGTTGCCTTCTGCATTCTGCAGTGCAACAGGTTAAGAAAACCCCCCCACTCCAAAGGCAATGCGTGCACTTCTCTTCAGAGTCAGTGCAGTTTCCTGAGGCCTTCCACTGGAACGCTTCAGCTGCGTCCTGGTATGTTCCACGAGTCTTCTGCCGACCCTGCGTGCTCGATTTCAGCTCAAGAGCAGATGCAGAGTACAGTCAAGATCTTCTGCAGAACTCCTTTTGAGCGGTTTGCAGTCCACAGACTAGTTACCATCCTACCTCATTGCTTGGTAATCTCCCGTAAGTGTGACGAAAAGGGAACAGGATGTAGGACTGCATTAATGTTGCTCATCATAATGGCAACTGTGCTCCTAGCCCCTAGTCCCTCTTTCACTGCCCCGCCTCCAGTATTAACAATTGCTGCCACCAGGGCTCTAACATTCTATTGGCGGTTCTGCATTACACGTGAAAGACCTGAATGATAGGTCACGTTGCAAGAGACCAGTGATGTTTAAACTCTTTAAAAGGTTGTATGTGTCTCTTATTTATTGAAGAACTTGCAAGCATTTATGTGCATGTATGAAATTGCTTATTTATTTATTTGTATTTCATCTTTTTAAATGTATGAAGCTGAATTACATGTATATAGTGCAATCAATACTTGTCCGCTCTTCTATCATGGAAGTACTTTTTTAGATATATACACTGTGCAAACCTATAAAATCCAGTCACTAGTTGCACCCCATACAATTAGCCTTTGTCAAGAATTCAGAGATTTAAAAAGTCCCTATTTGAAATATTAGCAACATTTTGCATGAAATTGCACAGGAATTAACATGTGGTGCCTCTGACGACGGTCTTAATGAAAAATCTCTAAAATGCCCCAGTTAATGTTTTTATAAGTATGCAGGGTCTGTCTACTTGAAGGGCAGATTTTAAGTGCGTTGGACAACACTTAAAGTGCTCGGACGAGGATCCCTTGGGTTTTCTTGTTTGTTTTGAGGGTATTTTTTGTTTTAGTTGTCTTATATTTGATATGCATCGTTTTTCTGATTTTATCTTTATTGACTCAACATTATTTGTTGAGAACGAAAAAAAAACATGTTTTTTAAATCTGTACGTGTATTAGAACAACATAAGTATTTTGCACAATCACCTTTCTGCAAGATCATCGCAAGAAATGTGCACATGACCAAGTTTGAGGATCGTATTGGAGGAAATCATTCTATGCTGGGAAATAAAAATGACATTAAATCAATTTCTCGCCAGTTGGCCTAGTTGAAATCCTAACTTACCCCACATTAAAACAGGGGCATCGGAAACAGGAGCAAATAATCTCCTCTGTCATGAGGAGTCAATCTTTCCTTGTGAGTATTTCCCTCAATTGATTTGCCTGCCCGTGGCCACTCCTTTCACCACTAATATTTAGCATATGCAGATCGGTGTGTTCAGTGCCCCACCCACAAGTTATGTAGCAAGGAGCATTTGCGTAGATTGTGGCCATCCAGCGGGTAACACACGCATTGGAAGTTGGCATGAGCACAGCTAACACTCCTCTCCTGAATCATAGGAAGTTTGCATATTTAGTTTGTGCAATTTTTGGAGGGTTTGGGTACTTTGAGTGCACAACTGCCTGGACCATAGATTCAGCATCAGAGTGAACAAATAAAGTAGCAGAGGATGGGAGCCGGCATAAAGCAAATGCAGGAGAATAAGGATGGGAAGATATCCTGTTGCTGTCATAAGAGCAGAATCCAGGCGGTGCAGTGTCCTCACATCTGTGCCCTCTCTGCAGAATATCACTTTTAGTAAACATTTTCATCTCTGTAAATTGAAGATCCTAGACGTTCCCAAATCTAATTAGATTTTCAATTCTCGGAGGTGCACAGAGAAAGACAGGGCAGTCAACTCATCCATACTGAATTCAAAATCAATAGTGGAGCCTCAACTTAGTCCACAAGTCTATCAGGAGGGCCAGGGACGACAACAAAAACTACATGGAGTGTTTGAATAGAAACCTGTGCTCAAAGGGATTCAAACATTGACAATGTACCCGCCTCCTCTTCTGGATCCCAAACCTTTGTTATTGCTCAGTCTTGGCGAGGTCAGCGAAGACAGAAATAGAACAACCCCTGTAAATCGACTTTTAATCTTCTCAATTACAAAATGGAATCCCCATCCGAGCAGTGGGCAAATGTAATAAACGAAGGGGGCTTCATATGTTTTCTCTGAGCTTACACCTGCCACTCAAGATTGATCTGCGCGGAAAGGGTCGGACGCTGAACGCGCGACCGACAATTGAGCGGAATTCTGTATAGAGGAGAACGGATCAGTAACTAGCTCCAGCCGGGCAGGTTTGGGTGTTCTTATGAGAGGCAAAAAGTATGCATCGAAGCCAAGTGGTTCTCATACAATCCTGTCTTGAAAGAGGGAACATACTGGGGCAGTATTACACAAGCTGTGCACCAGTGCAAGATCAATGTTGCACAGCATTAGCACTGGGGCGAAAATTGTCCCAGTAAAAAAACAAAAAGTATTCTTTCTATGCGTTTTTTTTTCACCTGGTTTGTGTGCCCTCATTCTAAAAGGTCATGCTTCTATCACTAGACCAAACATTGCCCTCGCAAAAAAGGCCATTGAAAGTATGACATTGTTGCCATTGCGATAATACTGTGCAATGTTTCTGTTTTATGGGCTCTTTTCTGGGGCATAGCAGGGTTCTCCTCAACAGTCCTGAAATCAGTGCTCAGTTCTCTTGCAGACCCAGTGAATCCGGAGGAAGATGACCACAGCACCTCCATCCATATATCCTTATACTGGCTTCCTGTCTAGTTACACATGAAACTATGACCCTGTCACGGCAAGGGGCCGATCCCCCAAAAACTCATCACAACTTCCTAACAAACTCACCGTCATGCGGCAGCCGAGCACTCCCGAGTTCAGAAGTTGTCCACATGGACATGCTAAAAAAAAAAAAATCAAACCGGCTCTATGTATCTGCTTCTGCCACACGACTTTACATCTCCCCCGAGCCTCTTTTGGCACTGCGCCCAACGTATGCACCCTCAGGAAATAAGTAAACACCCTCCAGCAATACCCCAGCACTCAGTCTTGCTAATCAGCAACACGTGCGACATACTGCCCGCGTCCTGTCCTCTATCCCTCATCAATCTCAGGCTAAACAGAGGACCAGATTCTCTGCATATACTCCAAATCGGTTGCAACCCCCTTGCCTCACAGGCGCCCTAGCTACTCTTTATAGAAAGGCGCAAAATGGGGAGGCCGGGTTTCCTGTGTGATGGAAGTCGTGCTCTGGAATGATCTCCCTTTACATTTGCACTATATTTCTAATCTTCAACTTAGTAAGCAGTGAAAACATATGCTTTTATCAAACAATACTGAGGTTTGGTAGACCATATCTCAACAAAGTTCCCACTTCACAACTCGGTGAAGCTGAAAAGAGTTCTATTTTGTTTTCCTAGTACCAACACTGAAGACTTTTGTCTACACCGTTCATTTATCAGATCGCATTTCCTGCCGGTTCTCATTGTGGATAAAGGTGACTGCTCCCTCATATATATGCATTCAGTTCAGGTGTGAGAAGTTCACAGAAATACATGTGCACAGCGATGCAAAGCCCCATGTAAGAATTGTATGACTCGCTAAAGTACAGGTTGCAGAAAGCAACACATGAACAACCACAATGGCTGAGGGTTATTACTGAGAAACCGTTCACCAAGAAACCGGTTCATCAAAAAACAAGCTAATTAGTTGCAAGAAATGTAATTAGTAATTTCCTGTAGTTTAGTATAGAAACCTACAATGACCACACAGCAAATCAAAGGAGGCAGCGCGTTTCTTACAGCCAAGAGAATGTAGTCAAAAACCGTTCCCTGAACAGAAACGAGCGAAATGCAGGAAGTGGACGTTGTATACTTGGTCGCCTGCTGTCCGCAGGTATGACAAGCTCAGTCTGTATTATCCTTGGTTGAACTGGAAGTAATTGGTTTGTGAGAAACAATTTCAGCAAATGGTGTTTAGTGTAAATAATTCTCTAGTTACCAGAATTTTATTTGTGTTTGCAGTTATGTGACTAGGCATATTTCAATTTCCTCAAAAAATGATTTGCAGACATTTGATGTTGCCCACGAAAAACGTTTCTTTCTTTCTTGTTTGATATTGATATAGCGCTATGAACCCTCAGGCATCTGAGTGCTGCTTATTATTTCCCACGGTGTGTGGTGCTCATTTATAGACCTCGTAAGGATGAATGGCTGAGTTTGGCCCTGCAGGGTTTCAAACCTGCGTCAGCAAGCTCTGCACGGATGTCAAAGCGAGCACTCTACTTGCTGTGCTATCTGACCGGCGGTCTTTGTGAAGTTTTCAAAGTTGTGCAGTACGTTTCAAGCAGTATGTGAAGGCAAAGCCCGGAAACAGCGCACAACACTAATACTAAGGTTACAGTACTCATTTACGCTATTCACCTTGACTAAGTAACCGTCTGCCTGCAGCAATGCGTATACAAAATCTCCCATTCAAAATGTTCTGTTCAGTGTTTCACTGCTTCACACATACTGGAAATAAAAACAGCGCAAGAGGTGGAGCCGTCTGGACAGTGGTGGAAATGGAAAACATGTGAAGCGGGATCCCGCAAGGGCCACGGTTGGGGTGGAGTTTGGTGGATGGGCGGAGTGCCAAGGGGGGAAAGTTCAGAGGAGGCGGAGCTGGTAGCTGGACTCCACTCCAAGGAAATGTTCAAAATAATACATTTTAAAGGTGCAATTTCTTTTACACTGCTTCTTTCCAAACTCCACAATGTCTATCAATTTAACTTTAAATCACTTCCATGGCAGTGTTGCACCCAAAATACTGTTGGTAATGTAGTGCTTGTTAGTACATTAAAGGGTCCATAGATGCAGTCTACAGTAGAAGGCTACCAGGTTAGCTCAGCAGGTTGAGAGACCGATGAGAGATGTTATATATTCAAAACTGTTTGTTAATCGTATGACTTTTTCCAATTCCTTATATTAAAAATCAAGTGCTATAAAAAGTGTTTGGCCAGAGGATGGGTTGGGCTTAAATGCTTATATTCAGGCAGGAGGTGGTGGTTTTACTGCCCCTGTAGTGAAAATCAAAATTTGGCACCTATGAACCAACAGTTTAATTTCTTAAAATCTGCTGTCAGCACAACAGAAGCATTTATTTGTGCTTAACCAGTTTGACAAACATATAACATCTTTATAAATATAACCTGTGATAAAACACAAATGGGCACACAAATTACAGAGCATGTGTGGTAGCCCGACAATAAAAATAAAAAATAAAACATTTCAAAGAAGACAAGTGAATGCAAGCATAATTTTTCAGTTTGGAAATTACTTTTATTTTTCTAAGGAAGTGTGAAATGCACATTTGGGAAACATTGATGCCCCCTTCCAGTCATATTCATGGCCTATGTATTTCCGTGGTGTCCCTTTCTGACCAGAAGAAAAGAAACAGGCTGAGTAGACACGTTATTAACGGCCGGTGAAAGGAGCACAGCAGAGATTAGGTTGCCAAGCTCACAGCTTCCCTCGGCGAAGCTGGGGGTTCGGTTTACCCTGGCCAGGGCTGACGCAGGTCGGGTCCCAAGATCCGGCCAGACATCTGATGCCGGATCTCGGACCCGGCGAGAGCCGGCCCGTTGGCCAGCGCTGCTTGTGGACCTCTGCCATACTGAGATGGCATTGAGTGAACTTCAGTAGTGTCTGCTGCAAATCCTTGATTGCTACTTTGCAACTTCTTGGGTTGTTCATGTAACCATTGGGTCAGTGCTCACCACGGAGGAAAGAAAACTCCATATTTACTTTCTGTAGGTTCAACCTCTTTTTCCCTCCCAATTTGTTGCATGAAGGAGACGGACACTGTGGTGGCAACTTCTCCTTCCTCTGCACAGAGAAGAGAAGGAAATACCCTACAATGGAAGACACAACCACGCGATACCAGCAACAAGTGAATGCTTACAGCAGTAGACCTCTCAGTAGCCATTCCCGATGTCTACTGTAGGTGTGGTACCTACTGCATCCAGGCTAGATGGCAAGAAGCCCTATTCATAAGGGCACATCTACCACAGACATAGTGTGTACCCTGCCTGTCTATCTCCAGCTCTTTGTGAAAGGCCTGAGGGCACCATCTGGCATTCATGAAGCAGGCAGGAACAATGAGACAATGCAGTGTGATGCAGAGAAATGCGTCAGAACAACCAGACATGGTGAGCTGAGCTATGCTCTCAAAAGAAATACCACAGACTGAAAAAGCCTTCATCGATTTCTATGGCAGAAGACCAGCGACACTGCACATGAGTAGGACTATGGGATAGCGAGGAGAAGGGGATGGATTTAGCAGTTAGTCCCGCAGACATCTGATGTGTGGTGGTTGAATGGTGGTCAGAGATGGAGAGACCAAAGAGCGGTGGAGCAGGACTTGGAGAGGTTGCTCCTCAGAGGGAACCACTGGCCGATGTCTGATAAAAAGGTGATAACAGAGAGCAGCAAGGATGTGATGAGCACAGTTGCAAGGCTTTGAAGGAAGACCAAAGCACAGAATGATCCCATGAGCGAAAGGTATGTGCGTGGGATAACAGAATCTAAATGTTCAGCTGAGGCCTGGCAGAGGAAGATGAGACAAAGGTATCGGTTAAAGAACCAAGTTGATATGATAGGTTATTTATAACACGCTTAATACCCAAAAGTTTCTAAGGGCAGATCCGGGGATCGAACCAGTGGTGCTCCGTGTTGTCTTGCTTCCAAGGTGAGCACGTTGCTGCTGAGCAATCCTCCCGAGATGCGGGTACCCACTAAGTGGCGATACATGCGGGAGACGATGATGCCAGGGAGGAAGACCAGCAATCCAAGTCTCATGAATAGAAGTCTAAAACCTGAGACAGGATCTCATGAATGAGAGAAACATGATGAAGAAAACAGAGCTAGAGAGGGGGTCCACACTTCTGAGACATGTGACCGAGAGAACAGAACAACTGGGAGGGCTCACAGGAAAGCAAATTCTGAAACACAGGTACTTAGATAAGCAGCAGACAAGACAACCCCTGATGAGAACGCTCCAATCACTAATGGAGAACAAGAACCAGGAAGTTGGCATTGATACACTGCATTTTTGCGGAAAAGAGTGCACTCCCAAAACACTAAGAAAAGAAGACGTGAAACATTGAAATACTGAACACCAATAATGAGAGAGAGTCTGAATGGTGCATTCTGGGAGACAGAGTCTAATCGCAAAGTTATAAGGAAACAGGAGGGACATTTCAACATAGACATTACATACGAAGTGCGAGTTCCGTCCAAGAAGGAATGTGATGGATGTACTGAATTCGGGGAGACAGCGTCCACTCCTAATATGACATAGAAACAACAGAAAGAACATTGAGATATTGACCTCTGATGCAGAGCAGTCCAGTTCAAGAAGGGAAATGTGTTTTGGGAGATAGGGAGCAATCTGGTAGCATTATAGACATTGAAACCCTAAACTCTGTAGAGGATCAGCTGCATACCTCTGCAGGAAAACCTGCTCGCCTTCCTCCCATATGTTGAAGACATGAGACCATGCCATGTTTGACACCTGCCATTGTGACAATAAATGCAGTGTGTGTTCGAAAATAGATACCCATTGAGACAGCCCTACCGAATGTATCCCCGAAGTGATGACAACCTAAGGGAGGAACTCCCTGAAGGAATATGAGAAAGAGCAAAGAAAAGAAGCCAGTGACATCACAAAAAACATACATGACGTCCCAAGATACTGACTGAAGAGTATGTATAGATTCTTAAGAAACTAATGACGAATTAAAGAATCAAGTGACCTTTTAAATACGCAAAAAAAAGATGACACATGCATAAAGTGCTGCAGAAAATCAACCGTTCAATAAATGTACGGATGCTGAAACGCAAGGTAGAGCAAATCATCATAGAAGCTGGCTGTATGTAGTGAATAGAATGCAGGCAATGCTGCTAATATATAGAAGTTGTACATCGGTATCATGAATTTAGTAAGCCAGGACCCATGAAGCGGGAAGGGAAAACTGTGTTGCAGCACGAATAAGCAGAATCGTGGAGCTGCAAGACGAGTCTGTCTGTCCTGGAGTCAAGACTGAAGCAGCCAGGGTCAGCTATATATTCAGGAAATGAACAAATGTGCCAAGGATAAATCATCCCTTGTCAAGGTGCAAAGAAAGAACACCAAGAGTGCCAAGTTTGATTCAATTAAAGCATTTGAAACCTGCAAAATTGATTAAATGGTGGTCTCCTGTCACTTGATCCAAGGATGAAAATAGAGTTTGAACTTGGAGTCCCAGAAAACGATAGTGAATGCTCTCACTCTTGAATATTCTAAAAGACAAGGATACTTTGCAAGGCCATGTTCAAAGGCAATCTTCATGGCAGAAGGCATGGGCGGTGAGAGATGCTGGGCTAATTGGGTGGTGAGGTAGCATCATGCCCCATCTCCTTGCGCCTGGGTCTGGGCTTACGTGCTGCTAAGTGAACTGAATGTTCCAGACCTGGCACAAGTGTGACAACCAATGATATTGGTTAATATAACTAAGGACCTTATAGTTTGAAGACCAATGAGAAACTGTGTATCTAATTTTTCTGAAGATTAATGTTTTAGAGGTAGGCATATGTTGTCCACCTGATAGTGGGCAGCAAATCACAATCCTGGTCCCTACAGAAAAGTATATAGGTTTTTCATTATTGACAGTTAGTACGATGTCACCTCTTATATATTGTTAATATAAAGTCTATGCTTTGTGTAAAGATCACTGAGAGACTGAGCGTACATCGGTTGACGTTGTTGCAAACTCCCTGTTTTGGATAATTGTTGATTCAGTTATTTATTCTGTATGATCCCAACCATTACATATGCACGTTCCTAAAGGGCCCTAAGCTCAACTCTGATAAGTAGAGTTCAGTACATGAAGGAAAGTAATTGAGACAATGGATTCTGGAGTCCAGTGCCAAAGGGTTACAGAAATAAGGGATTGGACATTGCTACACTATACTCTGATAAAGTAAGAGAGCACACTATTGGAAGGAACCCTCTGCATTGTCCACAAGGCCTTCTGGGGCCTGGGACCTAAATACCTTCAACTCTCTCTTCCTAAATATCTTCCTTCACGAGCCCTTCGCTCATCCGTCTCCAACTCCCTCATGGTCAGCCGCTTCTCGAAGCAACGAGCTGGGGGTAGATCTCTCTCCGCAGCAGGGGCCTCCCTCTGGAACAGCCTTCCTGCCTCCCTGAAACTTGAGGAGAACCATCTCCGGTTCCGGAAGCACCTCAAAACCTTCCTCTTCGCTTCTGCCTTCTCTCTCCCTCTCCCCTGCTAATCCTGCTTAACTCCCCACTGAATTCAGCACTAAACCTGCATCTGGGCCACTCTCAGCAACCTCGGTCCAGGGCCCAGCCACTCTCCACTTGCACTGCCTCCCTGGCTCCCCCTGCACTGTGGGACTGTCACTGTATCCCTACAGCCCCCTTCCCAGCACTTGCTCTGCACTTACCTCGCACTTGCCACCAGCTGGCCCTTTTTATTTATTATTTATTATTTATTATTTTTTTACGCTACTTACCTTGTACTGCACTTCCCCCCCACCACCTCCCCCTGCACTTCCTCCTTTTCCCCTTACCTCTGCACTTGCGCGATCTGAATGACACCTGGCCTAGTAGGATCGTTTGTCTGTCTTCCCCTTGTTTCCCTCCCTCCCTGCCTCGTCGCGCCTTGAAACACTTGTGTATAGGCGCGTTACAAATACCATATCATATCATATATCATATCATAACACAATTTGGGCACTGCGTTGCACATCCAAAACAGGAGAAGGAACAATGAAACATATTATTTTGTAAAACAGAAAAAAGTAAAAACTGAAAAGAAAGCATTTGCCACTTTATGCTCTAGGAGACAGTGTTCAAACCCATATAATAATGGAAACAAAAGAAGGCAACATTGACGGATTGCACTGTCAAAAGGTGGGAGAGTCTACTGCCAGAACGAAAGAATGGTGACATTATGGCACACAAAAGTTTCAATCCAGAAACTAACCAGAATTAGAAGTGGTAACCATTTCTGGGAGATGGAGTACCAACTCTGAGAGACTAGGGATAGATAGAAATGAGATTCCATGTGAACTGTGGCCTTATGGCAGATGAAGAAGACCCGCATAGCCTGAGGAAGGCCAGAGAATTTGTGGAAAAATACAGACACTTGGCCTCATTAAAAGTTTGGCGGTAGCCATGCCGGTAACACTGGCACGATTGCCGTCAAACTCGTGAAATTACTGGTACCCGGCAATGGGGACGTACGGGGGCATTCCGTCCCCGGCTGACCTGTTCCGTCCCCATTGCCACCATTCATGAATGGTGCTGGTGCATCTGACGAGTTGTGCTTGAGGGCGCCGCTCTGCCCACCAGGTCAGACCTGGTGGGCAGAAAGGCACCCGCGAGCACAACTCATAGTTTGCTGGTCTGGTAGTAACAGCGCTGGTAGTTTACCGGTGCCGTTACTACCAAACCGGCAAACTTATGATGAGGCCCACTGTGTGGAGGGACGACGACATGCACCAATGCTGGATATTGACTATCAGAGACACTGAAACATAAACGTATCTTTTATTTTTTAGAACTCGGCGAGGGTAGTGTGGCTACCTCCCAGCCAATCAGGATGCTCGGAATGAGGGCTTTAACACGTGACCCCAATCCCCCACCTTTTCCCCCGCTGAAACCCAATTTCCAGACCCCCAACCCGTTCCACTCCTCCCCACTTACCTTGTTCTCCTCCATCCTAGAAATGGCCACCATGAAAAGGGAGAAGGGACTATGTGTAGTTCCCTTCTCCTTCTTCCATGGTGGCCATCTTGTTTTGCAGTTTTCGTTCTGGTTCAGAAAAATGCAAGCATGCTGTTCCTGAACTTGAAAAAAAAAATACTACCCCAGTACAATGTCGCAGGGTACTAATAGCAATACAACCCTTGCAGGTGGGGGTGGGTGGAGGAATAGGAGGGGAAGTGAACCAGCAGGGAAGTACGAAAAATACTTGCTTTGGTGGGCCCAAACCTGAGAGAAAATGGGTCCATGATGTCTGCAAGCAGTATGTGGGAGTGCAGTTAACACGATCTAAAAATATATGCAAGAATAGGGGAGCTGCTCGAAGTGGGATTCTTGCCATACGTCTTCTTTCAACAACATCCTTCCTAATGTACAAGACACTTTTGGGTCAGATGAAGCCCTCCCTGTTGAGTTTATTTAACAAGATGATAGAATTACACATGCCACATGTTCATTACTTGTGGGACATGGCTTCTCCTTGGGGATTTCAAAGAAAATCTAAAATGAGCCCAGCTAGCATGTATGTGCAGTCCTGTTGGCTTTCCTGGTTTCTCCTTTTCACAGAACTGGGGAAAGTGAAATGGGTGGCCTTCTTAAGGGACCTAGGGGAGTTGCAGCCCTTAAGAGCGCATCACTCTGACACTCAACCTGCCTCAGACTTTGCACGAATATGATTCTTGCTGTCGTAATGCTGTACTCATATATTTTTTGCTGTTGTAATGTTGTAACTCATGTAACCAGCGACTCGATGCCTCTGGGTTTAGTGTGCTTTAGAAATTATTAAATAAATAAATACATAAATAAATGGTCAGGTAATGCCCCAGGGCTAATGTTAATGCCCTTGAATCACACAGGCTTCTAATGTATGCCCCCCTTGCTTGTGTTGTATTGCTCAAATAAAGCAGTGACACTTACATTTGATCTTTTTGTGGATTCTTTGAAACACCCCAACTGACAATCCACTCTTAGTTCCTATTGCTGGACTTTTTCCTCTGGCACCAAATCAATGCAAACCAGGGGGCAGGTAGAGCGGTGGTAATTAGGGCAGAATAAGGAATGAAAACATGAGATTGCACTGGATGCATACTGCCCATGCACAGCCCTGGGCATCCAGGGTAGTTCTGGTTGGGCATAATTGTGCCTGGGAAGATAGGGCTGCCCTTGATTCATCACAAGCAGTCCCTGCACTTATCATACTCCATCTTGCATATTACAACTATGCCTGGCATGTGGGATTTTATCTAGCATACAATGGTGGCGCCTATACATATGAAGCTGCAATTTGGGATAACATGTCAGCGTCTAAACCTGTGAAGCTGTACCTTGGATGATATGATTATATCCCGAACATGAAACTATACTGCAATACATAATGGTAGTATCTGGGTGCATGAGATTGCAAGGGGCACATGATGGCAGCACCTGGGCATGTGAAACTGTTTTTCATTGGGACCACTTTACTTTAAAGTTTGGGATGCACTTGGCATAAGATGGCAGTACATGGGTATTTGAACCTGCCCTTGTATGTATGTATGCATATATGGTGTTTTCTATGGGCCTCATTCCGAGTTTGGAGGTAGCCATAGTGCTATTTGTGCCATTGCTGCCTCCAAAACCAGGTCAGGCACTGGTCTGGTTGAAAGGGGATTTACCGGGAAATCGTGACCTGTGCGGACCCGGTAAGTCCCCATTCAACCAACCATTCCCCTTTCCCATTTGAGCCCCCATAGGGCTCAATGGGAATGGGGAAGGCGCTAATTACGGGCCTGCTAGGACTCGTAATTAGCAATTAGTAATTAGCACCCTGGTCCCTTAGCGGGACCCGTAAAGAACGTGTGGTCCGACCACATGTCCTTTGCGGCTCCCGCTAGGGGACCTTGGAATTGGGCGGTAAGGGTTTACCGGCACCGGTCTCCTTACTGGTGCCCGGTATCCCTTACCGCCCAAGTCAGATTGAGGCCTGATGGGCCCTATGGGCCCTATGGGTCTCATTCCGAATTTGGAGGTAGCCATGGCGCTATTTGTGTCATGGCTGCCTCCAAAACTGGTCCGGCAGTGCTCTGGTTGAATGGGGACTTACCGGGACATTCCGACCTGTGCGGACCCGGTAAGTCCCATTCAACCAACCATTCCCCATTCCCATTTGAGCCCCAATAGGGCTCAATGGGAATGGGAAAGGTGCTAATTACGGGCCTGCTAATAGCTCTGCACCATCACTGTTTCAATAACTTGATTGATGGTCTTATGTCCTTCAAACTATGACACAGGCAGCAGGACATTGGTGGTGGGATAAGTGTGTTGTATCCGTGAAGGTCCAGTCGTCACAGTATTTTGACAGTGTTAAAATCCCACGAGTTTGGCTCCAGTTAACGTAGGCCCTTCCAGGAGGATAGCTCAGTGGCAGCGTGCTGGACTTGGAAACAAGACAACGGAGCATCACAGGTTCGATCCCTGGGTCCACGCTTAGAAGAGAACATTCTATAAACTATTCTGTCGCAAGTCCAGCTGTTAAGAACCCAAGTCTCACGCTTGCAAGGGACATCTTGAAAGCTACACGCCCACCAGAAGATCCTGCCTTAGTGGCCATTTAGGTATGAGTAGCAACCCCACAGGAAGTCACTTCCACAAACCCAGTAAGATACAGCTGGGATCCACAAAAAATATACAATATTCGTGATGCAATGTCTACAGCATTGCTTGAGTTAGTCAGATACATTCAACAAAGGGTGGGCGTACCGCAGGGTTTGGACGTTTTATAAATGTAACAAATAAATAAATAAATAAAGCAAGCTCATTCTTTCCAAGCGTGTTTAATATAGTTAATAGGAGGTGTGCCATCTTGGGCTATGTCTCTCGTGCATGAGTGTGATACTGTTCTGTATGTCTCGGGAGGAATTGCATTTCTTGTTTTAAATCTTTTCAGGAGGTCCGATCCATCTTAATAGAATTCCCCTAAATGTCCACCATCAGTGTTATCAGATGAGTAGAAATAAATTCCATATGATTATTGTTGAGTTGTTAACAATGATAACAACAGATCAAAAAGCCTGAAATGTGAACACGATTCTTGCGTCCAACAATATGTGCCTTCTAGCAGAGGCATAGTTGGATATTTTAGTCTTACTTGACGACATGCATGGGACAGGAGGCATTTCGTTCTGGTTATGTTTGATCTAGGGGCCGAACTCGACGCTGTGATCGCAGTTTTCTTACCAGCCATTTGGACTGGTTTGCGATCCAGCGGGCAGATCTCTCCTGGGTTGCTTTCTTGTGCACTAGCTGTTAGCAGGTGGTCTGTCTTTCTCTGTTGGCTTCTTCTCCCCCACTGGTCACTCAGTTGTAGTGGGCTTCGAAGGAGCTTCCTTTCTATCCTTCCATCTAATCTACATGCACTACAATTCGCTGTACTTATCCATCCCTTTGGCTTGGCTTCCTTTTCTATGGTAATTCAGAGGATACACAGCTACTCATCCATTCACCCTTTGCTTTCATCCTTATGTGTTTTCTGTTGTCAATTGGATGAGTCAGGCATGTTTGAAGCTTAATACTGAGGTTACAGTGGTGGGTGGTGTTGTGAAGCAGGTCCCATCATAAAGGGCTGGCTCTGTAGTACAGTTCATCAGTATATTACAATCAAATGACATCAAGAGAGATAATTGTGGAGAGCCCACTGGCTCCCACCATCCAGGCTGCATCTTCACCAACTGCCTAGGTTAGAACCCCATTCACACAACACTCTGCTCAGGCATACAGGGTTCCAAGCTGACATTACACACTGACATCACCACTCTGCAGACATGCATGCAGGAACAAACCACAGGTATAACATCACCCTCAGACCAGGATGCAAGAGGTGGTGTTCCCAATTTCTGGGCTCTTTCCTTCTGATCTTACTCCCTCCCACCAGTTAATAGTGTTAGAATTCTTTCTGTTTCCCATCCCCCAGGTTAAGCTTGGACTTCCTCCTGCTGGTTTCAGCTCTGTGTTCTTAAGCAGAGTTTTTAATTTCGTTCACACTTAGTTTGTATTCCTGCTGTGACCTTCCAATGTCCAATTACATTTGGAAGCTGTAGCTCGTGCAAAATGCAGCTGCCTGGCTGATAAATGCTCTGATGAATGTATGTTACTCCACTCTGGTCCTGCGTGAATTATACTGGCTAGACGTCCATATGTATAGCACACTGCTCTGTTTTGCTCTCGACCTCTCTTTTCTGCAAACTCAGCATTCCCTGTAACTTCCTAAAAACAATCACCGCTGTGCACACAGTTTTTTTTGCTAACTTTTACAAAGACGTGGTCTGTCTGGAAAAGGGGGAGGACCGATTCTAATAAAGCGGCGATCTTTGATCTATCAGCGATGCAGACATGTAAATACCACAACATTACCAGCATAACAGACGAAGTAAGAAGAGAGAAAATGCGTTCAGAATGTATCTAAGTGTAGGAATAACTCTTAAGGTTTATAACAAAATATGCTGAATGTTTTATGTTTGTCTTATCACAAGACGTCACTGCACAACATGGCTTTCCTAAAGGTCCCTTAGCTGTCCAACAAGCATTCCATTACCCTTTTATCGGTTACGGTCAGTCTCTCTTACCATCCTACCAACAAGACTCTTTATTATACCTAGTCCATGCCATCTGGAGTACTAATCCATCGGTCAGTTAGACTTCCACTAAATAGTGAATACCTACTCTGATAGAGATTAATGTATGGATAGTATTAACACAGTCGTACTAAGACCGGATCTAGAGCGAGTCTATTGAGACATCCAATCAAGCATACAGCACTGAAAGCGGACACATCTCAGAGCTCATTATGTAAAATCGGATTAGTCTTCCGACAAACCCAGTTATTGGCTCATTTCGTCCGACAAACCAGTTATTTGCTCATTGACATAATCCAACCTCTGATTTGCTGTAAACAAAAGTCTCTTGGCAAACGGGCGTGAAGGAACCACCATTTCTAGAAATAAAGCTGACACGAGATTAGAAACGAGTGTTGTTTAACTAAGGTGTGTACATGGGTGCATGTGTGAAATGAAGGTACACAACAAATCACAGTAGCCTAAAATTGGCAAAATAATGAGGGTTAATGAAAGAAAAAAAAGTAATTGGGTCTCATTACACGTGTGCTGGTCTGTTAACCACGGTGCCGGTAAGCTTACCGGCACTGTGGTTACCGGACTGGCACACTATGAGTCTGTGAGTGGGTGCCGTCCCGCCCGCCAGGGTCAGACCTGCAGGGCGGAACGGCACCTGCCCGCAGACTTTCACGGAAGCATCAGCACCGTTGTTGTTGGTGCCAGTGCTCCAGTGGTTTCCATTCCCATGAAGTTCTATGGGACTCCATGGGAATGGGGACATACACAATTACCGGTGCCTGACTTCCCGGCCACTGGGTTTGTAATACCCTGGTGTTACTGGAAATCAGGCGTCTGTAATTTTTTTCGGGTCTGGCGACAAGCCGCCGGTATCACCAACAGGCTTACCGCTGAACTCGAAATGAAGCCCATTGTGTATAATAGATTAAATAAAATGACATTTTTTACAACAGTTGCACAAATATGTCAAGAAAATGGTAGCATACTACATAAAAATGCCTTTGTGCTCATGATAAAATGTATAAATGGAATCAATTAAAGAGTACGAGTGGTCTAATTTAGAGGGATAGAGTGTCAATATGTTAACCCATATATACGGGCTTTGGCTATGGAGGCCTGTGATGTCTGACAGGCCCAGCCTTCATCAGGACAAATGACTTTTTCTCAGTAGCGCCGCCCTCTGGCTGGTAGTGAAATAGTTTTCAATGTTTGCATTCTTCTATGTTCAAGGTATTCATGATTGATGTACTGTCTAAATTAAAAATGTTTTAGTTAAAAATGTTTTAGTTTCATGGTGTGTCATGTCCCCACTTGGTGGGTTTCCATATTGTTGCTCTATGAAATATATGTAAATCACTGAGTTTGAGAATTCAGTCCCATGTCAATGGAGTTAGAGTGTTCTCTGGGGTCCAGACCTAGCGCTGTGATGACCTGAATTGGAAAACCCAAATAGTGTCTCATTTTGGGCGTACATCGTCTTTTTGGGTTAGTGCTCAATTTAATGTGTCTGGTAAAGATACATTATGGACACCAACACTTGAGTACTACCAATCAATACACATCTCCATGTTTGGCCTGTTACTGCTGCACAGATGTTATGGCAGAAAAGTCCAACACATATCCAGATTGCTGCTTGACAATACAGGACCCAATCCAGGATCTGCTAACACATTCATGTTGGAGATCCCCAGGTTCAAACAATCAACAGCGGGAGGAACCAGCTTCCCTGTTAAAGCTGTGCAATGCTGGAATAAGCTACCACTTGACCTAAGACGAGAACAACCCTAACCCAAATTTAGACATAAGGTACTTAAATGGTTGCGTACTAACGACACCTAACCTGACTTATACCTCTCCTACCACTCCTGGCCCTTACCTGACCTTTGCTTCCACTGAATTACACGGTACTTCAGACAATTGTGCACGTATGGTTATCTACTATGTTATATATCTACGCACTACAGATATATGATGTTGTATATGTGAATGGTTGTATTTGTGCACCTATAGATATACATGTCGATGTTTCCTTGGCTCACCAAGGCTATGCTATATACTTATATGCATTTATGCATCCGTTGTATTTTTTTGTGCTACGTATTGTAACTAAGCTATAAGACTTCTTGTGCACTGCTGCGCCCAGCTACCTAAGGGTTTGGTGTGCATTACTAAATAAACAAACAAACAAACAAACCTCCTTAAGCGGATTGGTGGGATATTAATTGAAATGCCCTTATTGTAAGCTACACGCTGGATAAAGGTCTAGAAGGGTCATATGATATAAGACTTTTCAATCACAAATCTGACATTGCAATGCCATAAGGTGGGGAGACCTTGTTATAAAGCACTAGAGCACAATTGTGATAGCACCAGCGCTCATTTTGATAATTACAACCTTTACAATATATCTACATCTGCACCTGCTACTCATGAACAGGACAGAATCCTACAAACATATTATTTTTTTTATTTTTTTGATTACGCTACATAATATAAAGGCGTCCAAGTGTGTTATCCACTCATGATTTCCAGTTTAGAAACACACTTTTAATATTTATTTTATTTATAAGAGATGCATAAAATGGCATCACTATCTCACTCATATGATGAAAGTAGAAGGCACTATTCTAGTCCTTCAAGATGTATTTCATTTTTTCAAACTAATGGTAACACGTTTATTTTTCTCATGTCATATTTTGATTTTTTTTCGATTTGTACTTGAAAAACAAATGTACTCAATTTAGAATGTTTTATCCAGATCATAAAGTCAGGTTGTGTGTGCCAGGCCTGTATGTATCACTGTCATTGGTTAACATGCATTGGATGGGTTTTCGTAGGCATGTTACTCATAGGTTTTACACTAAGGCAACACTGATCCCAGTGCTAATTCCTTGTGTGCCTGTGGCGAGCATCACTGCTCCTTTGAATGGATGAACTCATTGAAATACTGTACTGCGTGCTCTGGAACACCCTGGCATTTTTGTTGTTGCTTGTTTTCTAGCACTCGTCAAAGGACACAGCCGTAAACATGTTGTGCAGTCTCAATCAATGAATTAACTTGAGAAAATATGCCCTAAAGGAAAACATCATCTAAATCCATCACTTAAACCATCCTGCAATTTATTTAACAGCTTCATTTAAATGAGTGTGGACGTTGTCTAAAGAACAATGTGTAGCCTTGAATATCAATGCACTCCCATCCAGTGAACCAGCAGGAGACTTCGGGGGTAGGAGGACTGGATAATTGTCTCCATGAAGTCAATGGGCCTCATTATGACCATGGCGGTAGCCGTGCCAGTTAAAAGTAATTTTTAAGAAAAAAAGAAAAGAAAAAAAGAAAATTCCCATTTACATCGAGGACACATTGAACTCAATGGGAATGAGGAGGAGGGATGCGCTGGCACTGTGTGCAACAGTGCCTGTGTCATCCATCAAGGTTTGCGAGTGAGTGCTGAAAATTGGCAGCTGCTTAGCTTCAGCAAATTCTGGTCATTGTATCTTATAGGTAATGCAGTATTGTGTAGTAAAGTCTACCTTTGCTGATCTTGACCACATACTGCCGAGTTACTAAAAGATGACACATGTGAGATGGTATTTTACACAGGGTGATAGTAACCAGTCAGATAGCACAGGGATTGAAGGGCTTGCTCTGGATTTCTGTGCACGTCCTGTGATGGCAGGTTCGAATCCTGGCAGGGTCAACTCAACTCATCCTTTCATCTTTCTGAAATTGATAAATTGAGTCCTACCCTTTGGGTTAATAATGTCTTCTGTTATTTCAGTGCTCTGAGACCTATGGGTGGATAGTGCTATGTAAGAAATGCATTATTATTATTGCCTAGCTCAGAAGGCTATACCTGGCATACAACTGCAGTTTGCAGACATTTGTTGATTCACTGGTTATGTGACATCAGCATCTAGACATGCAAGGCTGTACCTTCCATATGATGTCTGGTGTCTAGACTTGTTTTCATTAGAACCAAAAAGGTGTGTATCCCCATCCTCACAGGCATCTGGGGAGCAATACTAGAAAACAACACAAAATTGATAGGCCACAGAAAAAAAAACACATTATTATTATTCCAATTGGGGATTGTCAGGGAGAATTCTAATTTGTGTGCTAATGCCCTTCAACCTTAGAGATCCCCAGCTCTTTTGCTGGGCTTTAGGACTTTTTAATTTTAACTCTGGAGTGAGTGAGTGATCCCTTTTTCTCACTCTCTCATTTTACCTGATTTGGATTATATGTTTCCTTTGTTTTTGGAGTCTGACAAACTCTACATTTTGTATGGTAACACACAGCACCATCCGTGCAGTGTCACAGAAAAATCCTTTAGATTTTTCAAAATACCTTTTCTTGTGTGAACTACTGTTCCCAAGAATAGTAAAGTGAAATTGACTTTACTTTCCTTTTTCTCTGTGTGGGTCCAGCACACACCATCTTATGTGGAGTGCTGGGGGTTTACTTAGTAGCCCCTATTCCCACCTACTCATGTAAACATGTTCATCTTACCCTCACTACTTTAAATGGTTTTTCTAGCATTACGATTTTCTACCGCAGGCTGAATCCTCAGATGCAGTAAACCACCCATGTTTGACCATTTTGTCAAAATGGCCCAGTCTTCTTTTTTTCGCCATTTACATTTTGTGTGGTTTTCTTTGGTTTTACTCTATTCATTTTGCCTTTGGCGGGCTTCAGTACTGAAACCCACCCCTGGCTCCAGTGTGTCTGGAAGCACAGGCAGTGAGGGAGGTTCCCAAAACTCCCCTGTCCTTTGTCTTTAGGAATGCCGGAATGCACCCCATCCTGATTTGCTTTCAGGACAGCCACCATGCTGTTTGAGAGCCTAGGCTGTGAATGAATGGGATTAACCTGCTTAAAAGGGGAGGGTTTTGGGATCAGAGGCAAAGTCGACCACTGGGAAGGACACACAACAAGGAAACCGTGAACGAAGCTTGCGCCATCCTCCTGGACCTTTGAATTGCTTGGTGAAGCCCAGCTGCTCTGCTGCAACAAATTTTTCTGATCGACAAGAGACGCTCCAGAGGGGATGACTTTTTCCCTTGGGTTAGTGACACCAACTAACCCTGAAAGGAACTCCACTGGGCCACATTCCTTGACTGGCTGTACTTCTTTGCTGCTGCAGGGATCGAGTGCCAGCGGTCGAGAGATCCGCAGTCGAGTGCAACATCTGTGATCCAGCCAGAAGCTCCAGGAGTCTCCTAAGTACCCTCCAGAAGCATGATGACGAGAGCTTGAATACTCTCACCAGAGTGCAGGACTCAAGGAGTGGAGGAAGCCCAACCGGAATCCAAGATCTGCGGTGGTGCTGTTTACTGCGTGCTGAAAACGTGAAGTGCCGCTGATCTGAAAAATATCTGTAGCTGCCACGGCCTCCAAATTGCTGCCACAGGAGTCCTCCAGATGTCCTCCCTCTTGTCACCACAAATGAGGCCTAGGAACCCAGGATCTGCATCGCTGCAACACAACAGATACCAACTGGACCACTCTTCTTCTAACCAGAGGTACTGTTCAGACTTGGGGTACTTGCCTCAGTGTCTTTAGCTTTGCTCGTCTCATTGGAGACTTGCAGTCGCTATTCTTTTGAAAGATTTGACTTCAGCTCTACCCTCCACAATTGTAACAACTTGTGACCCTACAGTGATTTTCTACAAAAAACTCTAACTTTGTGCAAGACATTTATTAACTAAGAAGTGCCTCAGCTTCATAGACTGTGCTCCAATTGACTTTAGCTGTGGTGGCTCACTGCAGACTCTTCTAGTCCGTTGGCTTTGTTATGTTCTGTCCCTCGCAGGTGATAACTTGGTTTTAAACTATTATTGCTGGGTAAAGTTTTGTCTAGACTTCATTGGAAGATTTAAGCATACTCACATGCCCTGAGAACCTGTTGAACCTTTTTTCTTCCTTTAACCTTTCCTTGCTGCAAACCTCAAAATCTGGAAAGTGTACTAGTTATATATAAATGCCTTTACCGTCCTTGTGAATGAAGTCACCTCCAGGTGAAGGAAGTGTGTAGAAAGCATTTTAAAGAGTGCCTCTAGCTTTGTGCTGAGTCTGGAAAAGTATGTTAAAGTATGTTTGATTGTTACATATATTGCACTTTTGCAAGAATGAATACTTAAAAGCTGATGTTACATAAGTAAATATTTATCACTAAAACCCTGAGTGTAAGTGTTACTTGGTTACTTGTATTTGTGAATTGCATTGCTACAGCTCTACAACTCACATTTACCCCTCTTGAGATAAACCTGGCTGCTCAGTCACACTACCAACTTGTGTAGTACAGGCCTATACCAAAAGGCGGGTTACCTAATACCAAGAGGGCATGTGTGTGTCGTCTCCCACAGGGTTACTACATCAATTCTTGCCGAACACTGATGGCAGGCGGTGGGATTGGCATAAAGTGGTTACATTGACTATTTGCTGCACTTTTGCCCAACTAAACCAGCCACGAGGCTAAGCGCCTCCAAAATGTTAAGCAATTGTAACATGCCAAATATGGATAACTTTAATGAGGCAGCCCTGATTGTCCTAACGGTAGTCCAACTGAAAGACATGTGTAAATCCAGGGGTCTAACTCTACAAGGAAATAAATGTGAATTGATTACAAGGTTGTTAAATCCCCAAAGTTTGGGTAGTAGGCCTGTAACTCCTACTCACCTGGGTAATGTGAAAGATAATGATGAGAGTGCTAGTTTAGAGTCATGCTCCAATATGCAAGAGGAGTCAGAGGAAATAGAGGAATCTCAGGAAGAGAGATCCTCTCTGCCATTACCTGCCCTTGTACCTCATCCACTTCCCACTGGGACCCCACAAGGTCCACATTTAAGTCCAGCATATATTTCTCTTGAAAGACTAAGATTAAAGTTGGAGTTCAAGAAATTAAATGTCCAGGCTGAAGCCACACATCAATAGGTGAAACTCAGAGAAAGAGAGATCTGACATGAAATGAATATGAGACAGATTTCCCTTGATTCTGCTTCCCTTTCAGGGTCTTCTAGGTCTGCTAGCCCCAAGCGGCCTCACCTTACTGATGGTACCCCTTGCGCTTCCTGGGTATGTGAATGTTTGAAGAACTTAGATGGTTGGGTTAAGGGGTACAGAGTACACACATTTGAAGGAATGAGGAATCTTTTTTTGCTAGAATCTATTTTTGATGCCTGCTCTCCTGAGCTGAGACAGCACTTGGCTGACTCAAAGGAGATTGATTCCAACAAGCTGGCACAAGCTGCTGACTTGTGCATAGCCAACAGGGCCACTCAAAAGAATTCTGAGGCAACTCAAAAAAATGAAGAAGGGAAGAAGCACAGGAAAGTGGGTAAATATAATTATAATTCCAACCATCCAAACGAGGGCAACAAACATAGCAACGATAAATTCCATGGGAAACCTGGTAGGTCTAGTGAATCCTCAGGTGCCAAACCAGAAGAAGGTCAACAGAAACCCCCACTCCAGAGAACATTTGGGAAATGTTTTGTATGTGGGTCTGTAGATCATGTGAAAAGGGATCTCAGATGTAAGGCTAAACCTTCAGTGGTCCACGCTGCCTTCTTAGCCTTCGTCCCTGAGTGAGAAGCACAAATGGCAAGTGCACACTTTCAATTACTGTCTGAAGACCCCATTGGAGTTCAAGCCAGTGTTTCTTTAGTGTCCCTGGGTCTGTGGGAACAACACAATCTGGATGTGTATAACACCATTCCAGATAACATAAAATAATATTATAAGGACAGTGTTCTTGTACATGGTCAGGAAACCCCTGCCATCAGAGACACTGGGGCAACCATTACAGTGGTAGATAAAAAGAAATTCAAACCTTAGGATGTAGATAAGGCACCCAAAGGTGCCACTAAACTTGCAGGAGGTGCTATCCAAATGGTTCCTATTCTGCCAGCCCTCATCCAGTGCAATAATATGACGGTTAGAATTCTGTAAGTGTACAGAATTAAGTGCTAGGGAGAGTCATGTTGTGAAATGATTTGAAAACTCTTGGAGTTGTATGCAGTACCCCCTAGGCCTCCGAGCAAAACCAAGCAGGAGCATAAATATTGGCCAGATAGGCAACCTTGAGAGACTCTCAGTTTGAGGTTGATGAGATTTCCAATACCACAAGTCCACAGAAAGGCCACCCTTCAGTTCCCAAGAAAAAGAAAGAGTCAAAGGAGAAATCCAAGGTCTTTGGGAAAAAGAAAGGTCTCAAACCTAATCCTGTTCATAGGACAAGGACATTTCCCAGAGGACTGTCCTAGGTCACCCCTGTGACCCCTTCCCCAGCTGAGGCTGAAATGGAGGACCAACCAACCTCTGTAGAGACAGCTACTGGTGACACAGAGCTGGGAGAACACCTTCCCTGCATTGGAGATCTGGATCCTAGATACCATCCTGAACTGCAGACGTTGCTTGTAGAAGGTGGACCCTCTAGGGAAGACTTCAGCAGAAGATAAAGAGAGTGCCCCCCTCTAGAAGGTCTGCACCAACAGGGAAAGAACCAAGGAAACACATGCTCCTCTACAGTGAGCCTACAGAATCTACACCAAGGCACTACAGGAGACTGGTAGTGCCCCAGAAGGTGAGACAGCAGTTCCTGCAGTTAGCCCATGAGAATCCTTTGGCTGTCCACTTGAGTTTCAAGAGGACCAAAAAGAGGTTATCTATGTACATCTACTGGCCCAAGATGGGGGCTGATGTAGAGAAAATCTATAGGAGCTGCCACATATTCCAGACTTCTGGCAAGAGTAGGTCCAAGAATGTGGCACATTTAGTGCCCCTCCCTGTGGTGAGAGTCTCTTTTGAGAGGGTGGGGATTGACATTGTTGGTCCCCTAGACCCTCCAACGTCTTCTGGCACCCAATTTATATTGCTTGTGGTAGACCATGCTACCAGGTATCCTGAAGCCATAACTATGAGAACTGTTACTGCTCAGGCTGTGGCTAAGGCCCTCCTTGGTAATTTTACCAGGGTAGTTTTTCCTAAGAAAGTCATCTCTGACAAGAGATCACATTATCAGGGTAATTCATAGAATCCAGCGCACAAGTAGCGCACGCGGCTGGCGCACAGCGTGCGCCTGCGATAGTCTGCGCCAGGCACGTGCGCTAAAACAGATTTCCGCGCACAGCGTATTCATGGATTTCAAGCTCCCAAACCAGCCGTGGCGCAGAGAATCGCAGCGAGCCTGCAGCAGCGCCAGTAACGCCCCCAAGAACGCCCTCGCGCAAGGAAAAGCCATCAAAATCGCTAAATCATCGCTAAGGGCTGCGCTAACCCTGGACCACTTCACAGGGCAGGCAAACAAGGAAAGCAAAGCGGGCAATCTCCAAATCAGGAGTACGCGGGAAGTACTACACGCGACTAGGCAGGGAACGTGAATTACAGGGGTACGCGGGAATCATCACACGCGAACAGCCAGGGTGCGTGTATTACAGGGGTACGCGTGAAGTAGAACACGCGATAGGCCAGGGAACGTGTATTACAGGGGTACGCGGGAATTATCACACGCGAACAGGCAGGGTGCGTGTATTACAGGGGTAGCGGGAAGTTCAACACGCGATTGGCCAGGGAACGTGTATTACAGGGGTACGCGTGAAGTAGAACACGCGATAGGCCAGGGAACGTGTATCACAGGGGTACGCGGGAATTATCACATGCGAACAGCCAGGGTGCGTGTATCACAGGGGTAGCGGGAAGTTCAACACGCGATTGGCCAGGGTACGTGTATCACAGGGGTGCGTGGGAATTATCACATGCGAATAGGCTGGGTGGGCCCTCACAGGTGTACCCTGTACACCCTCCACGGCCCCTGCAGGCAGCCCACAAAACAGTGGACTACCCTGCACACCTGATCATGTCCCCCTGCACCCCCATCCACCAGGGGCACCCTCCACCAGGCCCCCACCCATGTCTCCCACCACCCCCACCCCCCAGCAGTGCAGGGGCACCTGCCATCAGGCCCCCACCCATGTCTCCCACCACCCCCACCCCCCATCCACCAGGGGCACCCTCCACCAGGCCCCCACCCATGTCTCCCACCACCCCCACCCACCAGCACTGTGGGGCACGTGGCCAGCAGGCAGTCAGGCAGCAGCAGATGGCAGGTGGGAGCGTGCTCAGGGCTCTGGGGGACTTTAATCCGGCCTCCTGGCCAGGAGCGTGGTCTTTCGTGTTTGAACGCGTGGACAGCCTGATAGGGAGTGATTTTGCACGTGAAAACCCCACACTCAGCGAATCGCGCGAAAACCCGTCACCAGCATATGTGCGACTATAGTTACCTGCACGTGCAGTGTCAAAGCGTGTGATTGGTGAAAATGGATCTACACGCAGGAGTGACAAAGCGTGTGATTGGTGAAAAGTGAGCTACACGCAGGAATGTCAAAGCGTGTGATTGGTGAAAAAGGATCCACACGCAGGAGTGACAAAGCGTGTGATTGGTGAAAAGTGAGCTACACGCAGGAGTGTCAAAGCGTGTGATTGGTGAAAAAGGATCCACACGCAGAAGTGACAAAGCGTGTGATTGGTGAACATGGGCCAAGCACGTACACGCCGTAAGTGACGCTGTACGTGTGGGCCTGTATATAAGGTAGTGTTGAACACCATTTCCTTGTACGTGCTTTTCGTGGAGAGCGAGTGGGTGAATTCTGTACTTCTTGTCGTTTCACACGCGATTTACTTCACGGCGTTTCCAGTTCGTACTCCCTGTTACCTCTGACAGCTTTTTCTCTTTTTCCTCTTGTACTGGTTTACCTGGGCCTGTTCCCTCAAACAGTGTCCCCTTCTACTGTTGTCCTGTCTCCTCAGACAGCGTACACATCTTCTTTTGGCGGGGGTGTTGCCAACCAAACGCGCTCATTTTTCACGCTCTTTTACCTGGCAGACGGTGAGTCACGCACGTATCTAACTTCTGTGCTTGGCCCGTGTGTAGCCTACCCCTTCAGAGGTCATTCTAGGCTGCGTGTGACACGCATACGTTCATTGTGTTACTGGATGCCACAGCGTAGTGCAGGGTTTTCCATCAGCACACGTGGTCTAGGAGGGGTATTGTGCACGTTCCTTAACTTTTTTGGGGTGCCTGTGCGTTGCGTGACCCGTCATCTTTCCCCAGGGGTGTCATATAGCCTTGCCACTGCACTAGGGTACGAATACCATCTGGTACCCAACCCCTTTGACACCCAATTGCCCAGGACAATTGTGCACACCGACTCCCATACGCACAATACCATCAGTGCCATGGTTGGGAGGCGTGCAAGCCGTAAGGGTGGCAAAGGTGGCCGAGCCACACGTGGTGGCCGTGGAGGATCCACTCGGGGACGTGGTTGTGACTTGCAGGGTGCCCCTGTCCCCCCCAGTCTGGAGGACCAGTCAGGGACACCCATGCCCCCCCCCCCCAGTTGAGAGTCATGTGGCTGATACCAACCCTGATCAGCCCTTGTCGGACCAGGCCATTGTGGCACCAGACCTGTCCGAGGGTGATCCCATCGCTGACATCCAGGTCAGCAGGTCCACAGCACGTGCACCGGTGCACATTGGTGTCATCAGGGCACGCGCATCTATGCCAGATAGGTCATCTGCTGGCCCCCGTAGCCAGGGTGTGGCTCCATCCACCCCACCTCTCATACACCCTGCCAAGACTGTGTCGGTCCTAGTTCATGCACCTCAGATCAGGCCTGACCCCATCCCACTACCCCCAATGTCTGCACCTACTCCCATGCTGAGTGGGCAATCCCACACACCCAGTACTGAGTCCACCACGGCTCCTGCCCCTAGTGTCCACAGCGGCGTAGGACACTCTGGATCCCCACCCCCTTCCAAGCGCAAGAGGAAGAGTGCACGTCCGGCACAGGCTGATGCCCCAGGCACGGCTGCACAGTCCGGCCCATCAAGGAAGCCAAGCTTCACAGACGCCGAACTGAATGCACTTGTTCAGTATGTGTCAGATCATGATAGGGAAATGGTCATCGTTGCAGGGTCCAAGACCACACATGCCAGACGCCAGGCACACTGGCAGACCATTGCTGACAGAATAAGTGCCCTTGGAGTAGTGAGGCGCACAGCTAGTGATTGCCAGAAGCGCTGGAATGACCTTAAGCGCAGGGCAAAGGATAAGCTGGCCTCAAGTCATGCCGCAACCTTGGTGACTGGAGGTGGGTCCCCAGCACAGGAAATAGAACTCACACCACACGAGTCCGTAGCTGGATCCTACGTCACCGAGGGACAACTCCAAGGTGTGGGAGATCTCCCTGATTACGAGGCATCATCCGGTGAGTGCACATGCATGTGTGTATTATCCATGTGCATGGTGTGTGTGTGAAGCATTCATGTTGGGTGCCTGTCAAGGTGGTGTGTGGCAGAGTTGATAGTGGCACCCATGTGCCTCATCCAGTATGTTCAGTGCAACACCATCTGCCCACAGCACTATCCCTACTGGCAACAGTGCACATATGGCCCGACACCATGGAAGTTGCCCTTGAATTGTCATTTTGTCACTACATTGTTGCTCATACTCCCCTGTCTATTCATCTGATGTCTTACATACCATTCCTATACTTTCCCCCAGCCATTCAAGTTTCATCTTCACATGCCTGACATGCAATGATGCCACATGCTAATGCGTCCTCTGTATATAAATGCCAACCAACATGCTGTCATACTGTGGATGTTGCCTTGACATCCACCTCCTACCTGTGGCCTTTGGTACCGTCTGTTTTCGAGCCCCATTCCCTCACACTCCATGCTGCTCTTCATGGTCTATCTTCCATGACTTCTACAGTTCAGACCATCGTGCCCTACTCACGACACCTGCTTGCCAAAAGTCAAATGACGGCACCCTGCCCTCCAATGCGACCCACCCTATTGCTGACCAGTGCATCTGAGCCTACTCAAAGCTAACTCTCACTGACATCTGCTCATACATGCCTTTGCCTGTCCCATAGACCCTTCACATGGTCCCTGTCCTCTCTCCTTGCTCCTCTTCCACCATCAATGGTGGGACCCGTTGGGGTGTACTCCTGGCCTCCTTCCAATCCTCAGAGGCCACTATTGATGTGCATGGTAATGGGAGCATCTCAGTCCAAGGCCCTTAGGCCAACCTCAATCTCCTTGAGAAATGCTACCCACATCTCATCAACTTCCTTACCTCTCCTGCTGTCCCCCCTCCTCTCTCCTCATCAATCCTGCACTGCCTCCCTGCACCCTCCCATGAACCTTCTCCGCCTCCCACTCCAACTCCTACACATGCTGCACCTCTGATCTCTAGCACTCCCCGTAAGTCCTACAAGGCTGTCAACCTCCTCCACAATTACACTCCTTTCACTGCGGCTGCATCAGGCATTCCTCCGATATCTGTCACTAACATGAGGTTATGCACCTTGACATCCTTGGTCTCATGGAAACATGTCTGACGGCCAGCTCTGTCTGCATCCTTCACACACTCCTACCTGATGTTCAGGAGACCCTCTCCTTGGCCCGCCACTACTGTGCAGGGGGGGTGTGCCCTTGGCTTCCCTGAGGGTATTCCTGCCACTGTCACTCCTACTTAGACCTACTCCACTCTGGAATGGCTTGTGTGACGTCTCTCTCCACCACACCTTGCCATTCACAAACTGTGCGTACTGTGTCTGGGAAAACTGGTCAAATGTACTACTTCCTTTCTGAGTGTCCTCACCTCTCCTCCTCACTCATGTCCCCAGACACAGAAATCCTCTTCCTTGGTGCTGTACGCATCCACCTGCATGCTTGTTGACGCCCCCACGTGACCTTTCTGTGACCTCAGCAACTCCCTCTCACCCTCTAGACTCCCGTCTGTCCCTACTCATTCTGCAGGGCACACTCTTGATGCTCTGATCTCATCTGACTTTCCCCTCTCCGTCCATCTCTGCACTCCTCTCTCCTGGAGTGATCACATTCTCCTATCCTCCCAGCTCACCCTCACCACCCCACAGGCAAAGCCACCCTCACCACTGTCACACACCTTCTTGGTATTCCGACCCATGAAGTGTGTGTCAGTCGAGGCTCATGCTGCCAAAATCTCCCCCCCATCCAGCTCCCCCTTAGGCTCACTCCCATCCTGACAGGGCCCACTCCATGCTCCACTCCATGTCAGGTACACTGGATGTCTTTGCCACGGTCATGACCACCTGTCTGAAGCCCCATGCCAATGCAGAGTCCTGGCATGACTCTGATCTTGTGAACCCAAACCACAGGTGCCGGGTGGCAGAGAGGGAATGTCCTGCATCATGGCCATCCTCTGGCAAACTGGCCTGCCACATGCTCCAAAGGCAATAGCGCCTCACCCTTTTCACCAAGATGAGATCCCCAATCCAAGGGCACATATCTGCGGCATGTGACAACTCTGCAGGACACATAGAAATCTGCAAGGACCTTGCCGAGCCAGATGCAGTGTGTACCTCCCCTGTCCCCTCCGAGCCCACAGCACTGCATGATTGTCTCTGTACCCCTATAGGCCACCCCCCCAGCACTTGTCTGCGCCTAACACCATCTGCCCTTGACGTCAAGTCCTACTTACCTTGTACAGCACTTCCAGCCGCCACTTCCCCTTGCACTTCATTGTGCCACCCACCCCTGCACTTGCGTGACATGAATGACACCAGCACCAGTAGGATTGTTGACTGGCATCCCCTTCTGCCCCACCACCCCTCAGTGCTCCACTGTACCTTCATACATTTCTGGACCGGTGCTTCACGAATGCAATATGAATCCTTTACAGGTGATGGGGAGGTGGAATCACATTGTTTACTGCATTTTGTTGATGTAGACAAGGCACTGTGCATCGTGGCCAATTTGGACTAGCAGATCCATGTACAACATGTTTACTTATTGATGTGACGATGCAATGTCAGGACCAGAGTGGTTGAAATCCAAAAAAGTAGCCCTCCTCTCCCTCTTCACTTGGTGGCTATGTCACATGCCATGTGTGTGATGGCATGTGCCTTTGACATGGCAATCACCGGCCAATGTGTGATGGCAGTGCTAGGCAGCATGGTGAGCAGGCGTTGCTCTCCAATCTGTACATTGTATGCCCTGAGCCTCCCCTACAGACCCAGTGATGGTGAATGCATAGGAGGTCTCCCAGTCATGTGGGACATGTGTCGTAGAACTACTGCCTCTGTTGTTCATCAGCCCTTGTTGCATGCCATGGTGCTAATGCCTGTTTCCATTTTTCTCTTTCATGTCTTTGCAGGGGACGAAGCACTTGTTGATGCTGGGGATGTGGTGGTTGAGCCGTCCCAGGAGGGCAACCCGGGCCGACCTACCACAAGTGAGGGACGTGGTGTGTTTGTGGGTGAAAACCCACAAGTGCTGCAGGTCGTGCTGTCGAGGGGTGTCTCTGGGGGTTCCTCCCCCGAGCAGTATTCAGGTGTAGACTCGGAGGATGACACCTATGTGCAGTCGCAGGTGAGTGTTCTTGGGAGAGAATCTCCTCTGTCCGACCCACCTGCAGCCGGGCCATTGCCCTCAATGGGGATGTCAGTGTCGGCAGATCAGCCTCCGGTGGTTACGGATGCAGGGCCACACCACCCAATCTCTGATCCTGTTCCTGGGGCTGCAGATCAGAGAGGGAATGCAGTCCTGCAGCCTGAGGCCTTGCCGGCACAGCAAGGCGCAGTCCGCCTTGCCCCAGGCAGGTGTGGTGCCCGTCAACGTGGTGGCCGTATGCCACCTGGCAATACCGTTTGGGAGCAATCCATCTACGGTATGGCCACCCAACAGGCAGCATCATCCGAGATGATTGCACAGGCCATGGATAGGGTGGCCACTTCCATTGTCCCCCAAGAAAGGCTGATGGAGCGACTGGAGCAGGCTACAGAGTCCATCTGCCAGGCACACAGGGAGGATATGTTGGCGTCCAACATGGACAGGCGGGCGGCACTTGCGACTCTGCGGGAATCACTTTCCATGGAGTCCCAGCGCCACAGGGAAGGCCTGAGGGAAGAACTCCGTCACCTCAGGTCGACCCTGTTAGAGCTTGAGGCTTCATCCCATAGAAGGACAGAGGAGCAGCTGGAGCGTCTGACACGGACGCTCTCGGCCGAGATGCAGGCAACTCGTGCGGAGGTCAGGTCATCCCGGGAGTTACTGCATGGGGACCTCCGCATGATTATAACCCAGAACCAGAACTACCAGACCCGCCTGCTTGCAGCCATGGAGGAGCAAACTCGTGCTTTGCGTGGGCTGCCTCCCATTGTCACACCATCTTCTGAGGCAGCTCCCCCACCTCCAGAGTCAGCTGCAGGGTCTGGCCAGAGCCATAGCGACTCATCTCCCACAACAGAGTAGCCGTGTGGGCCACGAGCCTATGGGGTGTTTTAGTTTCCCATGATCCACACAGGTGGATTGTGGCGTGCATCCTGTCCTCGGACCTCATAGGTGCCCCCCCCCCCCCACCGGCCCTTTCATGGCCATTTTTTCTCAATTTTATTTTTATTTTGCAAGAGTGTTGCCTTGTGTGGGTACCTGGGCATACACTGTATTGTGGCTGGGCACATGCAGGCTTGTCCTGAGTTTGGTTTCGATGCTTGGGTAGCAGTCATCCACACCCCTCCTGCTTCCGTTTCCATGGGCTTGCAAAGGGTGTGCCCAAGTGACAGCAAATTACACGGTGACATTGGACTCCCATGAGCTGTTGGCCAGTCCATAGTCAATACTGTGTAGACATTCATAGTGTTCATTGTTGTTGCACCTAACTATGCATGATGGTTTGATATGTGCCTCTACTTACATATGTTGCTCATGTTTTGCAGGTATTTCACACAGATCTTCACAAGGGCATACTCTCTGGAGTCAGACTACATGTCGGTAGATGTGCACTGACACTTTTGCATGGCGCCATCACTGTACATCTGGACGGTGAGGACATACCAGCAGAATCAGGTAATGAGACTACCATTGATTACATGCATTGTGTCTTGTTTGGGTGGGCTTCAGGGTGGGTTGGTGTGTAATTTGATTGAAATTACTCTTACACAGGTGTGTAGTAGTGGCTCCAGGGCGGTTAGCTGCTCAAGTGCGGCTATGTTCCATTTGGGGCACTGCTATTTGTGACACTGGTGTCATGTTGTGATGGCCAGTTTGTTTGCTGTCACATACCATGACATGGTGTCCTCAGTGGCGGGACTGTGAAGGGAATGGGTGACATGGCAGTGTTGTCATGTAGTGAATTGCCTGTGCCAATGCATATTTGATTGATGGAGTTGTGTCTTTGCGTTGTGATGCATTGCTGGTGTATGTGTAGCTAGGGGTGCACACATATTGACACTTCCATGTTAACAATCTCAGGCTGATGTGTATCTGACAGTTTATTGTCAAGTAATTTTCAGACATTGTCAGGTAGTGTCATCATTGATTGTCAGATGGTATGTGCCAGAGCAGTGTGCACTAGCCAGCACTGTGATTCCTAGGTGAAGAAGTTGGCCACCAGTTGCGTACGGGCTGCCTCCCCCCGTGCCCTTTCCCCTCCCATGCGCAGCGGCCGTGCATGTGGTTGTGGATGTGGGGGCACCACCATGTCCACGGGCAGGCCCCGGCGTGTTGCAACGTTGTGCAGGACACATGCTGCCACTATGATCCTGCACACTATTCGGGGAGCATATAACAGCTGCCCGCCAGAACGGTCAAGGGAGCGAAAGCGTGACTTGAGCACTCCGAATGTGCGCTCCACTATGCCCCGTGTTGCAATGTGGGCTGTGTTGTACCTTACCTGGGGTGGCGTGGTGGGGTTCCGGATTGGGGTCATCATGTGGGGGCTGATAGGGTAGGCACTGTCCCCTGCGGAGGTGGTGATGGGTATCAATAGTGGTGTTGTGTCATGACCCAGTATCTGACATGCATGCATGTGCAGTGGCATTCATGCTCACCAAGCAGCCATGTATCTCCATGCTGGCCAGCCTCTAGGTCCCGGCATAGGGTAGACATTCCGTAGATGAAGCTGTCGTGGGTGGACCCTGGATAGTTGGCATATACTGATGTGATTATTCCCTTGGCATTGCATACAACTTGCACGTTGATGGAATGCCAGTGCTTGCGGTTTCTATAGATGTGCTCTGTTGCCCTGGGTGGACGTAGAGCCACATGTGTGCAGTCAATTGCACCAAGCACTTTGGGGAATTGAGCCACACCATAGAATTCCTGGATGCACGTCCGCCTTTCTGCATGAGTCCTGGGGAGATATATGTGCCTGCGGACTGATGGCCGTGCAGTGATGATGTTCAAGACCTGGTGTAGGCAGCGTGACTGCGTGGCCTGTGACACACCACCCACTATGGCACTTGTCCGCTGAAAGGATCCAGTGGCCAAGAAGTGCAGTACATTCAGGACCTTCTGCAGGGGGCTGAGTGCTTGGGAGCACAGGGTGGGTGATGTGAGGTCATCCTCCCACTCACTGACCAGGTCCAGTATGATGTGTGCTGGAAACCTGTACCTCCCATACACCTGGTCATCAGGCATCCCGAATAGGCTGGTTCTGGGTGTGAATATTCTGGCCCTGACTCTCCTCCTCCTCCTCCTTTGGTAGCCCACTGCCACTGCTGCTAGGAACGGTATGTTCATCCTGGCATCTGGCTTGTTTATTGAAAAGTGCGCAAATTAATGCCTTGCGCGTGTTGTAGGCGAGCGTGTGAGCCTCGCACCCCTGGATTCGAGTTCCCACTCCAATCGCGTGTGGAAATTCCCACGCAGCAGGCATACAGGTGCGCTGACGTACTTGCTTGTGTAAGTGGCCGCGCACCCCTGAAATACACGTACTTATGCCAATGGCGTGTACGCGCACTTTTGGCCAATTACACGCGATGTAATACACGTACATAGGCCAATGGCGTGTACGCGCACTTTTGGCCAATTACACGCGATGACACTCTGACGTGCAGTATTTCCGCGTGTGCTCCGTCTTCACGTGCTGAGTGGGGAACGCCCGTGCGGATCACGTCAGACGCGCTTACGCGATGAGGGACTCTGGTCCAATAGAATCGCGTATGCGTGCTGACGCACTTACGCGCTAAGGGCCTTTCCTCGGATTTCACGCTGACGTGCAGGAATTTCACGTGCCAAATCACTCCGTATCAAGCTGGCCACCCGAAAACACACGGAACACCACGCTCCTGCCCCGAAGGCCGAGTTACTGCCCCCCCAGTGCCCTGAGCAGCCTCCCACGTGCTATCTGCTGCTGCCTGCCTGCCTGCCTGCCTGCTGCCACCGTGCCCTGCCATTTGGTGCCTGCACATCAGCCATCTGCAGGGGTCCAGTTGCTGTGTCCACCCCTGCTGGAACTGAAGACTCCCAACTGGGATTACATCGCTCCACAGCCCAGCCCCAGGACCCAGTTGCCCACCCACACCTGCCTCTGGGGTTGCCATGTCGGGCACTTCTACATCTGGCACCAGTGGCAACCCCAGGCCAGAGGGGCAGAGGGGCACCAGCTTCACTGCCACCGAAGTTGGTGTCCTGGTGGAGCATGTCCTGGGGCAGTATGATGCCCTCTTTGGATCGTCCCGCGCCAGCAAGGAAGGACGGGAGAGGATCTGGGCCGACTGTGTGGTTGCCATCAACGCGGAGGGGGTGGCAACCCGCAACGTCTTGAAGATCAAGAAGCGCTGGGAGGACTTGAGGTCCAGGACCCTTGTGAAGGCCCGGCGCCTCGTGGAGGGGGGCCGGGGCCACATGAGTTCCATCCAGAAGAGGGTCCTGGAACGCGTACGCCCAGCGCTCCACGCCCAGATCCTTGAGAGGGAGACCCGTCTGGAGTTGAGCGGTAAGTGTCCAAGCATCACTGTGTGAGACAGTGCATGTTGCGGTGTGCTGGTTCTATGATACTTGCCTGTATGTGTGCCATGGGCCATGTATGCATGTATGTGTGCTGGGACATCATGGTAATGCATGTGCGACCAGTGATGTGTGACCCACATGGTTGTTGCATGTGTTGAAATGCGGCATGGGGAGCACTATGCAGATTTGGGACATGAGAGCATTCCAGTCTCTGTACCTGGACATGGATGGGGGTGAAGGATGGGTGCTGATGCCAGGTACATATATGGTAGCCATGTCTGTGTGCCTGACCTGCATGTCTGTGACTTGTGCATGCCATGGATGCATGACACATGTGTGTGACAATGCACAGATTCAGTGACGCACCCAACTTACCCTTGTTTTGCCTGTGTTCGGTGTGATTGGGGCCAGATGGATGTGACTGAGGTGAAGTGTGTGCATGTGATATGCATGAGCCATGATGCATGTGAGTTACATATCATTGAATGTTTCAAGAGTCAATTGGACATGCATGGAAATGTGCATGGCATGCACCATGCCTGTTACTGTGTGTGTTTTGCCTGGACTGACCCATGTGTTGTGGAGGGACATGATGGAAGTGTACTTTGACAGGGGTGCTCATCTGCTATTGCTTCCTGTCTAGGGGACCATTGTACAGTAGCCTGATGCTTGTGTCCTTTGTCTCCCTCTACGCAGCGGCTAGTGAAGAAGAGGGCGGAGACGGCGCTGTGGAGCAAGGCGGCGGGGATGCCCCCACGGCTGCAGCGGAAGGGGTGGGTGAGCCCCCACAGGGGCCTGCTACGGCGGGAGACGGTGAGGAGCCATCCAGGTTGGTGGTTTGCACAGAGGAGGAGGAGGCCGACACTGGTGCACACATGGGGCCTGGTGGGAGCATCCCTGCTGGTGCAAGTGGTGCAGTCCAGGGCCAGGGGCAGGAGGCAGCACAGGTCACCGTGGAGGTGCCTGTGCATGTCGCTGTCCCTGACCCTGTGAGTGCACCACCATGCACCAGCAGGGATGCCCCGTCCCAGGCCCTTCCGTAGGTAGAGGGGATGTCCATGTCAACTGACTCCCCTCCACCTGCGGCCGTGGGAACCCCTGGCCGCGTGGAGCAGGTCCTGATTGGGGTCGCGATGCGCACGGCTGTGATTCGTGATGCCGTGCGTGCTTCCCGGGAGGAGCACGCACGTCATCACGAAGTGCACCGTGCCGACGTGGCCCAATTGGGATCGGCCATGTTCGGGGGGTTCCTGCATGTGTTGGCCAATCTGACGGCCCTCTCCTCCTCTGTGCAGGCTATCCACCGGTCGTTCTCCTTGCCGTCTTCCGGCCCAGATGCCACCATGGCCCCCTGTGGACCTGCCCCGACCAATGCAGCCAGCTCGGTGGGGATCCCATCCCTGCCGCAGTTGGGAGTCGGAGGTCCAGCAGGGGTGGACGACACAGCAAGTGGACCCCAGCAGATCGAAGATGTGCCGGCATCATCGGGCAGGGCACGTGCACGACGGCGTCGGTGGTTACCATCAGCCTGGATGCCGTCGTGCTGGCAGAGGCAGTGGCGTCGGAGGCAGCAGCGGGCTCGACGTGGGAGGCATCATGGCTCAGGGCCATCAAGATCAGAGGGGCAGGCATCGGCCGGAGGGCAGGGCAACCCTGGCATGGCGGTGTGTTCCGTGTGGGAGGAGTTTGGCCAGCGGATAGGTGCGGAGCGGCAGCGGGCGGAAGAGGAGCGGCTCGCCATGGCCAGGGCGGAGATCTCCATGCATCAGGCATTGAGGCGGGCTGAGTGCCTCGAGGAGGCTCGCAGGGAATTTGGTGAGCACATGGGGTTGTCCCTGCGAGACCTCGGGGCCAGGACTGAGTCCCGCCTCCAGGACATTGACATGGAGTTCGAGGATGCCCTGGCCAGCATCACCAAGTGAGCCGTAGGACTAGCCCGCTGCCTTTGTATATAGTTTTTTAGTTAGTTAGTGCTAGGTTTCCTTTATTTCTTTTTATTATTTTGGACCGCTTGGACAATGGCCACTTTTTTGTACATATTTTTTTAATTAGTTAGTATTAGGTTTCATTAGTGGTGTTGGGCTCATGGACCCTTGAACATTCCTGTATATATTGTTATTTTTTGGGAGATACATTTTTTTAATTTCATATTGTTTACACCATGTCGTAATGGTTTTTCTTTGTTTTCATACTACATGTGTTTGCTTTGGACAAAATCTATTGATTTTTCTATCCTTTGTTTTTTGGTTTCTCATTTTTGTTCCCGGACATGGACCTTTTATTTGCTTTGCCAGATAGTTGTATTAGTTTACTTATTTTTTTATTTAATACATTTTTATATTATCTTACACTTGTGTCATTTTTTCTTTGGTTTCTTACATGTCATGATATGGGTTTTGACATTCACTTGCACCCATTGTGTATGTGTGTGTGGCGGACATGTGTTCTTTTGCATACTTGCCTTTGGGGTTGTGTCATGTGATTGCATTCACTATGTGGGTGCATGCAATCCTTGCCTGGGTGTTTGTGCTGGGTATGCTGGCCATTACTGCCATTATTGTGTATCGTCAGGACCAGGGGCCAGGGGGACATGGGTGGGGGCCTGGTGGAGGGTGTCCCTGGTGGATGGGGGGTTGGGGGTGGTGGGAGACATGGGTGGGGGCCTGGTGGAGGGTGCCCCTGGTGGATGGGGGGTTGGGGGTGGTGGGAGACATGGGTTGGACATGGGTGGGGGCCTGCTGGCAGGTTCCCCACAGTGCTAGGGGTGGGGGTGGTGGGAGACATGGGTGGGGGCCTGGTGGAGGGTGCCCCTGGTGGATGGGGGGTTGGGGGTGGTGGGAGACATGGGTTGGACATGGGTGGGGGCCTGCTGGCAGGTTCCCCACAGTGCTGGGGGTGGGGGTGGTGGGAGACATGGGTGGGGGCCTGGTGGAGGGTGTCCCTGGTGGATGGGGGGTTGGGGGTGGTGGGAGACATGAGCAGGTGTGCAGGGTAGTTCCCTGTGGTGTGTGCTGCCTGCAGGGGCCGTGGAGGGTGTACAGGTAATGCCTGGGAGCACACAGCCAATTCGCGTGTGGAACTTCCCGCGCACTCCTGCAATCCACGTACCCGGCCATATCGCGTGTGGTACTTCCCGCGCACCCCTGGAATCCACGTAGCCGGCCATATCGCGTGTGGAACTTCCCGCGCACCCCTGGAATCCACGTACCCTGCCATATCGCGTGTGCAACTTCCCGCGCACCCCTGGAATCCACGTAGCCGGCCATATCGCGTGTGGAACTTCCCGCGCACCCCTGAAATCCACGTACCCGGCCATATCACGTGTGGAACTTCCCGCGCACCCCTGCAATCCACGTAGCCGGCCATATCGCGTGTGGAACTTCCCGCGCACCCCTGAAATCCACGTTCCCTGCCATATCGCGTGTGGAACTTCCCGCGCACCCCTGGAATCCACGTAGCCGGCCATATCGCGTGTGGAACTTCCCGCGCACCCCTGAAATCCACGTACCCGGCCATATCGCGTGTGGAACTTCCCGCGCACCCCTGCCATCCACGTACCCTGCCATATCGCGTGTGGAACTTCCCGCGCACCCCTGGAATCCACGTAGCCGGCCATATCGCGTGTGGAACTTCCCGCGCACCCCTGGAATCCACGTAGCCGGCCATTTCGCGTGTGGAACTTCCCGCGCACCCCTGAAATCCACGTAGCCGGCCATTTCGCGTGTGCAACTTCCCGCGCACCCCTGAAATCCACGTACCCTGCCATATCGCGTGTGGAACTTCCCGCGCACCCCTGCAATCCACGTTGCCGGCCATATCGCATGTGGAACTTCCCGCGCACCCCTGAAATCCACGTTCCCTGCCATATCGCGTGTGGAACTTCCCGCGCACCCCTGCAATCCACGTAGCCGGCCATTTCGCGTGTGGAACTTCCCGCGCACCCCTGCAATCCACGTACCCTGCCATATCGCGTGTGGAACTTCCCGCGCACCCCTGGAATCCACGTAGCCGGCCATATCGCGTGTGGAACTTCCCGCGCACCCCTGCAATCCACGTACCCGGCCATATCGCGTGTGGAACTTCCCGCGCACCCCTGTAATCCACGTACCCTGCCATATCGCGTGTGGAACTTCCCGCGCACCCCTGAAATCCACGTACCCGGCCATATCGCGTGTGCAACTTACCGCGCACCCCGGTATGCACGCACACGTTTATTTTTTCTCTCTGCGCGTGTCTGTGTTTGTGGGTACCCCTTTGTACGTCATTTGTCCTGGAGGGCCACAGTATTGGACATTGATCATGTCTGTATATAGGTGCTATTTGTTGGCGCACCTTTTAGCGCACATTTCTTGCAGGCGCAGAGACGCTACCGCCTGCTTTCTTGTGGCGGTCGTGTTTGTGCCTGTTTGTGCCTGTGCGCTGCTTTGAGCGTGCGCTTTTTTGCCCTATTCTATTCCATGAATACGTGTTGTATGCGAGCGTGTGGGCGTTCCGCGCACTTGCCTCCTAAACTTTCCCCGTGCCGCCCACATTCTTCCCCATTCCGAGTGTTGTGCCCCATTTTATTCCCCATTCCGAGTGTCCCGCCCTGTGTCCCGCCTACTTTAGAGCTGTGCGCTGCGCTCGGAGTGATGGCGCAGTGGCCGTGGCGCACGACGTTGGTTGACCTGTGCGCCGGCCTGCGCCGCGCGCTTTTTCCGCGCACGTCCTCTGCTTTTCTTGCGCAGGGACTTCCATGAATCGACGTGCGCTGGTTTCCCTGCGCTTTGCGCTAATTTTAGGCGCAGCGCACGTATTGGCCCCTCTGCGCCGGGATTCTCGGCGCACATTTATTCCATGAATCGGCCTGTATATGTACCACTAAATGCAAACCATGTGGAAACAATGTGGAGTGACCTTCAAGTTCTCAACAGCCTACCATCCCCAATCCAATGGATTGGTGGAGAGGTTTAACAGACCTATGATGATCATGATAGGTGCTTTAGAGGAACCCCTTAGAAGAAAGTGGGACCTTCTACTGCCATGCCTTCTCTTTGCTTATAGAGAAGTCCCTTGAGCAGGGGTTGGATCTAGCCCCTTTGAACTTATTTATGGTCATCCAGTCAGAGGCCCTTGATAAAGGAGGGGTTGGAGAGTACTCCTTCCCTACAGCCAATGAAAGTCACTGACTATGTGATGATCCTCAGGAAGAGGATGGCACTCATGAGGACAGAAGCTTCAGAAATCCTAAAAGCATTTCAGGCTCTGTGCAAACAGTGTCATGACCAGAAGGCCAAAATGGTGGATTTTACTCCATACCAGCCTGTCTTCTTTATGGTACCTACAAGGCAGAGAGACTTACATGACAAATGGATTGGAACCTTTAAGATTGTGGGTAAACTTGGAGAGGTCAATTATTTAGTGGACTTGGGCAATCCCAAGGAGGCCCCTTGGGTCTATCACTATAACCGTCTTATGGCTTATGTTTCCAGACCAGACCTAGGAGCTTTGCTTCTAACCTCTGATCATGCAGAGGAGGATAGTGAGACTTTCCCTTATCTCCATAGAGAACAACCCTCGGATGAGACAATTAAAGGATTAAAACTCTCTTCAGATTCGACTCTGCAACAACAGGAGGAGTGCAAGGCTGTTAAATCTGTTTGCCTCCCTGTTCTCCCTGACACCAGGCTTGGCCCATTGGGGCCAGCATGATATTCTCACTGGTGACAGTCTCCCTGTCAAAAGCAGTGGTTACAGAATATCAGATCACGTAAGATCCCATGTAAAGGAAGCTGTCAAGAAGATGCTTGTTGTTGGGGTTATTGAGACATCTACAAGTCCCTGGGCTGGCACAGTTGACCTAGTACCAACAGCGGGAACCAAAGAGTTGAGGTTATTGGAAAAAATAGCTCTGACCGACCATGCGAGAAAAGGAGAAAACTGCATTTTCCACACCAGGAGGCCTCTACCAGTTTAAGGTTTTGTCCTTTGGACTAAAAAATGCACCCGCTACATTTCAAATGATGGTGAATCAAGTTCTGAATGGGTTAGAGGACTTCTGCATGGCACATTTGGATGACATTGCAGTGTTCAGCCCTACTTGGGAAGAGTATCGTACCACCTTGGATATGTTTTGCATGATCTGGAACAGGCACATCTGACTGTCAATGCTAGTAAATGTCAAATTGGTCAGAGTAAAGTGGTCTGCCTTGGACATGAGGTAGGAGGAGGTAAAATAAGGACATTGCCAGCTAAGTACAAGCTGTACAAGACCAGGACACCCCTACTACTCAGACCCAAGTGAAAGCCTTCCTAGATCTCACTGGGTATTACATGAACCTCATAGAGAACTATGGGACCATAGCTTCTTGTTTGAATGTGATCTCCTCACCCAAATGCCCCAAGAAGGTCAGGTGAAATGAGGAGTGCACTAAGGCTTTAGAAGGATTGAAGAAAGCACTTTTTCAAGCTTCAGTCTTGAGAGCTCCTGACTACAACCGATCCTTCATTGTACAAAAAGATGCTTCGAACACAGAAATAGGTGCAATTTTGAGTCAACTGGTTGGGAAAGGCAGAGAACACCCTAACTGCTTCATCAGTAGGAAACTGAAGGTCCGTGAGACAAGGTGGGCAACTACAGAATGTGAATGGTTTGCCATTGTGTGGTCTCTGAAGAAGTTTAGGACATACTTGTATGGTTCTACTTTCATTGTTCAGAAAGACCACCAACCCATGAGATGGTTAATGCTGATGAAGTTGGAAAATCCAAAATTGTTAAGGTTGTCAATCAGCATGCAAGGGTTTGATTTCACCATAGAACACAGGTCAGGGTGCAATCACCAAAATGCTGATAGTCTCCCACCCCCCGACTGTCCCTTACTCTGGGGGTGGGGGGCGAGTGTTAGGGAGAATTCTCATTTCTGTGCTAATTCCCTTCAACCTTAGAGACCCCCAGCTCTTTTACTGGAATTTCAGACATTTTAATTTTGACCCTGGAGTGAGTGAGCCCTTTTTCTCATTCTCTCATGTGTTTTGACCTGATTTGGATTATGTGTTTCCTTTGTTTTTGGAGTATGACAATCTCCATAGACATCTACATTTTGTATGGAGACACACAGCAGCTTCAGAGCACTGCCACAGAGAAATCCTTTAGATTTTTCATAAGGTTTAAATACCTTTTTTTGTGTGAACTACTGCCTTGTTCGCTGAGCTACCCGAATTATGACTCAGGGGGTTGGGTACTCCCTGAAGTAGAGGATATTAAGCCAGAGGTCAGGATGGGGAGGATACACCAGTCACCTTAACATAGTTCCGAGCACATAGCAGCGGTCAGTCACATGACCTCACCACAGGCCAACCTGAGGTGTTCAGTCCTCCTCACATCACCTGCCGATCCAGAAAGACCAGCCCTAGAAGCTTAAACCTCAGCCTAGACCATTTTAGTAATCTCCAGGCTAACTGAAATTATCTCTGTTCTCCTTTGAAAGAGCCTACTCAGTTTCAAATCTCCAATGCTGAAAAATAAGTTTTTACCTGTAAGGGAAAACCTTTCGGTATGATCAATGAAGGTAGTGTCTGCATTGCATCTGTTGCCAGTTCACCCAGTACATTAAAGCAATTATGTCTGTAGGTCTGTGGGACCCACGACAAACACTGCACTTACACACAAACAAACCTGGACCTTTTTCGAATGCAGAGAAACTGCCACAGGCAGAAATGTTAAAATGTGAGTATTCCCAAGGCAACAGAATCTTACAGCGGTGAAGCAAAGTCTCCCACTCTCTGCTCGTTCAATGCATCCAATAAATCTGCATGTATAGAACATGTTACCTAGTGTTTTTGCAGGATTGTATTCATGTGTTGGAAACAACATTGCCCTTGGCACAGTACAGGCAGTGACATATAGGGTCAGAGAAGGAAATATAATATCTAAAATGACAGGTAGGCCATACATAGGCTTGGTCTAACCCCCTGAGCCCAAAGCAGCCTTAGGTTTACTAAAAGGAAGACAATCAATACCAGTCATCATTCCCTTACCACTCACAGGTGTAGACACTAAGTTAAAGGATCTCTTATGGAGAGGAGGTATTGCAGTATAAATGCAACCAGCCCCAATTGCTGGCAGTGTTTTGCAGAAGCAGAAGGCTCATGGTTTGAGACAGCAGGAGGCTGCAAAGTGTTGTAGAGGAAAGAGGCTGAAGAGAAGAATGAGTCTGGACAGGTGGCAGCAGAAGTGAGCAGGAGGAGGTGGTAAAGGGTAAGAACGAGGGTCAAGGAAGAGGTGGTAATATCAGGGGTTAAGAGTGGAAAGAAGGAGGTGGTGGGAATTTAAAAAAAGTAAAGGGGAAGGTAGTAACATAAGTAGACAAGAGTGGACAGAAGGAGGTGGTGGAAATTAAGAGAAAGAGGAGGAGGTAACATCTGAGTGGGCAGGACAGAAGGTAGGTGATGAAAGTCAAGGGTGTGATGAAGGAAATAACATCACATTCCTGTCCTTTCCTGAAACTCCTTTGCCAGAGTGATTTAAACATGTATCAGGATGTAATGTTGGACATTGATGGCATGGTGAAGGAGAAAAATACATATGATGTGATGTAAATATTAAAGCAAGTCTCATCTAAAGAAAGAAAAATACAAAATTTAAAAGCGCTAGTTTCTGTGTCCAAGAATGGACTTCAGCCTGTGCTGGAACCCCCAAAGAAACATTCCCCCTTCAGACCACAAAGATCAAACACTTCTTTACCTCTCTATCTGGAAACTCTTTGAAGCTCAACAGAGCCAGGAAGGGGCTGCGGTTTAAGCCTGTGACAGAGCTGTCTTGGGGTGAAATGACCAACACTGAGTAAATAAAGATGCAGCCCATGGATGTTTGAACCCTGTAAAATACTCAAACTAAAGTCAACTTTGTAGTGAAGTTCGGGCTGACTGACAGTTGACAGGCACCAGAGAATGTCACACGAGTTAGGGGGCTGAGAAACACCCCACTGCTCCAGGAAATTATAAAACATGTGCTCAGGTCTCAGCCTTTGAAATAATGTTAAGTGATGATATTGCCAACTAAGTCAACAAAAGTCAGAGAGCCATGCCACATGCAGGTTTTGAGAACTGAAAGGGTTTAGTAATAAGTATGCAGATAATTAAAGGCTCTCCTAGGATTATATGGACAATCATATTTTGCTCATAAACTGTTGAACCATAATAGACACAGAGCTGGCCCAGGTAAAAAGCCCCATCTGTGAATAGGAATTCCCTCAAATATTGACCTTGGGAACCAGAGGTATAAGCTAAAATGTGATTGTAGCTTCCCAAAAAAGGTTATGGATTGGAGAGTCAGCAATATGGTGGCTTATTGAATCAAATACCTATCTGTAGATTGTCAAGATTTAAACAGAAATCCGTTCTGGCGAAATCACAAAAACCTGCCATTCGCACATGCAACCACGTGTCGACGTCAGACACAGCTCATTGAGAGTGACAAGATCAGACTAATTTAGAAATATATGGATTGCAACCCTTTTCTGTAAGTTGAAGAAAGTGTTATGTTGGAGATTTTTAAATTCAGATTTGAGTGGTTCAGAAATGCAATTTCAGATGGGTGGAGCAAGAACTCCCAGAAATGGGGCCTAGAGACCTAAGGACCAATTGTAAGGAAGGGGCTAGGTCTTGTCTCAAGGGAAGAACAAAAGATGCCCAATTAGGAGTATCAACCAATGAGCTGGCACCTCATAATTTAGCAATTTTTAGGGTGTGGTAAAGTGATTTGAAAACTAGACACACAGTGGGAAAATGTGACCGCCAAGCTGGCTAATGGAGACAAGAAGGCAAGAAGGAAGGTGGAACTTAAATCGGGACATAACCAGGAGAAGGGCTGGGGACATCCAGGACAAGAGGCAGGCATAAGGATTGAGGCTGGGGGGGCCTCCATAGCCTGAAACAGAGGGGCTTTTGTATTGCCATACATACACAGGTCCCATTACTTCTATTGTTATGACCCAGGATGACTTCTCACTTCTCCTGTACACAGATCCAGAGAGATTTAAAGTGAGTAAATGTGTCCAACAGAAAAAGCCATTGGTGGGGATCTATTTGAATGACTATCTTTGTCCTATTAATGGGGTGGGCATACAGAAGTAGATCCCTAGAATTTCTTATTAATGAATAATGTAATTCATTCTCACATAGTCAATGGGTACTGGGGAGAGCTTGGGGAAATTCAAAATCTTCAACATCTTTCCAAGTGTGAATAATGATATAGGGCCTCATTACGGGTCGGGCGGTCTGGAAATAACAGTGGCGGTAAACCCGCCGCCACTGTTGTTTCCGGACTGCCCGATCTAGAGTCCTGCAGGCGGGAGGTGGCTTTCCCGCCAGGTCTGACCTGGCAGGTTTAACACCGCCCGCCTGCAGGCGGACGTGGAAACACCGGCACCATCACGAGATGGTGCCGGTGTTTCCACTTTCCCATTCCCATTGAGTCCTATGGGATTGAGTCCTATGGGACTCAATGGGAATGGGGATGTATCGAATTCTGCCTCTTGAATTCCCGGGACACCAGGGTCGTAATGCCCTGGTAATTCAGGGAGTCACGGAGGCGGAATGGTAATACGAGTCCGGCGGTAACCGAGCTGGAAAAACCAGCCGGTTGCTGCCGGACATGTAATGAGGCCCATAGTCATTAAAGGTGTTTTTGGATTACATATTATCCTATTGCCAACAAAAAGAAAATCTCCTAAAGGGGAGAGGTGCATTTAAAAAAAAAACTATTTTCTGTGAACCCTGCATTCCAGCAGAGGGTGTCCAAAAGGTAAACTGAATCTCTGGGTCTATGCTGTGCAGAAAAGGGTCTCTAGGGTGAAGTCAATGGAAACTAGCTGATTTGAGTAAAAAACTCCAAATTGAAAAGGGACATTTTCACTGCATAGTGGCAAAGGAAAGGGTTCCATCGTCTGTTGAGAAGTCTGTTATTAAAAGTATGTGCTAGAACATTGTTAGAAATGAAAAGTGTGAAGGGAGGTCAGAAACAAAGAGTGCTGCACATTTTTATTTCTTTTGTCCAACTGAAAAGCGCTACATGTATTTAAGTTAAGTCACCTACAAAGTCCACTGTCTGCTAAAATTGTCATGTCATGTTCTAGGGTGCTACAAGGTTATCCATACATTAGGGGTATTCTTGTGTGTGACACAATACTCTGAGGCATTCTTTAGACATGTGTTTCTCTTTACAAGTGACAACGCAGGACTAGAGATCTGAATGACAACTGTGCATGTTTTTATGGTAGAGATTCAATAATCTTCATTGCCAAAGACGAACTGTGTTTCAACTGGTGCTTTCAATTTGTGTGTAATGTGAAGTTTTGACAGGAAGGAAAGGTTTTGTGCCACTGATAAGGTGACGTGTGCTTCAATAATTAATGTGCATATGAGTATTTTGTCTAGTAATTAAAGGAAAATAAACTATATTTTTTCAGCACATCGGCCATCTTCTTGACTTGCCTATTGCAAAAAGGTTAAGCGAGGACTGTGGTGTTAAACAAGTCCAATGCAGTGTAAGTTAAGAATCTAAGTCATTGCGCAATTGGGGAGGCACTCTTGATTGGGGGGTGAACTTCCTACATTAATTGTTGCCCCAGAAATATATCCTACAGAGGGATGACACGACAAACGATCTTACTAGGCCTTGTGACATTCAGATCATCCAAGTGCGATGAGAAGTGTAGGGGAGAGGGTGGGGGTAGAACTGCAGGGAAGGGGTACGAGGTGAAGAGTAGTCTGGGCAGCAAGGCTCTAAGTAATCCTTCTTGGATAAGAGGGCCTCCTTTTACATGAATAAATACCTTCAGAAATTGAAATATGACTAGAATATTTGCAAAATTGACTATAATTGATGTATGGCAGCTGAACGTTATACAAACAAAAATTTGTGAATTTGAGCTTAGTAGAATATTACAAATCATTAGTACGCTATTATTTAATTCCAGTTACTAAATATCGAGGCAATTCCTCACCCTCTTTGTTTAAAATGGATATTATGGGTATTTTTGAAGTGTACGGCATACAGGCACGTTAATATATTGCCCAATAGAGTGCGCCGAGCATTTGCAAGTGTTAACAGAGGGAGGACTTCCTCTGTAACCATGACAACTGGAACCAATACAATATGCAGGAGCTGTCACAGCATTCAGGACTCTGAAGTCGACGCGTGCAATGTAAAAACAAGGACTTTTGAGGTAAACACTTACTCTGGTGAAGGTAACTGCTGTCTATTAGATGATGGCCCTCATTAGGACCCTGGCGTTAAGGGGTTAACGGAACGTAAAAGGTGTCGGCGCCGCTAAACCCTTAACGCCTTACTACGAGGTCCCTTTGCGGCTCCCGACCCTAACGGCTGGCCTGGACCAGCCGTTAAAGTAGAGACCCGCAAAGGGAACTTGAAGGCAATTATGGTACCGCAATTAGCGGTACCGTAATTGCCACCTTCCCCATTCCCATTGAGCCCTATGGGGCAAAAATGGGAATGGGGAAGGGCCATGGAGAAAGGGGGAATTACCGCCCCGCCAACCTTGGAATGGGGTGGTAATTCCCCCTTTCTCCATGGCGGACTCGGCATGGACCATGGTGCTAATAGCACCATGGTTTAGCGCCAGAGTCCTAATGAGGGCAGATATGTACTAATTAGAGGGATATGTCTTGGATCCAATTCTTAATGAGATCTGTCCCCAACACTCCATGCTCACAACTAGAGCTTACATTTATTTAGCAAAAGATAATTTTATCACTTGAAACGCTGCAGGCCACCTTGAGCGAACCGACGGAATAGCTTATATCTATACACTATTTTGGAGCACTATTATGGCCAATAGTACAGTTTGTGGTGTGATGAGTGGTGCCACAGGACCTACAGAGATGTATTTGAAATGTAACAAAACATGTAAAGGGTATGAGGATTTGGACCAGCAACGAGGAAGAAGGAGACAAGCCACAACTTAATAAAAAACGGCAGAATGGATTATAAAGACTGAATGCATAGCACACATGAAATTGAATATCACATTACAGGCGGAATTCTAACCCGTGTACTCAGTGATTCAAGATTGTAATTATCAACGAATCAACAGCCATTGGACACATGGTAAGACACAAAACATTGTTACAGTTAGTTTGGAAGTGATAGTAGTACTTTTGGATGAGAGCATTTTTCAAATATCACAGATGCTCATTAACTAATAATGGAAATATTAAGAAGGGGTGAGAATGGAATTACCATATGGTTTATGGACAGGCAATGTACCACTTAGGCGATGGCTCTATGAGATGCAATGTAGCATGTTCACTATTGGTGCTTAACAAGTCAATTAGAATCTTTATAATGGGTGAGTAAACAATTATGAAGCTGAAACCGAAGATTGGCAATTTTAATTTTCATCACTAATATTTTTGATTCATATGGTTCATGACATATCCTTTTCTTTTTGGGAACCCTACTTTATCCAACCATTCACCCCACCCTATTCGCTCATAATAAGTGAATTTGTTTATTAAAATATTTTTAGTGAATGAGTTATACGCCCTGATTTGAGAAAGGCTCTTGAGGAGCCGAAACACGTATCATAAAAACGGCACTCCTTATGGAGATTTGATACACCTTATGAACTATAAATCAAGAATTTGAAAACTCAATCTTTGTGGCGCAGTTTTTGTGTGGAAAACAACAAATCTAAAATATGAACACACTCATGTCTGACTTACCCCCACACTTTCCTCAGACACCTGGTGAACCTGTTCTCCCATGGGACACATGGAGAGTTGATTATATTGATTATGTTACTGCCATCCATGGCCATAATTTTAACATGGAGGGAAGCAAGGCTCTCTTAATGCGCTGCCTGGGCTATGAAGCCAGACACATTCTAAAGAGCCTCCCTGGTCTGGCCACAACCCCCGAGGCAGCAGGTGAAGGTGTGATCCTCCCATCAGGGTATGATGTCATTTTAAAAAGATTAGACATACATCATGAGAGGAAGGACATCATTATTCTACAACACTATCATTTCAGTTCCAGGGAACATGCTAAAGATGAATCAATTGAATGTTTCATTATAGCTCCTAGAGAGTTTGCAAACAAGTGTACCTTTAGCCCATCCTATGGTGAGCGTCTTTGTGACCAATGTATGTTGGAGGTAAGAGAAGCAAAGATGAGAGAAGAAATCTGGGCATGTGGTGACCCAAGTCTTGATGATGGATTAGAGATTGCCAAAAGATTAGAACATGTGTTGGCATGTGTCAAAGGGTTAGATGCAAAGGAGTGTAAAGAAACCAATAATGCTGCAGCCTCGCACACAACTAAGAAACCTTCAAAAAAAGAAGCTTCACTTCAAAAGGGATGAACGTGAGTAGAAGATGGATCACAATAACAGCAGCAACAGATGCCCTCTTCAGGCTCCAGAAATCAGAAAATGTTTTAGATGTGGGAGTTATTCTCACTTAGCTAACAACATTGAATGCCCTGGTCACAGGGTGCAGTGTAGCAAAGTTGGAAAAAGGGGTAATTTCACTTAAACCTCCCAGAATATATCCCTAAAGGTGATAAAGGAGGTGTAATACAAGGCTGAGAATGAATGTCTAAGGGAAACTGTTTGTAATGATGAAGACTGTGGCGTGAGTTTGTCAGTATGTGAAGTGGGTCCTTACAAAAAACTAGATGAACAACCTCACTCCATTGCACTGATTGATGACCTAGCTGTAACAATGCTAATTGATTTAGGGTCTGACTACACCATTATTAATAGGGACACGTGGTAAACCAAATTCTCCAATGTCAGTCTAAAACCTTCTCATATCAAGACTAGTGCTTATGGTGGCTCGGAAATCACCATGTTAGGGTGATATCTGGCTATTCTGGAGTGCAAGACCAAAACCACCCAAGATAGTCTCGACAGGACCGGTCAGGGCAAAAATGCTCCCCTTGGAAGATAACACGGAGCAACAAAGGTTCAATCCGTGGGTCCGTGCGTAGAAACCTTTGGGTATTAAGTGAGTTATAAATAACCAATTATAGTAATAATATAATAATTATAATAGAGTTTATGTGTCTGACAAAGGGGGATGCCTTTTCAGGTGGTACCAACAGCGTGACATGGGTTTTACAATCTATCCCAGAGTTCCTGGTTGTGTCACCACTATTAACTTATCCCCTTAAAGCAATATGTTGATGTTTCTAGAGAAAAACCTGGAGAGTGAGAAAGTGTCCAAAGAAATCAAGATGTTGGTTGAGAAAGACAGCATTGAACTGTTGAGGTGTCTGAATGGTGCTCCACATTGTTGGTAGTTAAAAAACCCAATGGAAGCCCTCACCTCTCTGTAGATTGTTTCCCCTTCCAAATATTTGGGAACTGGTCAGTCTCAACTCTAGTGCTAACATTTTCTCCACCCTTCACTTAGCATCAACATACCATCAATCAAACTCCATCCAGAATCCAGGCACCTCACCACTTTCATGACTCAGGAAGGAACATCCATTTGTAAAAGGATGCCCTTTGGACTCATATCTGCTACTGTTTTCTTTCAAAGAGTGATGAAGGATGGTGTGGGTGAAAATGATGGAGTTTTTTATTATCATGTTGACATTTTTGTTATGCGTTCTTAATCAGTGATCATGATTTCAAACTAAAGAAGGTGTTGGACAGGTTTAACAAGGCAGGTTTAAGCCTACAAAAGTCCAAATGCTGCTTTAGGACTTCTCAAATTGATTACCTGGGGCAAGGTCTATCTGGTGAAGGGATATCCCCCAGGGATGGCCTAGTTGAAGCCATTTTACAAATTTCACCACAAAAAGATGAACACGAGGTACTGTCATTCTTAAGGGTGGTTGAATATTACTCAAAATGTGTAAGGAACTTTTTAGATAAACGCATAAACATCAGGGCTCTATGAAAAAAGGGCTGTGTTTTTGAATGGACTAGTGAGTGTGATAAGGAATTTCATGATATCAAACACGCAATTTCTAATGCTCCAATCCTTGCCTGTTTCGATACTGCTAAGGAAATATGGTTGATGATGGATGCCAGCAGCACTGGCTTGGGGGCAGTTCTCATGCATTGTTACAAGGAGGGTTACAACATTTTCGCTTTTGCTTCAAGATCTCTGAAGGAGGCCGAACATTGGTATTCCGTCATAGAGAAGGAAGCATTATCAATTGTGTGGACTAGTAAAAAATGTTAGACTTTCTTATGGGGCAGGCCATTTTCTTCCAAATAAACCACTGGTTGTAGTCTTCATATCAAAATGTTTGGATGGCTTCTCCATACGCATAGTCAATTGGGTCACGGGTCACGTCTGTACAAGGACATGAGTTTGATATCAGACGTGTTGCTGGAAAAATGGATGGAATTTCTGACGATCTCTCCAGAAATTCTGGGTGTATTTGTGATGAAGACATAGAAGAACCATTTCAGGATGTATTTGGGGTATGTGGGAGTCCATCTCTCAAGTGGAGTGGGATAATGCCCTGAGGGAGGAACACAAACTTAGTAAAGTCAGAGAGCTGATATTAAACAATTGGTCAGGGTGTGTCCCTGACATGGGTTTAGGATCCATCCACAAGGAAAGAAATGAGCTAGGGATAGACGATTTGAATATACTGATAGCTGGTTGCCGCTCTTTTTCCCTACTTAAGCAGCCCTCCAGCCTCTTTTTCTTTGGAGATGGGGAGCATGTGCAAGTGGATCTAGGTCACCTGGCCTATGCCCCGCTCACCCGGTGCCTTCCTGGTTGCTGCTCTTTTTCTATACTTAAGCAGCCCTCCAGACCATTTTCCTTTGCAGATGGGGAGCAGGTGCAAGTGAATCGAGGTCACCTGGCCTAAGCCCCACCCACCTGATGCCTTCCTGGTTGCCACTCGTTTCCCCTACTTATGCAGCCATCCAGCCACTTTTCCTTTGCAAATGGGGAGCAGGTTTAAGTGGATCTTGGTTACCTGGCCTAAGCACCACCCACTGCCTCTTCATTTCTGGTCTTAACTCTTAGATCAAGGGGGGTCTCTTGCCCGGGTTTCTGCAGCAAAGGGCAGACGAAGAAAAGGGCAGTTCCTGTTTGGACCAGGAGGACCCAGGACGTGAAACCCTGCTCAAACAGCAGGTAAGCATGCACTAACATGTGTTTTCTCCCTCTGTCAGCACAGGGCATCCCCAACATCATCCGGAAATGCTAATGTCAACTTCTCCAGTGCTGGGGTGAGGACAGGTGCTCCGTGGCACAGTAAGTTGTGCATTTGTAAAAGTTTTATTCTTGCAGCGCAGCGTGTGCGTGTCTGCTCCCCCCTCCCTTTCACCTGGTTACTTCCTTGTTTGTTGGCCCTACCCTCCTCCCTCCATCCCACTGTGATCCCATTTGGTTGGAAGGCTCTTTAAATTGGCCACCCAAGTCACCCCCTGCCGTGGCAGCCCCCTCGGCCAAGGACCAGAGGCTAAGGACAGCTCCAGTGGTGTCTGCTGGTGTCCGCCGTGGTAGCATGTTGCCTGCAGCCGTCGACCTGCTGTGACTGATCAGGTAAGTGGAATCTGGGTGTGTTGTATTGTGATGTGCTCTAAAACGTAGCCTTTTTCCCCCTTTTTGGAAAGTCGAATCTGTGTGTGTTGTATTGTGCTGTGCTCTAAAACGTTGCCTTTTTCCCCCTTTTGGGAAAGTCAAATCTTTGTTTGTTGTATTGTGCTGCGCTCAAATACTTAGCCAGCAACTTGGCTTTGTCGCTCATCGTAGGTCCCCGCATCCTATTCCGTCCCCCCTCCTGTGTTTCGCTTTCTTCCTCTCGCATCTCAGCCCTTCCCTCTTTGATCTATTGTGTACTATTCTGACACTGTCTCGTTCTCAAATGTTTTTCTGGAATTACTTTGCATTGCCTGCATTCTACTGCTAGGTTTCTATTATGTTCTTTTCCTTGTTGAATGTAATGTTGATAATATTGACCTGCTGTTTGCTCTCTACAGTTCTTGATACTGTGTTGCAATCCACGGTTTGTTGTATCACATTGCAATTGCCTGCATTCTTCACTTCTAGGTTCCCTGCTGACCTCTGTTTTGCTTTTGATCCTGTATTGCATCTGCTTTCTTTACTTCCAGGTTCCCTGTTGTGATTTGTGCTTTGCCTGGTTCCGCCATCCATCTGCATTTCTTACTCCCATCTCCCTACCCCCTTCTTTCCTCCCCGCAACCCATATGGTTATCTCTGTCTCACCTATCTTTTCTACCTGCTTTTTCTATCGGCTAACCTATCCCTCTCACTTAGTCTGTCAGGAAGAAGTTCAAAAGGGACATCCTGGTCTCCAACTCAGGCCTCCCTATCGCTGATACCTATACCAGTGCTTCCTCCAGACAGACGTTTACTGACATACTCTTTGTCGTTCCCTCTCCAGGCCTAAGGACTCCCATATGGTCTGTGTTCTCTCTCCTTTTTCCTCTTCTCTCATTAATGGTGGCACACGGTGGGAGGCTCTCCTGCCCCCCTTCCACTCCTCCAAGACCATCATTAATGTCTACCTAAATGGCACTGTCTTGGTCCAGGGCCCTCAGGCCAATCTCGTCCTTTTTGACAGACGCTTCCCATGCCTTTTCAACTTCCTTTCCTCTCTTGCTATCCCTTTTTACCCCTCTCTGGCTCCTCAGCCATCTCCTTCCTCTGCCACCTCTTCAGCAGCCCCTGATGCTTCTCTGGCCACCCTGCTTTCTCCCTCCTTGGCCACCCCTCTGGCACTCTCTTCTCCTTCTCTGACTACCCTGATTTCTCGTCCTTCCTCCATTGCCCATCCTCAGGTACCTCCAACACTTCTTCAGGGTATACCTCTGGCTTGTACCCTTCCCCGGAAATCCTTCAAATGTGTCAACCTGCTCCACATCGCTACTCTCAAATCTTGCTCAGCTGTCAAACACTCCTCTGTGATCTGTCATCTCCTGGAAGAGCTTGATTCAGATGTAGTCGGTCTCACCGAGACTTGGTTCACGGCCAGCTCTGTCACGAGTTTCGACACTCTCCTTGCCGCTGGCTACAAGATCATCTCTGTCCCCAGGACCAAATGCTCCGGTGGGGGTGTAGCCTTTATTTTCCCAGAGTGGATCCCAGCTTCTATCATTACAATGCAGCACTACTCCTCCATTGAAAGCCTGGTCTGCGTCTCTTCATCTCTCCTGGCCTCTCTCTCACTGTGGGCATTATTTACATTCCTCCTGGCCAGGTCGCCCTCTTCCTCTCTGAGAGGGATGACCTTTCCTCCTCCTTGCCTCTACCTCCCAACTTCTCCTTCTCAGAGACTTGAACATCCACTTGGATCCTACCAGCCCGTCTTCAGGACACTTTCACAACCTCTGCGATTCTCTCCCTCTCTCTATATTCTTCCCTCTAGCCCGACTCACTCTGCAGGGCACACCCTGGATGTTCTGATCTCCTCAGACCACCCCTTCTCTAAACCTCCCACCACTGCTCTCTCTTGAAGTGATCACTGACTCCTTTCTTCCCCCCTCTCTCTCTCTCTCTTCCCCGCAAGTCATGCTGACTCCAGCACTGCCACCAGCACTACCAACTGTCAGTTGAGGCTTTTGCTGCTACTTTCTCTCCTCCCCCTGCACCTTTTGTCTGACTTACACCCTGACCCAGCCCTCTCAAACCTTCATCTCTCTATCTCTAACCCTCTGGATGTCCTTTCCCCCGGCAGGCGCTTAGACAGGGATAGAGGAGTAATGTGCCTCGTGGGTTTGGTGGCCATCTTGGAATGGACTGGCTACTTGCTGCTGCAGATGTCACAATAGAAGGTACCAGCTAGTGAGAGGAACCACCCAACTGATCCACCCATCCGCCCACCACCACGCCCCCCAACTGTGACCAACTCATTCAAATATTGTGTCCACGCGCATTGCAAAGTGAATTGCCAAGTGACTGGCTGTTGGGCTGCACGCTGCTGTGCTGTGCTGCTCTGGACCTCGGATTCCGGACTCTGTATTGTGTGAGTGACTTGCCGTTTCACTAGTCGCAAGGAGAAGTGGCGCACATTCGAATCTTGGACTCTTGTGCTGAGAGGAACCACCCAACCGCCCACCGCCACGCCCCCCAACTGTGAACAACTCATTCAAATATTGCATGCACGCGCATTTTGTGCGCATTGCAAAGTGAATTGCCAAGTGACTGGCTGTTGGGCTGTTGGGCTGTTTGGTGGTGAGGAGGTGAGGGGAGGTGGGGGGGCCTTATAAGGGGAAAGGAGAGGGAAAAAAAAGGAAAATTCTCCCTGTACAATTCTGGCCTCTGTACCTGCCTTAAGGAACCCTTTGCTGATTTTGCCTCATGCAGTTAATGTGTGTGTGAGAACTAAGGTCATTACCTTTTGTGAAATCTAGATATTAGAGCAATATTGTATTTTTTTAGGCCTTTGGGTCTTTTCGGCATTTTGATCTTTTTCAAGTGTATTCACTCAATATGGCCACAGTATTAAGAAATGGGAAAATATGTCTACCAACCCCGATTCCCAAGAACCCTAATGCTGACCCTAATGCTGACCCAAATGAGGGCCAACGCTCCCCCGTACCAAACAATGGAAACAACATGGTTGAACTCAAGGTTAACTTGGAGGACGTAGGGCTGGGGGGAGAAACAAATGAGCCGAAAGAGATCTTGGAGGATATAAATCTGGAGGTGGTGGGTGATAATGACTGTCTGATGAATATGGCTGTAAATAAGAAAAATCACAAAAAAACAGATATTATACAGGAAGTGGAGCTATCAAACATGTTTGCCCAGGTACATGCAAGGGGTAGTGGCAATATGTCAGAGGATGAGGATATCTTATTCATTCCAGTGGGCTTATCGTTTGACTCTCAAGTTACCATCCAGACAAGTTTCCTAAGTATTCGAGAGATTCCGACCGCACAACAGTCTGTGGAACAATCTGAGGAGTCAGAGGATACAAAACTGGATGTATCGATGATGTCACAAGCTGTGATATTAGAACTGAGTAAACGTGTAAGGCTCTCAAGAGGACCCTCAACCCCTGTTAATGTGGCATGTAATGGTGTTGACAATGTTCACCTCTTTAATACTCTTCCTCGAATGCAGACCTTAACACCACATAGAATATTCTCTGCCAGTGCGAAATTTCCTCTTCCTTCAGCCTAAATTTTTTCTGACGCCGGTGGTCAAAAGTGGGCAATGGAGGAATACACTGATTTGCGTTTGAGGGGTTGATGAGTCCAAAGGAGCAAAATAAAATATTGTCATTAGTGCCCGAAATTCACACACCGCTGCCTTGGGCCTCCCTGACTAGTTCCCTAATTCCTGAGAATAACAAGCATTTTGAGGAATCATTGCCAGTAATTTCCAGATATTAAATCTCCTGGACAAGGGGCATGAGCTGACTCATTGGAAAATCAGAGACCTTAAATGTATTGTGTTAGATACACAATCCAAACTTCACAGGGTGGAAGGATTTCTAATGGGTAAAACCGGTGTTGATATTCTAGGAGCAAGGAAGGCGACCTTGCCCCTTTCTCTGACAGCCATATCCCAGGGCTCTCAGACTAGTGAACACCTAAACAACCGTCCCAGCTTTAGCGCTGTTGTAACCACCGTAAGTAAGTCGACAATGACTGACTTAGCCCTTAATACTCCGAAAATATGTGATGAAGGGGATGAACAAATTCTTAATGTAATGAAAGAACTCTATCAAAAAATTACTAAAATAGAACAGGCAGTGTCAACTTTGGTTCTGTCTTCTACTCTTAAAACAACTGGAGGGGAGGCGGAAAAGATCACAGTGACATTAAACCCCCCCCCCCCAGATCCCCCTGATAGTCCGTCAGTTCTGATTGACTTTTTGGAAAAGTCCAACAACGTAAACAACTCAGTAGAGGGCTGTCAAAACACAGAAGATGTATCAATGCAAGAATGTGAGGGTTATTCTCTCTCAAGAGGCCAAAAACGTCTGGCGTTGAAAGTAAAAAAAAAAAGGTAGTTAAAGAAAAATCTGCACCTGGATAAGGTACAAACAAAAACTAAAGAATGTAAAGTTCTGACAAATGAGATTGCACCGTCAGACTTGATACAGCTGAATGAAGAAGGTTGAGTGGCTCTGCAGCTTCACAATGTCATTTCTGATGTAAATCCCTCCTGTCCAGTTTTGGACAATAAAAAAAATAAAAAATTACAAAAAACAAAAAATATAAAGACACAACAAGGGGGGTGAAGACCGTCGAGGGCAGAAACATAATTTCAGGGCCCGAGCACAGATCTCTCTCCGTTAGTCTGAAGGGGGAGGACATTAAAGAAGTAAAACAGCTCTAATTATCCAACTTTTATAAAGTATTGGAAAAATCAACCTCAAGCCAAATCCTACCGCAAGAGATCTTGAATCAGATGGAGGAGGCCCCGATAACATCAATGGAATCTAACAGATTGGGCTTCATCTCACAACCATTGGTTGGTAATCGGGATTCCATGCCCACAAGGGAAGTGGTCTGATAGCTCTTGCCGGATAAGGCGCCTACAGTAAAAATTGAATTGGCTGATACCAACAAAAGGGTTGATATGGACCAGGCACTACCTGGGTTAAAAAATGTTTCTCAACAATCAATAGAGGAAACCGGGAAACATAATAGTGACCTTCCAATGATGATTAAGAAAATTATATTGGATCTACTACCAGATGCACCTAGGCTTAAACATCAGGACCAATGGGAAAGTCTAAAGGAAGGAAACGGAAATTTCCATCAGGTCCATGTGGTGGCCCCCTCTAATACCAACATGCAAGGCGAGCCGATTTTGAAACATCATATTCGGTTAACCACGCCAAGCACGGGGGAAAACTCCCAAAGGGACCAAGGTAACTTGTCTGAGCATCTTTTTAACCCCAGAATTACTCAAACAAAACATCAACAGGACGGTGAAGCTAGGTCTTGCCAACGGTCAATAATGCCACATTAAAGATGGTGACTTGCGCAATATGACTTGGCGACAACCGGCCCTTCCAGATTACCCTAGCATTTTGCTATATAACCTATGTGATATTGGTGGTCCACCTTCTCTAAATAGATCATGTGTTCTCTCACTGTTTAATGAGATCCCTAAATTGAGATTGATCTCCTCGGCAGACATTAGTTTGGTGGACTTTATTCACCCTTCACGGCTCGACCACGTGAGAATAGTCCCGAGGTCTCAAAACACTTTTGATCTAATAATACAGGAGACGGAACACTTTAATAAGATGGGGTACAACATCCTTATTTTCAGCAATGGTTGGGATAGCAGTAGGGATTCTAAAGACCAGAAAGCCAATCCGCTGCCACCGCGGGAAGAGGGCTGTTTGAATAAGGATGTCAATACTTCTGTGAGGGGAGGTGATGATCAAGAATGGAGATGGTTAGTGCTATCTCTGAGAGAATCTATATCTCAAATCCAAACCATGCAACAGAAACTTTAGTTCCATTGATTCCACGCAATTTTGGCAAATCCTCCCATGGAACCATAGGGGCCATTCAACCTTGATGGCCTCTAATGTGGTATGTACTAAACTTAAATCCATGGAGGTGATTTGTATCCAAGAAACATGGTTGTGTGTTCCTCTTCATTTGGATGGATTTGAATGGGGATACCAATTTGCTACGATGGGGCCCCGTGGTAGACCATCTGGGGGCCTCTTAACAGCAGTAAAAATAGCAAATGGTACACAAATAATGGAATCTCTCACTATCACAAGCGGTGATCTGGTAATTGTATTGGAGTATAGGAATTCATACTGTTTGACTTTTATGCTGGTAATGAATATTTATTATAACCCACTAAAAAATGCAATGGATAACATTGTTCCGTCCATCAATGCTTGCCCCCGAACATGTTGCTCAAATACAGAGGTCTTGATATTATTGTATTGGATGACTTTAATTCGGAAATAAGATATGGTCTGGGGTTGCATAAGAGGATGGGATCCACCTCTTTTAGATCTATCGGTAACTCGGACCAACAGATGGGGCACCTTATTCCACCTCTCGCAAAACCATGCAGGGGCACATCTGGTTCAAACGTTTCCATTCTTGGGGACTGTCTTTGAAACCTCTGCTGATGAGTACACATGGTCAAACGGCATACAAAAATCAGTTATTGATAACATTTTTTCGTGTATGTTCTGTAGAAACTGTTGAATACACCCTGTGTTAACCATGCCCTGGACTACTCTCCGTCCCGGGTGCACCTCGTTCAACTGTAGGTCCTTCCTACCTCATATGTGATTGTGCCCCCATGTGGAGTTTTTACCTCAATATTACAGAGGCTGATACTTACCTGTGTTACCACTAAATATAATAACTCCTGTCCGTTTTCTTTAACTTTCGTGCTTATCGAAAGTACTGTAAAGTAATTGCAAAGTCACCAAAATATTCTGTTTTTTTTAAATAAATCTATATGTTCAGAACCACACAACCGCTTATAGGATCTCTCATCCTGATTGTTTTGATATTTACACTAGTAACCTGACTTGCCTGGGAAATTGTCTGCCTGTTTCAGTGGTTTATTCCGCAGAGACAGACAATCTTTGGGACGTGGCCAACCGGCGCCACCTGTTGGCTCACCAGCTTGTTTAATGTACTGTAAGTACGGCCTCAATAGTATTGTATTAACAATATTGGGCACAGACAAACTAGACATGCTTCCGAATTTCAGTGGCCAGTTCATGGTAGTTTTGAAATTGCCCGTATAGAGTATTTAGATTCTATATTGTTGAAGAAAAAGGCTAGGCCTGCAGCATTTGATGTAATTAAGGATTGGAGAAAGGAAGCTATGCAGCAACCTTAGAGTAAAGAGAAACATGCATGTCAACATATGTCTAATACTGAAAAAGTATTATTGTATTAAACAGTCGGAATCTATTAGAAGTATAGATAGGGATTTTCAACTTGGAATATAGAAACTATATCCGTCTCAGGATTTTCATACCTCAGACGAGCTAATCCTTAAACTATGGAATGAGCGTAGGACTGTTACCACTGCACCACCTCCTTATGTGACTCTCCCTGTTGTTTTACCTCTTCCCGCTGTTGCACCTCCTTCCTTTGTTGTTCCTTTTCCTCCAGTTATTGCTCTTCTTCCTGTTGTTGTTTCCCCTTCTGCATACTTGCCCTTACCGACAGTTGCTGTTACCTTAATTCCGTCTTTACCGCCAGTGGTAGTGTCTCCACTGCCTATTGTACAAGATTTGTCTGAACTTTCTTTTCCAAGTGGTTCTGCTCCCCTTGTAGCGATAGAAGGGGTGAGTGCTGATTCAATAATAGTGACTCATAGTACAGTATCTAAAGCTAGAAAAAGAGAATTGTATGAATGGGATAAGAAATATATAGAAGAAGGTGAAAAATCAGCTGTATTAACTGTGATTTCTGCCCAAGAAAGAATTCCCAAACAGAATATTTTAAGAGAGGGGATGGGAATGCATTTGGCTGATATTTGGAGTGATTTGATGGACATGAATGTCCCACAAGGGTTGAGGGATTTGAATGTTCTAGCTCGCTCAAGGGACACTCCAGAGAAAGTATATGAGCATGTTGAGAGGGTATTTGAGTTTAAGAGGGAGTTAGATCAGTTACAGAATGATGAAATAGATGGTAATAGATTGGAGCCTCATATGTGCAGAAAAAAAATGTGAAGTATATGACACGTTTAGTAAGTGTGCTCCGGCTATGCAAGGGAAAGTGTTACAGTTAATGGTAGAGTATCTACAGGATGAGTTTATGAAGAAAAAGATTTGTTGTCCCACAGATTTGATGGTCATTTATAAGAGAGCATTTTCACCCGATACTGCTTTGGCTACTTTGGCACTCGATTTACCTTTGTTGCTTAGTGAACGATCAGAATTGCATGCTTCTCAATTGCCAATGAGGGAGGTTCCTCCGACATTTGTTCCTAAAGTAGAAATTCCAGCTAATGCCACGACAGGTGCAGCAGCCATTACTATTGAAGCTCATTATGTCTCACAGTTTGTTCATGTCCCATTTTCTAGACAGGAAGTAAATGCCATTAGACAAACAAGTCCAGATATCAGGAAAAATCCAACAGGATTTTATAAAGAAATTGAACCAGTCTTGCATTCGTCAGTTTTCACGCTGGTTGATATAGACCTGTTGTTCCCTGTGATCCTACCTGCTGATTTATGGAAACAGATTAGAACTGTAGATGATCAGGGAGGGCTGGGTGACACATGGGTTAACTTGGTACGGATAGATGGAGAAAGGAATGTTGGTGAGAAACCACCACAGGTGATATTGACACTGCCAGACAGAATAGTAACTAAACTGAAAAGTTTGGTTCCAGAGAGAAGAATAGTTTGGGACAAGCTTACAGCTTGCATCCATTGGAAATCTGAAGGTGCTACCAATTTTTTCATCGGTTTGAACCAGCGTTTTCAGATTTCAGCGATCAGGACTTAAATACTGAGTCAGGAAAAAGGCTGTTTGTAGACAAATTTGTGCGTGGATTGTTGCCTGATATCCAATCACAAATTATGACTTCCGAAGGTTCCTGGCAAGCTAAATCGAGTCTGAAATATTGCATTTGGCTCAGTTTTATGAGAATAGGGTTAATACTCAAAAAGAGAAGATAGAAAAAGAAGAAGGGAGATTTGAAGACAAAGGTATAGTTGCAACAAATAGCAAGAGGAACCAGAGGTGGGAATACACAGTTTAGAGGTCAGTTTGCCCCACAGGGTAATGCGCAAATGGATCCTGTACACATGTACCAATGTGCCTATTGCAGACAAGAAGGTCATTGGTGAGCACAATGCCCGATCCTTCAGCAGTGATCGAATAACACATATGGTACCATGGGTAGACAATCCAGAGGCCGTCCTGGGATAGGGGGTCCTGGTAGAAGTCAGTTCGCCCAGAATCAACAGTCATTTTCACAGGATAGTCAACAGCATAGTGTTAATAATGGGAACATTTTTGATGATCCTTCGACTGTCTATTTTTCTGAGGATCTTGCATTTCATGATGTACTGTTTCATTAGGACAGCCCGAAGCAGATTCTGGAACCAGTACCTATTCCCATCGATCAGAAAGGACCCTAAATTGAGATGAAGGTGGGGAATAGGAAGCATCTATTTTGATAGATACAGGAGCACAGAAGTGTTCCCTTGATCATTTGTGGGTTCCAGATATTCCACTGTCAGGGCAGAACAACATTTCTGAAGGGTTTTCTAGTATGCCATTGGTTAGTCCAGTTTCTCAGCCGTACCGATTTCACTGGGACTATTCACTGATTCATGTCCATTTCTTTTGACAACAAATTGTGGTGAAAATTTGTTGGGGATGAATCTGTTGAAAGAATTGAATGCTGCCATTTACCGTTCTCCGGTGCATTTAACAATTTCACCTCAACGAACTTCTGTTTCACAATTCTTGACTAGGCTTTTACCGACTGAATTGGATAAGGTTCCGGCATGTTTATGGGCGGTTGATGATAATGACATTGGTATTTTACAAATTGAACCTGTTAAAATTGTATTGAAACCAGGTCTTAAACTACCACGTATTCCACAGTATAAGATTTCAGTTGACGGTGAACAAGCTTTAAAGAGTATAGTTTCTGATTTTGTCCATCGAGGAGTGATTGGGGAAATTGCAGGAAGTTTGTGTACTAGTCCGATCCTACCAGTGTATAAGAAAGGGGATAATGCAATTCCTTTCCGTTTTATTATTGATTTGCGCGCTATTAATAAGATTGTTGCTCCACAATTTCCATTTGTGCCTGATGTGACTACAATATTGACAATGATTCCGGCTTCAGCTACTCATTTTAGAGTTGTGGATTTAAAGAATGCTTTCTTTAGTATTTATGTACATGTTGACAGTAGGTATTTATTTGCATTCTCCCTAGGGGGACGCTCGTTGCCATTTACTTGTGTGCCACAAGGGAACACTGAGAGTTCAAGCATTTATAGTAGAGCTTTGAAGGAACAGCTTGATACACTTGAGTTGCCTTCTACCTGCACGTTGTTGCAGTATGTTGATGATCTTCTTTTAGCTGCAGATTCTGAAGTTGCTTGCGAAGCACCGTGTTGCTGCTTATTAATCTAGCAGAAAATGGGCATAAAGCTTCATTAAAAAAATGTCAATATTGTCAACAATAGGTTGCCTCTTTAGGCTATCTCCTGTCAAAGGAGGGGAGAAGACTGACACCTGAATGGATACAAAGCATCTCTAGCATGTCTGTCCCAAATACACAGAAAGAGGTCAGAGCCTTGATAGGCATGGCTTCATACTTTAGACAGTGGATCCCTAACTTTTCATTAATGATAAAAACCAATGTTGGCATTGACAAAGAAGGGCATTTCTTTGCCTTTACCGTGGAACATGGATTGCCAGAAAGCTTTTGATCTGCTCAAGGCTGCGTTGTATTCAGCACCGGTTTTGGGCACACCAAATTAAGAAAAGGCCTTTATTTTGTATGTGCATGAATGTGATGGATGCAATTTGGCTGTGTTAATGCAGGAGCATGGGGGAAGAATAGACTGTGTGGTTATTTTTCCTCCACAATTGACCCTGTTGCATGCGCTTTTCCGAGATGTTTGAGAGCTGTTGCTGCTGCTGCTGCATCTGTAAAACAAAGTGAGGGTATGGTTCTGGGTCACTTCTTAACCATGATGGTACCTCACTCTGTAGGCGTTCTATTAAACAGAACGCAGATGCAACATCTCACATCAGCGTGATTAACAAGATACGAGTTGTTTCTATTTGCACCGCATATCCAAATTAAGAGATGTTGCACATTAAATCCTCCCAAATTATTGCCTCTTCTGCAAGAAATTGATTGCAGTGACAAAATGTCACATGACTGCCTCTATACCACAGAACAAGAGACTAAGAGCAGAATTGATCTAAGTGATTCACTGTTAAAAGATCCACAAGGGGAGCTGTTTTGCGATGGCTCCTGCTTCAAACTTCCGGATGGTACATTCACTGGTGCTTACGCAATCACTACATTAAGCACTATTGTGGAAACCAAAAGAATTCTGCATAACTATGTGTGGGCCGCAGAGATTATTGCATTGACTCGAGCTTGTGAACTTTCTGAAGGGCTTAGTGTGAATTTTTTACAGACCGTCAGTATGCCTTTGGGGTGATTCACAACTTCGGTTGATTATGGGCAGAAAGAGGTTTCTTGTCCTCACATGGAACTAAGATACACCATGGTACACTGATAGTTCGGCTACTTTCAGCACTTGCGCACCCTATTCAGTTAGCAATAATGACATGCGCAGCGCGCCAGAAAGTAACAGATGATGTGAGGAAAGGAAACACTTTTGCTGACAGAATAGCCAAACTGACTGCCACATATTTGCATTACAAAATGTATATAACGAAAGAGATCACTAACACTTGTGTGATAGATGTAGGAATTGGTTCTATTAAAGAAATTCAAGCTGATGCCACTCTAGGCAAACTTAAACAGTGGACTGAAGGTTCAGCAAGTTTAGACGATGAAGGGTGTTGGCTAGATAATGGAAAACAAATTGGATGCTGCCTGATGCTTATGTCACTGCTATGGTTACGATGGCTCATGGTCCAACTCACATATGTGCCAAAAAGATTTGTAAATTGTTAAAACCTGTCTGGGTTAATGTAAATGGCTCGCAAACTGCTGAACGTGTTGTCCAAAATTGCATGGTATGCTTGCAGCACAATGTTGGGAAAGGTACATCGACACTGAAGGGTCGTTTTGGTCCCCCCTCTATGCCTTTTGAGGTTATACACTTTGACTTTATCGAAACGGAGCGTTGTCAGAATTATAAGTATGTTCTAGTAGTTATTTGCACTTTCAGTAAATGGGTCGAAGCTTTTCCTTTAAAATATGCCACAGCAATGACGACAGCAAAAAAAACCATGCTGAAGGAATATTTTCCTAGGTTTGGTTGGCCGAGAGTCATATGGTCAGACAATGGTCCACATTTTATCGCTGCTGTTATCCTGCAAGTATGCGCAGGATTACAGATCGATAAATGGTTCCATTCGGCTAGGCACTCTCAGAGTGCCGGACTTGTAGACCTCCACAACGGTGCAAACAGCAATTTGAAATGGCCAGATGCCCTACCGATAGCTCTATTGTCCATGCGGATGACCACACAATCAAAGACAGGGATCTCTCCTTATGAGATAATCATTGGGAGATCAGCCAATATTTGGAATGTACCTAAACCCAAGGTGCTAAAAGATGTAGAGCATTTGCTCCTTTCTGAGTACTGTGACCAGTTGACTCAAAACTTCTAGTTGATTTATCAACAGGTGCGAGAAGCCCTCCCAGTAAAATACGAGGGCCCAGGTCATTGACTCCGACCTGGGGACTGGGTGCTCATAAAATCATTTGAAAGAGCCTCATGTCTCGCAACTCGCTGGAGAGGACCACACCAAATCCTCTTGGCCACACAGACCGCTGTACGAGTGGAAGGGAAACAACACTGGATCCATGAAACGCACATCAAGAAGATTCCTTTTCCTCTGCCCCACGACAAAGGGGAAGAGAAGGAGATTGTTCACTTTGATGCTCATCACGAGCCTGTTTTGTCTACAGAAATCCTTCCTGAGCCTGTGGGGCCTGGGGAGACTGCTGCTTTGCCTTCAAGTATATAATGTGCTGTTGCTTCTCCACCAACGTGTTGCGCGAGGCTGGTGGTGGTCCATCATGGACACAGGGCGGCAATAGCCTGTACAAGAAAAACTGCCATATGTTGAAAGGCCCTGTACTACCACGTGTCATTAGTCTCAGCAGAGAGGCCAACATGTACGTTTTGTCTAAATTCACCACTTAAGTGACTTGGCAGCCATAAAGGGCACAGTGGGATGTGTTCACTGGTGCAGGTTAATGTAATGAACTTTGTATGACTAATAAAATTTGTAATTTTTAAGTATTATAGTGCCATTTGATTGCGAGATAGGATACCCGCGTGGGTTTGGCACCTTTTAGTAACTGAACTTCTTTTTGTAGATAACAGACATTCACTGGTGCAGGGAACATCACCCATGCAGCAGCGGTCGATGCAGCCCCTGCTCCCGGGACTGATGTGGCCAAAACCCGAGGAGGTGGTGTGGAGGGGCACCCTTAAGCAGTGGGCGACCCACCAGTGCAACTACTTCATCCTACAGCGCTGAAGAGGGCACGGTGACAGGGGTGATGGGGAGGGGGGGGGGAGTTCACTGGTAAGCACACGCTGTGATGCCCGTGCCCCATTGACATCACTGTGATTATTGAGCAATACATGTGCCACCTTCGTGACTCTCTACCTCACTTGTTTCCACTCTGCCCGTCACACTTTACCCCTGGGGAATAAGGATGGGTGAGACTTGTTTATGAATGGCTGGGCTCTAAATGTGCCCATCATTACTTCATTTGACAGCCATTCCTTCGAGAGCTTTAATTAGCCGCACCGATATTAAAGGCACTCCAGTCCAGTGTGTTTTCCTTCATCCAGCTTTGTAAGGGGTATTTTCTGTCATTGTTGAAAGTAGGAGCCGGCATGGTGTTATTTGCAAACCTTGCAGTATCTTCTCTTGAATGTTAAGTGTGTTCTCTTTGACATTTCCAGCAAGCTGGAGTAAAACTTCTGAGCACTACAGGAAAGCAAAGCTGTAATTGTGATGTGATGTCTCCTGCTAGCCGGGTGGTACATAACAGAAGAGTTTAAAATGAATACTCTTAGCCGGGTAAAGCAACACAAGCATAATGTTATATGATCGCGTGTTTATATAGCGCTTCATTCGTCAGGCTGAAAGAACAGCTGCATTTGCCAGTTTAGTGGAACTGGGAAGGATGAAGCGCAGAGTCCTCCCGGAATGCCAGCTTATTAAGTGCAGGCTTGTCCCATGTTGCAGGCAAGCTCTTAACCTGTCAGCTATCTGCGCGGCAAAATGCAGGTTATGTTTTGCTTAGTGATAACGTTATCCTCAGTCATAGAGAGCACACCGCTTTTGTAGGTGGGGTGCAGCCACAAATGTATATGAGGTCTGTCCGAGGCGGATCCTAGAACCTCACGCCGTGATGAGGACGGCCCATGGACCAGAAATCCAAGGTGTGTTGAACTTAATATCATACAGGGTGGCACGCCCACACACTGCTTACTCTTATTTGTGTTGTGCCTATGTTTGGTGTTCGGTTATTTGGGTTTAGTCTTCATTAGCCCACTTTTCAAAGGGCCGTTTCTTTTTTTCTCTCACTGATACCCTGGCCTGCGTTCATTCTTTGTTTACAATCTGCTGGGTACCGCGCCTGTTGCTCCAAAGCGGGCATATGCAAACCGATTTGGCAGTGTAGGTTCATACCACTCCGAGTGGAGCGCACAATGGACCATGTTGGGACCCGTTATAAGTGCCATCGCTGCCAGGCTGTTTTAATTGCGAGCTGTTAATGGGTGTTATGTATGTACACACTGACCTATGTCAGTGTGGAATGTTAGAGTGAACGCTCTCTCATGGAGTGTTCAACTCATTCTGTTCCTGGCAGCCCAACCACCGGGGGCCTTTCCATTAAAGCTCCGCAAAACTCCTTTGAGTCCGCCCTTATTTTATTACATTGGCGACGAGGAGTAACCTTTAAGGCCCCCGGGGTGACCCTCAGTCCCAGCCCCTGCCTGCCGTGCTTCACCCCGAGCCAGACACCTCCAGAGGCCCATCGCCGGGCCTCAGTGTGTCGTGCCTCCAACACGTCAGCTGCAGAGACCCGAGAGCGGCCTCGCCATTTCGCCCCATACATTTCGGCGCTCCGCATGTGAAGGGCGCCGCTCCTCCCTGCCAGGAGTTTAGAGCGGCGCACAACCCACTCCTGCCCTGCTCCAACGGTGTTCCAGACAGCAGGAACTGTCCATCTACCAGGTCAGTGGAGGAGGGAGGACACAAAAAAAAATATCTTTTGAAGAGACACACATCATTACAGCGAAACGCAAGTTTTTTTATTGGGGTCCTAAACATCCTTCCCTATCAGCTCATAAAACGTACAACGCCGCCCGGTGTAAGGATAGTTTTACAGTGAATGCACGCATATAACATTCTGTTACCATGACGCCATCTTCGTGTATGGTTCCAGAATGTTGATGGAATCATACACGAAGATGTTGCTGAAAGAGGTTGGCCTTCCCGGGGCTCCTTAAATTAAACGTAGAAGTTCGTTATACATATAACGTGTAGTTGTGTAATAATTGCTGCAACAATACACAACAATTGGCGACGAGGAGTTACTGCATGGAGGGAGTCCCGGGCACAGCGTGAGCAGTGAAATAAACGCTTTGATTATCCTACCATTAAACGTAGAAGTTCGTTATACATATAACGTGTAGTTGTGTAATAATTGCTGCAACAATACACAACACCCGGGTTGGAACTTTCCATCTATTTCAAAAGCTGCCATCTGTTACCCGGCAGCGCACACAAGGCAAAGAGCAACTTTGACTTCACTAACAGCCATTGCGATGTAATCTGGCCTTCAAGGACTAATCACCTTGCTTCTCAGTCCATTGTGAAATCACAATTGAACATTCCATCAAGGCCTTTCCAAGACCAGCCACCTTGCGTTTTCAGCCCATTGTGAGATCACAATCTGTACTAAAGGCCATTCATGTACTGATGCTTAAAGACTCTACAATCATAGTCAAGTCTACCAAGACTAACAACATAGGGGATTCCTCTAATACACACACCCCTGAACCAAACTCTAGACAACCCCTTCAGGCTTTCCAGTCCGCATTGAAGTAACAAAGACTGAACCACAGCACCTTTCTCGACCAGCCCACCCCACAAGGCGATCAGTCATCAATCTCTAAAACTCGCCATGCAGGGCATTCCCCCACCTACCAAGTTCCTGCCGTGTCCCGGCAACCCCACATGTCCCTGGGAGCAGTGGATAGATGGCTTTCAGGTTTACCTGAGGGCCATTGGTGGCAGCAAATTTAGCGACGACCTCAAGGAGACGACCCTATTAAACCGTGCAGGGGCAGAGGCTCTCAGGATATTCAGAGCACTTCCTGAGCCGGATGATGGAGGAGGAGATAACAATAACAACCGCAAATATGAGAACGCACTAGCCAAACTCTCCAAACATTTCGGAAACAAGACGAATGTCGTCCTGGAGAGGTACAGATTTTTTTCAATAAAACAGTTGAAGGGCGAATCCATTGACGCCTTCATCGCATCTCTCAGTACACTCATGGCGAAGTGCAACTTCACAGGTGTGGGAAATGAGTACCTTAGAGACCAATTGGTACTGAACGTGGCTGATCCAAGGATCCAACAGAGACTACGGCAATCCAAAAATCCATCCTTGGAAGAAGCCACCGAAATCGCCAGAAGTATGGGTGACCGTTGCCTGAAGGAGAGATTTGACCAGGCTGGAGTTTCTGAAGTGAAATCCCTTGAAGCTAACACTAGTGAACCTCCCATAGCCCTTGTGAGGGGAGCATCATCACGTGCCCCGAGGCCCTTTCCAGCTAGAGGGAGGAGCTCCGCCTTAGCACGCTCCAATCAACCTTCACAACGTTGCCAAAAATGCAGTTGGCAGAAACATAGCGATGTTGACAGAGAGTGCCCTGCGGCGGCCATTGAGTGCTATAAATGCAATCAGATTGGTCACTTCGCCAAGGTGTGCAAGAACACGAGGGCCAGGCCGAGTGGTTTTAGGAGGCCATTGGTCAGGCCAATGAGGGACACAGTGCGAGCTGTTGAAAGCACTCAAGGATATGATGAGATGCTCACCGTCAATCGGAGGAGTCCACCCATACAAATACTTGCCGTCACCTCTCTACAATGCTCTAAGGCCCCTGGGCTCGACATGCATATCAATGGGGTGTCACTCCGGGTAATGGTAGATACGGGATCCCCCTACACGATGGTTGGTGTAGAAACGTTTCTCTCCGAGCTATCAGGCAAACTGAGCGATGTAAAACGCACCACAGAACGAGCTACGGGTTACGGGAAGAGCCCCATAGACATCATCAGCTATACGTGGGTGCGACTCAAATTTTGCGACAGGACGACCTACTGCAAACTATTCATAGCAGATAAAGGTTCATCCATAGTAGGCTGGGAGGAGCAAGCTGCTCTCCGTTTAAGGATTCATCCCGGCGAAGAGAAACCCATAATGTCTGTTCTGAGTAATGACAAGGAGGTCGAAGACATCAAAGATACCCTGGCATGACAATTTCCCAAATTGTTCTCTGGTAAAATTGGACTCCTAGAGGGGTTTCAGCACAAAATCATTCTCAAAAAGGGGGCCGTTCCTATAGCTCACAAGGTTTGTGGAGTCCCCATCGGAACCAAGGAGGCACTGAAGAAGGAACTCATGCGCTTGTGTGAGCAAGACATTATACAACCTATCGAAAGTTCAGAATGGCTTGCTCCTATTGTACTCGTAAAGAAACCGGACAACTCCATAAGAATGTGTGTCCACCTAAGAGATCTGAACAAAAACATTTGAATTGACAGGCACCATCTCTCCAGAAAATATCGGAGCTGTTAACGACCATGAAGCCGGCGAGATACTTCAGTACCCTAGACCTTTCGTCCGCATATCACCAAATCAATCTGGAAGAGAGCTCCAGAAGCCTCACCTCATTTGTCACTCCCCTAGGAGCATTCAGGTTTAAGAGGATGCCTTTCGGCGTCGCGTCAGCCGCTGCTGTTTTTCAGAGGCTCATATCACACCTATTTGGAGGTTTAGCACCCACTGTTTCCAAGACGATATTCTCATCTCGGCCATTTCAGAGCAAGAACACGATGTGATACTTACCAGTGTATTACGAGTGATACAAAAAAGTGGCCTTACCTTAAAGTTGGAGAAATGTAACATCAAATGCAACAAGGTATCCTACTTTGGTCACTCCATAGACTCCAACAGCATCAATCAAAAGGAGCAATTTATAGATACCATCCTTGGCATTGCTGAACCTGAAAACAAAGACCAGTTGAGGAGTTTTCTTGGAATGACCGAGTATTATTCCAAATTTGTAGGAAATTATGCCGACAAAACCAAGAACATGAGGAATATCATGAAGAAAGCTAACAAATTCAACTGGTCCGAAGAGTGCAAAACAGAATTTTAAGAAATACAATGTAATATCAATCAAGCACCCGCTTTAAGCATGTTTGACTGCAAAGCTAAGGCGATTATATCTGTGGATGCCAGTAATATCGGACTGGGCGGAGTTTTGGAGCAAATCCACGATAAGGGCAAAGTAACGATCACATTCGCATCCAGGGTGCTAAAGGGAGCAGAATTGAATTATTCCACGATAGAGAGGGAGGCGCTGGGGGTAAGATAGATCCTGCAACATTTTCGAAACTTAATCTGGGGTTTACCCATTACACTCAGGACGGAACACAAACCGCTTGTACACATCCTACAGTCAAAAACACTGCATTTCATATCCCCAAGAATAAGACGTTGGATCCTCGATATTATGCAATACAACATCAACGTATGCTATACTCCTGGAGCACAAAATCAGGTGGCCGATTGTTTCTCCAGGCTATCAACTAATCAAGATATCGAATCTGAAGAGCCAGACTGTGACATAGCAACCATAAATCCAGCCATCCCCATCGATGAGTGGAAAAGTATAACAAATTATGATCCTGAACAAAGGGAGATCAGAAAAGCAATAACTCATGACTGGATGACGCCATCTCAAAGTCTCTCAGACTTCATGCCCATCAGACAAGAAATGTGCATGGATGAGGAACACATCTACAGGGGTGACAGAATAATCCCACCAATATGGCTCAGGAGAAAGTTGCTTGATCTGGCACACAAAGGACACCTTGGGAGAAGTCTAACCAAGAACCGTTTAAGGTGCAACTACTGGTGGCCGAACATGTGGAGAGAAGCAGAGGAGTTGGTAAAAAACTCTTCCGCCTGTGCCACGATCGACAAGTCCAAAACCACAAGGAAAACACTGCTGCAGCCAATTGAAAGTCCAAAGAATGTATGGTCCAAATTGGCCATAGACATTATGGGACCATTCGAGAACTTGGAAGCGGTCAAGATCTATATCATAGTCCTAATAGACTACACGTCCAAATGGACAGAGTGGGGCATATCAGAGACAAGTATAACCACAAGGAAAATCACGGAATTTCTGACAGACATATTCAATAAGGAAAGTGATCCCAAAGAGCTAATCTTGGACAACGGATCACAATTTCTGTCACTAGAATTCCAGGAATTCCTCAAAGATAGAGCCATCCAGCACATCACCACCTCATTATATCATCCAATCTGTAATGGCCTCGTAGAGAGAATGAACAGGCTGGTAAAAAGTGTGATTCAGCTAGCCCTCGCCAACACACTTCCATGGGGGGAGACACTCAAAGAGGCCTTATGTGCGTACAGAACAACTCCACACTCCACCACAGGTGTTGAAACCTTCACAATGATGAGAGGTAGAATCGCCTATAATCGGCTCAGACCAGCCTGGATCTTTATGGACAATAGGGAGGTGAGATTGGACATGGATCATAATCAGGAACTTGTGAGAGAGAAACAAAGCAAGTACAAAAAATACTATGACTCTAGTGACAGAGTAAAAGAGATGGCAATCCAAGTGGGAGACTGGGTATACATTAAAGAACCCAAAAGGACCCTCAAAGGGGAATCCCGCTTCAGACCCCCACAAAGAGTAGCGAGATGCTATCGCAAATCTGTGTTATTGGACGATGGGAAGAGATGGTCTGGCGATGACCTAGTGAAGATTGGTCACCCCCTGGAGCTGAGGCGCTTTGCCGTGTCAGGTCGCTTCACTCATCACTGCCAGAAACCTACTTGTTAACAGACATGTAGCAGGTGCTCTGCGGATCCCAGTTCTGAATTGAAGTTTGAGAATACCGTGGCACGTTTGCACGATGACACCGGGCACACACACCCTTTGCTTAAAACAGCAGCTGGCCTTGCCCTTAATCCTGGGCACCACCCTGCTGGCTTTTGGCCCATTTTAAAAGGGAATGTTGCTGTACAGACAGAGGAATTGAGCCTCCGAGAGAGTTGGCATGTTTTTCCGTCTGAGCCAACATCCCTTGGAACTGCTTTGCTTCACTCCGTCCATGTTTTGATTTCTACTGCACATGTATTACATTCGGCGTGTGTGGTGTGGTATACATATGCAACCTGCGGCTCAAGGAATTTATATTTTGAAAACATGTATTCTGAAAGAACATTCTTATGTTTCAAGGAATGCACTAAAATGTATTGAAATATATAACATGGCTTTGCAACGCATCATTTTTATGCTGTGGCCATAACTTGGAAAACATTACCACTTTATGCCTCTTGGCATTGCGTCAGAACTGAATATTTATGGCTTCAGTGTTTTATGGTCCCCTTCACTTGGTTCTTGTGAAGGCATTTGCCACCACGGGCTGCAGGGTAAACGCTATCCCTTGCCACTCACTTTATCATTATTATTATTTCTTCCTCCTGTACATGCTGTTTTAAATACAAGCTGCTGTAAAATACACCTTCATACTTGCACATGTAATAATAATGTACCATCTATTGACCTAAAACCCAATGCTTTTTTTGGTCATGTTTGTGTGGGTTTGGACAGTAAATTGCACATTTTGGCTGCCATTTTTCATAATTTTCACAGGGGGAAAACCCCTGCTCCCTCCTTGACTTGGGTTGGGATTGCTTGTTGCACTCGCTTCCAAATTCGCCCTGCTGAATTTATGCCCCACCACGTGTCAAAGCCACCAGAGGCTACTGGCTGGGAGAGCAGACCCTGAAAGGACTCACCTTGTTCTCGGACCGCTGAATTGGGTCTCACAGAACCTGGAGAACCAGATATGCTGTGCCCCGTTCTACTTCCTTGAAACCAGTTGGACATACATCGAAGCAAATTGGATGCATTCAACACTGAGGGATCCCCCCAGTGCTACTTTCTGGCACTCCTGCAAACCTTTGAACAATTGCTTGCACACAGAGCCTGCTCGATGCTGCATTGTGCCCTCGCAGAGCCCGTCCACTGTTAGGCTCAAACCAAGAAACTGATGCAGGGAAAAAACTTGAATAGGTAGAGAGTCACTTGATGACTCAGACCAAAGGTCACATCACAACTTGATCTGACTTGCCCATCAAACTGCTGCCAAGCGGAGCACCAGGTTCACCATGATATGATATGACAGGTTATTTATAATGCACTTAATACTGAGAGGTTTCTAAGGGCGGACCCGGGTTTGAACCTGCGTTGCTCCGTGTTGTCTTGCTTCCAAGGCGAGCACATTGCCGTTGAGCTATTCTCCCGAGACCATTACGACAACTGCCATCCGTTGACTCGAATGAGGTTCACTCATTGACCCTTCCAGGCAGTAACAACCAGACTCGACCCATCCTCAAATAAATCCTCGTAAGGGCCCCGACCTGCATCGCGTAAAGCCACCTTCAAGATGTACAGAGTTAATGCATGTAAACGAGCTCAATGTCCTCTTGCTGCTTGAGCCCACACGATCCATTGTGCCTGAACTGAGCTTGATCCTCTTGCATTACTGCTCGAAGCCGGGTTCAAAGCTGTCGACCCACCAAAGTCCCGAAAAGCGAGGTAACGCTGGCCAATAATTGCCCCCTTGGTCCATTTGTGCCTTAAAGACTGGTTTGATCACTTTTGCACCTTTATCACCCAAATACATATCCTTATTGGTGGTTAAGAATGTGCGTTTCACCCCTGTATTCAGGCTCAGAGTGCTGCATTCATCTATCTGTTGCCTTCTCTGTTTGTTCCAAAGGAGTAGGTGTTGTGCATTCTTTTCTAGATTTGGGGTGCTTGATTAAAGTAAGCATATATGTAGTAGAACTTGATTGGACATTCCCTTTATTTTGGACTGTATTACTGTGTTGTTTGGATCACTAGTGCATCACATTCACTCCCATTTTAAGAGCATAGCCTTCCCTCAGCCCACGTCACCACTAAAGGCGATGGAGGTATATCTCTTAACTGTCTCTGGTTCACCTTCAGACTTGTGTTGCCTTTCTGTAGAAGTGTGAGGGCATAGTGGGCATTTTCACACCTACTCATCCTTTTACTCCTGCAGAGCAGAATCCAACTCATCACAGCGTCACCCACTGCACCCTCAGTAAAAGGCACAGCTCATATTGAACCCCCTCCTCACAAACTGGTTATGAGCACAGAAATGAGGGCCATACAGGGTACATTGCACTTGCAATGGATGCAAACTGGGCAGGATAGGCTGATCTGACCTGCAATGTGTAAATTCACGCCTTCAAGGTGAAACCGGCAACACTCAAGGCATGCAGTCACAGAAAAAAATGCTATTTTGCATGATACAACATCTGCTGACATGACAGCGCTGCTTGTGGTGCTTAGAAACAAAGCAATTGAAAGCCTGAAATTGAACTGTTTCATTAAACACAGTTTTGAACATAGGCATCAAGGCAGGGTGCTTCACTAATCGGGGGCACTTGGCTTTTGCATACCTCGGGGACAGGAACCACTCATCCGAAAGCTTCAACTCGCAAGCGCCCAGTTGGCAAAGGTAAGGGGTAAGGTGCTGTGAGCAAGCTGGAAGCCTTTCTCTTTGATGATGAGACATGTTTAGGCAAGTAGCTGGAGACAGCTTTACCCTAGGGAAAATCACTGTTGGTGACACATTCGATCAGGGAAGGTGATAAAAGAATACCCTGCTATGTATACCCGTTATTACCTTTCAGAGCAAAAAACTATGAAAGGAGACACGAGGGACAGGACATCTATTGAAAAAATATGTATCTGTATTTATATCATTAAAACGATTCCTCTCTCTTTTAATTAAGGACAGAACAGAAGGATGGCTGAAGGCTCATGAAAGGCACATACAGATGAAATGACGGAACAAAAGATATGTCTCATATAATTTCTCATTTCCAGCAGTCTTTTCAGCAGAAACATAGTAAATTCCTTCTTATAATTCAATATTGCATGTACCTTCCATAACCCAACGCTACCAGTTGAAAGAGAAAGAAAAATGGTCTAAAATGTACTAACATCAGTTTTTCCTGAATCACAAAAATATATTTGAAATCATCCTGCCTCGATGCAGAAAATGAAAGCGAACGCAAAGACGATCTTGTCATTAATAAAACAGATGCACTCAAACAATTCACCAAAGCAGAGGCAGCTCTTCACTAATACTCTGACCCTGCAGTTTCAGGGTGCACAATCGTATTGCAGGTGTTATTATCTTGGCTTCCATCCGCCGGAATCACTCTCTGTTTCCACCTCTACTCTTGATAAGATATGATATACCGTAAGGTTTCTAAGCGCGGACCCGGGGATCCAACCACCAGTGCTCCATGTCATCTTGCTTCCAAGGTGAGCACGTTGCCCCAGAGCTATCCTCCCTCCCCTGCCCTCTCCTTTTCATGCTCTAAAAAAACCTGACGTATCAGGCTGACCCTGCTGATGAGGTCAGTAAGGAACATTCTCCCTCATCACCATTTCGTATATCTGTGATGTCTTCTTGAATCCAGAGCTTCAGCGGCCTAATGGTGCTCCCAACATAGAACTGGTTGCAGAGACTCATCAAAATATATATCATAAATGGGGTGGTGCAATTAAAACATTGGGCCTCATTACAAGGTTGCTGGTCCAGAAACAACGGTACCGTTAGCTTGCCGCTACTGTTGATCCCGAACCGGCAAACTATGAGTTCTGCAAACAGGTGCCTTGCCGCCCGGATGCACCGGCACTGTTGCACACAGTGCCGGCGCTTCAGTACTCCCCATTCCCATTGAGTCCAATGGGACTCGAATGGGAATAGGGATTGTCTTTTTCCGGCGGCTGGCCATAGGGACCGCCGGGGCCGTAGTGCCCCGGTAAGTCCCCATTGCCTGGGGACGAAAAAAAATGATTCCAGCGGCAGCCGTGCCCTTTTTACCAGCATGGCTACCGCCGGACTCATAAAGATGCCCATTATTTAATATACCCACTGGCTGGGAGGGGGCCCCAGTAAAAAAAAAAAAAGTTTCTTTTGAAATTCACTCTGCATTCATAAAGAACATTTATGTAACAGAAATAATTTCTTTATGAAGGCAGAGTGACTACAAAAAGAAACTTTCTTTTTGAAGTCTGAGGGCCCCCGTACCCCATGACATGGAAGACCCTAGGCTGGAGGCCTCCATGTCATGGGGTGGGGGGGGGGGGAACCCTATGCCTTCAAAAAGAAATTGTTTGTTTTTGAAGCCACTCAGCCATCATAAAGAAATTATTTTGATTATGGTTCGGTCCTTAACTGAAATAATTTCTTAATGAAGTTATAGTGACTTAAAAAAGAAACAATGGGGCTCATTCTGACCATGCCAGTCCGGAAACAACGGTGCTGGTAAGCTTACAGGCACTGTTGTTTCCGGACCGGCATATTACAGGTCTGCCTGGTGGGGCTGCCGTGCCCGACAGGTCTGACCCTGCCAGGCACAGCAGCCACGGTAGGCAGACCTGTCACGGAAGCACCGGCACCGTTAACAATGGTGCAGGTGCTTCTGTGTCCCCATTCCCGTGGAGTCTGGGGTTTAACGAAATTACCGGCACCTGATTTCCCAGCCGCCGGACTTGAAATAGCACGGTGGCACCGGGAAGTCAGGCCATAGTAATTTTTTATGGGTCTGGCGGCAACCCGCCGGTAGCACCGGCACGGTTACCGCTGGACCCGTAATGAGCCCCAATTTCTTTTTTAAGTAATAGGGCCCCCCCTCAACTCCATGAGGTGTGTGTGTATGAGTCTATGGTGAAAGGGTGCACACTCAAATGTATAGCCGGCTGCCTGTGTGTGTATGGTGAAAGGGTGCACACTTAAATGTATGGGTGGCTGTGGGGGTGTGCCTGCATGGTGAAAGGGTGCACACATAAATGTATAGGTGGCTACCTGTGTGAGTGTATGGTGAAAGGGTGCACACTTAAATGTGTGGATGACTGGGTGTGTATAAGGTGAATGGTGTGTGTGCTTGTGTACAGGGGCACAAGAAAACCTTCATTTCGGGGGGGCTAACCCTTCAAATGTTGGGAGAGGCGCTAACTTCACATGCAGTGGGGAGGGGGAAACTTATTTGTGTGGGCGCATCCAAATTATTTACGCATTTTAATGAGACTATTCTAGTGCAGATTCAATGTTACAAGCAGTTAACTCTCTCCTATAAGTCTCCTGTTCCCTCTCTACCCTTCCAATCACTCCCCTCGCATGCAAGTACTAAACCCACATCACGATTTCAATCGCCTAAACAATGTGGAATTTGAATGCAGGTACTAACAGTGAAATGCTTTACGTTGATAATTGCTGTGTTCTTGTTAACAGCAAAAAACCAGGTGCCGTTTAAAATCTGTGTTCTGTTCGGTCTGGCAACTGCTCTAAAGGTTAGCCAAGTTGAGTCAATATAGCCCAAAATGTCAGGGGGGGTAGTGCTGAAGCCCAGTCAACTCAATGGTGTTGCGCTACTACTTGTGTTTAATGCCTTGCTTACTCCTAGCCCTATTCTTCCTCGTCCCAGTACTTATATACGAGGCAGTACGTGTGTTTGAGGCACTCTGCCTCATACAAAAGTACTGGGAAGAGGTAGAGGTACATGGAGGTAATGCCTGATTTAGCTACCTGTAATCTTCATCACTCCTAGTCCCGCAGTTCCTCATCCCAGTACTTACCTATGAGGCAAGGAGCCTCATACGAAAGCTCTGGGACAAGGAAGAGGGACGCAGAGGTAATTCTGGGCCAAGGAGCTGATTGTGGAGGTTGGGGTGGTGGGTGGGAGGGAGAGTGGATGTGTGGGGGGGCAGGATTGTGTGATAAATCATAATGGTTGTCCATGTCCAGGCTAAGCAGGCATGATATGTGGTATTAGTGGCTAGAGAGGCATTTTGATTTAGCCAGTCTAGTCATTCCTCAGTTTGGTATGACTTTCTTTTAACTGGACATTTCTGATAAAGTAGTCCTGCTAACTTTAATTACCTGGCTAGATTGGCATTTGGGTGCTGCCAGTCTAGCCATTTCTTACTGCGGCATTGTATATTTTTCTGGGCATCTGTGATAAAATGATATGATGTGATTCAAGTCATTTATAATGCGCCTGTACACAAGTGTACACAAGGGAGGGATGATAGAGGGAGGACAAGACAAACGATCTCACTAGGCCTTGTGTCATTGTGAGAACGAGAAGTGCAAGGGAAAAGGGAGCAGGGAAGTGCAAGTGAGAGGGGAGGGGAAAACAGGACAGCAATGCTCTCAGTAAGTGCAGCCAGGGCAGAGCAGCTATTGGTTGTGCAAGGAGAACAATGGACTGCAGGGTTACAGTTACAGCCCCTAAGTGCATGGTAGGCCCGGAGGCAGTGCAAGGGTGACCAATCAAGAAAGAGCCTGGACTCAGAGAGACTCTGAGGGTAGCCAAGCAGCCAGTCAGTACAGCAGACATGTAGGTCAGGTAGGTCAGCAGGGGGGGAGAGAGAGAGAAAGCAGCAGAGAAGAGGAAAGCTTTTAGCTGCTTCCGAAACTTCAGGTTGTCCGCCTCAAGTTTGAGAGGGGCAGGGAGGCGATTCCAGTTGGAGGCACCAGCAGAGGAGAGAGGTCTACCCCCACTCTCTGCCTGGAGAAATGTCTAAGCCTTAGAGAGTTGGAGGTAGCTGAGTGAAGGGCTAGAGAAAGAAGGTATTTTGGAAGAGAGCATTGGATTTAGTGTTGGCACTGGCCCCAGAAAGCCTTGTGGGCAATGCAAAGGTTCTTGAACTTGATCCTTGCAGCCAGTGGAGAGATTTCAGGGCTGGAGAAATACAATCCCAGGGCTTGAGGCCAAGGCTAAGTCTTGCAGTCCTGTTCTGGATTATTTGCAGATGAAGGAGACTAGAGGAAGACAGATTGAGAAAGTGGCTGTTGCAGTGGTCCAGCTTAGAGACAGTGAGCTTCTGGTGGAGAGTGAGAAAGGGAAGAGTCCCTTTGAGGAGGAGCAGCTGGTAGTGGGACTTCTTGGTGATGTCCGAGATGTTAGGAGAGAAAGAGAGTGTGGCGTTGAAGATGACACCAAGGTTTTCTGCCTCGCAGGAAGGCAAAGGAAGAGGGCCCAAGGTGGTCTGCTATAGTGAGAGAGGAAACACAGTGGCAAGGGTCCCAATGAGAAGGATCTCTGTCTTACTGGCATTAAGGCAGAGATTGTTGGAGGCGCACCAATCCTGAATCGTGGATAGACAGTCAGGAATGAGCAAGAGAGGAGAGGAGGATGAGGGGAGCCTGAAGGAAAGCTGAGTCATCTGCACAACACTGAAAGTTAGAGGATAAGGTAGAGATCAGGGAGGCCAAAGTGGCCAAGTAGAGGTTGAAAAACCAGCGTGAGAGGATAGAGCCCTGGGGAATGCCACAGGTAGAGAGAGGTGGCGGAGAGAATGGGACCACTATCGACCTGGGAGCGGAGTGGCGGTCCAAGTGGAAGTAGGTCAGTCACTCTAGGGTCTGATCTGTGATGCCCAGGTTCTCACAGAGTCGATTGATCAGGATGGCGATGTTGACCCTGTCGAAAGCAGAGGAAAGACGAAGGATGAGAATAGAAGGAATGCTGGAATCAAGGTTAGAGAGCAGCACAGGTGTTAAGGAGAGCAGTTTCCATGCCTCTGGCAGCTCTGAAGCCAGACTGATGGTCATGGAGACAACCAACAGATTCAGTGTGGAGAGTAAGCTGGGAGATGGCAAGCTTTTCCAAGAGTTTGCTCAGGAAAGGTGGAGATTGAGCGATAGTTTTCCAGCAGGTAGGATCAGCAGACTGCTTCTTGAGGAGTGGGTGCACAAGGGAGTGCTCAAAGGGAGAGGGGAACATTGCAGTGGCGAGAGAGTGATTACAGAAATCGGCCAAGGCTGGAGCGAGGGTGTCAATATGGGCTTTGATGGTTCTGGAGGAGACTTTCATAGATCGGACTTGTCTAGAAACCTTGTCAGGTGTTGTCAGAGAGAAAGAGGAAAAAGGAGGAGGAGAGAAGAGATGGCCAAAATGGGCCGAGAGAGGAAGAGGACATAGAGGACAGGATGTCCTGAGATTTAGCAGAGAAATGAGAGGCCAGAGCTGTACAGAGGGCATGGGAGGGAACAGAAGAGGTATAGACCACAACAGGATTGACCAGTTCCTTGCAGATTTTAAAGAGTTTGGCCATGTTGTTCGAGGCCATGGAGACACATGCTTTATTGTGTGCTCTCTTCTTGATGAGTGTTATTGCTTTGACTGGCATTTTGCTGAAAACAGTCTAGGTTTGTCTAAATGTGGCCTGGCATTCTGTACTATAATGTTATTACGTGTTTACACTGGTCTACATTGTGCAGCCAGTTGGAAGCATTAATGTTCCTGTGCACTGTTGGTGACTTGCATGTATTGGATTGTGTTACCCTACAAAACAATTGCAAACACTCTGGCTTTATAGCCAATTTATCTCAGAAAGTGTGCTGTATATTGCATTAAAACACATATTTATATCTTTTTCCTAGTGCAGTGTGCGGCATACCCCTTCAGCAGCACGTTCATGCGTATTGTGCAAGCGTGACAGTCTAGGCCGGCCCAGAGTGTGGCGCAACCCGTGATTTGTTGCCGAGTTGGGGGGCCCCCTCAGCATGGCTCGCAGGGGGGGCCCCACATTTTGTGTTACGCCACTGAATATACCAACGCTTGTTTGACATGATCTTGACATGATCTTGATGCTCTGAGCATGTACAAACCAGATCTGCAGGCAAGACCTTTACTACATGTATGATTAAGTCAAATGAGAATAAACCTCCTACATCGAGGCTTTGTGTCCCATAGGAGGCTACTCAAGGGCAAGGTGACTGCCGTCAACACAGACATGATGATAGCGTGCTCATCGTGTTCATGATATATGTGCACATCAGGGTCCAAGTACCCAGGCATCAAGTAAGACTGGGATCCCCATATCTTGTATATTACCACTCTACTGGAATGCCTTCTCCCTTGCAATCCAGTCCAGGTTGCAATGAAAACCAACATTTATGGGAAGAAAGGCGCAGAAACAATCACCCACCTCAAATGGTTGTCGCTGGTGTGTTTCACCGCGCGATCCGAGGAGATCAATATTAAAGCTGATCCGAATGAAAATGGTGACATGTTTAGATAAGTGGGAACTGGCGAAATAATAGTCGACGCATCTACCCAATTGAGGGGGTGATTGTGGGAGGGTGTGGGTCCCTTAGTGCACAGGATTTATGGGTTAGTTACTATAACAAATACTTTGCTCATTTTATCCATTTAGTGGCCTTTACATTTTCTTCCAATAGGGAGTAACCGCCTGGCGCCATTGCAATTTATGTTGTAACTCATTCTGGTCACCCACTGTGCACTATGTACAGAACAATGTGCATTCTGCGTGTTCCTTCTTAATGTTTGCACTCCATCTAGTAGAACGAATTATGAAGAATGCTTAACACACTCCTTGCTCTGCTTTGTCTTCTCCTTGTACTTTCTGTTTGCTTGATGATTTATATGTTCATGCTATTAATATGTAATGCAGAATTTAGAATACGAAGAAATGTGCACAAGAAAGAGAGCGCACACGTGATCTCAGAACATAAGTAGCAGTTTAAGGCTTTTTGCAGCATGCCTACAGTCTAAGCACGCGCACTGCGGTTTCGGATCCGGATGAGAGAGTTAGGGAGGCTGCAAAGATGAGAAGAATATAAAATGCCATTATTGCAACAAATAATTTAAGCAAAACCAATAAAGAGATGAAAACAGTCAAAACCCATAGCAGGAAAACTGAACATTAAAAAATATAATTTGAAAACTACTGCACAACAGCTGCATAACTACAATAAAGCACAAGGAAACTCACAGAAGACATGTAAAGACTGGAGTCTGTTTTCAGTCTCCATTTAGGAGGAGAAGGAGACAGAAGCAGCTTCAAAAGATTGAAATAGCTATGAGAGTAGCTGTGGCACAGCTCAAGACCATTTAAACTGCTCTCCTTTGGTGATCCCGGGTCCCTTACAATGTCGCTCTGCAGGAGCATCTTGCAGATGTTTGAAAGTTGTTTAAATGGGTCTCATTGCAAATTTGGTGGTATTCCAGCAGTAAATCCACCGGGATACCACCAAACGGAATTACCATTACCACACACTTGGTCTGGCGGATTCGCCCCGGATTATAAATGGTGCTAGGTGGTTAAAGTCCCTATTTTTGAGAGCCCATAGGACTTCATGGGGACTAAGGGGAAATTACCACTGGCAGTAATTCCGCCGATTTTGCAGATTTCTTGGCGGTAAGATGGCAGATTTTCCTCCATGCTTTTGTTGGGGGAAAATTCTCCACCTCACCACCAAGCCTGTGCTAAGGTAGTGCAGTAAACATGGCAGTAATAGAATTACTGCCACATCAATGCCATTTTTTACCACACCGCCATACTTGTAATGAAGCAATAAAGCACCAAAATAAGAAAGAATCAACACAGGATATTGCACAGATGAAACCTTTATCAGTAGAACTCATATTATTGGCTGACAGCCTTCACAATTACATAGGTCACTTCCAAGCTTAGAGGTGGAATGGTAGCTCATTACACAAAAGCATGGCAGTCTCAAATATCTGCAATGCAATGAGACACACAGGGTCTGAGTACAAGTTTTGTGAAAGTGGTAAAATATCTGTGATTTTAGTACACTAGAGTTTTTATCACTCCACCAAACTATGGTCCTGATTATGAGTTTGGCAGTATTCAGCAGTATTAACGGCCGGATTGCAAGTTGTGATAGATGGAGTTAGTCCCCATTTTTTTGGAGTCTATAGGACCATGGGGACGGCAATTCCACTGGCGGGAATTTTGCTAATTTTTCAGAGGAAAAGTGCAGGCTTCACCTCCAGCATGATGCTGAAGGTAAATCGTCCACTCCAAGGCCAACAACTGAAAATGGCAGAGCAGTAAACACAGAGCACTTTTTTACTGCTCCAAATTATGACTTTCAGTCCTAAAACTCATCATTTCTGCCATCTCTTGTATTGAGATAATCACCCACAGACAAAAGCATTACCACATGTGGAAATGCATGCATGAAATGTACATACTGCATAAAGTAATTACCCATCCTCTAGAACTCCAAAATGGGGAATAACGCAGGGGTCAGCATGACTCCGATCATGCAGACCCTTTTGCATGCTCATCAAATGCCAAAACAGAATTATCATATGGCATTATTTCCAGAGGAAATGCTGCTAAACTCGTAATGAAGGCCACACTGAGCAAGATGAATGAGTCAATTCTTCAAGAAACCTCACTGAGGAAGACAAAAGGTTTAATATGTGCCCAAGCGCCATACTAATGCTAAAGTGTCTTCCAAGTGCAGGGAGTGTTTACTCATAGCTCACTCTCAACTTGGAATAAGGCCGTGCTTTAAAGGTGGTATTTAATCCATTACTGCCTACTTTTTGCCACAGTGGCATACTCGCTATGAAGCCTTGCATGATTCAATATTTACAAAATAACAAGCTACTTTAAGGTTGATTATGGCTTGGGCCAACCTCTGTCTGTGATACCTCTTAGCTCTGTACATTCTGGGGATTCTTCACAATTGTTTCTTTGGGATATGTCAGAATCTGCAATTACTGTAAGAGGGTCTGGAATTGAGAGTTGCTGTGATCTTTTTCTAGAACTAGTAAGTACAAACCAAGGGGGGGGGGTGGTTGTCAAATTATTAATTGGCAGGAACCGCATCTTTTCCTAGTAACCAAGGGTTGATGCCATTCTGTCTCAGATACATATTTTAACATCTCTTAGTTGGGTATGACTTACAGTTGATCCATTTGGCCCATCCATGGGATCCCTATTGGTAGGGATGGATCGCAAGTACTGCTAGGAAGTGACAGACGGGGATCGGATCGCTGACAAGTCCACTTGCTGACTGTGGAATTCCTTGACCAGTGATGCGATGGGATCCTAACATTGCTCTCAACCCACTCATAGCATTTCAAATAATGGACAGTATCTAGAGGCATCCTATTAAGAGCTAGAAAATGTTTTGGTGTATTAACTATAGACAACATTGCGGTTCACCACTATAGCTTCACTACATCGACATGTATGGGTCTCTACTAAGACTAAGGCATCACAATGTTACTATTAAAATATCTGCTAGTTGGGCCATATCAATCTGGCAAGGGACTCCATATACCGTATATACTTGGCATGGAGTGTCTCCTCTTCATTGATTCCAAGTAGTGATTTCTGGAGACATCACCTTATGAAAGTCTACACGATTTGGAGGAAAATTCTCTCTTACAGCTAAATGAACAATTGTATTGACTATTTATTTTTCATTATTTACATGCTGATTTACTTTATTTTAAAGGACCCCTAGTTGTGAGACATCAAAGAGAAATATGGGACTCCACAACCTACAGTTAGACCTCGTCATCCCTGATATTTGCAAACCTTTCAACACTGTGTATCCATTATTCATTGTACTGCAAGCACCCATTCACTGGAATTCATGAATGGCTAAAAAGCACAGTTCACTAATCCTGCAACTAAAGGTTGCCTTTTATGGTTTTAAGTTGTGTATTATACCATCGGCTTCTGCTCAGAGCATTCCCTATCCAGGAAGTGAGAAATCGAGATTTTATCGTAGATTCAAATCTACCTAGACACACCTCTGGTGAAAATCTAAACAATGCCACATGCTATGGCCTACTCTGTCTGTTAGCATAATAGACTTTTTCGGAAATAGAGTCGGGGGTCATTACATGTTAGCCTGTATCCCACCGGTAATTCCGGTGGGAATCCAGCAAATGATATTACCGTTTCCGCCACCTGGCATCCCTGTATTAGTGGGACATTACAGGTGGCAGGAAGGGCAGTAAATCCCCATTCCATGGAGTCTGATAGGATAGGACTCCATGGAGGGGATTGCCAGTATTACAGTATAACATACTGCCAGTTGTTTGCTGGTGTGGGCCTGATTAGGCAAACCCCACCGGCAAACCTGTATTTAGGCAGTGTGGTGAAAGTGCCAGTGGCAGAAATACCACCTTCGTTTACCTGCACTTTTACCGCACCGCTAATCTTGTAATGACCCCCATACCAACTCATTGGGCCTCATTACAAGTTTGGCGGTAGCCCCGCGGGACTCAGTAATTGGCCATTCTCGGGCACCAGAAAAAAATGCTCCCCATTCCCATGGGGCTCAATGGGAATGGGGAGGTCGGATGCAGCAGCACCAATCATAATGGTGGCGGTTCATCCAACATGATCAGCTCGCGGTTGCCTGTACTCCCGCCAGGTCAGACCTGGCGGATGGGAAGGCATCCGCGAGTAGAACTCATGGTTTGCCGTTCCGTTAACAACGGTACCAGCAAGCTTACAGGTACGTTGTTACCGGACCGGCAAACTCATAATGAGGCCCATTGAGCTGAATGTTAACCCGGCCAGAGCATCAAATGTATTGCTTTGCATACTTGTTAGCGCTCACATGTTTTGACCATGGGAAACATGAAACTAGCCTCACAAGTTTGTTTGTATAATTTAGCTTGAAATATCTGGGTTTGGATAAGTTCAGTACCCGGGGGAAAAAACGATTATGGAAGGTCTATATAGCAAATCTTTGAAGGCAAGTGCTCAAATGAAAAATGTTTAACTGTAAATATGGAAAGTTTTCAATTTTCCCGCTTGTAAAATTCTATAAAGCCAAAATTGTGCCGATGGTGATCTATGGCCTTGAAATCCATCATACCTTGTTGGATGAGGATTTTTGCCATCTCGAAGAGAGCACTAAAAGTACCTCAGGCCGTCCCATCAGTTGAATTTGGATTACTATCTCTTGTAGTCCATATTTCATGCAAGAGCATTTTATTGTGTCACAAATTCAAGATACCTCCCACAAACTCATTGTGTGGGGACTTTAAAGAAGCCCGGGATCGTTTAGATAATACCTTAGTAGTTAAAACCTGAGGAAATACTTGGAAAATATAAACAAAGGCTATGGCACACTGACTTGTGTAATACTAGACATAGAGTGAGTGGATATAAGAGGTATCAGAACAAATAATTGGGAGTTTGCTTTGCGCACAATGGGCCTCATTACAACCCTGGCGGTAGTCGCTGCCACCGGAGTTGCATTTTTTCTGGCGCCCATTCCTTGGTGCCGGAAAAAATTCTTCCCCGTTCCCATTTGAGCCCCATAGGGCTCAATGGGAATGGGGAAGCTGGATGCACAGGCACTGTTATCAACGGTGCCTGTGCATCCGAAATGCTGTGCTCGCAGGTGCCTTTCATTCCGCCAGGTCAGAATGAACTCAGAGTTTGCCGGTCTGGACACAATGGTACCGGCAAGCTTACCGGTACCATTGTATCCGGTCCAGCAAACTCGTAATGAGGCCCAATACCTTTGTAAATTCCCTTCCTAGGAAATTGGTTATACTTTAGAGAGGTTTAGGCTTGATATTTTGCCAACAAAGGTTAACCACTACAAATGGAAGGACAAACAATGTCACAATGAGAGATGTAGATTCTGTTTGGAAAATAGTGAATCCCTTCACCATCTGCTTCTGTATTGTAAAACGTTATCAAAGCAACGCATAGCCTGCTTCAGAAAATGTACCGATCTTTATGGTCATAACACAGGGAAAGTTATTTGGGACTTGTGTTGGTTTAGGATGCCTTGCCAGTTGAGTAAATCCTTGTTTCAATTGTAGAGGAAGAGCCAAAAAATCCTACTAATAGCTCCGCCCCCATGTTGCCTATCTTTTGGGAACCGGAAATTGCGACGCATGCAGTACCAGTGAGGATGCCTGTACTGCAAAGAATTCTTGAAACAAGGTATCCATTGACAAAACCCTATGTGCATTCACGAAGATATGATGGATTTCTTGACAGAGTCCCGGAAGAAGTGTGAAAATTATTGAGAAAAGGAGACTGGTGACGTCATGAAAAGCAGCACTGACACACCGAGAAAAGATACACAAGACAAAAGAACATAAATATTCTATAAGATCTGAAAAGAAGGTCTCAAAGATTAGCAACATTTTGGGTTCGAAATGAAGATGCTCATGCAAAGAAACACTGAAGAAAATGCAAGGTCAGTTTACATTTGGACAGATGCAGTAATGCAAGTAGACAAAGTGATCTTGAGGCTTGCTCCATAGTGAATAGATTGCAGCGATGCGCCAATTTATGTACATAGGAATGTATAGAACCTAGATGTTCGATGATGCACTTTAGCAAGATTTGAACCCTGTGAATAGAAAGGGTTTCAGTGTGGTGCAGTTGGAAAACAGCTAAAGGCGAAGGAGAATTTGAGAAAGTCCTGCCTGTCCCAGCACCAAGAGTCGAGGCCACCGTGAGCCCGGTTGTCCATCCAGTAGTTACATGAACGTGAGAAAGAAACAAACAAACTTCTGTTTGAAGTGGAATGAAAAAACTCTGAAAGGTGTTAAGAGTTCATCATTTAATAATATTATATGCAGCAAAAGAGCTCGAAAGCGTCGTCTCCAGTCACATGGTCAGATGAAAATAGACTTTTGGGTCGAGCTACACCGAAACCAGAAGATAACACCTTGCCACACTCCTTTTTATTCTCTGGCATATAGAGCTACTGCAAGGCCAAGTTCAAAGCCTTAATTGAATGGCAGCCCTCAAGAGTGATGATAGATGTCAGACTAATTGGGTGGGAAGCTATGGTCAAGACCAGCCCACAGGCACCTGAGGTACCAGCCTGCGTGCTGCTAGCATGTGGAATATTCCAGAAGGGTACAAGCATGTCAACCAATTGCAGAGGGCCATGCAACAGAGAGCCCTATAGTTTGTGTAACCAATGGATTGTCGTGTAGTTTTATGATGATGAAGATGACTTGCACAAGAGGTGGGCTTAGTTGTCCACCTGATGTCAGAGATCCAATAACACCCCTGTCAGTATTGAACATGTACCTAGATGTTCCCTGTAAGCCTATAACATCCTCAAGTAGGAGTTTGTAGTTTGCCTCGTAGAGTGACATCACTGATGATGAATTTTGACAATAAGAGTTTGTTTTTTATGAAATGTATCGAGAGACTGTGCTTTGCAACATCCGTTGATCTCCGTTGTAACTCCCTGTTTTAGATAATTGCAAATAAAACAATATAAAACTATATTTTACCAACTTCCTGAGTCAGTTTGATTATTGATGTATGAGTGAGTTCTGCATCCCCATCCATCTCTAAATATGACTTACTGGATATAACTAGGCTACGAGCGAACAAGGTGCATTAAGGAAAATAACGTACACTCCGATCGGAGTAATTTTTAGGGGTTGGAGTAAGCAGCGTTGAGCGCTGGGATCGAGATATATGTTGGCACAGGACAATTTGTCTGCTTGTATAAAGTATGTGTTGTATGTGTTAAGGAAAAGGTGAAATATTGAAGAGTGACAAATAATAGATTGTGGTAAAAGGCTGAGGGTAGATTGTTTATTTATTTAGTTTTTAATGGTATCGATTGAATAGGTAGATTGAAGAAAGGTGAAACAGAGGTTTGGAGTGGCGGCGATTGATGCAAGCTCATATTATAGTGTTTTTCTGAAAAGCATTTTTCTGTGTAAAATAATGATAAGTATTGACAGTCGATTGTGACTTGTCATGATGGAGCATGTTACTCCGCTTCTGCACCTGTGCAAACAGCTGCCACAACACGCACCCAAGCTTATGCACTATAGTGCAGAATGGGGGCACACCAGATAAAATGTTCATGCCATGGACAAAAGAGGGATCACTGTCAAAAGCAGTTTTGCAACACATGACCACATACTTGCACGCTGTGGCAAAGAAGTTGGAAAAAATGATAGCTGTCATAGAGCTTTGGAAAATGTATCAGGAGGATCGGGAAGACCAGTCTCCTGAAGAATGGATGCTTAACCAATGTAAAGAGGGGGTGTTGAGCCTTCTGCTCACCCTACCGTGCCTGGAGTAAATGGCGATAGTGCGAAAGATGAAGGATTGTATCCATTAAGAGAGATTAAGGCAGCAACAGGATACAGTAATCCGATACATGAGCCACCTGCGTATAGCAGTGACGACAGTCCAAAGAGAACTCCAGAAAGGAACGTGCTCTCTAAAGTCCAACGGGACAAAGAGAAAAGTGAACGACCAAGTGTGACCCAAGATATAGGGCCTCATTACGACCCAGGCGGTAAGGGGTTAACGGCAGCGTTAACAGCGCCGACCCTTACCGCCTGAGTACGAGGTCCCTTAGCGCCATGGCGCTTTTAACACCTGCTTTTAGCAGGTGTTAAAATCCATGGCGCTAAGGGACCATGGAGTTAATTACGCCACCGTAATTTACGGTGGCATAATTAACGCCTTCCCCACTCCCATTATGCCCTATGGGGCAAAAATGGGAATGGGGAAGGGTAAATGGGGATTGGGGACTTACCGCCCCGCCAAGGTCGGAATGGGGAGGTAAGTCCGCCAACCACCATGGCGTAAACGTAGTTTACGCCATGGTGGTAAAGTCACGGCCCAGGCGGTAACTTACCGCCTGGGTCGTAATGAGGCCCATAGAACAAGAAATACAGAGATGTAAAGGAGAAACAGACAAAGCTGACGAGATTGCTCAAACTTGATTGGAAGAGAATTGAGGAAGTACAGAAAGGGGAAGTTCAAGACAAGCAGGATAAAAAAGACAGGGAATGAGAGAAACAATTGAAAGAAGATGAGTATAAAAGAAAGAGTAGACAAAAATGGGAGCAACTGTATCAGGAAGAACAGTTAAGAAAGGAAGAAAGAGCAGAAAAGCAAAGAAAATGTGACAAGAGGCAGAGAGAAATTGAAGAACGTGACAGGCTAGAAAAGAAAAGAGAAGAAGAGGAAGAACAGAAATTAAGAAATAAAAGAATGCAAAGACGCATAGATGACGAGGTGCGTAGGGCAAATGAGAGAAGAGAAGCGATAGGACAGGAAGATGAAAGGGTTAGGGAGGAAGCAATGAACAAAGAGAATTTGATGAGGAAATGGAACAAAAGAGAAGGCTGAGGGCACGCAACATTTATCGCATCGGGAAAGAGCTAATGGAACCTAGTCCAGTAGTGTTATGGGAGATTAAAGAGTTGTTCCTCCCATCACAAGAACCTATCCCAGGACACTCTAGAGTAAATCTAGAGAAGAACATTGAAATAGGAAGCATCAGAGACAGAAGCGAGAAGGCTTATCAGGAGATGAGGACAAAAAGTGAATTGAGAAATAAAGGGAAAGACAATCGATCTGAAAGCGCTCAGTCACAAGGTCAGGAAGGAGGCATGTTCAGCCTCGAGCATAGAGCCCTGTCTTTGGATAGGCTTACTCTAAACAGGGATGAGAAGGAGGACAGTCATACTAGTTGGGGACAAGATATGTCAGACAAAGACAGGCAAACCTTCCCTGGGGAGGAGGGTGATGGCGCATACGGTCTTGAGGGATGTTTTCAGACAGACAAGGAACTAAGATGGTTGGATTTGGACCTGCCTAAAGAAAGGACGCCAGAGCCTATGGCGCAGCCAGACCGACGTAAAAGGTGACTTCTTAGTGATAGGGGGGACTTGCCACCCTATGTGAGTAGGCTGAGGCCATTACCAGGAAGGAGGCGATCAGGAACCGCTGTCCCTGCTATGAACAGGCAGACGATGGGGGATGATTGCAATTTTGGGATTTCACAATTTCCCTTGTTAGAAAAAGGAGAGGCCAGACCGCAGTATATCCTGTGGCCTCAGATGGATAAGGATAATCTAAGGTGTAAGCTCCCGTGTTTGACTTCATGTGCTGGGAAATGAATCTATGAAGTAGAGAAAATGATAGGAGGAAACATGTTAGCTATGGGGGACATCACAGGTCTTCTAGCAGCTATCCTTGGTGAGAGGGCTGGTGACATTTGGATGTGAGCAGGATACTCAAGTGTCACAGCACATGATGGGGCACCCTTTAATAATTGCAGAGTGGCAGTCTGGAAAGCGTTTAGAGTACAATATCCTGAAACGTCAGATGGGCGCAATTATGACACATAAGATGCAGGAAGGTGAAAATCTGCTTGCTTACAGAAATTTCAGGAACAGTGGCCTTTGGAAACTCAAGAGCCATGGGGGAAATCGATACCTGTATTCTATCATATTTTGTGTCAGGGATTGCCAGACCAGGTACAGAGACAGCTTAAGAAGCTGGTGGGTATGGAAGCAAAGCCATGGGCAGAAATACAGCTGACCATTGTGCACCATTGTCGATTGTTGCAAAAGAAAAATCAAAAGAGAGAAGATGCTAGGGAGCTTGAGGAAGCTAAACTAGTACAGAAGAAGCTGTCAAAATATGCTATAGAAGGGGTGATGCTGACTAGCGGAGAAGGGCCAGGATCGCAGCAGGAATGCTGTAGGTGAATAACCAATGGCAGTTGGATCAAGGAGGGAATGGATTTATGCCGAGAGGCAGAGGAGGCTTCAGCAGAAGAGGAGGCTTTCAAAATAATCAGGGAAACTTTCAGAATAACCAAGGTAGTTTTTCAGAATATTCAGAATGATAATCAAGCATGCAGGGAGGGCAAGTTCGAACACTCCCTCCTGTGTGTTGGACATGTGGAATGACAGGGCATATTGCGCGATCATGTGTGATCCAAGGGTATGTACAGAATGGACAGTTTTCAAGAGGGGGGGACAGCTTATCCTCCAGCATATAGCCCACAAAGCAGGGACGGGTTGGCCCAAGATCAGACAGTTTATCAACCACAAGCACCTCAAATACAACTGACTTTGCAACCACAGCAAGCCCCATTGAATCTGTCTCAAGGGCAGTCACAGCATGCACCCATGCAGATACAGCAGAGTGCAAACACAGGACAGTTATTGACTCCTAGAGTAGGGCGTGTCACTGTCACGTGAGAGAATCCTTTTATAGGTACAGGAATACGTATGCATCCACAATAGGACAGCTCACAGGGTGACTTGATATGTTCAGTACTCTGGGTGATGCCAAATCCTAAAGAAGAACCAAGGATTGATGTTACCATAGGAGGCAAATCATTTTCTCTTTTAGTAGACACAGGGACAACTCTATCATGTATACGAGAGGGAACATTTTCATTATCTGGAAATGCCATGAATGTGCAAGGGTTCCCTGGTGCTACAAGAAGAGTTCCTTTTACTGAGAAATTGCCAGTCTCTATAAGAGAGTGTGACATGTCTGAACTGTTGTTGTATTCAAGGCCGACACCAGTTAAAATACTGAGCCAAGTTTTAATGACAAAGTTAAATATGATGATTTCCTTCACTGCTGAAGACATAGTGTGTTCAAAACCAGGAATACATTATTTAATTGTGGGTGAATTTATCATGGCATTTACAGGGTAAATAGCCATGCGAGGAATGCTGTTAAAGCCAGAGGTTTTTCATTATTGGGTACGCATTTTGTTAATGTGGTTACCCGGTTTAGTGGGCAAGATCATTAGAATACCTGATGAATTTTTACTCAGGCCACAGATACCTATGGATTCACCCTGCTCCATCTGTGTGAGTAACTGTCTGAATTGGCCTAACATATGGTTTTCTCTCACTATATGATATATGCACTGCACCAACAAGTATAGCCTGGTGTTTGTTGTGTGTTTTTTGAGGACCATATGAAGCATGCATTCATTTTTCTATGCATTTGTAAGCACTTCTTATTTCAGCATACTATGTATACTATGTGTTCATGACATGCACCACTGCCGCAATGCATTGACTGCCTTCCACCCGTTCTTGAATTTGTGATCGATGGTTGCCATGGCAACCTTTAGATTGAAAATAGCTCCTAAATTGCTTTTTCATAATCACTTGAACATTAGGCACACTCGTATTTGTTTTAGTGCAATCATACTAATCTGGATCAAGTGCTATACACCAATTCCTGGGGGCACTCGATCCTAGCCTGACTCTAAGATGGCTGCCATATAAAACAGCCTCTCTGTCCTGGCAACAGCGTTACTAACACTTTGCTGCCGGCTCTCCACAGTGACTCAGCAGCTTGAGGAGACGCTGCCCGCTGTCTTTTCCTGCAGACTATCAGTTCTGCCTGATACACGATCCAAGGTAATTCTACTTCTACGGTCCCCAGCTTAGACTAAAACGAGGATCCTGTAGTTCTGGACTCTCATTGTTACTTTATATTTATCTTTTAGCCGTGCACCCAACGGCGGATTGTTGTTTTTTGAGAGAGCACTCCTTGACCTTCTTACCTGGATTTTGCCGGTTAGAGGTAAGAATCATTTACATTCATCAAAGCATGTACTTTTATAACTATTATGGACATGACTCTGGAGGTTTTTCAACTCCCCACCAATAGTACTTGTTCTATTTTGTATAACAGGATTACCTAGAGACCAGCCAACACGGCTAGCGGATCTCTTATACAGTGCCTGTGAATTTACCCCATAGCTAAGCTGTGTGTTTTCTAATCACATTGATTACACAATACCTCTGATTTATTATTTTTAAATTATTTTGCTCATACACCCGTCTGATTGTGGTCTCCCTCCCCTGCAGCACAGACATCATTTCACACAGAACCCGTCCTGATGATGGCCATATGAATGATGAGGCTCATCTAGCTCAACTCCAAATGGCCGAAACACCTGGTGTAGACGCACTATTTCCCTGAAACTACAGCACATATATTGCTGTCCACACATGCAAATTTCTCTTTTGTGTCCTTGCAAATGTTTTATGTTGTTTTAAGAACCTTGTTTTGTAACTTCACACCATTGAATTGTGCATTTTTGACAAACCCCCACACAGATTGGGTTTGTTATACACACACTGGCCCTCATTACGACCCAGGCGGTAAGTTACCGCCTGGGTCGTACCTTTACCACCATGGCGTAAACTACATTTACGCCATGGTGGTTGGCGGACTTACCGCCCCATTCCGAGGTTGGCGGGGCGGTAAGTCCCCAATCCCCATTTACCCTTCCCCATTCCCATTTTTGCCCCATAGGGCATAATGGGAGTGGGGAAGGCGTTAATTATGCCACCGTTAATTACGGTGGCGTAATTAACAACATGGTCCCTTAGCGCCATGGATTTTAACACCTGCTAAAAGCAGGTGTTAAATCCTCCATGGCGCTAAGGGACCTCGGAATCAGGCGGTAAGGGTCGGCGCTGTTTACGCTGCCGTAAACCCCTTACCGCCTGGGTCCTAATGAGGCCCACTGCCTTTATTTTTGCCTGAAAAACGCCTTGATACAGTGTGTTGAAAACATATTCTTGTTTGTTCTGTTGTGGTCCAAGAAACCATTTTGATGTCTGTTTCTCCCTGGAATTGTGCTTTTATGTATACCACTCACACAGTTCCAATATATAAAATAATTGTGTCTGAGAGATTTTTTTCTCTACGATACAACCACTATGAGTATTGTCTCATTGAAGAAACGGCAGAGTTTACACAAAAAATGGTGGGATTTCGCGTGTATGAGCAATAGTGTTCTTGAACCTATTCACTTGTGTGCTTTGTTCTTAAGTTAACCCTCCTGGGTAGAAAAGGTTCCATACCAGGAGCCCAATTGTTTGATTCTAACTAGTACAGCCCGTGGCTGTGGGCATTTGACAGACCACCACTCTGGTCAATAACTTTGTTCAATACATCTTTCTTTTTGTCCTATTACATCTATGGATAACGTGAATGTAGTCTCCTATACGGATGACTATTTTAAACAACTCCTAGGGGCTTCTTCCACACTACGTAACGAGGATGGTGTGCTCACAAGAGGTCTGACAGAAGATCAATTAGAAATCCTTAACCAAAAGAAAAAAAGGATAATCCGAACCTAACTACATGGCAAGTTCATGCTAGAATACCTGAGAGCTGGGATTATCCCCGAAGGCCTCCAGGTACGCAACATCCCCAGGGTTTTCACAGACAACCCGAAGTTCACGAAGAACTTCAGTGTGGTGGGGAACAAATGTAGCCGGGACTTGCTGAATCTGGTCATAGACACCGCCAAAGAGGAATGTGACAAACAGGGTGCAGAATTGCTAGACCTAGAGAAAAAGTTCCTGGACGATAAATCTATCCAGGATGCAAAGGATAAATTAGACAAACTTGAACTAGAAATTATCAAGTTTAAAAATCTAACCCTTGATAGGAAGGTCGATAAGTTCAAAAAGGATCTGGCTAATTATTCAGAGGAAAAAACCTATCCTTTTCTCAGGCCGACATACTACACCGATCTGCAAGCGAGTCAAAACTACAGCAAAAGGAACAAATCAGTACATTTTGCTGGAACCTCCTCTAGTGGAAGTGGAAGTACTTCAAGCCTATCTGGCGCAACAGGACAACAGCTACCACAACCTTTTTTCCCAGGGGCGAACAACGAGGACGACCCAGGAGATGCCCAACTCAGCCAGGACAGCGCATGAGAACGCGCCAATGGTATCAGAACCAAGGACAGAATCAGGGATACCAGTCTTCATCTTATCCGCCCGGACCATGACAACACCAGAGTTACGGCTCCTTGGCAAGGGTTTATCCTTCGTCCCTGCCCAAAGGGCACAACCTTTTGAAATCGAATTAGAGCTACGAAAATTCTTTAGGAATATTCGTTTGAAGCATTTTTTTGAAATCCATTTACCCTCTCTTAGAGAGGCTGCACTACCTTCACGCACCAACGCAGAGAATACCACCGGGCTGAAAAAACAGTCCAAATTCTACCCTTCACCGGGCTCTACCCCAGGTGAGATTATCATTTTTGAAAAGATTGTCATCAAGACAGTAATGGCCGGATTCAAAAAAGAAAACTTCTACCAGGACAATCTCGATAGAGAAGAAAGGAGTGCTATGAGAAGCCTGGAAACGGGCAGATCTATAACCATCAAGCCCGCAGACAAAGGGGGCGGCATAGTCGTCTGGGAAACTTCTGACTACAACACAGAGTGCCTACGTTTATTGAGCGACCGAGAAGCGTACATACCTTTGGAACATAATCCCACGAAGGATCTCCAAGATGAAATCAGAAGCCTTACGCAACATGCTCTCACCCAAGGTTGGATTTGTGAAGATGAAAAGATGTTCCTGAACAAAACCAATCCACGAATTCCGGCTTTCTACATTCTTCCCAAGATGCATAAAGACTCCAAAAAACCACCTGGAAGACCGATTGTTTCAGCTTGTGAATCCCTTCTTGAACTCTTGTCCCTTTACACAGATTTTTTTCTGAAACCCTTTGTCATAAAAATGCCTTCCTTTCTCAAAGACACCACCAATACAATCAATCTGCTTGATGATCTCGTCCTTACCACCGATAGCCTGCTTGTCACAATGGACGTTGAGGCATAATATACATCTATACCCCTGTGGAAACAGAGAAATTGATATGAGGCCGGGAAGCCCAAAAGGAAACACACCAACACAGGTTACAAAGGACATACAAAGCGCTTTATTTCAAAGTTACAAAGTTACCAAAGTCAATTGACATGCGAATAGCTATTCGGCCCTCTGACTAACACACGAACCTTCAACGTTAGGTTCGCACTGAAAGTGGGAGAGACCGATCATCGGGATGCTCGGGCTTTTATACATTTTGTACTGCATTGGCCAGCCCTCTTGTAAGTTAACCATTCTTGGAACAACGGCTAGGGTTCGTAGCCAGGTCGAACATGCAATTTCCATATATTAGATCGGTTCCGCTGATACAGTTACATATTTACACCTAGGTTAAACAGAGGACAGGGTCTTAGTTCATGACCCTAACAGGTAGCCCGCGGACATATTATTCATTCACGTGTGCGGAGGTCACCATAGCCGAAGTCTTACTCGAAATGTCATTCGGCCTCCATTTTGTGATTCGAGGTGACTTTCACACGGCAAGAGTACCTAAAATGGCGGCTAAATCCAAGATGGCGGCTTTCACGATACATTAAGGTCAAGACCTTGCCGCGGAACCTATGTACATAATATTCTTTAGACAGCTTGGCGTAGGCCAACATACATTTAAACGATGCGATTGGGGTCACAATATTATATCGATTTCCACAGACCCTCCTTTTGGCCTATGCCAAGTGCTAAAACATTATTTCCTAATACTCTTGAAAATACTTAAAGGCATTATCATTCATAGGTTCCGCATCATTGTCTGAAATGTCAATGGCCATAAAGTTGTTCATAAGAACTTCTTGCAACATGAATTCTTTAGATGCTGTCTTCGGGGTATATATTCTACGCCCTATTGCACTCATAACTTGGGCACAACATCCCCCTATCATTCCGCATATACTCGGGAGGCATTGAAAACAGCAGCAAAGAAATAACAGAGTCCCTAAAATACCTAAAATAACAGAAAGCACCTTCCACCCCCAAGATCGTAGAGAATCCCAAAACCAAGTACTAAGGCTCCAGTCTCCTACAGGGATATGGACTTCAGAACTAAGAGTGTGTAAATTCTGAATTGCTTTAAATATTGTTGATGAAGAATCTGGTACGAAAACACAGCAAGCGGACCCCACTAATTTACATACTCCACCTCGTTCAGCTAAAATGACATCTAATGCCATTCGATTTTGAAGTGCTACCAATCTTATCGCCTTTTGCTCTAAGGTCATATTGTAAAGTATGTCCGTGGTCCGGTTGATCGTTTTCTCCAATACCCTCGCTAATCCCCTAATGTTTTCTGAATTTACTATTTGTCCCCAGAAGGGGACTACTGATTTGGCTATATCCCCGAATACTTGTCCAGCGGTATCTCCATCATTATCCCGTCGCGGGCGAGCCTTAGATACCTCTAAGGTACTGGCTATAAACACACCTGGTAACAATATCCCTAAATAACAAGTCCCCTGCCAATCCTTGGGCAACCAGGGAAAAGCTAAACTACCACAAACAAAATAAACGGGTCCCCCTACATACAAAGGCCTATTTTCCCCAGTCAAATTTACAATATTTACACAAGGCTCGAAATCTCCCATTGGCCTAGTGCCATTTCTTTGTACACAGAAAGGGACAGAATCAGGATTGTGATTTACAGAATAAGAAGGAGGCATGGCATCCTTATTGCCTATCGGAGCCATCTTAAAAGAAACTAGATTTTGAAAAGGAAAAGAAAGTTTATCAGATGGCCTAATAGAAGCGATATTAGGTCTACTCCTATTTGCGAAAAGCGAGCATCCCAGGGGAGTCAATTCACGTTTTTCAAATTCATTCAAATTAGTGCCATCGAAGTTCCCTGAGATGCTATCATTCCACCGGCCAAAGAAGAGTGCTCTAAGAGAGGCATAGCAGGAAGTCGTTAGAGGTAGGGGATGTATATACCATCCCAGTCCCTTGTTCCCATGTTGTGGTAAGTGAGTGCAAATCCAACAATTACTCCTATTAAGAATAGCATGCGTAGCATTCATTACTATCATCAAAGTGTTATTATGATATTTCTGTCTATGCCGAGAGTCCCTAGGGGACAGAGTGTGAAGGTGTACAGAGGGAGTCAAAACAGTTGGTACAATTTTGGTCGGTAACAGAGGCTTCAAAGGATAAATTTCTTCAAAGTACCAAAGTCCCACGGCAGCGGTTGCAAAACTAACAATAATCAAAACAAGAACACAACAGTACGTTTTCAGGGCCCAGGCACATTGTCCATTGTTCGATTTGGTCACCCCCTTATCTAATAGTTCGATACGAGGAGCAGCGGTGAAGGCGGCAGGCATCATGGTTATCCCGATCGTCGGCCCCAATGTTCGTTGCTGGCGGCACTTCGGCCGCGCGACTTCTTAGTCCTTCCCAACCCTAGCCAACATAACCCTCGTTTTCCTTTGTTCCAAATAAAGGAAAGACAATAGTATTTCGATCACTCCTTCTTCCTTTCAGATGTACTATACTCGTGCGGCGCGTGGTCGAAGGTTGTACCTGATGGTACCCAAGTTTGCTGAATCCAAAAGCAAAGTATCGTCGCTCCCTGAGGGGAGCGTCACGTCGGTGGCGACGGAAGTCGCAGAACTTGAAACAAGAGTTTCCGGAAGTGATCGATCAAGAGAGTGTGGAGACGAGATGGACGGCTCCCCGAGCTCCTCGGGCTCAGAGAACTTCTCCGACGCACTCACAGCGCTGCCTGCTACTCCGAGATCAGAGATCGTAGCATCAGCAAGGGGTTCTGTTTCTTCTGTAACGTGTGGCGTCGGGTGAGGGATCTTCTTCACATGCGTTGCATGTACCCAGTTCTTCTTTCCTGCCACCCGCACTGCCGTCCTGGTGACCAATAAAACCTGGTAGGGTCCCCGCCAGCGAGGCGCGAGACAGGAAGACCTTTCGTAGGCCTTTACCAGGATCCAGCTGCCGGGCAATATATCGTGTCCTGGGCCCGTAAACCGTACAGGTAAGGCGGCATTCACCTGGTGGTAAATGAAATACAGGTTTTTAGTCAATTGATTACAATAATCTACGAGCAATACATTCTCCACATCCCTCAGGGCTTTAGGTTTAGGGAGACCCCAAATATTAGCAGGCCTTCCCATTACTACCTCGAATGGAGAAAGCCCAGTTCTAGTCTGGGGTGTGGTGCGCATAGCTAACAATACAATGGGTAAAGCATCTGGCCATTTTAATTTAGTGTCGGCACATGTTTTTGCAAGTTTGTTTTTCAAAATACCGTTGTGTCTTTCTACCAACCCCGCACTTTGAGGGTGCCTAGCTGAATGAAAACGTTTCTCAATCCCTAAGGCAACACATATTTGCAATATTACAGCTGCGATGAAATGTGGGCCATTATCCGACCAGATTATCCTCGGGAGCCCAAATCGAGGAAAATATTCTTTCACCAAGATCTTTGCAGTCGTCATGGCGGTAGCATCTTTGACAGGGAAAGCCTCGACCCATTTGCTAAAAGCACAAATGATAACAAGAACATATTTCAAGTTATTACAACGTTCCATTTCAATGAAATCAAGGTGAATGGTTTCAAAGGGGACAGAGGGGGGCCCGAAACTTCCCCTTGGAGTCACTGTCCCTTTACCCACATTGTGTTGCAGGCAAATCATACAGTTTCTAACATATCTTTTTGCAGTTTCCAAAATTTTGTCATTCACCCAAACCTGCTGTAATATCTTCGCAATTTGCTGGGCACACACATGTGTTGGACCGTGTGCCATTGTGACCATTGCTAATACATAAGAATCAGGAAGCAACCATTTCCCGTCAGATGTGTCCACCCAACACCCTTCGTCATCCAATTTCCCCATACCTTCAGCCCATTTCCTAGATTCTTCAACAGAGGCATCAGTCTGAATATCTCGCACAGACCCAATGCCTTCATCTATTATACAACCATCTCTCACTTCCCTCGAGGTATACATGTCTGTGCTAAGGTCTGTGGCTGTTTGTCTAGCTATCGAATCTGCAAAAGCATTTCCCTTGCCCACATCGTCTATGACCTTCCGATGTGCTGCACATTTCATGATCGCTAGTTGTTCAGGGAGTGAGAGTGCTGAGAGTAGTTGTACTATTAAGGGGCCATGCTGAATCTTGGTCCCATGTGAGGTCAGAAACCCTCTTTCCGACCACAGTTTTCCGAAGTTGTGAGCCACCCCAAAGGCGTACTGACTATCCGTATAAATGTTAACTCTATGCCCTTGGGAGAGCTCACAAGCACGGGTCAACGCTATAATCTCTGCGGCCTGCGCGGAGTTATGCGGAATCCTTTTAGTTTCTGCAATCTTATTCAAAGTAGTAACTGCATAAGCAGCTGTAGATGTGCCATTCGGAAGTTTAAAACAGGAGCCATCACAAAACAGCTCCCCTTCCGCATTCTCCAAAGGAGTATCTGAAAGGTCTATTCTGCCCTTTGTTTCTTGTTCGGTGGCGTACAGGCAGTCATGTGATCCATCATCGCCGCAAGCAGAAGTTTGCGGGAGAGGCAAAAGTTCAGCCGGATTGAGAACACAACACCTTTTAATTTGGATATGAGGAGCAAATAGAACTAATTCATACCTGGTCAACCGGGCAGAAGTAAGGTGTTGTGTTTGAGTTTTATTCAATAGAATATCAACAGAGTGAGGTACCATCAGGATCAAATCGTGGCCTAGGACCATCCCCTCACTCTGTTTTACAGACGCAGCAGCAGCAGCAACAGCGCGCAGACATCGCGGCAAAGCGCATGCAACAGGATCGAGGGCGGAGGAATAATAGCCGCACGGCCTATTCTTCCCTCCATGTTCCTGCGTTAACACAGACAAAGCACATCCATTACATTCATGCACAAACAACACAAAGGCCTTATCGTAATTTGGTGTACCCAGAACCGGTGCTGAACACAGCGCGGCTTTGAGAAGCTCAAATGATCGTTGATGTTCCGATTCCCATGGCAGTGGCAGAGAAATGCCCTTCTTCGTCAAAGCCACATCGGTTTTACCACTAGGGCAAAGTTCGGGATCCACAGTCTACAGTAGGACGCCATCCCTATCAGGGCTCTGACTTCCTTCTGTGTTTTTGGGACAGACATGCCAGAAATGTGTTTTATTCGTTCAGGTGTCAATCTTCTCCCCTCCTTTGACAGGAGGTAGCCTAAATAGGCAACCTCCTGGCAACAATATTGAAATTTCTTAAGTGAAGCTTTGTGACCATGTTCAGCTAAATGAACAAGCAACAATATAGTGCCTTCTTTACAAGCTTTCTCAGAGTCTGCAGCTAGGAGCAAATCGTCTACATATTGATGCAGAGTGCAAGTAGGTGGCAGTTCAAGGGTGTCGAGCTGCTCTTTTAAGGCTCTACTATAGATACTAGGACTTTCAGTATACCCTTGAGGTGCCCTTGTGAATGTAAATGAGCGTCCCCCCAAGGTGAACGCGAACAAATACCTGCTCTCCTTGTGTATCGGAATACTAAAGAAGGCGTTTTTCAAATCTACGACACTAAAGTGCGTAGCCGTAGCAGGGATCATTGTTAAGATTGTTGTTACATCAGGCACGATTGGAAATTGTGGGGCCACTACCCGGTTAATAGCACGAAGATCTATTATAAACCGGTACGGAATTGTATTGTCGCCTTTCTTATATACCGGCAAGATCGGACTATTACATAAGCTACCTGTAATCTCTTCGATCACTCCACGATGTACAAAATCGGAGACAATGCATTTCAGAGCGCGCTCACCCTCAACTGAAATTTTATATTGCGGAATGCGCGGTAGCTTAACCCCATGTTTCAATACTATCTTAACAGGGTCGATGTGCAATATCCCGACATCATTGTCGTCTATTGCCCACAAGCATTCTGGGACAATGTCAAATTCGGGAGGTAGAGGTCGGGTCAAGTATTGGGAGTTAAAGGGTTGCTGTGGTGAAACTGTTAATCTTATTTCGTCAGGGGAACAATGAATCACTGCGTTCAATTTCTTCAACAAATTCAACCCCAGCAAATTTTCTCCACAGTTTGAAGTAAGAAGAAAAGGGCACTGGTCTGTAAAAGGGCCCAAAGAAACGGGTACCGGTGCAGAAACCGGACAAACAGTTGGTATACCAGAGAACCCTATAGAAACATTCGTTTGCCCTGACAGGGGGATGTTTGGAACCCGAGAATGGTCGATGGAGCACTTCTGTGCTCCAGTGTCGATCAAGAACTGATGTTTCCTATTCCCCACCAATAATTCAACATAGGGGCCCTTCTGAATAACGGGAATAGGTAAAGGTTCCAAACGCTGCTTCGGGCAATCCTAATAAGGCAGAACTTCATCAAAGGGAAGTTCCTCAGAGAGATAGGCGGCGGAAGGGTGATCAAATATATTTCTCGAGTCCATACTCGGAGTCTGATTTTCCCGTGAAAAAGGTTGCTGTGGATCTTGTAAAAGCTGACCCCTATCAGGGCCCCCTGCTCCAGGGCGGCCCCGTGGTCGCCTACCCATACCTCCGAATGTGCCTCCTGACCTCTGACGGAGGGCAGGGCACTGTGCTCGCCAGTGACCTTCCTGGCGGCAATAAGCACACTGATTAATATTTATAGAATTTAGAGGAGTATTTCCTCTTGGAATGTACTGACCTCTAGTTTGTGTCGTACCTCCTCTGGGGTGCCTGACAATTTGCTGCAACAATACCTTAGTCTTTAGGTCACCCCTTCTTTTTTCGATTTTCTCTTTTTCGTTATTAACCCGATTCTCATAATACTGAGCCATATGCAAAACCTCTGACTGAGATTTTGCCTGCCAAGCGCTCTCTGAGGACATAATTTGTGACTGGATGTCGGGCAACAATCCATGCACAAATTTGTCCACAAACAACCTCTTCCCCGACTCTGTACCTAAATCCTGTCCACTGAAGTCGGAGAACACCTGTTCGAATCTATTAAAGAATTCAGTAGTACCTTCAGTTTTCCCTTGGACGCAGGCCGTAAGCTTGTCCCAAATAATCCTTTTTTCTGGGATTATAGTTTTTAATTTGGCAACTATTCTATCGGGTAAAGTGAGTATTACCTGGGGTGGTTTCTCACCAGCTGGTCGTTCCCCATCTATTCTAGTCAAATTTACCCATGTATCCCCTAACCCCGGCACATCATCTATTGTTCGTACCTGTTTCCATACATCAACAGGTAAAAGCACTGGAAACAATAAATCCATGTCACTTAAGGTGAACACAGAAGACTGCAAAACGGATTCTATTTCTTTGTAAAACCCTGTCGGGTTCTTCCTGATGTCAGGGACTGATTGTCTAATCGTGTTCACTTCCTGTCGAGAGAACGGGACGTGAACAAACTGTGATACGTAATGTGCAGGGATATCCACCGCGGGAGTACCAGCCGCCGCGTTGGCGGGGATTTCTACTTTTGGGACAAGGGTCGGAGGGACCTCTCTCATAGGCAACTGAGATATAGGGACCTCCGACCGCTTACTAAGTAATAAGGCCAAATCGAGCGCTAAAGCAGCTGTAGAAGTGTCGGGCGAAAAAGCTCTTTTACAAATACCTAATAACTCTGTGGGGCAACCAACCTTTTTCCTTATACATTCCTCCTGTAAATGCTGTACCATCACTTGGATCACCTTCCTTTGCATCTCTACCGTGTATTGACTATACGTGTCATATACCTCATCTGGCGGTATCGATGAATCCGAGATCCACCGAATCGCGTCTCTGGTACAAATCCGTACATCCTCAGGTGCTGATCTTCAGCACGAAAGGAACCGTTTCTGCACATATATCCTATCGTCCTCATCATCCTCGTTTTGTAACCTTTCAAAATCTCTTCTAAACTCAAACAACTTATCGACATGCCCATATACTTCCTGCTCTGTATCCCTCGAGAGTGCCAAGGCATTCAGATCTCTCACCCCTTGTGGGAGATCCGAAGTCTGCAATCTACCCCACATTACACATAAATGAATCCCCAGTCCTTCAATAAAAACGTTTTTCTCGGGAAAATCGCGCAAATTAGATAATGTTGAAAATACATCAGTTTGATCACCTTTTTCCATGCAATGTTTAGCCCAAGCAAATAGTTCCTGTTTCCTGCCTGCAGGAACAGTACTACGAGTCACTATTCTCGACCCTGCACCGGGATCTGATTTAATGAACACAGGACTCCCCGGAATCGAAAGTGTAGGTGAACCTAACATGGGTGCAGGGGAAAGAGGTAATGTAACAGACGAAATAGACGGAGGAGCGACAACTAAAGAACTAGGGGTAGTAGGCTGTGTAGGAGGAGTAGGAATAGCGATAGGAGCAATAGCAGGAATGGGAAGAGCGCCCACAACGGGAGCATACGGAGGTGGCGCTGAAGAATCAGGCCTCCGTTCGTTTAATATTTTCTCAATAAACTCCTCGGAAACATGGAAATCTTTAGAGGGGTAAATTTTCTGGACTCCGAGCGAGAAAGCTCTGTCCATTTTCTGGGTTTCATCTAATCGTTTTTCCTTGTCATATAACAATGCCTTTTCGGCATTCGTTTTATGACGTCGTGCATGTTTATCCCTACTTTTAAGCTGCTGTAATGCTTCCTTTTTCCAGTTTTGTAACACATCAAAGGCTGCTGGCCTAGCCTTTTTCTTAAGCAAGATCGACTCTAAGTATTCGATACGGGGGATCTCAAAACTACCATTGATTGGCCACTGAAATTCGGAGGCATTTCTGGTCTGTCTGTGCCAAATGTCATTAAATACAATACTACCAATGCCATACTTACAGTACATAGTACACGCCGGCGACCCCTCCTGTGGTGCCGGACGGCTAAATTCCAAAGATTGTCGATCGCTGCGGAATAGAGCCCTAAAACAGCTAGACAATTTCCCAGGCATTTCTCAAAGAATTGATGTTACCTGGTCCAATAATTGTGTCTGCAGATACAATACGCCAAATTCAAATTGTCAGGGTTAAATTAAGAGCCGGGTCACGACTACACCTGACCAAACCTAAGGAGGACCGTACGGTTTACAAAGGACTTCAACTAACGAATTTTACCTGCGTTCGGTGGTTTCGGCAAATCTGCCCGCCTCGGAATTGGACCCTCGTCAAGATGCCGTGTCAGACCGCACGACTATCGCCCAAGGATCGGATCGTGCAGCGTTGCCGAGGTATCGCGTCTCGATCGGTCGGGCCCGCAGAATCACACCGTCCGATCCCAATTCGATAGTCTGCGTCAACCTTCAATGATCCGGCATCAATCTTGAGGGTCCCTATTCGGGCGCCAACTGTGGAAACAGAGAAATTGATATGAGGCCGGGAAGCCCAAAAGGAAACACACCAACACAGGTTACAAAGGACATACAAAGCGCTTTATTTCAAAGTTACAAAGTTACCAAAGTCAATTGACATGCGAATAGCTATTCGGCCCTCTGACTAACACGCGAACCTTCAACGTTAGGTTCGCACTGAAAGTGGGAGAGACCGATCATCGGGATGCTCGGGCTTTTATACATTTTGTACTGCATTGGCCAGCCCTCTTGTAAGTTAACCATTCTTGGAACAACGGCTAGGGTTCGTAGCCAGGTCGAACATGCAATTTCCATATATTAGATCGGTTCCGCTGATACAGTTACATATTTACACCTAGGTTAAACAGAGGACAGGGTCTTAGTTCATGACCCTAACAGGTAGCCCGCGGACATATTATTCATTCACGTGTGCGGAGGTCACCATAGCCGAAGTCTTACTCGAAATGTCATTCGGCCTCCATTTTGTGATTCGAGGTGACTTTCACACGGCAAGAGTACCTAAAATGGCGGCTAAATCCAAGATGGCGGCTTTCACGATACATTAAGGTCAAGACCTTGCCGCGGAACCTATGTACATAATATTCTTTAGACAGCTTGGCGTAGGCCAACATACATTTAAACGATGCGATTGGGGTCACAATATTATATCGATTTCCACACCCCAACAAGAAGGCCTCGAAGCAATACGTGATTTTTTGAATTCCAGAACATACCAAGATTCCACCCCAACTGATTTCATCCTTGAGTGTACGAGATTGGCTATGTCAGAAAATTTCATTCTGTTCCAGAACCAGATCTACAGGCAAGTAAAGGGTGTGAGCATGGGCGCCACCTTCGCCCCAGACATTGCCAATTTATATATGTCTAAATACGAAGAGAATTATGTTTTCACACCAGAGAACCCTTTCCTATGTAACATTGCTCTATGGAAAAGGTATCATTGTCTGGAAGGGAACACCTTTGGAACTAAAAGATTTTCATACGTGGATCAATTTGAGAAACACCCACATTAAGTTCACGATACATTGGGACCACCATCAAATAGATTTCCTTGATCTCCATATCTACAAGACGGGAGACCGACTAAAAACTGAGCTTTTTCGAAAACCAACAGACCGCAAACACCCTATTGCATTTCACAAGCTATCACCCGATGGGCCTCAAGTACAATCTACCGTATGGACAGTTTTTGTGCATCCGTAGAAACTGTTTCGACTTGGAGAAGTTCCATCTCCATGCGGCAGGATTGACCCAACGACTTGCTGAAAGAGGCTACCCAAGAAAAGCTGTTAGTCAGGCCAAGAAAAGAGCAAGATACACTCCGAGAGAGATCTGTCCGGGTAACAAACCAAAGAAAGATTTGGGAAGACTCGTGGGCGTTACCACTTTTGGGCCCCCGAGTGTCCTAATCCAGAAAACCATCAAGAAGAACTGGCACTTGGTAACCCATCCGGGAACTTTGCAAAATGTGCCTTGTTTCGCTTTAAAAAAAAAACAGGAATCTTAGAGTTGCTCTTGTTCACACTTACATAGAGCCACCCTCGCAACCACAGCATACACTCTGGGACCTACCCCGATTTCTGGACACCATAAATGCGGCCATTGCGTGGCCTGCCCACTGACTCTGCAAAAGAAATCCTTTGAACATGACAAAGTACAATGGACAATGAATGATTTCACCAACTGTAATACCAAGGGTGTCATATACATAATACAATGCCAATGCAAGCTCCTGTATGTAGGCAAGACCATACGTGCAATTAAAATGCAGATCTCGGAGCACCGTTCCTGCATCAGAAATAAGGTAGCAGACAAGCCCTTAGTAGACCATTTCACTGCTAAGAACCACAGGGACACGGATTTAAGGTGGTGTGTCCTCCAAAAAGTTAAACCAGCCAAGAGGGGGGGGGGGGGATTTGAATAAAACACTCACCCAGTTAGAACAGCGGTGGGTACACAGACTGAACACCGTACATGCTGGTTTAAATGTTTCAGTAGAATGGAAATCCTTTCTGTAACCACTGATTCATGTGTTGTTGGTTTTTTCCCCCAGTGCAACATTGTTTCTACTTGTTTCAGAGCATTAATTCACCCTGCTCCATCTGTGTGAGTAACTGTCTGAATTGGCCTAACATATGGCTTTCTCTCACTATATGATATATGCACTGCACCAACAAGTATAGCCTGGTGTTTGTTGTATGTTTTTTGAGGACCATATGAAGCATGCATTCATTTTTCTATGCATTTGTAAGCACTTCTTATTTCAGCATACTATGTATACTATGTGTTCATGACATGCACCACTGCCGCAATGCATTGACTGCCTTCCACCCGTTCTTGAATTTATTTGTGGTCGATGGTTGCCATGGCAACCTTTAGATTGCAAATAGCCCCTAAATTGCTTTTTCATAATCACTTGAACATTAGTCACACTCGTATTTGTTTTAGTGCAATCATACTAATCTGGATCAAGTGCTATACACCAATTCCTGGGGGCACTCGATCCTAGCCTGACTCTAAAATGGCTGCCATATAATACAGCCTCTCTGTCCTGGCAACAGCGTTACTAACACTTTGCTGCCGGCTCTCCCCAGTGACTCAGCAGCTTGAGGAGACGCTGCCCGCTGTCTTTTCCTGCAGACTACCAGTTCTGCCTGATACACGATCCAAGGTAATTCTACTTCTACGGTCCCCAGCTTAGACTAAAACGAGGATCCTGTAGTTCTGGACTCTCATTGTTACTTTTTATTTATCTTTTAGGCGTGCACCCAACGGCGGATTGTTGTTTTTTGAGAGAGCACTCCTTGACCTTCTTACCTGGATTTTGCCGGTGAGAGGTAAGACTCATTTACATTCAACAAAGCATGTACTTTTATAACTATTATGTACATGACTCTGGAGGTTTTTCAACTCCCCACCAGTAGTTCTGTTTTGTATAACATGATTACCTAGAGACCAGCCAACGCGGCTAGCGGATCTCTTATACAGTGCCTGTGAATTTACCCCATAGGTAAGCTGTGTGTTTTCTAATCACATTGATTACACAATACCTCTGACTTATTATTTTTAAATTATTTTGCTCATACACCCGTCTGATTGTGGTCTCCCTCCCCTGCAGCACAGACGTCATTTCACACAGAACCCGTCCTGATGATGGCCATATGAATGATGAGGCTCATCTAGCTCAACTCCAAATGGCCGAAACACCTGGTGTAGACGCACTATTTCCCTGTAACTACAGCACATATATTGCTGTCCACACATGCAAATTTCTCTTTTGTGTCCTTGCAAATGTTTTATGTTGTTTTAAGAACCTTGTTTTGTAACTTCAGACCATTGAATTGTGCATTTTTGACAAACCCCCACACAGATTGTGTTTGTTATACACACACTGCCTTTATTTTTGCCTGAAAAACGCCTTGATACAGTGTGTTGAAAACATATTCTTGTTTGTTCTGTTGTGGTCCAAGAAACCATTTTGATGTCTGTTTCTCCCTGGAATTGTGCTTTTATGTATACCACTCACACAGTTCCAATATATAAAATAATTGTGTCTGAGAGATTTTTTTCTCTACGATATAACCACTATGAGTATTGTCTCATTGAAGAAACGGCAGAGTTTACACAAAAAATGGTGGGATTTTGCGTGTATGAGCAATAGTGTTCTTGAACCTATTCACTTGTGTGCTTTGTTCTTCAGTTAACCCTCCTGGGTAGAATAGGTTCCATACCAGGAGCCCAATTGTTTGATTCAAACAGGGGGGACAGGTTTTCGATTGGAATTACAGGCAGCCATAGTGCGAGGGGAATTGGCTATGCTTGAAGGTTGGGATAAAGGCAGGCCATGGAGAACAGTGAATGCTTTTGGGGAAGGATATAGATTGACTGGTGTCAATGACAAGGATATGGTTAGAGGTGACGAGTCATATGACGAAGTAGTGGTCGAAATTAGCATTACATATTCGATCAGAACAGAAAGATGAAAAATTCCACAGAAGATGATGATAGTTCGGCAGCGTCCCGCATTTTTTGATGAGGACATGGGGAAAGTACCAATCTCTTTATGGACTATGGGCCCTTATGACATAGCCCTGTTAAAAGGGGTGGGAGAAGTTAAAATTAAGTTGAAACCAGGAGCAATTTTACCTCGAGCAATGCAGTATCCCATGTCTAGCGAGGCAGACAAGGGTATTTTCAAGAATATATCGGCTATGATGGTACAAGGTTTCTTAGTGACATCAGTATATCCTATCAAGAAATTAAAGGGTGGGTCATGCCATTTTATTCAGGATATGAGACCAATTAACCAGATTGTAGAGGCAGAGTTTCCTCTAGTTCCGAATCCTGTGATGATTCTGTGTAGCATTCCCCCAGAAGCATAATATTTTACAGTGATCGCCTTGAAAAATGCATTTTTCTCAATCCCATTGCATAAAGATTCCTAAACTCTTACGTCGTTTACGTTGCATCAGACTAAGCTGAAAAGTACACGTTTGCCCCAGGGGTACTGTGAGTCTCCATCGATTTTCAATAGAGTCCTGCAGATGGACCTAAGCAATATGGATTTGCCAAGCGTTGTGCTGCAATATGTTGAGTATATTTTGGTCTGTAGCACAACAGATGAAGAGTGCAGACTAGATTCGATTCAGCTAATAATTATTTTAGAAAACAAAGGATATAAGGTGGACAAAGAGAAATTGCAGGACTGCCAAGAAGAGGTGTTGTACATAGGACACTTAGGGCCTCATTACACGGTAGGTGCTAAAAAACGGGATTTACCGGCATGGCGCAAATGACCCTACCGCCATGCCGCAAAAGCACCTTACCTGGCCCGCCCAAAGTGCTGATAGCACCTCCGCCCTCACTGTACATGCTATTAGCGGTCACAGCTATCGACCGTTAAATTGCGGAACCGGAAATAGCGTCATCGCACCGAAACGGGAAAGAGCACGGCGGCCATCTTTAAAAACACAATCCATTGCCATCCTCTGCCCCCTGGACCATTTTGGAGTTGGGAGCTGTGTGAAATCAACCGTGACACCTGCATCATGCCCAAGGCCCTGAAGAAAACCTGTGACAGGCAGCGGAAGGAAAAGTATACTAACGAGGAACTGGTCATGTTGACACAGACCCTTGCAGAGCATGCAGAGGTAGCCTTTGCCAATGACATGCGCCGCGCCACCTTGCTCAAGAAGAAAGCAATCTGGGAGGAGGTGGCAGTCAAAGTCAGTGCCGTGGGCACCAGCACGCGCACTGTGCGCGAATGCAGGAAGAGGTGGGACGACCTCAGGCTGCGGGTGAGGGGCATCCTGGCGGAGAACCACCGCATTGCCAGTGCCGGTGGAGATGGCTCCCCAATACGCCTGAAGGAATGGGAGGAGACATGCACCAACATGATTGCCACCGAAAGCATCGAGGCAGTGGGCAGCATGGAGGTCGGCGTGGCTACCACTTCCGATGCAGGTGAGTGTACACATGACAGGATGCGGTGTGAATGTACAGTCACCCCCATATGTGAGCACAGACCCCACTCATGCATGGACACACATCCACACATGCATCCATCCATCACCATGTCAGTGTCAGACCCAAACACACACACATGCACACATCACCAGAGACAAGTCCCAAACTCAACCATGCATGGATGAGGCACTGAACTGGCACATCACCTGCATCCACAACTGCTAAGTCCCAATGGCCACAACTGCATCATTCCTGTAATTTACATTGAGTATATTGAAACGCAACCAATGCCATCCCCCTTCTCGTCCCTGACAGGCTCACATACAGATGGGGAGGATGCTGCTGATGCATCAAAGGCACCACCTACATCCAAGAGGCCAAGGGCACAGGAGCCGGAGGATACCCCTGCAACATCCAGGGGCAAGGGGGGAAGGCCACACCTCAAGAGTGGCAGCCTACGTCACAGTGCCACTGCCAGGGCAGCAGTAGCTGCACCACCAACTGTGGCCCCACCACCGGAGGCAAACCCACTGTCAACAATGCCAGACACCCAGGGCCCACCATCAGCTGCGGCAAGCTCTGCTGGTGAGGCAGCCGACACTGGCCCCCAGTCCGATCCAGAGGACACCCTACTCCAGCACATGGAGATGCACACCCCAAGCCCCCCAGGAAGCCCAGAGGCAGTGGCATCCCAGACCCCTGGTTCTGATGGGACTTTCGAGGACACCAACCCTGCAATAATGTGACCCATGCTACATCACCTGTTGCATTGGAGCCATCTGAGGGCACGGCATCCAATGCACGGTCACCCGGCACTGACCTCCAAATTTCCGCCATCCTGCAGCGCCAACAGGAGCTGACCGTGCTGGTTGGCCAGCATGTCGCTGAGGCTGCCACTCTCACTGAGAAAATAGCCCAGACGGTGAGGCACTCCACTGAGCGCATGGACGCCAACACGGACAGGATATGCAATGAAATTGCAAGTCTTAGGGAGGTGCTTGTCCGCATGGCAGACACAATGGACCGCCACTTTCACCAACAAGGCCAGTCTGCCCCATCCTCGACTTCCGGGTCGACACAAACAAGCCCCCTCAGGCGCTCGATGCGAACCACCAGGCGCACGTCTGACAACCCTCAAGATCCTTCCAAGGACAATTGCAATTAGGGGGTTAATGGGGATACCTCGGTGTGCATTGGCCATGGCAAAAATGGCAGAGACATGAGGGACTGTTATGGGGGGTGGTGGGAAGGGTGTTATGGGTCTGTTGGGGGGGGGTGGTGGGAAGGGTGTTATGGGTCTGTTGTGGGGGGTGGTGGGAAGGGTGTTATGGGTCTGTTGTGGGGGGTGGTGGGAAGGGTGTTATGGGTCTGTTGTGGGGGGTGGTGGGAAGGGTGTTATGGGTCTGTTGTGGGGGGTGGTGGGAAGGGTGTTATGGGTCTGTTGGGGGGGGTGGGAAGGGTGGTGGGATGTTGTGGGGCTTGCACTTCTTCACCTTTATGTTAGTCAATACACTGGTTTCTGATGAAAACACAGCCTTGGACATCTTCATTGTGTGTGTGTGTACTTCATTGGCGACAGGGTCCATTGCGTGCTCTGAGACATACACCAGTGCATTCCTCCCCATATCCATGTGACAGTACAAAAACATTTTCCGCAGATTGATTGGCTGATCAGATGCTGTCTCACAGCACGTGCCTCCTGGCCATCCCCTCTTGCAACGCCTGCATCCCCTTCACCTCCGTCCACATCAACATCATTATCCTCATCATGTGCTTCTATCCCAACGTCAGGGGGCAGTGGGCTATTCCGTCTGTCACACATATTGTGCAGCATGACACATGCCATGGTGATCTTGGCCACATTCTCATGTCCATACAGGAGAGCAGCACCAGACCTGGTAATGCACATTGAACGTGACTTCAAAAGTCCAAAGGCCTGCTCAGTCACGATGCGGGTACGGGTATGTGCACGATTGATTACCTCCTCGTGCCTGTTCTGTGGTCTCCGTACAGGTGTGAGGAGCCAGGTTTTCAGGGGATAGGCCGCATCACCTGTATGGGGGGATGAATGGGGTCCTGTTACTGTTCACCTCAAGGGCGGCCTGTTCACATCACACAAATTGACATAGCATTGTGATGCAAGTGCTAAAATGAGCGCATACATGCAGATGGTCTGTGTGACAGCAACGTGCAAGTGTGTGGCCGACCCTGCAAGTAGAAATGGCACAATAATGCCTACAACAGTGGTTTTCACATGTCCAGGGTGTGGCCAGGTTTTAGGTGTCCCTGGGCCAGGCAAATTTTGTAGCACACTGCTTGTGTACTGACATTCTGACACTAATGTTGCCATGCTGTGAAGCATCACTTCCGTGGTGCTATAGGTGTGTGATGCAGTGCCATGTCTAGGGGTGTTCCCTTTGCATGCATTCAAGGGTACATTGCAGGATTGATGCTGTGATGCGCTGATTCTGTATTACCATCTTGACGCCATGTTGATGATTTGTGTAATATGTGGCGTGGCATGATGTGCAATGGGGATGGATGTGTAATATTTTGCAGCCTGCATTGTTCTCAGAGTCGTGCACCTTCAAATTGCATGTGGATTCTTCTCAGGTACATCGTGGCCTTCCCTGAAGGACATTGGCGTACATCTGTATGTCCATTTTCCCTACGGACGCCAGTCAACACCCAGTTGGAGTATGTATCTTCCCCCCCCATTCACACCCAGTTGGAGTATGTATCTCACCCCCCCCCAAATCACGCTGCCATGTGCTTGCCCTGCTACTCACAAAGTAGCCACGTACGTTGTCCGGTGTGTCGCTCCATGTAGCGTGGCATACTTGAGTCCCGCAGAACCATGGAATCATGTGTTGATCCTGGGAATCTGGCACAGCAATGTGTGATTATCTTGCTGGCGTCACATACCATTTGGGCATTGATAGAGTGGAATTGCTTCCTGTTTCGGTACACTGCTTCATTGTGATGTGGGACCACCAATTCCGCATGGGTACAGTCGATGGCCCCGATGCAACTTGGAATGCCTGCCAGTGAATAGAAGCCAACTTTTGTGTTTGCAATCTCCTGGGCAGTCTGTGGCATGGATATGTGTTCAGGTGCATGCTTCAGGAGTGCATCGAGTACCTGGTTCAGCGTGCGTGAGGATACTGGTTGTGAGATGCCATGCATCTGTCCCACTGTATGCTAATGGGTGCCTGTGGGCAGGAAGTGGAGCACACTCACCACCTTCAGTAGCGGGGGGATGCCAGTTCTGATGTCTATGAGGCTCGCAATGTCATCGTGGATCATGTCCACGATGCTGGTGATGGGAGCCCTGTCCAGATGGTACAGGGTGTGTATTTGCTCAGGGGTCAGGTTGAATGGACTGGCTCTGGTCCTGGGGACTGGTGGGTGCCTCTGTGGTATGATTAGGTGCCGTTGCGGTGCCTGCTGTGCCTGTCTTGTCCTCCTCCTCCTCCTCCTCCTCCTCCTGCGTCTCCTTTGTGCTGCCTGTTGTTGTAGCAGCTGCGCTGCAATGAGGTCCTCCAGGCCATGTAATGCTGCCAGTATCGGAACCATCTTGGTGTGGGGAGGGGTGTGGGAAGGGGTGTGGTGTGCTCCTTTTGAGCTGCCACAGTCTCCATTGCCTTCACCTGTGCTGATTTGGTCCACCTGTGGCAGGTGGGTACACTGCCCATTTCCCTTAACGGGTGGTCCGCGATGCCGGTATTTGCACCATGGCGGTAAGGGTTTTGGGGGATTTACCATGCCGCTATTTGCATGTGCACTGGCCTTGTGATGCTGTGCTCATAGCGGCATGGCGTAATTAACGGAATGGAGGATCGCGCGCACGCGGCCTGCCCGCTATTAGTGGCACCGTAATTAGCGGTGCTGCTAATAGCGGTGTGCCGGGTCGTGATCCACATGGGGATTTTACATTACCGGTAATACATTACCGGTAACGTTAAATCAATACCGCCTTCCGTGTAATGAGGCCCTTAATCTCGCATGAAGGAAAGAAAGTTACATCTGAAAGAGGTGAGGCGATCTTGAAAACATCAAAACCGCACATGATAAAGCAAATGCAACAGTTTTTAGGACTATGTAATTATGTCAGAGCATGTGTATTTGATTATAGTTCATACACAAGACATTTGTTGCAGGCTCGGAAAAAGGCACAGGTGAATAAGGGAAAAATTGAATGGACTGAGGAAATGGAGGAAGGGTTTCATGAACTAAAAAAGTGTCATGATGCCTACCCCAAGGCATCCGGACCAAGCCCATCAGCCCCGGGAGCAGGCATCTAGACATTTAGTAAAACCTCAGCAGCCCCGGCTACGGGCTATCTGGGTTCAGTCCTGGCGCCTTAGGCGCCAGGCTCATAGTAGAAATCAGTCCTGGCGCCTAAGGCGCCAGGCTCATAGTCATTACTTACCTCAGGCAGACCATGCTGCAAATGACTCCAATCCAACATGAAGCCTTAAAGGGACTATTTTACTACAGGGACTATTTTTTTACTCGGGTGTGGTTCTAGGGACTTCTTACCTGGGACTACTTTTGAGGCTATTTAAACTACGCCCGACCAGCAACACACGCTTCGCGTTATTCTGCATCCAGCAGCGTAACGCTCACCATGCCTGCAAGTCAGCTTCCAGACCTCTGCCACGCCCATCCTGAATCCGGAGCTCCTAGAGAGGAAGGAAAGTCGAGGCAAGGTTAGAAAACAAACTTTATTCCAGTTTCTCACGTGATTCCGGAACCATCACGTCTTAGCATCTGGAAAGAACATTCTTTCTACACGCGTTGCATCGCCAGCTGCAGCGCAGTGCCATACCATACTCACCAGTCCTCACAGCACCTTTCGATCCAGCGCTGCCTCCATCATTTCTTCGCCGGGCTCTGGCATCCGGGGACAAAAGAAATAACCAGGTGAGCCAAGAGAGCCAACAAATACAATCTCTCTTACCACCATAGACTTACCTGATTTACCACCGGAGGCATTATTCTTTAACTCTTCACATCTTCAAACGCTGCATCTGAAAACGGAGAGAAAACAACACGTTAAATACATGCATCATTTACCGGACAGCATCGGGTAATACAGACTCTTACCTGAACGCCTTCTACCGCCACGAGACCATCTTTTCTCGAACTCCACTGCAAGATAAGAAAGGAATGGGACAAGAGTGAACATCGGACATATTGAACTCTATGAACTCTATACTTGCTGGTCTTCGCCAGGAACCTCAGAGTCAACTCTCGTCCGGAACTCCCCAACGCCCTTAAACCAGTGAAGCAACTGGTGTCTACGCACCCCTGCAATCCACGCAGGATGGAGAGCTCATCTTTCAAGAATATAAGGTGAGAGTACTGGAAGGGGATTTCGGAGATGATTAGTGGGGAGAGCAGGGAGGTGCCATCACTAGAATTCACGGGTAGCTAAATTCCACTCTCCACTTGCAGTAGAATCGTTCTACGGGTCAAGCTGACGAGATTAGGAGGGCCATTCCAGTCAGCCATTTCTGCACTAAGCATCACGTTGGTGGAGGCCGCAGCAGTCCGGGTCCGACCGACGCCCCTGTGGGAGCCAGGTGAGCATAACAAAAAGGCAATTTGCACATCTCCAGTTTTAGGAATTACCAATTATTCTGAGGAGTTCTTTTTAGTCTCACACATGAATGGGACAGTCATGACAGCAGTACTCACATAGAGGACTACAGTGGGAGTCTGGACCCAGTTATGAGGGATCACTTCCCTTGCGAACAATCGTTGGAAGCAGCCGCGTTCGCTATTGATAAATCTGCTACCATAGTGATGGGGTGTTCCATGGTGTTATTCGCTAAGCAGGCTTTGTTTGCTGTTTTAGAGAAACCTAAGGGTACACTGACGTCACAAAGAGATTCTGCTTATGAGGTTGTTATATTGATCTAGCGATCAAAAAACTTAGGTGCAAAATGGTGAATCCTGCCACGTTTGTAGCCGAACCACTGGCAGAGGATGAACAAGTGCATGACTGCTCTAACTATGAGGAATTCTATGACGAGATCCCAAGGGTAAAGGAGAATGTATTAGCAGCTGGGGAGGTTCTCTTTATTGATGGTTCTTAAAAAATGATCATACCGATGGATAAATGTATTCAGGCTCAGCTGTGATAGGACACAGAGCCAATGGGGAATTTGAAGTGGTAGCAATTGCGAGACTACCATCTCATTTTTCAGCACAGGCTTCAGAATTGGTGGCGCTTATTGTCACACTTGAGAATCACACAGGGCAGGAAGTAACAGTGTACCGCAACTCCGCCTACGTGATGTCAACCGTGCATGCAGGGTTAGCATGTTGGAAAAGGAGGGGCTACCTCTGAGTGGACGGCACTCCAGTGCAACAAGCTGCATTATTGGACCTGCTTATTAAAGCACTTCAACTCCCAGTAGCCATCGCAAAATTAAGTGCGCAGCGCACACTAAGAGAACTGATGTTATTTCACATGGAAACCAAGCCGCAGGCAAAGAGGCCAAAAGATTTGCGTATTCTTATATTTTTAGTTTTGATATTCCTGAAGAGAAAATGGTTGTAATTATAGGTGTGAATGAAATATTTAATCATCTGTCATGAACACAGTTAATGGAATTTCAAGTTGGGGCTCCACAGGAAGAGAAAGACCTGCGGACGCAGAGGGGGTGTTCTTTATCCCCTTCCAAAGCACTGTGGTGAGAAGACAGCACTGGTAAACCGGTTATGCCTGTAGCCTTATTAAGGGTGACGTTAGAACAGCTAAACTACCTTGCACATGTTACTAGGGAGAGCCTCGCCGCAACCATTATCGAGGACTGGTTTGTACCGAACCTCTTAGCACACGTTGCTTTTTATGTATTAAATTGCATGGTATGTCAAAAGTTTACTGCTGGGCACATGCTGCGAACAGTCAGAGAAGTAATTCCTCGACCAAATGGGGCTTTTTTCAGCATTTACACATTGATTATGTTGATATTCTGTAGGTCTTTAATGGATACAGGTATATAATAGTGGTAGTATGCCCGTTCCCGAGATTAATTGAAGCTGGTCCATGCACACATCCTGATGCCACTTGTGCTGCAAAGTTCTTAGTCTAAGAAGTATTTCTTAGATGCAGAGTATGTGAGGTGTTGAGATCAGATAATGGCAACCATTTTGTGAATGTGGTATTTGAACAGATTAGCTTATTGCTTAGCATTAAACACAAGGTTTCTTCTGCTTATCACCTGCAAGCAAACATGATGTGTGAGAGACTCAATGGCCTGTTCAAAGAGAGAATAGCTAAAATGAAACTGACATTGAAAAAGGGGTGGGTGCATTGCATGCCCCTTGCATCATATGCATTGAGAAATCAGCCTGGCTCTGACCACCACTTCACACCCCACAAATTAGTTACAGGGAAGGAATTTCACAAGAAAGTGGCAGGAGCTCCGATTTACCTGCCCTTTCGCTGTGGAAGATATTACCCCTTCAGCAGTCAAAGTCCTAGGAAGACAAGCTTGGATACACCTATGAGATGTGAAAGTCTACACTGCAGAGGCTGATGTACCCCCAACCCATTCAGAAGCAAGTCCAGAAGAAGAAGTTCAGCATGTGCAGACTCTATTGATGGTGAGGAAGAAGGACACAAAAAGTGTCCAGTAGACAGATGGAAGTGTACATTTGGACTATGGCTCCCCTGAAACACTCTTTGTAGCTGCTAGCAAGGAGTAAGGACATTACTGTTTTTGAGCCATAGGATATTTTCTGGCATTGGACTGTGGAGTGCTGGAGTTAATGAAAAATGCCTGATTTGGACTTTCTGTTCGACGACTGGAAGAGGGAGCAGTTCCTAACTCTTTTCTCACTGAGTTTCTCTTTGGAGGTGACAATGGTGCTATCAGATTTTGATATACACAGATTACTTCTCGCTGTCTTCATATTTATACTCAGAGATTACCCTGCTCTTGTTGCGCGTAGCACTGACATGCATTCTTTTGTCCAAGATTCTAAAAATGGCCTGACGATTAGATGTTTATTGGCCGCTATTATAGAGCAGATCAAACTATTACATGAACACCTTTCCGGACACACAGATGATCCTATCTGACGATGATGCCCACAAACTACTTGTCATGATCTTTTCCTATTTGCTTCAAGTACATCCTTATCTTGTTTGGCAAAACACTGATACTTATGTGTTTATGTGAGATCCTATAAATCGTCCAGCCTTCAGCCGATTACTTGTGAAAATCATAGAGCAAATTCAACAACGACCGGAGCATCTGAGATTGCCTGAATAAAACAAGTTTCTCCTTCCTTAAAAGTTATTACAGGCAATCATGTGGTCTATAGAGCATATTGCAGTTCCAGAAAGTGAGCCAGGTTAACGACGTGTGGAGAGACAGCAACGGTGGAGCCTAACGTATTGGTGCATAATATATGCCTGTTCAGCATCCATTATCATTTTTCTGTTTCTATTGATTCACACTGTTTACGTTAATGGTTCCAGAGGGGGAGGAGTTTCATTAATCCTTCTCACTCCAATTATGTTGGCGGAACTGGACACTGTAAGAAGGGTGGGGCCTTATGTGATTGAAGGTACCGATTTCTATGACAAGTGCCCCTATGATTCCTCCAGTAGGAAGAATGTATACTGATGTGTTTCATGAGTTGCTTATACAAGCTCATTTGCCAAGAAAGAGACCTAAGAGAAGTGCAAGAGAGGATGATTATGAATTAAATGATTATTTAGACAGTACAGCACATTTGGGGAACGACATGTGATATCAGCACATGAAAGAGGTGGGAAAATTGCTATGTATGTGCCTTCCTGCCTTATGCTATGGGAAAGTCTAAGATATTCATAGATATTGAAATAGATTTTCAAACAGCTCATTTCTTGACTTGTCTTGCACTCTCATACAAGAGGTCAGTTCCAGGGTCGAACGGCATCCTTGGTGTGGGTGACAGAATGGACATCCCCAGATGAAGATGATTATGTTCAAGATTTTAGGAAAAGAGATAGAGCACACACCAGAAATCATGTGATAGGATATGAACAGCCTGGCATGATGGGAGCTGGAATCAGATGGGAGATAAACAGGAAACTCAACTGTCAAGGGAAAACTGATGAAGAAGTTTGAAGCTGCAAGGAAAGAGGCCAGATGCGAATTTGGGGAACAGTACTTTCTCAAGATGGCTGAGAAGAAGGCATAGTTGTATGCAGAGCTGTGGCAGGAACTGGTTATCACAAGCCAGTTATTGAACGAGTGGAAAATGGATGCAAACCTCTCTGGCCGAGATTTGCGAAGCTACTGACATAAGTCGCAGACAAAGGAGGTCCACTACAGATAGTGCCTTTGGCTAGTGCAGACCTATGTTTCAGAAACAATGGCACAAGAAAAGTCGGAGAGAATCAACAGTGCAGACAAATCTTTGATGTGGCAGGAATGAAAGACGGGACAATAGGGACAAGACGGGACAATGTATCACTATTGGGCCTGTGGGTCCAGTGCAAACATGAAGCTGCCCAGAGATTGGGGAGGACTATGTTCTATGTTCTATCGTTCCAGAGTTGGTGATTCCTAAAAGTTACTTGAACATTGGCAAGTTTCCAAAAGCAGATGCTCACCTGAGGAAGAAGAGATCTGCTGATCTCTTGAATCGAATGTAGAGAGATAACTATTTCTCAGCTAAATCAATAGAAGCTTTTGATGTCATTTCTATGAACATAGATTGTTCAGTCAGACTTTAGCAATATTCACAACAACCTTTATGTTCAGGACCCAGGTGATGACAAATGCCAAATGGTTACAGATAACCAGATGGGAACTTCTGCAGATGATCAACACCACCATAAAGGGATTCAATGCTATCAAGGAGGAGCTGAGAGCCATACGACTTATGACTCTTCAGAACAGATATGTCTTGGACAGGATTACAGCTATGGATGGAGGTGTTTGTGCCAAAATCGGAGAAACATCTTGCAGATTCATACCTTCTCCCAACGACGAGAATGGTACCTTGACAGAGGCCATAACGATGCTGACAAAGCTACACATCAAAATGAAAGACAAAGTGGAAGACAATGCTGATGACAGATGGTTCGCATCAATTTTCTCATGGGTTCCACAATGGATGGTGAACATTTTCAAGCTCCTTGCAGCCCTGTTGGTGATGATCATGTCTTTTTTGTGATCAGGATAATAATCATACATGCAAGACGAATGAGAAGAAAGCAGTAGGAATGAAGATTGTGATTGGTGTCTAATCAGGATTCGAACCTAATGAGCTGACAGCTGAAGAAATTAGAGACTACATAAAGGCCAGCATTCATGCACCCGAGTTAACGAAGTTCCTATATCCGAAGAACCACAAGAAGTACGTGGGAAGATACATTTAGTGTAGGCCCAATGGGTAATGCAGTCGTATGACCTGCAGTGTTGATGAACATGTGAAATCAGCAGGATGCCTGAAAGGTGTTATAAAGATATGGGTCCCAAAGAAGCACTTCTTTAGACAAGGATGTGTTAATGTGAAGAGTTGTGAGAGAGTGATGGATGAATCACCCAGAGGGGAGAGTGTAGAGGAAGAGCCAAATGTCCCTACTAAAAGCTCTGCCCCCATGTTGCCTATATGTTGGGAAGCATAAATTGTGACACGTGCAGTACCAGTGAGGATGCCTGTACCACAAAGAATTCTTGAAACAAGGTATCCATTGAGAAAACCCTATATGCATTCACGAAGATATGATGGATTTCTGGACAGAGTCCCAGAAGAAGTGTGAAAACAGCTAATGGCAAAGGAGAAATTAAGAATGGATTGGCTGGCCCAGAAGCAAGAGTCGAGGTCAACGTGAGCCTGGTAGTCCATCCAGTAGTTACATGAATGTGAGAAAGAAAGGAACAAACTTCTGTTTGAAGTGGAATGACAAAACACTGAAGGCGTCAAGAGTTCATGATTTAATAATATTATATGTAGCAAAAGAGTTTGAAAGCGTGGCCTCCAGTCACATGGTCAGATGAAAATAAACTATTGGGTCGAACTACACCGAAAGCAGAAGATAAAACCATGCCACACTCCCATTTATTCAAACAGGACGGTCCATACTGCTGAAAATTCAATTGGAAAAGTACTTAAATGGTAAGTTATTCGGTTCGTGTACCAGCAAGGTATCACTGAATTTTAAGCTACTGTAAACTCAAAAAGCAATCGAGGTAGTCTCCAGTTAGAAAACATTAAACATGTTTATTTTGCAAGAAAATATTATAAACACAAGGTGCATAAGTAATTGGAGAAGTATTTCTTATATATATATTTTATATTTTATTAGGGTATGCTCAAATGAAGAATACACAAGAAAAGAGGCACAAAAGCAATCATCATAATTCAAAAATTGTGAAAAACAAACAAGAAATTAATAAAACTGAGTGGTGACCACAACTTAAGCCAACACTCTCCATTTCGACTTGGATTCAGCCATAAAGTTTTTAGGTTGACAAATTCATTTATCTGACAGGTCTGCCTTTTATTCTCAGGCACAGAGAGCTTCTGCAAGGCCAAGATCAAAGCCTTAATTGAATGACAGACCGCAAGAGTGCTGATAGATGTCAGACTAACTCGGTGGGAAGCTATCGTCAAGACCAGCCCACAGGCACCTGGGGTAACAGTCTGCCTGCTGCGTGCTGTTAGCGTGTGGAATATTCCAGAAGGGTACAAGCGTGCCAACCAATTGTAGAGAGGCATGTAACAGAGAGCCCTATATTTTCTGTAACCAATGGATCATCGTGTATTTTATGATGATTAACTTGAACTGCACTCTAGGAGGGCTTAGTTGTCCACCTAATGTTAAAGACCCACTTCCAACCCCCATCAGCATAGAACGTATACCTAAATGGTCCCTGTAAGCCTATCACATCCCCAAGTAGGTTTCTGTAGTTTGCCACATAGTGTGACATAATTGATCACGAATTTTGACTATAAGAGTTGTGTTTTTTATAAAATTCATCAAGATACCATACTTTGCGACGTCCGTTGATGTCCGTTTTAACTCCCTGTTTTAGATAATTGCAAATAAAACAGCACTATGTTTTGCCAACTTTACTGACGCGGGTTAATTGAAATGATATGATATGATATGATATGGCTTTTGTAACGCGCCTATACAAAAGTGTTTCAAGGCGCAACGAGGCAGGGAGGGGGGAACAAAGGGAAGACACACAACGATCCTACTAGGCCAGGTGTCATTCAGATTGCGCAAGTGCAAGGGTAGAGGGGAAGGGAAAAGTGCAATGGGAAATGGAGAGGGGAAAGTGCAGTACAGGGGTAGAAGAATAACAAGATAAATAATTCGGGCCAGCTGGTGACAAGTGCAAGGTAAGTGCAGACTAGTGCTGGGAAGGGGGCTGTAGGGATACAGAGACATTCCCGCAGTGCAGGGTTGCCAGGGAGGCAGTGCAAGGGGAGAGGGGCTGGGCCAAGGACAGAGATCGGTAAGAGTGGCCCAGTTGCAGAATCAGTGCAGTTTCAGTAAGGAATTTAGCAGGGGAGAGGGGGAGAGAAAGCAGAAGAAAAGAGGAAGGTTTTGAGGTGCTTCCGGAACCGGAGATGGTTCTCCTCAAGTTTCAGGGATGCAGGAAGGCTGTTCCAGAGGGAGGCCCCTGCCGCGGAGAGAGATCTACCCCCAACTCGTTGCTTGGAGAAGCGGCTCACCCTGAGGGAGTTGGAGGCGGATGAGCGAAGAGCTTGAGAAGGAAGATATTTAGGAAGAGAGAGTTGAAGGTATTTTGGCCCCAGGCCCCAGAAGGCCTTGTGGACAATGCAGAGGGGTTTGAACTTAATCCTCGAAGCCACTGGGAGCCAGTGTAGAGGTTTCAGCCCTGGAGAGATACGGTCTCTGGCCTTGAGGCCAAGGACAAGTCTCACAGTCCTGTTATGGATGAGTTGCAGAGGGTGGAGAGTAGAGGCAGGCAGATTTAGATAGAGGCCATTAAAGTAGTCCAGCTTGGCGAGAACCAGGACTCTGGAGACAGTGAGCTTCTGGGGGAAGGAGAGGAAAGGAAGAATACCTCTGAGGAGGTGCAGCTGGTAGTGTGACTTCTTAGAGACGTCAGATATGTGAGGAGATACTTATTGATGTATGAGTAAGTTCTGCATCCCCTTCCATCTCTAACTATTGCTACCTCGTCTTAAAGGACCCAGGTCTATGGGTTCACAATATTTGTCTATGATCAAGTTGGTAGATCAGGAGTAGGGAGCAAAGGGAGTTTGACTATGATATAATTTGAAACAACTGTGATGAAGGTCTGATGGTGTATCTTCTATTTTACTTATTTTTTATTTCCTTTCATCTTTTTTATGAAAAGTTGTGTTTTAATGTGGGTCTTAAAGGAAAATTAAGGTTTTAAAGTTAGTGCGATGGAAGGAAGGAATTGCAATTAGATGCTGATGAATTTGTGTAAGGATTTAATTTGGTTTTTAAAACTGACTGCACAATAAAGGCAAAACAAAATAATAATAATTATTAGTATTTAGCTTGCCTGTCCACATGGATTGTGGAGGAGTGCTTAAAGTGATGCTCAAAGACAATGACTCGAGAGGATCCTGAACCTATACATTTGACCCCACAAATTAGTCAGCTGCTCAACATCTTGAGTAGCCCGATATTAGAATAATATACCAGAATTTCACCATTCTTAAAAAAAGCATTTCCTAACCCAGAATACCCTGATAGACATACAGCCAGACCATTGTCATAGGTCTAGGCAAGCAGGTGGCAGTGACCCAAAATGTATAATCGCACCTTTCAAAGACATTTCCATTTATTTATAATTATTTTATAAGGCACTCTCTGTTAATGGAGTAACAAGTGGAATAGGAGAGGGAAAAGAAACATAGCCTTGTCATGTTCATATCAGATAAGTGCAGAGAAGAGGGGAGAGAGAAGTGCAGTGGCACGTGCTGGTACGCATTTGACTTCAAAAACACTAAATATCATAAACACAGGGCACCATGGGTGCTCAGTAGCAGAGTACCAGATAAATGCATAATGAGAGTACTAAAAGGGTAAATGCAAGCCTACACACAGGTTCATCAGGAACCCGACCCAGAAGAGAGTAGACACATCCTCAAGGTTAAAGAGCTTCTTGAATAAGAAACTCTTTAGTCCTTCCTTTGAGTGGAGGTGGCACTCTTCTTACCTGGCAGAGGCAGGAGCAGTATAACAGAGACAGGCCCTATCAGATCTGATGGTCCTTATACCTTGCTTCCTCTTCCAAAACCAGACAAATATAGACTATGATGAGGAAGACCTTAAGCACCTGAATGGACAACACGTGTTTACCATGTGCTGAGGCACCCGGGCCTTCAGCCCCAATAGCCTTGGTGGATAGTACAGAGGGTTGGGAAGGAGATTTGGGCCTCAACTGGATGGAAAAGAAGGGATTCTGTGGCAAGAGTGATTTGGTCATGGGGTCCGTGGCTATCATATTCTGGATAACTTACGGTCCTTAGGGAGAATGGGATAGGCTGTTACCGTAGTGCAGCCTTGAGAGGACTAAGAACCTGGTTTCCTCCACCTTATGAGGGAAATTAAGGAAAGACAGAATGTTCTAGTTGGAAATGGAGGAGGCAGCTTGTTGGAGTGTGCCCTACATTTAGAAAAATGGAAGGGAGAAGAGAGCCAGAGCGTCAGTACATAGAATGGAGGCCAGGGAAACAGGGCTTGGTTAAGAGTGATCCACCTGCATGACATGTAGACAGCTTTGAAGTGGAGGACATGGCCATAAAACCATGAGGATATGTAGAAGCTGTCAGCTGACTGGTCGATAGATGGAAATCCATTGATGGCAAGGGTAACTTAGGTAGCTGGGGTGGAGGGGTGGGCATTGAAGTTGCCTGAAAGCTTTTAAGTCAATCACCAATTGTTTTATTGGGCCAAGCAATCCTGCAATAATTTCTCTGCTAAATATTGCAAGCTACAGAGCTCCCCTCTCTAACCAGTTCCTATGAATATTTGTGTACCTCTGCCTTTGTGGTTTCATATGCAGTCCTGTGCAGATCGAAAATAAATGGATATGCGCGGCTGCTGATATTGTTAGATCTGTCAGCAGCATTTGACCTTGTCGACCATGATAAATTGCAAGGTGGCCTGACAAGGGCTGGAATTTATTCCACAGAGGCAGTCGCCTGGATTAAATCTTTTTTGACCGGACGAATGCCCGCTCGCTTGATGAGTCACTTAAATGCAGTGTGCCACAAGGCGCTTGCCTATCCCCCTCCCTCTTTAATGTCTTCAGCCGCCCACTCTGTGACCTCTTGGAAGGGCTGGGTGTGCACTTCTCTAATTATGCAGAGGATACTAGGCACATTTTTGAGCGTCAATTACATGGAGGATGCTGAGAGGATGAATGAGATGTACACCACAATACAGAGCTGGATGGCCAATAATGGGATGGCCTTGAACGCCACCAAAACTGAGCTCATGCCAGTTGGCTCGTCCCAAGCCAGAGCAAAATCGGACGGTCAGTATGCAGGCTTTATTATTGAAAAGCATCTTATTAAGGCAGTCGGTAAAGTTAAGACATTGGGTGTTAGGTTTGATTCATGTGTGTTACGTTTTATTCATCCTTGAACTTAAATGCTCATATCGTAAACGTCACCAACAAAGCCCAATATTTTCTTAGGCTTATGAGGCTAGTAAAGCCCTATGTTGCAGAAGCTAACTGTGCCACACTGGTACGTGCACTAATAATGCCATGGATTGATTATGGCAATGTGCTGATGATTGCGATCAGTAAAAATGTCTGAAAGCACATGCAAGTACTTCAAAATGGCGCTGTATAGATTGTCATAAGGTACCCAGGCATGAACCCATCTCCACCCACAGAAAGAGTCTGCAATGGTTCCCGGTGGAAGCACACATTCGTTTTAAGGTGATGATACTAGTCCATAAATGCCTATAGGGCCAGGCCCCTGGCTACCTGAAAGCTTGTGCCAAGATTCACTGCTCAGGAAGAACCACCAGATCAAGTAATGGGGCCCGCCTGTCGGTTCCCAGGAGCAAAATAGTGAGAGGTATGGGCTGGTCTCTGGCTGTCCAGGCCGCCAAGCGGTGGAATAAACTCCCGAAAGCTTTGCGTGTGGACGTTTTTTTGCTGAGCTTCAGGAAAAAGTTGAAAACCATCCCCTTTGAGTAATCTAAGATGGAGGATTACTCTATCCCCAATTTCTCTGCCCTTCTCTATTCTGCTTCGTTTCCACTGCTCTCTTCTGCGCCCTGATGCATGCGGTCTCCGGGATACTACAAATGCATAAATAAATAAGTTAGATGGTCAATTTCTGGATAAATCATAGCTGGCTCCAGTTAATTAAGGGAAGTCAAACATATTTGTCTTTGGACCAGCCAGCATTCTATGCAGAGTCTTTCACCTACGAACCGATCAACACATATAGTGACCCATCCATGACCGTACTTTGCACCGGAGCAGTGTAAAAACATATTTTGTCAATTAATTTTTTGCAATGGTACAATTTTGTAATTCTACAAAAACTGCACAGTGCTGGTGAACAGTTTCAGTATTATGATCCACCTCTCTTAGCTTTCTTATCCATGGGCACGAAGGGGGTGGCTTTAGATAGCAAGGTAAGGCAGTTATAAAAATGATCAACTGTCTAATGAATTCTACCTGTTATTCCCATGGAGAAAAAGGCCCAATAGTGTGATTTAAGCATCCTCATTTATCTTTGGGTTAGTTGATAACAGCGCAAAAGGAATGCCTTCTTTGTGCCTAGTTTCATTCAGGGCCCGATTCATAGAATCCAGTGCAGAAGCAGCGCAAGCGGCGCACGCCCCGAGAAGGAAGTGCCCCAGCCATGGCACAAACCAGCAATTGCATGGCACACATATTCATGGTTTTCCTGACGCATCAATCGCCGTGGCACAATGAACAGCAAGCAGCGCCAGTAACGCCCCCAACACCGCCCCGTGGGCAGGAAAAATCCAGTGACATGGCCAATATTGCGCCAGCCAAAACATGTGGAAAGGGGCACGCGTACCCCCGTGAAATCTCGTAACCTGCTTGTGGCAGCCAAATCACGTGTAAAGTGATGCACGTACCCCTGCAAAATCATGTAACCCGCTTGTGCCAGCCAAAACGTGTGGAAAGGGCCATGCGTACCACAGCGAAATTGCATATGCCACTTGCGTTAGTCAAAATGCATGGAAATGGCTGCGCATACCCCCGCTAAATCGTGTACCACGCTCATGCCAGCCAAATCGGATGCAAAAACCTGTGCGTACCCATTCTTCACCCCTGCAAAATCATGTACGGTGCTCGTAGCAGCCAACTCCTGTGAAAAGGACCACGCATGCCCCTGCGAAATTGCAAACCCTGCTCGCGCCAGCCAAATCGCATGCAAAAACCTGCGAGTGTCCTGTCTGCATCCCCGCAAAATCACGTACCCCACTGGTGCCAGCCAAATCATGTGGAAAGGACCACGCGTACCCCGCTTCCCGATTGGAAGCATGCACGTCAACACGAATGGCACCTGTACGGCTCGCAATACCGGCTAGCATCGGCTCAACCCTGTCACGAATTGCTTCATCCGCAGTTAGTGGAAGATCCATTTCTGTGGATGCATCCGCTACCTGTGGACGGGTCCGGCCTGAGGCATGCCCTCCGGTGCATACTGAAGCTGTTGCAGAGTCAGGGACAAGGTCAGTCACAGGCACCTCCACGGTAACCTGCACTGCCTCTGACCCCTGATCCTAGACTACACCAGTCACACCTACCTCATCACCCCTGCCGTGCCCCATGTGCTGGGCTGATGTGGCCTCCTGCTCCTCCTTGTCCACCACCAACATGGATGACTCCCCACTGTCTTCTGCATCGGATTGCCCCTGTGTGGTCTCACCTGTCCCTCTCGCTGCCGAGGAGCCCACGACAACCTTCTGCAGGGCTCCACAGCGCCATCTTCGCCCTCTTCCGCCATTGCCGCTGTGGATAGGGAAACATGGAACACAAACATCAGTCTACTGAACATATGTGTATCAGTCACAATGCAGATGTACATCAGTGGCACTGTAAAGGTCACAACCATCAACGCCCTCCAATACACAGGGAAGTGCCATTCACAAACATGTCTGTCATTCACAACAGACATCCACAACCATGGACAAAGCACTGACACAAGATCTCAATTGTGGAATCACCTCACACGCATCATGTGACATACACATCTCTTCCACACACATCACCTGACAGTCATGAGGCAAGGCCATGGAGATATCACGTCACAGTGTACTCGAGTGCAAATTTGCAGCATGAGGAAATAACCAATCAGGAACTCAAGTAACATATGCACCGAGTTGTGTGCAGTCAAACACTCAGTACTCAGACACATGCACATGTACAACATGCATGCTCATGATGTTGACATAAGCGCCCATGTGTCACACCTCTCGCATGCCCCAGTCTAGACACAGGTATGCAAACATGTGCATGTTGTTACATGCCGGTGCACATCACGCATTGCAACACACACACCATTGATGTGGAACACACTTGAATGGACTCACATGCAGCACTGTCAGGGACATGCACACAGACATCTGTACAGGAGGCATGTCAGACATAAGGGCAAGGTGCACACTCCAGCCACACATCAACATGCACATGCACTGTGGTGGACAAGAACACATGAACACTTACCAGTCGACTCCAGGCGGAGCACCAAATCCAAGACCTGGGCGTACAGCGCTGGGTGGATGCACTCGAGGACCCGCATCTCATCATTGGTCAACCGGCCCCGGAGCATCGGTCGATCATCACCGGCCTTGAGGAGGCGCCTGGCCTTGTTGAGGGTCCTGGACCTGAAGTCTTCCCAGTGCTTACAGACATTTTGGTAGTCGCGAGGGCCACTGTCTCTGCATTGATGGCACCCACGATGTCCGCCCAGATCTTACTCCGTCCTTCCTTGTCGTGTCGCAATGGTCCAGGGAAGAGGGCATCATAATGCCCCAGGACTTGCTCCACCAGGATGGCAGGCATCTGCCTCTTTGCTGGGGAGTTGCCACTTGCCTCAGATGGAGATGGGTCAGACATGGCAACCCCTGAGGCAGGTGTGGGTGGGCAGGTGGTCCTGGGGCTGGGCTGTGGAGTAATGGAATGGCAGTCAGGAGTCTTCAGGATCAGCAGATGTGGTTACAGCAACAGGATCACTGGCAATGGCTTCAGAGCAGGCACCAAAATGCAGGGCACGTGGGCAGAAGGCACACAGAGTGGGCTGGCAGCAGCAGGTGGCTATAGGATGCAGCTCGGGGCAGTTGGAAACAGGTAAATGACCTTGTGGGCAGGAGCGTGGGTCTTCCGTGTTCTATCGCGTGGCCAGGCGGAAACAGAGTGACTCTGCATGTGCGGAAACAGCGTGTTGGCGTGTAATGAGAGAAAAGGCCCTAAGCGCCTTAGTTACGTGGACGTTGGGTGTTTCCGTTCAGTATGGGTTAAAGGTCCTCATTCCGCATATGACAACAGTGCAATGTATGTGCTTTTCATGGAAACGGATACGTTAGATTCATAGTTTTTGTGGGTTCACGCGCAATATGTTCACTACTGTGTCAGTGCGTACTTCTTGTTTTGGCGGGGGAGTTACTACACGCACACGTCTTTTTCTTTCTTTTTCCAGGCAGACAGTGAGTCGCGGGTGCATTTTTCCCACTGTGTTTCCCCTATGTGTCGCGTACCTCATTGTTTAGGTCATAGTAGCCTACGTTTTCCACGTGTATGCATTTTTTGTGTTTCTGGGTGCCACAGCGTACTGCAGGAAATGTTCTCATCCCACATGGGCTACTGAGAGGTCGCATGCACATTTGCTTTTGGGGTGGCTGAGCGTTGTGTGACCCGTTATTTATTCCACAGGGGTCACATACAGACTTGCTGGAACACAGTGGTATGTTTTCCATCACGTACCCTGCATCCTGACTCCAATTGCCCAGGACAATTGTTGTCTACACCTCCCATTGCGCTACTACATCAGTGCCATGACTTTGAGGGCAACAAGTGGTAAGGGAGGCAAAGCCGGGCAACCTCCCAGAGGTGGCCGCGGTGGGTGAGGTGGCCAAGGTGGGCGAGGTGGCCGGGCTAGCAAGGGTGGCCAAGTTGGGCGATGTTGCCAAGGTGGACAATGTGGGTGATATGACCAGGGTGGTCCATGAGGGCAAGGTGTCCAGGCCCATGCAGGATAGCTATACCCCCCACCCAAGTGGGTCAGAGAGATGCAGCTTCTGCTGACATCCCCAGCATCCATCACACCCGACAAGCAGTGCCATCTGCTGTCCCGAGTAGCCAGGGTGTGGAAGCTGCAGGGGCAGCTGCATCTACCAACACCCATGCTCAGGGTCCTCCAGCCCGGACTGCAATGGTCCCGGAACAGGCACAGGGTGACTCAATGGGCGATTTCCGTGTCCGGAAGGCCAAGGCACGTGTGGGGCAAGTTGCTGTCACCAGGACACGTGGATCTAGAGCAGCAGTGTCATCTGCTGTCCCGAGCAGCCAGGGTGTAGAAGCTGCAGGGGCAGTTGCAGCTATGACTACCCCTGCTCTGGGTCACTCAGCCAGGACTGGATTGGACCTGGTCCTTGTCACCAAGGCAGGTGCGGCACAGGGTCCTGGCAACAGCACCCAGCTGCCAATACCTGCAGTCCGACCTTCAGTTGTCACATCATTGCCTGAGTCCATTGGCCAGTCCACCTGCACGTCAGCCACTACTGACAAGAGCGGCACAAACCACTCAGGGTCCGCACCACCTCGCAAGAGAAAGAAGCGTGCTCCAGTGGTATAGGCTGGTACCCCAGACACGGCTCAGGAGTCCCACACATCAAGGAAGAGGAGTTTCTGTGATGTGGAACTGGACGCACTTGTGGACTACGTGAGCGATCATGGCTGCGACATGTTAGTGCGGGCAGGGAGCACACATACGCCTGCTCAGCGTAGGGCCCACTGGCAGTGCCTCGCGGACCGTATCAGTGCCTTGCGACATGAGAGGCGCACAGTAGATGATGTCCTTAAGCATTGGAATGACCTCCGACGCCGAGCGAAAGACAAGCTGGCTGCAATGTACGCCTCTACTCTGGTGACTGGCAATGGAACACCACCAGAGGATGATGAACTCACTGCACATAGGAGATTGCTGGTGATTTCATCGCAGTGGAGCAGGTCCAAGGCGTGGGAGACCTGCCAAATTATGAGACAATGTCCGGTGAGTGGTGATGCGTGTGTGTCCAAGCCATGTGTATGTTGCTTGAGTGATGTCTTATGATTGTCTGTCAGTTCAGGCTACATTGACATTACTGCCATGTGTGACCCATGTGATGTTGGACTGATACGTGCTTGTTGTCATGCAGAATGCATAAAAACCATTTCCTGCACACAAAGGCAATCCGCATCGCCACACCTGCTCACTCCTTCCATGACAATCTCTGTGCAGCCTCTCTTGGCCCTATTTTTGCTCCAACCTATGGTCGTGGATAGCCTGTGATGATCTTCCACAAAACACTCACCTTCTATCGTCACATGACTGACGTCTTTGTCAGGTCACCCTGCAAGCTGTTCCTCCTTAGAGGCATTCTTCCTTACCTCTCCATCCCACAGCAGCTCACTGTCTCCGTGGGACTGGTGATTCCGATGGCAGACTACTGCAACAGGCTGTACCCGGATTTCTGTGAATATACACTCTTCCCTCTGCAACTATGCCAGACCTGAACTGTGTGGAACGTCCTTTGGCCTTGATGCAGGGTATCTCACTCAGACTGTGCGGATGGCACAGGCTCACAGTGGCTATGAGTGTTCATTCCTGGACCCTGTGCATTCCCAGCAAGTCCATATAGGTCCTGGGCAAGCAATTCATTCAACTCCATCTCCAGTATTTACTTCCTTCTCAAGGTATTTTATCATCCCTTTCCTGCTCACTCAGGGTCAGTTGCTCCTCATGGCCTTTAGTTTGGGGTTCTCATCTGTGTCGAGCGGAAGCCTCCCTCTGGTACAGCCTCCCTGCCTCTATGCAACTGCGGTTGTAGCTCCTACGGCCTGGGGGCACTTCTGATGCTTCCTCATGTGTTGTGCTTACTGTCCTCCTCTCCCCTGCTGTAGTCCCAGATGACTGAAAGAATGCAATTGAGACCTGCCCACACTGTCTGCTACAACATGGTACTCTGAGCAACCATTTTGAGACATGCACTGCCTCCAAGCCTTCCCCCGCCTATGGGGGGTGGGGTTTTACTGTATCCCTACAACCCACTACCAACATTTTACACAGAATGACTGCACTTGCCAGCAGTCCACGATATTCACAATACTGCCTCTTTGTTCTCAATGATAGTTGAGGCTGTACACATGTACTGCACTGCACCCACACACTTCAGAACGCTGTTCTCCACTTCCACATGCATATCACTTGCATGATGTCAAAGTAACCTGCTATTGATGAGTCCATGTGCCTTCCTTCAATGTATTTCAACACCCTAGCGTCGTTGCAGCCTGTGACACATGTGTGTTGTATCATAGTGATTTCAATTGAATGTCAAATGACATGCATTGCACATGGCTCATGAACAGTAGCATTGAGCTTCCATCTGGGTCTGGTTGACAGTTTGGGCATGGCTATACTATGTGCCATCTGTGTGTTGGCATCTGTCATGTTTGTGGAAGTGCTATGCCAGTCACAAGCTTGTGTGTGATGCAGGTGCTCTGCACCATGCAGTACATGTCTTATTTTGCCATTTCACACACATCCATGTCGTCTTTCAGGCTCTCCTTCCATTTCATTGACACTGCATGCCTGAGTTTTTGTCATGTGTGACATGTCTAGTTCATGTGTTGGCTATCAACATTGTGATTCCTATGTGTGTGTCCTATGCTGTTAACATGTGTGTCCATGTCTTCTTTTGATTTTCAGCAGGTGATGAGGCACTGGATGCAGTGGAGGAGGACGTGGAGGAAGAGGAGATGGTGGAGGGGGTGACGTATTCAGAGCCCCAACTAGGCACCAGTGGAGGCTTTGGTGTGGTTGTCCATGAACATCCTTTGGTGCTCCAGACCATCCTGGCCAGGGGTGTCTGAGTACTCCTCTGAGGCGCCCTATGCCTCTGGTGCGGAATCGGACATTGAAACCTCATTGTTGCCACAGGTGAGTGATTCTGCTGTGGATGCTGTTCTGTCCGAGACACCTGCAGGGGGGTAGACCTCTCACGTGGCCAGTCAGTGTTGGTACGTCTGTCTGTGGTGGTTACGGATGCAGGGTCACGCTACACATTATTTGCTCCTGTTCCTGGGGCAGCTCAGCAAGGGAGGAAAGCAGTCCTGCAGCCACACGCAGCGCCAGCGCAGCAAGGGCCAGGTATCCTTGGGCCCGACAGGTGGGGTGTCCAGCAATGCGGTGGCCGTGTGCCACCCGGGAATACTGTGGGGGAGAATTCCATGTATGCCACTGCACAGCAATAGGGGGCATCCTGTGAGATGATGGCTCAGGGTGTGGAAAGGGTGGCCAATTCCATTCTCCCCCCTGAAAGGCAGATGGAGCTCCCGCAGCAGGCAGTGCGGTCCACATGCCGCTCGCACAGGCTGGACATGTTGGCCGCCAACAGGTACCGACATGCTGAACTGGGGGCTCTGCGCACAGCCATAGCTGCACAGGCAGAGGCCCACAGGGATGCCCTGAGGGAAGAGAACACCTCCCTCAGATCTACTCTGGCTGCACTTGAGGTGGCCAGCAGTAGACAGGCAGAACAGCAGATGGAGCAACTGACACACAACATCTCTGCTGAACTCTGTGCAACCCGGGAGGTCTTGCAGGCAGAACTCTTTGCTACACGTGAGGTGCTGCATGGGGACCTCCATACCATCATTATGCAGAATCAGACCTTTCAGGCCCGCATGCTTGCTGCCATTGAAGAGCATACCAGGACTATGCGTGGTCAGCCTCCCTTACCACACACACCTTTTAATGTTTCTCAACATCCCTGCACCTCCTCCCTCCTGGGTGCTCCCATACCCCCCTGATCCACCATGGCCATTTTCTTTTATTTTGATTTTTTTTGTCTATTTTGCATTCATGTAACAGTGTGTAGCTTTGTGTGGCATCCGAAGGCATCCACTGTGTGTTACGGCTGGGCCCATACAGGCTTGTGTCATGTTTATGTTTGTGGCTTGGGGTCCAGACACATATGCCACTCTTGCCTCGCCTTTCCATGGGCTTGCAAGGAGGGCAGTGTGCGACAGTGACTTACGCAGAGCATTGGGCTTCCATAATTTATGTGGCCAGTCTGAAGTCCAACCTGTGTATACACCCCTAGTGGGGATTCATGATTGTGTGTCCAGTGCATGGTTAGCATGCATTTTGGTTTGTACATTGGTAAATGGGCATTTTTCTTATGTTACATCTTCATGTATTACCTTGCCTGTCTCCATTATTGATACCCTTCATGCTTTATGCGTTACCCTGCCCCCTTTAGCTAGCAGACACACTCAAGATGAAAGGGCTCCATGTGGTGGCTTTGTCACATTGAGGCACTTGTGCTGTTGTGATTGGTCACTGTCTGACATGGTCACTGTTGGGTCCTATGTTTATGATATGTTATGCTGGTAACTGGATGTTCCTGTGTACGGTTTCATTTTGATGTGTCAGAGGGAATTGTTTCTGACCTATTTCCATTTGGGGATGTGCCCTTTTTGACAGTTGTGTCATGTGTTGTGCATTTACTTTGGACTTTTTACATTGCATGCCATGGCGTGGTGTGTTGGCCGGGTGACATGGGGTTTTGGAGGGTTTAGGTGACATACCAGTATTTGGATGTGCTGTTTTGCATGGGGTTAGTGGCATACTGCATCTTGAAAGTGTTCCGTTTGGTCACACAGGATTGTGTTGGTTTAAGTAGCTAGGGATGGACACAATGTAGCACTTCCAATTACACATTCATTCTCAGAGTGGTAAGGTTGTGACAGTTGATTGTCCCTTTGTCCTCATCAATTGCCAGGCATGTGTGCACTCTGCAGGGTTCGGATTTTGGGTGAAAAATGGTGCCACAAGCTGGGTACGGGCAGCCTCGCCACGTGCCCTTTCCCCTCCCATGCCCAGCAGGCGTGCAGGTGGAGGTGGGGACACCACCATGTCCACCGGTCCGCGCCGCCGTGTTGCAACATTGTGCATGACACATGCTGCCACAATGATCCTGAACACTATTGGTGATGCATATAGCAGCTGTCCACCGCAGTGGTCAAGGGAGCAGCAGCGTGACTTTAGCACTCCGAATGTGCGCTCCACTATGGCCCTGGTTGCAAAATGTGATGCGTTGTATCTTACCTGGGGTGGTGTGGTGGGGTTCCGTATTGCCGTCATGATGTAGGTGCTCAGAGGGTAGGCACTGTCCCCTGGGGAGGTGATAATGGTTGTCATTAGTTGGGTTTGTCTATTTGTCTGTGTGTGATATGCATGCATGTGCACAGGCATTTGTACTCACCAATGACCCATGTGTTGCCACCCAGCTTCTAGGTCCCGGTTTAGGGGTGACATTCTGAATATGAAACTATCATGGGTGTACCCTGGATAGTTGGTATAGACAGGTAATGATTCCCTTGGCATCACACACAACCTGCACCTTGATGGAATGCCAGTGCTTGTGATTGTGATAGATGTGCTCAGTGGCCCTAGCTGGACGTAGGGCCACATGCGTGCAATCAATGGCACCAAGCACTTTGGGGAAGTGTGCTACCCTGTAAATGTCCTGGACCACGGCCTGCCTTTCTGCGGGTGTTTCGTGCATGTATATGTGCCTGCGGACTGAGGGGCATGCAGTCATGATTGCCAACACCTGGTTAGGCAGCGTGACTGCGTGGGCTATGAGACGCCCCCAACTATGGCAGTTGTCCGCTGAAATGGCCCAGTGGCCAAGAAATGCAGTACATTGAGCATCTTTTCCAAGTGGCTCGGTGCTTGGGGGCAAAGGATGGGTGAAATGAGGTCATCCTCCCACTCAGTGACCAGGTCTAGGATGATATGAGGTGGAAACCTATACCTGCCATAGACCTGGTCATCAGGCATCCCAAAAAGGCTGGTCCTGGGTAAAGAAATGCGGGGCCTGGCTATCCTCCTCCTCCTCCTGCGGTGTCCCACGATCACTGCTGCAAGGAATGGTACATTCATCGTAGCTGTATACGTGTGTTTGTTGTTTGCGTGCACTTTTATGCATTGGTTTTGGTGCGCAGGGGCGCTTACGCCAGCTTTTGCGCGGCGTACGTGTTTCCGGCTTTGCGCCACGTGCCAGTGAACCCTGTTCGATTCCATGAATATGTGTTGTTAGCGCGCATGTGAGCGTTGCAAGGATTTTACTGCGGCGCTTCCCCTATAACGCCCACATTTTCACGTGTTGCTCCCCTTTCCACTTGTTCCGCCCCCTTTTTACGTGGGTGCGCTGGACAGTGTGCGCCTTCGCTGGGTGTATCGCGCAAGGCGTTCATGGTGGCGCAGTGACATGTTGGACCCGCGCGGATTCAAAGCAGGTCTCAGGTAAGCCACGCGCAATGTGTTCCATGAATACGTAAACGGGTGCTTGTGCGCATTTTGCATGCGTGCACCCCGTTATCGGCGCACATTTATTCCATGAATCACCCTGACAGTGTTTAAATGGTAAAAGGTAGAAACTGTCGTACTCCCCTTTTGTGCCTCTTTTTCCTTTTCTCTTTTCCCTGTTTTCTCATCTGTTTATGTTTTCAATTAAGAGCTTTGACTACGGATGCATTTGTCCCATCACGTTTACCTGCCACGTTGGGGGCGTGGGAGCACTACACAAAGACATGCCTTTGGAGGAATGTTGTTCAGAGGTTGGGGGCGGATACTCTACTCCCTTATTCCTGTAACTCCTTTATTCCTGTAAAAAAGGGGGCGTACAAAACATGCAGAGTACATAAACGCATGGCAGAAATCCTGCCCCTGATTTTCAATTATGATAACAATTATTTAAAAACTGTTCTGTGCCAAATAAGGTGTGCAAACAAAAGGAACAGTAAACTGTATTCTAAGCAAACTAATGCACGGACTATGATATGATATTTTATTTATATCGCGCTCATACACAGGTGTTTCAGACTCTGTTTCAGAGGCTGATTGTGTGTCATCTGTGGCAAATGCAATTGAGAGAAGTAAAACATAATAATGAGAAAAGCAAACAAAACGTGTTTATGAATTCCATTTGGTAATACTGAAATAATGAGGTTGTCTTTATAGGGAAAGCATTTTTATTGTAAACTTGGTAGACCTGAACACGTGTTAGCTTGTGCTTGTCCAGGTGCATCGTTAAAGTAATCATTTTTTCTTAACAAAAGTTATATATTTTTCCTTTTACTTTGAAATTGCATTGCTGCTTCCTGAATGCAGAGAAATGCTGTCTGTGCTTTCCCTCGCTGCTTCTGACGTCAGAATGTCTGGAATACATTGAATGCAACTAATTATTGACTACATTCCAAACTTTAGGATTTGGATAGAAGACGTCATTAATGACTTACATAAGTTAATATGGCGTGCATTCCTCGTTCCAGGGCCTGGAACGGGGAATAACGTCCCGGCAGCCCAAGTTATCAGCCCGAGAGAAGCAAGGGGGTTAATGAGGGATCCAGGCCGTTGTCCCCAGTTCCAGGGGCTGGAACGGGGGATGAAGGCCATTAGCACCCCGAGTTGCCAAAGCGGTAACCTGGGGTGCTTAAAACAAAGGACCTTCGTTCCTGCAACGGGACACGCCCGGTGTCCTGCTGTAGGAAGGAAAATCCTTTCTCCAAGATGGCCGCCATGGAAAGGGAAGGCAGGAATTCATACATAGCCCTTCTTCCCTTTCAATGGTGGCCAACGGGAGGCAAAGGGAAGGAGCAGGAGCGGATCCGGCGGCAGTGCTTGCTGCCGCCAAAAAAAGGTAATTAGGGGTTTGAGGGGAGGAATAAAAATGGGACAGAGTGTGGGAGGAAGATGGCAGCAGGTCCAAGCCTGGCTATTCCTAGCTATTAGATTGACTGGCTCCCCCACCCGGGTTCTAATTACATTTATCATTGGCCCACACAAATCACACTTTCCAACAGCCTGAATATGGTGCAGTGTGGCCAAACCACTGTGTCGGTGACTTGCAGCAGTGCAGCAACTGGACTTGTGCAGTGATATGGCTGCAGCCAGAACCAAGCATCCCACCCTCCCCCCAGATCATTCTCTATTACTGATTTTCAATGCTACCATGCAATTCGCCTATTAACTATATTTTTTGACAAAGATGGCACAACACTTTGGTGGCTGGATGCCAGTTATGGAGCTGAGGAAGGTAGGTGAGGGAACAACTTAGCGTGTCATCTGTTTTTCAAGTGATCATGCTGGTTGAGTACCATTCCGAGAACCCTGACCAACTAGCATGATTACCCAGTTAGGTCTTTGTCACCCCTCACATTGCTTTTGCAGGTTAACAATGGCAAGGGAGCAGCGGTGGTGCATTTGGTCCAGTGGTAATTCCACTGAAAATCCCTATGGACTCCATACATGGGGTCTGACACCGCCCTACCATAACTTGTAAACCTGTAGTAAACCCACGGGACCAAGTAGTGGTAACGGTAATCGATTTTGATATTTTGCTGGATTTGCTGCCGAAATAATGCCAAACTCAGAATGATGTCCAAAACATATAGACCGCAAGAATGAACCCACACTATTGGTTTAATGTAAATCATATATTTGAAACTTGAAATTTTCAGGTCAGGTAACTTGGCTTAAACTTTTCATCACACAACCCCCAACTCTATGACGCAGACAGGCACTTCTTTAGCCTGTTTCTAAAGGTTGTAATATTTGTTGATTTTTTTGTCTTTTTCGTGTGGGGACATCCAAAAATAAATATGTCAAAAATTGCTTCGCTAGGTATAGATGCTGACCGTGATGATTATTCATGTGGCCAAAAACAATAGAATATGTTATATATTCTACACAGGTCCTTGCCTTGAGGACTGGAGTCTTTCTTCAATTTTTTTCAGCTCAAGGAGGAAGACATTCTCTGTCTATGCCACAAGACTCTAGAATCTCCTCCCGTCAACGTCAGATTTGCCCCCTCACTTCGACAGTTTAGGAAGGAGCTCAAGAACCTCCTCTTCAAGAAATGTTTCCTCCCTATTACCTAGCTCCATGCAACCCCCACTCCCACCCTACCCGAGACTGGATGATCTGATCCCCACAGTTTCCTATTCTGGTTGCTTCTAAGTCCCTTGCAGACAAATTGCTCGCCTTCAACATATTCCTCCCCCTATGATTTTAAAAGCGCTCTGTTGCAACCTTGATCGGGTCAGCGCTCAATAATTACCCTAAAAATAATACAAATAATAATTATTATTAGTATAATCATAACACATTTCTTATACCCAGATTTATGAAAACACTCCTTCATTTGCAGACCACATATTTAAAAACCTGTTCCTTTGCTTGTTCATTAGTGCCATGCATTGCTCCAGGGTCATGAGTTCTCAGATCTCATGAACCCAGCCTCTAGTCCCTGGACTTTCCTTACCACCACATTTCCTAGAAATCTGAAGCCTAACCAACATGACCAAATGGTCAATTAATCCAACATAATGGTCATCTCACTTCTTCTGGCAATATGAATTATATAAGATAAGGATGTGCCTCCATCCTTTTCTTCAATACATCAGACAGGGTCAAACTCATATGAAGAAGGCTAAAGCATATTTCTTTTCCTATGAATTCCCAATGCAAGTAAGGCTTCATTCTTCAGATAATCGCCATTCAAGGAAATTGAGGGTACATTTAGATTTGGACCAAGATCATCTAGGCGGGTGTATCGATGGGCGTTCAACCTTTTGCATTATGTTGTATCTGTTCATTGCAGTGGATTGTAGTATTCTTTATTTGATCTTCCTCAAATATCTTTGTTGGCTGAATTGAGATGAAAATCCTGCTTATGAATCTGTGGACGAGAAGCCCTATATTATTTATTGAGTTGTGAATAAATGATATCTGCTAACATGTGCTGAATCCTTGTATTTGGGTGACCAAAAACCTGTAAAATTCACTACAAAAAAAACTTTGTTAAGGGGACGTTATGGTTAAGTTGCCCTACCAAAAACCGGTGCACTTCACTAAAAAAATCTTTTCCACCTCCCCATTATAGTTCAAATTAAAACCGAAAAACCCCTGAAATTTGCCAGTTATGGTCAGCTAAGTAGGGCAACTTAACCATAACATCCCTTTAACAAGGTTTTTTTTAAAGTGAATTTTACAGGTTTTTGGAAGGGGAACTTAATGGTAAGATTGTGTTAATGAAGTTGGTGTGCTGAATATACACTGCTGTCATGTGATTTTGGGAGAAATGTAGTATAATGCACGTACATGTATCATAGAACATACAGAACCCCCTCCCTATTGATATTAGAAAGGGACGGACTGAGCGCCTGTTTGCGGACGGGGGCGGATGAGGTCAACAGTACCCAAACAGGCAGGGGGTATCTGAAAATGTACTATTTTTTTACACAAAAAATGTTGAACTTAGAAAAAGGACAGGAAGACATTATAAGTATAAATAAATAAGGAAACCTGAACGTGTGAAATGAAAAAGATGCATTTAATAGCCATGTAGAATGAAATGGATGGTACCATAAAAAAGAAAAGGATGCCTCCAGCGTAATTACTTCACAGAAACTCTGCAGCCTGGGCCAACAGTGGACAGACGCAGTAGGACGAAGGGAAATAACATCAAAATAGTAAGTGATTGTCATTTTTTTGTAAGTGTGTGTTTTTTTTTTCGATATGTGGTGCAGAAATAATAATGCCTTTCTGTTGTTTTGACACAGAAATGACGAGTACTTTGGAGTGGTTGGAAAAGTACTTTCCGCATGGGGAAATGTCGGAAGAGAGCGATAGCAATGGTACACAGCATTCTGCGTATGCAAAGTAATGAGCAGTATTTTATGGGCATTTAATAGATATATATTTATTTTTTACAGACCAAGAAAGAAAAGAAGAATTGCCGACAAACGAGACAGAAGAAGACAGGATGAAAAGGATTGAGCTGAAAATGGACACGTTGAATGAGAATTTTAAAAGTTTAAGGGAGTTTGTGGAGGACTGTGTGAGAGGGAAAGTACGTTACCATTGTCCCACCTGTACCTGCCTCCCTTTTCCATTCCCTAGTGAACCATTCCCAAACCTTCAAAAAGAAAATAGACGTTTCAACGAAACATCCATCCCTTCTTCTCCTCACAAATCTCCATCTCATAACCAGCCTGTGTTGAATCCTAATTCCCCTATATTTATGTCAGTATCTGCTTCCCCCACTATTTCTTTGGAATGAACGGTGTGTGTGTTTTTGGAATGTTATTGTATAGTAGTTGTAGGTAAAGAAGTTGAGGAAAACTTTTTTTTATAAAAGACTTAAAATGTTCACGAACAGCGCACCTGTTCAACCTATCCGTAAGGAATGGAATGTGGATGTTGTGAAGGCAGTACACCTACCCTTACTAATGTCAAGTGCGATGGAGTTGATGATTGACGGCACCATCTGTGCAAGTTGTGCGTACATGAACAGAAAGGGGTGCCCTAAGGACGTTATAACTCGCCGTACCGCTGATAAACGAGATAAAACATCTTCCTAGAATACACCAGGTATCCGGGATGGAAGTGAATGAGCAAAATGGGAGTGTGTTAATGACAGTATACATGTCCGTATGGTTTGCAGGCAAGATGGTGGCGTCCATAGAACAGGCGCGGTGGCCGGCAAGTTTGTAGTCAAACAAAATGGAGGTATCCTAATGACAGTGGACCTGTCCATACAGTGAGCATATCATGTACGCACATGCGCAGTACAACCATATGTACAACGAACATCGTGCCTGACCTTAACTGTCCATCTCACTTTTGTCACACTCTGAATTAGTTTGAGAACCCGAACACTGTCCTTAGGACACTTGCGCGCATGCGCAAATTTGTTAGTCTCCATTTGCTGTCCAGCGGACAGCCATTTCTGTCATGGATGTGTTCAGGACGTCATCATGTGACCACACCCACGCTGAGCGTGTGGACTAATTTGCACAGTTAGTGTGCTTCTGCAACAGTATAAAAGGAACTTATTTACACAAGGCAATTTATTGTGCAGTCTAAAAATGTCATTTCACATATCCCAGACAATAGCTTACCTGTGGACATGTGTAAACTTTTCGGAATGCTTTTCAATGAAGAAGAAGGTCATGAGGCGCACCCCTCCACCCCTATAAATGGCCACACCCCCGAGCGCATCTTTATTGTCCTTCTAGCTATAGCAGATTGAGGTGTACTGCCTTTACTGCTGTAGTGACCAAAAGGAAAGTAATCGGTATGGCATCCATGGCTGCTGTTGTTTCACCGACTTGGTTTGTTACACTAAGTTGTGCAGAATATGCATGGGAAGATTTACATGAGTTCCTACGCATAGCAAACAGCAACAAAAGCAACATAGATATATTAACACCTGGAGAACTTTGCTCTCTAGATCCAGTCAATGTTTCAAGATATTTCCATCATCGTTTCATTGCCATGCTGCACTTTATTTGCAATAAAACTGTTCCTCCCCTTGGAGAAGTGCAACACTTCTTTTGGAGAAAAGAATATCAAGCGAGAGGAGCACCACATATTCACATGCTGTTATGGATCAAAGGTGCACCTAAGTTTGGTCACGACAGTGATAGCACTGTTTTGCAGTTTATCCCAAAATATGTCACTTGTGAAATCCCTTCTCAACAGACACATAGTGAGCTGCATGGGCAGATTTTACAATTTCAAAGACACAAATGTGGCAAATATTGTCGCCGCAAATACAAAAACAAAGGTAAATACTACACCAAATGCCGCTTTGGTTTCCCTAGACCAGTTACAGAAACAGGTGAAGTAAACATCTTCATGTCTTCAGCTCGACATAGTGTTAAAGGTAAATCACCTAAGAACACATATTACATAAAAAGAACAGAAGAATCAAAATATATCAATGATTACAATGCAATCATTGCCCTCTTATGGAATGCAAGCATAGATGTGCAGTACATTGCAGACAATTCTACTGCTGTTGCACGATATGTTACAGCCTACTTAATACAATCATAAAAAACAGAGATTCAAGACCTCTGGGATGACCTAGCATCAGACAAAACACTATCACAGAAATTGTACAGCCTAGGCATAAAAATGCTCTCTCATAGAGAATGTGGCACCTATGAAGCAGCAGATCGTTTAACCGGTACTGCTTTGTATGGAAAATCAGACAAAATGTTATGGCTAAGTCTTGGTCCTGCTAAATCTAGAAAAAGAGTTCTGAAATCATATGAGGACATAGAAACAATTGCCAGAAATGATCCCAACAGCCAAGACATTCTAAAAAAGAATTATTGGACACATACTATCCGAACAGGAGTAGCACTTTGGAAAGCATGTGTCTATACCACATAGCTCAAAACATTGCATACAAAAATAATATAAAACCCGATGAAAGCAATGGTAGATATAGAGTGACCGATTGTGAAGGGAGCTTAGTGAAACTTACCAAATTAAGCTTAATTAATCATGTAAAATTATCATTAAAAAACTCCTCAACAGAAAGAACTATATTACATGTCTCTGTTACAACTTGTTAAACCATGGAGAAAAGAGGAAGACATACTAGATAACTATGACTGGTATGAAGATGTGTTTAAAGCAAATGAAAGAGCTATCACCGATGTGAAATTTACGCAGTAGAAAACAATGTTACACAATGAGCAGCAACAGGAAGAGGAACTTCAGGCCCAACTAGATAAGGACTCTTCCGACAGTAGTCAACCTTCTGTAACAGGAAGTCAAGAACCACTAATAGCAAATGAGGCAGAAGTAGCTATGGCAGAAGTAGAAAACACCATGTATCAGTATAAAGAAGATACAGAAGACTTAACTGTACAACAAGCAAAACTTAACAAAGATCAGCGCACCATTTTTGAAGATGTAACAGAAGAAATTGTACATGGTGTACAACACGAAAATAAAGAATGCACCTACCAAAATTACAAACCTATACTGCTGTACGTGAGTGGTGAATCTGGATCAGGAAAAACATTCTTAATTAAAATCATCAGCAAGTTCCTTCAACAATTGACAAACAACAAACTGTCAGCTGTTGTAACGGCCCCCACAGGTTTAGCTGCCTACAACATAGGCAGTGTCACTTTACACTGATTACTGCTGCTTCCAGTAGAGCATCAAAATAAATTAGACTATTACAAACTTTCTGCAGAAGCTGCAATGGAAGTACTACTAATAGATGAAGTGAGCATGGTCTCCAACGTAATGTTGGCTTTGATTCACTTCAGATTTCAAGAAGTACTTAAAAGTAACAACAAAGAACTCTTTGTAGGGAAACACATTATCGTTTTCGGAGATCTTCTACAATTGACACCAGTGAAAGGTGAACCTATTTTTAAAACCTTAGGCCACAAACTCTGCCGTAAAACTTTTGGCAGCAGAGGAAATGTCAACCTTTGGCAACATTTCCAATACAGAGAATTAACAGAGAACATGCGGCAATCTGCAGATCTCACTTATGCCAACATCTTAAAAAGTATTAGAGTTGGTGTACTATCGCAAGAAGCACAAGCAGTATTGAAAAACCACCACATTCATGCACTTTATGGCGATAACGCATGTGCAACTGATGTTATGGAACAAATTGTGCACAAAAATGTCAATTGTATGGCCTTAATGCCAACTCTTGCAAGCTGTTTCAAATTCAATGAAACAATGTTAAATAAAGAAATGCAACCAATAATTGAAATTAGTGCCAAGACAAACTAGACGTACATGGTATGACAGTACCCATGAGTGAGCAAGCCACAACAAGACTAAATAGTTTAGAAAATTCAATCTCCAACACAGCGGGGTTAGAAAAAATATTAAAATGATCCTTAAATTGTAGAGTAATGCTTAAACGTAACCTTGACATCGAGCAAGGACTAGTTAATGGAGCAGTGGGTACAGTTGTTGGCTTTCAATAATACCCACATGACAGCAACATTCAGTATGTCAATATTAACTTTGATAAAGTTTCAGAAGGGAAAAGGATAGGACGCTCAATTGCTCGATTCCTTCCCTTCAAAGACATGTATGTATGTAGAGAGCAATTTTCTCTAACTCTTGCATATGCAGTTACCATTCATAAATCCCAAGGTCTTACCCTAGACAAAGCATTGATAGATATAGGAAACACAGTCTTTAAAGAAGGCATGAACTACATAGCATTATCACACTTACGTACACTTGATGGTCTATTGCTAATGAACTTTGATGCAAGTAAAGTCAAAGATGATATTCCTTGCATTCTAGAATACAATAGACTGTGTTCATTGTACACCCCCCATCTGAAACAATATCCTGTTCCAGATAAAGTGAAACGTGGTAAAAGAAAACTAAATCAAACAGAAATGCAACAGAATCCAACAGCAAATCCCTCAAAGAAAACAAAAGAAGCTAAAGCTTCATCAATTACCACAAACAAAGGAGAACCTATTAGGGAATGTAAACCAGGTACGTCTTCAGAGAAGGAACAGAAACTCCGAAAAATGCACTCAGATACAGAACTAGCTGGTCCATTCAAATTTGCAAATGAAACTGGGGTAAGTTGCTATGCAAATGTAGCGATGAATATTCTATTTCAATTGCCACCAATTGTTAACAATATTTACTTACACAGTACAGACCAGTTGTGTTTGCAAATGTTAGTGCTTCATAGAAATGCAACAAACAATCCTGACAACACATACAGTGTTCATGGAATAAGGCAAGAATTGGACTACTGTGCTGGAATGGTGAGATTCACTATGAAATCACAAGAAGATCCACGAAAATGTCTAATGTACTTACTACTAGTATTGGAAAACAAAAGCATACCTGTAAATGAATTCTTCCAGATATCCTACATGTGGAAACATACATGCACTCTCTGTAACAATGTGATACAGGAGCAAATCGCAAATGAGCGATTTGTGTATGCTTCCATACCTAATTGTGAATCCATTCCATTTCAGCAACTTTTACAGAATGCAAACCATGGCAGATTATGTACTATTTGCAATTAAACCAGACCAAAGATGACAGCTACCTATTATTTAAATCATAGTAGCTTTCTGCTTATTGTACAAATACATACCAGATTATACAAAATTATATACAGTGATTGTGTTCATAGAAAATGTAACTCCAACTACCAACACAGCACATCCCTCCATACACAGCTCATTCACAACTTCTTCATGCATTTATCATATTCACAAATGATAGAAAACAGGAGTGCTATCTTATGTGTATCACAGTGGTAGATCAAACAATTGTAAATTAGACACTCAGTTATTTTACAATGAGCCCCTCTGTCTTTATTCAGGGGGTTGGAAAACTGTTGTCAACATGTTTCGGTTGAGTTCTCTTGGCGTGGAGACACAATTCCCTCATATAATGACTTAATATTCAACCTTCTTCAGGACAGGAGAGCAATCGCTTAATCCGCGTTGCCTCTTGGTGGAAACAAAAGTGGGGGGTGTGTGGCAAGGGAGCCTTTGATCTAGAAAATAATAAAGAATCACTAGAATTGTCATCTCTGTGTTAATTCCAAATCCTTTCACTGAGTATGAGATACAGCTGTCTAATTTGACTGTATAGCGACCCCTCACCTCCTCTGAGACTTTCAGGGAAAGGTGAACCGGTGGAGTGAAATGAATCCCGTCGTTGATTGCTTCCAAAAAATTGCGCTTTACGTCGTATTCGATATCCTATAAAATGAAAGGACATACATATTAAAAAAACTATTCAAAAGACTGAAAGGTGAAGCCAACTGTGGTAATTTAAGTTAGTGGGTTGGTACTCACTGTTATTACAGAATCGTGTGGTCCAGAGTGGTGCAGGGCTATCAATTAAGGCAGATGCATGCTTGAGACGCGTGCAGGGGAGAAAACAAATCATACAGAACATGCATAAACCTATGGGGTTCTAATGCATGGGTAACTGTCAGTATTCATACCTAAAACAATATGAATAAAGAAATGCTTACTTGTTGCGGCCGCTTGCTGGGTCTAAGGTGCCACTGTCTGAAGGCTGAAAGCCTGTAATGGATTCTATGAGGCCGTGAAATGCAGAGCCCTCATCAAAGCTGTGGGGCTATCAAAGTAAACACAGGCCCCCAGCGGCGCGTTAATATCTACTTTAAAGAAACTGTGTACAATAGTGCCATTCCCTGTGGCTCTGTTTATTTACTTACCTTGTTCTTTCTCCAATAAATCAGGCAATGATTACCGAAGCAGCAAAGTCATGATGTTGCTCCGTTGGATTTCGTCTGCCAGCATTGTCTGAAGTGCACACGAACATGCGCTATAGAGTTGCAGCCTGGCTGCTTGGGATTGTGGGCTTTGAAGTCCATAGGATAAAAAAGCCATTTAGTCTGCGGACAAACAAGTCCCAGAGATGTTTGATCATCTCATCATGTAAAGGAATGTTCATTTAAATGGCGGAAACATTACATACCTCTTATTTAAAAAGATGCGTACCTGTTATTTAAAAAGATGCACCCAGAGAGGTGGAAATAGTAATACCCCTTGTTTCAGTGGGGGTCGTCCTCCGCTTTTCATATACATGTATTTTGGCTTACTGTTAGCAAATCTAGTGCTTAGAAATATCACCAGTTCAGTGACCGGGAGACTAACCTTCCCAAATAGAGGGAGGCTCACGTCTGATGGGCATTATGGGTAGTGTAGTTTTTAACCATGCCGGAATGTATTTGCTATTTAATGCGTTTCATTACACCGACATGTTTAACCCATGTTGTACTGTATCCAAAGTATAAATCCATTTCTGTTCAAGAAGATGTAGAGCACTTGCCATGTCTCCACCTCTGGTCTTTCTGTTGAGTGTTTGTAATACAAACCACTTCATTTCTGTGTCTTTGTGGTTGTACCTGTTAAAATGGTCAACCAAGGGTTTGTCAGGAGTATGGTTTCTGATACATGAGCGATGTTCTCGGATTCGTACCTTAACTTCTCTGGTGGTTTTCCCCACATAAGGTAGGTGGCAAGGGCAGGACATATATGACATAAATGGCATTTCTTGTGCGACAGTTTGTATGGCTTTTCATCCACCATGTCTTGTCTCCATATTTGAAGCTGTGTGTTTGTCCGAGAGATGTCCTCTTCCTGAAGAAATACAGAAGACTCTGACCCATACGGGGCAAGTCCAGACTATTGATGAACATCCTACGACTGGACAACTACAATAAGCACGCAGAACCTCATCTTTAGGTCTGCAAAAAGGTAGACAGGGTGATGGTTCCCCCTGGCCACCCAAAACACTGATCTCGTGCAAGACAGGCTATAACTAACCAGTCCTGAAGAACATAAACTAGAAATTCATAGAAACCGGTTGACCCCTTTCAAGCAGGATATCCCAAAGAACAAGCTGGGACACCAATATGGAACTACGATCTTGTAATGGAGAACGGATTCTCCAAGAACTCTGTACCTTTGTTGCCTCTTACACCCAAACTCTAAAATTGGCTATGATCTACAGTTCACGTCACTAAGAGACCACCGTAGGGTTGGACAATTGAGTTCATACCACTATACAAATTATGAGGCCTCAATAGAAGAGGTTTTTAAGTTTATTTCTCTAAATGTAATTTACTGCACATTGTCCATTTTTCATGTTTCTGTGTCGTCTTAAATTGAGCAAGTGATCTACAACTTGGGGCCCACACACTTCTCTGAAGGTCAATTAAAGAATGAAGCTTCCACGGCCTATGGGAAATAGTTCCTCATAGAAATGTGGCCCCAGTGTTTGAGACGCTGCCCCATAGGCACCATCAATGAGAGGTGTTTTTAGTATTCCAAACGCAGCAGGCCCAGGGATAGAGTCACCCCTACTTCCCATCCCCAGGCGGATAGGTGGCACCACCCCTGCCCACACATAAGGTGAGGGTCATCTGTAAAGAGGATTTTGTTGAGGTTATACATTTATTGTTTAATTAACAAACAATCCCATGGTAATACAGTGGGCTTCTAGAAGTGTTGTGTGTGAGAGAAACATGTACTCCATGAAGCAGTATTTGCAAATACAAAGAAGAATGAAGTGAACCCTTGGTCAATAACTGTAAATAAGCTGAAAAACAAGGTAGAAAAAAGTCATAGAAGCTTGCTTATGAGAGGTATATATTCAACGTTTAGGACGACCATCAGAATATGCTGGATGATGGCTCATGTCAATCAACCCAGTTACCTCAAATGTGAGCCCAGAGTTTTAATATGGAAAGATGATGAAGAAGCTGTTTTTCTTGTGAAATAGGGGAGTACATTGGCTTTGAACCAAGGATGCTATTTCGAGAGAAGAAGAAAAAGCATGAGGAGAGTCTTCGAGCAGACCATGCGCAAGGACATGCTTTCCAAAGATTAGGAGGAACACAACTTTTACTGATACCAAATATTGACTAATTAAAAGGCATAGAGTCAATATGGGATAGAGTGAGCAAGTCTCTAAAGGCCAAATGGAGAACTGCACCCAGCAAAAGCTGAATCTGATAAGGTTAAAAGCACCGTCGATATGGAAAAATGCATGGTCTTGCAAAACATAATGAAGAGCTCGCAAACAAGGGCTATTCATTAGGCCTGGAGTTAAGATGGCAGTGTTCTTACACTACCTCGGATATCCCGAGACTGTGCAGGCTGGCATGGTCAACCTTCAAACAAGAAGACACTGACATGAGGCCTACCGATGAGAGAGGGTGGCCTAATTGGGAAACAAAGGAAGAGCTGATGTATCTCCAACCACTTGGGTTTCCTTTCTATGTATGTGCTGCTAACAAGCCGAATGTCCGTTGCTGGATTCGGATTACCAACCCGTTAGAATAGCCTGCCGTGCAGTTTTTCATACAATGTTGCAAAATATGAGCCCACTGCCACATTTTCTGCTGTGATGATTACTTTATACTATGTGATTAGAAGTAGCTCAGGATGTGTCTCACAGAAAAGAGACCACCAATGAGGGAATAACACGCGCATTTTCTATTTCGAAGGGATTGTGTCCTCTGACGTATTCCTTATCTTTGATAGATCATCTCCAGCTTGCTGCCCTTGGAATTATTTATTTTTTCAGTAGAGGGCGCTGCACGTCGACGTCCCTCGAGCCAATGTCCCTCGACGGCCTCCGTATCGGCGCCGACGTCACCACGCGTATAAATAGACTTGCGCAGCGTCCGTTGCTCAGTTCTGTTTTTCTGCACTTCGTGGGGCCTCGGAATATCGTTGCTCAGTTCTTCAGTCAAATATATCGATATATTCCTTGTGAATACCGACTCGTACTGGATGGCTTCCTCACCCGAACCGACGACTCCACGGTCCGGCTTAAAAAAATATCGAGACCGTGGAAAGAAAATGTCGTTGACCGATCCTCACAGGAGTGCGAGGACTGCATGTCCATGACGGTGAAATCCTTGAAGGAGCATAAGGGGAAGCTCGAGAGAGGTAAGGCAGTTAAAACTTCTTCGAAAGTTTCCTCGGCGGAGTCGAGACATTTGTCTCCTCGCCATCATAAAAGACATTCTCGTTCGAGATCTCGAAGCAGTTCCCATCACTCTTCGAGATCTAAGCATTCAAAAAAGAGACGTTGAATATCCCCTTCCTCGTCTTCTTCTGTTTCCCCAAAAAGGATCTCCTGTCCCACAAAACATAGCTCTCAGGCTGAGTGGGAGGAATTCAGGAAAAAGATGCTAAGCGTCTTCAAGAAAGCGGCCTCGACCCCTTAGAAGACTACTGAGGGTGATACCCTGGGTGAAAGACCCGAAAAATCAAAAAGCCGCGAGTCGCAGTACCCGGCGAAAGAAGCCACTCGAGAGCGTCACAAACCCACGAGTAAAGGCAGAGTTGCGTCTTCGACGCCGTCGTCGAAGATCCCTTCGACTCATAGATCGACCGACGTCGACACCGAGAAAGTACAAACCCACGGCCACCTCACAGCCAGTGGCCATACCCAGAGCCTCGAGCACGAGAGTCGTCGCCGACCTCGAGTAGAATCCCGATACTCTCGAGTTCATCGAGGCCTCTAACACTTTTCTCGACGCCTTTTTCGATGGCTTCAAAGCCTTTAACGTCTGCGTCGACGACGACGTCGACGTTTTCTCAGCCAATCATGACAAATCTGGCTCCTTCTGCTCTGGAAAGGGGATTTATACCATTTTCAAGACCTGACCACTCCAGGGTCTTATCTTCTATTTATGAAGAAGGAGAGGATCAGGAAAGGCCTTTTGAGTTGCAGGGATCTATAACTCCTGCAATAGAGGAATTTCCCTCTGAGGAAGGTAGGTTGAAAGACCTCCATGAATCCCTACAGGAAGCAAGTGGGTTGGACACTTCCCCAGAAGTGGAATTTGCCACACCAGACCCAGGGGAACATGCTGAAACCCCTTATAGAACCTTGATGGCAAGGATAATAGAGTTTATGGGATGGTCCACACCCTCACCTGCTTTTCAGCAAGATGACCTCACAGACATCTTGGTCAAAGGTCCACAGGAGGATCCTGTAGTGCCATTTCATGTGGCATTACAAAGGAGAATATTGGCAAACTGGGAAACACCTGAGGTGATCCCGGCAGTTAACAAGAAACTATCAGCTAAATATCGGGTGTCTTCTGCTGACCCTGAATATTTATCCAAACACCCAACTCCGGAGTGTCTAGTTGTTCAGGCAGCTACTTCAGCAGGCAGTAAATCGGCTCACCCTACTGTTCCACAGGACAGGGATGATACGAGATATGACTCTATGGCCAAAAAAGTGTTTTCCGCATGTAGCATGGCATTGAAATCCATCAATGCTACTTGTACGCTCGCAAGGTTCAGCCACACACTTTAGGAGTGTGCATCATCAGCGGCTGACTGAGAAGAAAGGGAAGCATTTCTCAACATCATTAAGGATGGTAAGGACCCAATGTGCGAATCATTTCAGGCTGGCATTGATTCTGCTGACAGTATCAGCAGGGCCATGGCGGCAAGTACAACAACCAGGAGATTTGCTTGGTTGCGAAAGTCTGGTTTTGCTCCAGATGTGCAAAGCAGACTCTTGAATATGCCCTTTGACGGCTCTTGTTTGTTTGGTAAGAAGGCGGACGACAGTTTAGAAAAACTACAAACATCAAAGGCAGCAGCAAAATCCTTAGGAGCTGCAATCCGTCAGACACTATATCGCCCCTCAGGAACCTCTTGGAGAGGTAAGTCCTTTCGCTTCTATTCTGCATTCGGAAAGGGTAGAGGACAGCCGGTTCAAAGGGGTCAGAAGAAATTCACCCGTGGTGGATGGGGTAAAAACACAAAAGTCGGAGCAGCAGCAGGTGCCTCTTTACCCTCGCCATCTACATCAGCCGCCTCCAAACCGCTCTGAGGACTCTCTTCACAAAACACCAGTCGGGGGCAGGTTAACTCAACATCTGACGGAATGGCAGGCTATTACGTCAGATGCTTGGGCATTGGAGATAGTTGCCCAAGGTTACAGCCTGCCTTTTCTACGCATTCCTCAAAGTCATCCACCGGGGAACAGCTCTCTGAGAGTTCTAGATCCGCTCCTCTTGCAGGAAATTGTAGACCTGCTAGAGAAAGGTGCCATAGAACCGGTACCTGTAGCGGAGAGGAACAAGGGCTGGTACTCCCCCTACTTTCTCATACCGAAGAAAGACGGAGGACTGAGACCTATCTTGGACTTACGAGAATTGAACAAGTTCCTCAGGAAGGACAAGTTCAAGATGGTAACTCTCTCTCAGATTCTTCAGGCCCTCCAGCTCCAGGACTGGCTGGTATCTCTGGACCTCCAGGATGCTTATTTCCATGTGCCAATCCATCTCAAACACAGGAAATACATGAGGTTCGCAATTGGTGGCTCTCATTATCAATTTTGAGTTCTGCCATTTGGGCTGACCTCAGCCCGAGGGTCTTCACTAAGCTAATGTCGGTAGTGGCTGCAAGTCTAAGGAGGGAAGGGATCCACGTCTACCCCTACATGGACGATTGGCTGATCAGAGCTGTATCTTCGGAACAAGCTCAGATCCAGCTAGATTATGTCTGCCACTTCCTTCACAAACTGAGCTTCTCCCTCAATTTAAAGAAGTCACAGATGATACCATCACAGAGACTCCAGTTCATTGGAGCGGTACTGGACACTTCCCTGGGAAAATCCTCGCCACCAGAGGTGAGGGTTCAAGATATTCTGCAGATGGTCACCAAGTTTCATAATGCCCAACGTCTCCCAGCCTTCGACTTTTTTGAGGTTGCTAGGCCTCATGGCGTCCTGCATCTTCCTTGTGCCAGAGGCTCGCCTGAGAATGAGATCTCTTCATTGGGCACTGAGAACTCAGTGGTCGCAATTCTCAGGGAGAATGACAGACCTCCTTCAGATTCTGGACAAGGTGGCTCGAGACCTTCAGTGGTGGGCCTGCCAGAAAAACATCTTGAAGGGGGAACTGTTTTGGCAACCATGGCCGGAGATAACAGTAGTCACAGATGCCTCACTCACGGGGTGGGGAGCCCATACCAACGACTTGACCATCAGCGGTCGTTGGTCTCCATCGGAGTCCAGACTACATATCAACGTGTTAGAGCTGAGAGCAATCAGACTAGCGCTGAAAGCTTTTCTGCCATCTGTACAAGGAAAAAATGTCCTGATAATGACGGACAACACAGTGGCCATGCACTACCTCAACAAAAGAGGAGGCGTAGGATCACTACCACTCTGCAGAGAGGCGATGCAGCTCTGGTTTTGGGCATTCCAAGAAGGAATCTCTCTATCGGCAGTCCACCTGGCCGGAGAGAAGAACTTGACAGCGGATGCTCTGAGCAGGCAGGGCACAGTCTCCCACTAGTGGGAACTAGCTCAGGAAGTCCTTCAGGAAATCTTCACCCTTTGGGGAACCCCTCAAGTGGATCTGTTTGCCACCAGTACCAACAGAAAGTGCGATCTGTTTAGTTCAAGGGAATTTCCCCCGAGAGGAGCTCTAGGGGACGCGTTCGTAGTGGACTGGGAGTTTCCACTCCTGTACGTGTTTCCGCCACTCCCTGTCATTCCTCAAATGATCAGGAGGTTGAGAAGATTTGGAGTACCATGATCCTAATTGCCCCAGACTGGGCCAGGAGAACGTGGTACCCGGACCTTCTGGACATGTCCATCTGCCATCCAATTCATCTTCCACTCAAGGAGAATCTTCTCTCACAGGAGGGAGGTCAGGTTCTCCATCCAGACATCAGAACCCTCAACCTTCATGCCTGGCTTCTGAACGGTTGGAATACAGGATTGGGACCTCCCTGATGACGTCATGGAAGTGTTGCTTTCAACCAGAAGGCCAGCAACAAAGTCTTTATACCGCTGCCGTTTGAACAAGTTTTGCAGCTGGTGTGGAGAAGAGAATATCGACCCCTTTTCATGTGGTACACCAACGGTGTTATCCTTTCTACTCTACTTCGCAAATTCAGGCCTCCAAGTTGGCACTATCAAGGGCTATCTCGCAGCGCTATCGATCTTCAAGCACACTGCGGAGGAACCTTCGTATTTCAAATTACCCTTAGTAATACAATTTCTAAAGGGATTAACTAATGTCTACCCTCCAAGACCTTTCCAGGTTCCTATATGGGACTTAAATTTAGTCTTAAATTTCCTGATGGGTACTCCTTTCGAACCACTCCACTCTTGTTCGCTAAGATTTCTCACCCTTAAAAATGTCTTATTAGTGGCTTTAACATCTGCTAGAAGGATGAGCGAATTACAAGCTCTATCTTGTAAACCCCCTCATACAATTTTCCATAAATACAAGGTTGTCCTACAGGTGAAGCCTAATTTCCTCCCAAAGGTGGTTTCTGAATTTCACATCACTCAGAAAATTACCTTAACTTCATTCTATCCGCCTCCACATCCGGGGAAAGAGGAAGAACGGCTACATAGGCTGGACACAAGGCAGGCTTTAAGCTTTTACATCAGCAGACTTTCTAGGATTAGACAAGCAGACCAACTGTTCGTGGGTTACTCAGGGCACAAGTTGGGACTACCGATAACAAAACAAACCATTTCCAGATGGATTATTTTGGCCATCCTGGAATGTTACAAACTGGCAGGAAAAGAGCCTCATACAAAATCTTAGGGCTCATTCAACCAGGGGTATCGCAGCCTCCTCGGCCCTCCAAAGAGGGGTTCCGGTTCGAGGCATATGTGCGGCTGCCACATGGTCGTCCGCACATACCTTCACAAGATTTTACAACCTGGATTCCTGCTCTAGTCAAGAGACTAGGTTTGGTAAAGCCGTGTTACATTCGATACATTCCTAAAAGGAAACATGGAGTTTTACCCCCACCTCCAATTGCACACCACTGCTATGGGAGTCTTTCAAAGATAAGGAATATGTCGGAGGACACAATCCCTTCGAATAACAAGTTATTTCTTACCTTGTAACGTTCTTTCGATGGGATGTTCCTCCGACGTATTCCTTATCGCCCCTCCCATCCATCCCTGCAGTAATAATTCCCTTGTGGTTGCAGCTTACGCTCCTTCATGGTCAATAACCAATTCATGTACAACATCTATTAACATCAAAATGGAACTGAGCAACCGACGCTGCGCAAGTCTATTTATATGCGTGGTGACGTTGGCGCCGATACGGAGGCCGTCGACGGACATCGGCTCGAGGGACTTCGACGCGCAGCGCCCTCTACTGGAAAAAAATAAAAATAAAAATTCCGAGGCCAGCAAGCTGGAGATGATCTATCAAAGATAAGGAATACGTTGGAGGAACATCCCATCGAAAGAACGTTACAAGGTAAGAAGTAACTTGTTCATCTGCAAGTTGAGAGGGTATTGTAAGAGAGTATGTGTGTGTTCCAGGCCCTGAAATAGCAGGGGCCGCTGGCTATGCATGTTATGCTTTTGATTTTGGAGTGAGGAAGATTAGACGTGGCTGCAATGTCAGCCACGTCCAAACGTCCCTTGCACCAAATTGCCCATGCCAGTAAGGCACTTGCGCAGCAATAAGAGCAGCAAATCAACCGCTGCGGCCAACTGGCTGCACCAAGACAGCCTGCGGCGAAACAGCGGCACCAAAAGAGGGTTTACCAAAAATGTAATCTCAAAGATTATAAAGTGTTGAGCATTCAACCATTAAGTGTTTTAGAGTTTACTTGGCCAACATATAAAAACGAAAGAACGATCTTCATTTAGAACTCTATTCCTAGCACCAATGACATCATTTGTTAGCACCTGGTTAGTTTAATTTTACCCATAGCCAAAACTTTCTCTGCTTTTCAGATGGATGCTTTATCATACATTTTTGCATAGCGCTATAAGACTTTATGTCCCAGGAAAAGTAAGGCAATTTCTATTCGCAATCCAATCGTTTTCATATATTTTCTTCTTGACCTTGGAAGGAGTGCGCTCTAGATCCTCTATCAGTATAGCATTTTCCTCCAAATAACTTAGCACACTATTCATCCATACATTCAGAGACTAGTAATCTCCATGCTTAAATAGGACATTCAATTGTACAAAAAGGGTAAAAGCAGGAGGAAACAACCTTGTTCTCAATAACAAGTCTCTTCACTAATTCATATTTGCCTTTAGGATATAAGGCCCAACATGTATCAAACAACTGCAAACGGGCAACCCAAAGGGATGACAAAACTCGCTTCCAAATAAAGCACTCCTCTTCCTTAGACCAGGCCAAGTCCTCTTCCCGTACCTGAGCCCCTAAATAAACCTGGGAACCACCATTTGTTTATATATTTTCAAAGTCGGGAGTAGGGAGAACCGCAAATATTTTTTATCAAGTACCCGAAGTTGGGTTAGTGCTGAGATGGCGTCATTTTAAAGAGTCTGGTTTTCCAAGTCCAATGACCTTTCATCTTTAAGTAGAACCCTTAAGTATCTGAATTGACGAACCTCCTCAATTCTCTGGTCATTAAAGTGGCAACCAAAATGAGGCCGACCAGAAAGAATCTTCTGGCGATTTACCATATGGACCTTAGACATAGGGATATTATTGTCCAAGTCAGGGTTGCTGAAGTATTCTCCAGCTGCTTTAAAATATCTCTGAAGGCCTGTTGCAGTATTATCCAACAACACAAGGTCATCAGCGTATAAAAGATAATGCAGTTTCAAAGAGCCATGTTTCGGAGGAATAACCACAATACCAGAAAATTCTGCACCTAAGCAGAGAATGTAAAGATAAAATAAGAATGGGGCAAGCATGCAACCCTGGGTTAGACAGCACTCAACATAGATCCAACCAGAGTAGTGCCCCTTTGGTCCAACCTAACCTTCAGTCTAAAATCTGAATGCGGATGCATTTGACCAAAGAATTCGGGCAACCCCACGGATTTAGCATCTTCCACAACCTTAGGCGATCCACACAATCAGCTGGTGCAAAAAGCTGGAGGTCAATCTGCCCCGTTTCCTCCCAAAAAATCTGCAGATTTATTGTGCAGCGATTCCATCGGTGGAGAATCCGGACACAAATTATTATTTGGCAGTGCAGTAAAAATGGGGCTAATTCCGTTAACACCATAATAATATATGGAGATAATGGAACTATGGCCTTATTTTTCATGCACCATCAAACTTGTAATGAGACTCTTTATATAGAAAGGTAAAGACGTCCTGGATCAGTTATGTTTTAGATGGCTGCATTTCAGTCTACTAGAAGAGGTAGAATGGTACAAGATAACAATTTGATTTCCAGATTTACTTGACCAACTCAGTGACCTTAGAGCTCAAGGAACAATGAGTGAAAGCACATGTTTTTTTCATGGCTTTGAGCCCATCAACTCTACAATTGTGACTGCAGGGGAGTGTGGTTTGGCCTCGACTAAATCAGGTGGTCATGTTGCACTCCCCTCCCTTGATGAACCCAAGGCTGGCGTGGGGACATTAACCAATTAGGAGCTGCACAGAGCACACAAGTCCGGTGACTAACATGTCGGCACGCGTTATATTATCTCCGTCGGGATTCCACGGCCTTTTTCCCTGGCGGGGGGCATGGCAACCCCTCATCCTATGGGGAGGCTCGAAGCGGGGCCTCCCCGTCGCTGAGAGGCTGCCTTTGCACCCGCTGGGGACTCGGGTAAGTATTTTTTTTTCCCTTCCCTGTCCTCCCTCCCACCCGCCCCCCCCCCAACTTACCCTCTTGTTTCTGCGTCCCCGGCGGGGAACGAGGGAAGTCTCCAGCCGTGTGGAGACTCGGAGGGGGGCCATCCCCGCTCCGTGCCTCCACACGGCTGGGGGCTTTCCTCGTCCCCCGCCGGGGACGCAGGTACATTTTTTTTTTCCCCTCCCACTCTCACCCTCCCAACCCCACTTACCTTTTTCTTGATCCTTTTTTGCGTCCCCGGCGGGGGATGAGGGAAGTCTCCAGCCGTGTGGAGACTCGGAGCGGGGCCATCCCTGCTCCGCGCCACCACATGGCTTGGGGCTTTCCTCTCCTCGTCCCCCGCCGGGGACACAGGTACGTTTTTTTTTTCCCCCTCCCAACCCTACTTACCTTTTTCTTGATCCTTTTTTGGGAGCGGACGCGCTGGGAACACATGTGTTCCCAGCGCGTCCGCTCCCGATGACCGCCATGGAAAGGGAAAACGGACTCCGTTTTCCCTTTCCATGGCGGCGGCCATTTTCTTGGTCGTTTTTTTTCTGTCCCGAAATGCCGCACCATTTCGGGACAGAAAAAAATTGCTTTTAGTACTCCGGTCAGGCAAATATTGTGGGCCGGGATACTAATAGCAATATGACCCTCGCGGCAGGGATATTACCGACTCTGAGTCGGTAATGCCCCCGCCGCTCGGGTCATATTGCTTAATTACGACCGATGAATGCACTGAGTAGGCTAACCAAAGCATTACATTTCCTTTTTAGGTCAACCCAGTGTTGATCCCATTTCATTTTCTCATCAAAGATGAGACCCAAATATTTGTAGGAAGTTACTTGTTCGATTGGTTGCGATGATAAAGTCTGTACTAATTTTTTTGGTCTGTGTTTCTGAGTAACGACCATGATGTTACTTTTGGCAATATTAATTTTGAGGCCATTAGCTGCAGAATATGTGACTAAGGCATCAAGCATCAATTGCAATCAAGCAGGCGTGTTGTCTAACAGAACAAGGTCATCAGCGAAGGCAATCAAACCCATAGTAATATTCTCGATCTTAATAGGGTTAGAAGCATGGATTGAAAAAGCATGACACATATCAGCTAATTACAAATTAAAAAGTATGGCAGCAATCATGCACACCTGTTTAACACCACAGAGTGTTGTTATCGTTTTCGAGAGTCTTCCTAGTGCATTTAGGCGAACACGGACGGATGTATCTTCATGGAGCAACATCAAAATATGGAGCAAGCCAGGAGGAATCCCCCAGGCAACAAGTTTCCGCCACAGCCGATTCCTTCACACAGTATTGAATGCGGAGGAAAAATCGATAAATGCACAGTGTACATCAAGTTTACGACGCTGCCAAGAATGTTCAATAGCAGAACTCAATATGAGCAAATTGTGAGATGTGCTTGATTTGTCCCTAAAACCGATTTGGTTTTGAGGCAAGATCTTGTTTTCGGATATCCATAATTTCAATTCATAAAGAAGGACTTTGGTGAAAATTTTCGAGGTGGAATCATACATGGTTAGCATGCGGTAGTTGGATGCACATCCCAAGCACCTTTCTTATGAACAGTCAATACATCACTAAGTCGCCATGATGGCAGGAGAGATCCATGATTCCCAATATACGTGAAAAGGATATGCAGATCTGCACTCCAGTGTGGGAGATCACTCTTGATCACAAGATTACAAATGCCATCAGGGCCAGCAGCGCGCGAACATTTCAGATTTTCAATAATGGTAATAATATCAAGAACAGATGCTTTGCAAAACCATAAGGCATCAGGAATCTGAAGAGCAACAGTTGTGATTTCCACCCGTCCAAGGGTGGATTTCGCATTAGAGTCACCCATGTGTCCTCGTTGATACAGTTTAGAGTTAGATCGCGTTTTTTGTTCTTCGAGAGAAGTTGCCATATGCCATTACCATCTCCAGACATGGCAGACATAGCAAGTTTCTGCCAAAATTCCAACTCAAGTTTTTTTTTTGTGAGATTTTAACCACGATTTATAAGCACATTGAAGAGTCCTAATTTGGGCTATAATCGTAGACCCGAGAGGCATTTCATACTGATGATCAATGATGTGTTTGATTGCTTGTCACAACTCTTTTTTAGCTATTTGATTCACTTTGTCATTGCTGGTTCTTAAAGGCAAGGACAAGTTGACTCTTTCATATACAGTTTTATAAGAACGTTGTACAAGAGTCTTACATTGTATTTCTGTCATCATTGTTTGCGAAATTGTTAATCATTCCATCATTGTAATTATGATCAGATGAACAAGAACAGATACATTCTGGTAAAAGTAATTGAGCATTTATATTAGCTTCCAAAATATTATTCTTTTTCCTCAAAATTCAATTCTGACTCTGATTGAGGTAAATCAGACCATCAAGTCCACCGTAGAGGAGAGAATGTCGGTGCATTTAGTATCAACGAGGAGACATAAGGGTAGATGGTCGCTCTCGTCACGACTGACTATTCCCATATCAACTATATATCACATACCAAGCTGGTTGGAAAAGATATAGTCAATAGTGACTGCAGACTGACCCTTGATTCTTGTGGGAGCCAGATGTGAATCACTTGCTGTCAGACCATTTAGGCGTACCATATTATATGGCTGAAGTATCTTACTCCATGTATTCCCTTGGGTATTAAAGGCTGACTTAGTGGCGTCGGATTTGTGCGAATTAAAGGATAAATACTTGCTTAAATTCAATTCGCCAATCCTAGCATTAAAATCGCCAAGCACCCATATTGGCTAGTGATCAGAATATCGATTTAGTATCTGTTCAACTCTTTTCATGTTATCTAATGTTAAAGCATTTTAGGTGGATCTTAGAAATGTATTTTTATGATAGACACCCCCATGTAGGATAGCTGTGCAATTAAGACAATGGGTGTAGCTTGATATAATTTAATGATAGACCAAGGGGCCTGAACTGATGGCCTTTAATTGCTACATCATGGACCGTGCAACGGTCATCAATTTGGAGCTCGGCAGTAATCCAAGTTTCTTGGAGGGCCACAATGGAGAACATGTCTATATTGCTTAAAAGTCCATCTGTGTCAAAAATGTGGGAATGACCTAGAGTATTCCAAGAATAGAGAAATCTGAAATGACCTGTTCACTTGTGAGAACCTGAAAAATGTTCTTTAAATGTTAGAGGCAACCATTGCCAGTAGCCATCAGGAACATCTTTCTGTATGCATTTGCAATCAGACTTAGATGCGACTGGGGCAGGGCAAGATAACTTCAAGGAAGAACAGCTAGTAGTTTTGGTGTTGTGCTTCGATTTTGGCACCTCGTTAGGATTAGTGGCCGAATCAATCAAATTGATAGATGAGGTAGCAATGAGTCGTTTATTAGTCAGAATATGAACTCTTTGGGCGATGTAACCAAGAAGGAGGAGATTGTCTTCGTACCCCAAGAGTCGCATCATTATAAAAACAGATATTAGAGGAATAATGGTTACTGAGCTCAATTTGATCGACTAAGCGAATATCATTCGTGGTTATTCCTCTTAGGGGTACAATTGCATTAAATAGCTTCAAGATAGCTGATCTATTTAATGGTTGTTGTGGCAAATCAATTGGAATTTGAGTCAATTGGAGAGCCGCCAACATTCCTGACTTTTCGGTTAACAAAGGACTAGGACAAAGGTTAGAAATGACACAAGTAGGGCTAGGACCAGTGATCCATTCCTTTGGCAGTGTTAATTGAGGGTTTTCAACAAATTTAACGCCAGTAGTTTTTCTCCTTTTGGAAGATGAGATCTTCTTTGTTTTAGAAATTTTTGATACTACAGGGGGGTTGTCTGTAGTGGTGCATGATATATCGCCAGGCTGTGCCGGATGGGCAACGATAATGGTGGGCTTTATGTGAGGAAAAGCAGTTAGAGTCACAGGAGGATGGTTTGTAGAGGGGTGAGACACGTGCAAAAGAGTGCGTTTTTGCGAAGTCAACCTGTTCACGCACATAAAAGCATGGTGCACCCGATGGGTAAGCCTCAGTTTCTGTTTTGGTAGTGTAGCACCAGATATCTGAGTAGCAACATTTCTAGAGGTGGGTGGATCATGAAGAGCCGAGGCGTGTACTGTGGGGAGAGTCATAGAGTGACAACCACCATTACAGTTTCTCCTAAGACGGTTGTGAATCAATAAAGATTGAATATCAATTTTTGATTCTAGTAGGGAACATTTGTTCAATAGATTAGACAAAAGATTTTCAAGTGCGTCAAATTTTTCATCAGATGACATGCTCAAGTCGTGTTCACCATTTTCACTCAAGGGGCCAGGATCAGTAGTAACTGCATGGGTAAGATTATGTTTAAACACGTGACGTATTTTAGTAGCAGAATTAAATATAAAAATGGATGGAACACTAGGTTCAATGATATGAAGATCAGTAGGACACATCGTCAGCTTTTTAGGCTGCATAAATGAAGGGGTTTTAATAGGGGCTGTGTTAGCAATTTTGGAGGGGGGTTAAAGTATACTGGAGTATTGATGGGCTCACCAATTGATCTGTCAAGGGCTTGGCCAAGACATTCTAATTCCATCTCCTCAAGTTGGGAGTTGGATAGGTCAATCGGTTTCTCTAGGTCAGGATCCAATGACACAGTCATCGAATTAGCTAACTCAACTGGGGCCATATACTTAACATGATCGGTATCATCTGCCGATACAAATAGATTAGAAGAATGTTGATAGTAATCGATAGTATTTGCTACTACCTCCGTTATCGCTTTTGCATAATCTGTTACAGTGGATGGCCTGTAATCAGGCTTACCAGGTAACGAACCACCAATCACATCATTAATTAATTTTGAGCTCACGCATCCAAGCTCATTAGAAATTTCAACTATCAAGTATTCTGTTGCTTTAGCAATTAACAACTCTGGTAGCATTGGCAACTTGCTCGGGCGCATTAAGATGTGTGGATGTAGGAAATTATGCCGTGATAGGATGAACAGAAATGGGGGTCTTAATGGGGCGAGCAATCACCTTGGGGATGCATATTCGTCTATTTCTGAGTTTTTTGTGCAATTCTAATTCATTGAGGTGGTCCGCCATTGCCCTGTAGGACCAGTATCACCAGAATAAGTTCAGTACACGCATAGGGAAAGCAATCCTGCACACCATATAAATGGCAGAGACCAGTACTGACAACATGGCACTCACCCCACGATTGAATTGTCCTATAGGAACCTTATTTAGAACACAATATACTCTAAGTTAAAATTAGGACATGCGGGTCATAAAACAGTACGAGTTAAATTTGCAGAATCAAAAAGCCCACACCTGATATATTACCGACCAGAGGAGAGCACAACTCGTAGCCTCTAGGGTAGTACGTATGTTAAATAAGTGTGGGATAAAGTGCACTAACAGGCACCACAGGAAATAATGAGCTAAGGTTAAAGTAACTTATAAAGTCCTCATTTAGAACACATGCAAATCTCAGATAAAATCAAAACGCAAAGTTTATAAAAAAAAAATACAGAATAATATTACCCAAAGAAATGTCTAGTACATAAATGAGTAGACCACCAGGGGAGAGGACTCCTCGCAGCCCTTATGGTAATGGCTTCACAAGGAAAGTTAGGATAAAAATCATTTATAGGTTAAGTTTTGTTCTTGCCACATTTAAAAGCCAGAATACAATGAAATATACGAAAAAGTGTGTATTAATTATTTGCTGTCCTGGGAACGCCCAATAGCTTGAGGAGCAGCCTTAGTCCGTCTCTCCTCCCCAGTGACCAGCAACAAAAGTTCAAGTTAGAAAACTCCTCGTATAAGGAGGTTAAAAAGGAACCGTAGATGTCCCAATAACTCAAGAAGAGAACAGCAATTCCCTGCTTGCCGTAGAAGGTAAAAGGGGTAAACAGTAGCTGGGATCAAAGAGAACAACTCTGCAGTCTCTCAGCTAATGTCGTGGCAAATCCAGATCGAGTTTTTTTTTTTTTTTTGTCTCTCACTAAGAATACCTTTTTGCTAACGCTCCTAAGTCAGTACGGGATGGCTGTTGTCTGCAATGCCTGCCTCTGAGGCCAGCCACCTCAATAGAAGAGACAGAGGGCACCGCTTTGATTCCATTGCAGCAGGATAGATCCCCTGAGCCACCAGAGCCAAACAGCAGGTAAACAGCAGGTAAACAGCAGGTAAACAGCTCGTCGATGAGAAAACGTGCCGCCCTTTCCACCGTAGCCGGGCTTCACGCCGCGAAGGCTGAGTACACTGCTTTTAACTTCCTGGTTACACTTGGGGGCGTGGCTTCGGCGTGGCTTCGGACTCCAGATGCCTTAAAGAGAAAGGCAGCGCCTTCTCTGAATGTAAGTGAATGAATGAAAGATAGCGCTCCTTTTTAAGGTTCACAAATCACAGTTCATAGTGCTTAGTTTGGATTCACTCCAAGCTCCCAGTATCCAAGTAAGTGAGTGAATTACCCAGAATTCCTGTTCAAGCCAAAGCCACAGCAGGTAAACAGCTCGTCAATGAGAAAACGCGCCACCCTTTCCACCGCAGCTAGGCTGCCAACTCTCAAAAACCTAAAAGCCACTGCTACCGTACAGATAGTCCCAAACATCTTGCCAGGACTGCATGTACACTGACCACCACCAAACCTACTCCCTCTAAACCCCCCTGTCCAAGTGCCCACCTGGCCCCTCTGTCACCTCCTCACACATTCCCATCAGTCCTGAACCCCTCTTATGCATCCTCATTAACGCCCGCTCCATCTGTGCCCATGCCCCCGACATCCACAACCTCATACTCGATAACACTCTGGACCTCCTGGCCATAACTGAGATCTGGCTTCATGAGGCACCTGGCACCCACCTCTCTCTTGCCATACCCCCTGGCTACTCCATCCTAAGAACCGACAGAGAGGGTAACCAAGGCAGAGGAGTCGGCATCTTCTCCAAATCCTCGCTCCCCATCAGAGCCTCATAAATCCCATCTCTTCTTGGCCATGGGCTCCTACTAGTTAAAATTGAAACCAACCCCCAGACCACCACTAACATCCTATTTCTTTATCGCCAACCCAACAACCTTGGCACCTCAGCTGCCAAAATACCCCTGCTCATTGCCCCTCTTCTCAAGCCCAAAACTAAATTCCTTCTCCTAGTTGACTTTGACCTGGGATACAAGGACCCCTCTGACCAGAAGTCAGCTGTTCTCACCTCAGCCCTGGAGGACATGAACTTCTCCCAGGCCATCGCTGTCCCCACCCACGATAAAGGAAGGAGCCTTGACTGGATTCTAGCCACTAATACACCCGTCCAATTAACCTCCATTGACCCAGTTCCCTGGTCCGACCACTCCATTATCCGCTTCTCCCTGACCCTCACACCATCACCCTCACCAAAAGCAGGGATCCTCCCACCTATCACTGCCAGGCACACCCGCAAACTGACCAAAGAGCTACTGGAACCCATCACACTGCCCTCCCTTGAGACATGCCCTGATAACTCTGAACCCGAAGCCATTATCCCCACCTACAACACTGCACTCATCAGTGCCCTTGACTTGCACGCGGCCCTAAAAATTACTACCCACAAAAAAAGCCACCATTACAACTAGTTCATAGAGGACCTAATAACCCTCTGCAAATCTAAACGCGCCCTTGAACATCTCTGAAGGAAGAACCCTGTGCCCAGTAATAAGGAAGCCTTTAATTCCAGTGCCAGCTCATACGAAACAGCAATCCTAGCCACTAAAGCCAGCATTTATAATGATAGAATTAATTAAGTCAGCTGAAACACTAAAGAGCTATATAAAGACTCAAGGAACTTGAAACTCCTGGTCCTCCGAGTGACAGCTTCCCAAAAGACAAAGCCTGGTGCTCCCTCATACAATCAGCACTAACCAACAAATTCCACAACCTTAGAGACAAAACCATGCTAAAAGAATCCCTCCTCCTCTCCCCTGATCTGCACCCACCGAGCCCACCCTATTCGCCGCTCCTACGATCCCCACTTTTCACTTCACCCCTGTCACCCCGGTGGGCGTGCTCACTACCATTGGACGCCTCAAAGCATCTAATTGCACAGGGGACATCTGCCCGGCCCACCTCATCAAGATGTGCGCTGATTCACTGGTACCCACTATGCCCAATTTCATCAACACTTCCTTTAACTCCTACAAAGTACCCAACTCCATCAAAGAAACTTGGGTTACACCACTCCGGAAAAAACCCTCACTAGACCCCACCCTCCCCACAACTACCGCCCTATTACCACAATACCCTACCTCCGGAAAATTCATGACTGTACAGCATACATTCAACTTCAATCCCACATCGAAACCAACAACTTACTGGGCTCCCGCCAATCGGGGTTCAGGCCCAGACACAGCACAGAATCAGCACTCCACGACCATAAGGTTCAGCTCGATCTCATCTGCGATGCAGGTCATCTTGCTATCCTCTGCCTGCTTGACCTCTTGGCGGCCTTTGATCTCGTCGATCACGAGATCCTATGCACACACCAGACTGCCACATTTAACCTATCCACCAAAGTGTCTAACTGCATCAAATCATTCTTGACTGGACGTTCCTCCAGGGTCTTAGCCATGGCCAAAGTAGCTGGCCCGTCCCCGTTTCTTATGGTGTTCCCTAACGATCCTGCCTATCACTCAAATTGTACAACAACTACACTAACTCCCTCTTTGACCACCAGGACAGCCTTAACATCCCCTATACATACATTGCTGATGACACGCATGTCCTCCTCAAGCTCACTGGTAATCATGAACTTGGTTCAGCTAACAGCAGCCTCATCTACAGCATCATTCAGGCTTGTATGGCCACCCACAATCTCTGCTTGAACAATGAAACCATTTCTATATTCTCCTGTTCAGCTTGATCAGCCTGTAGGCTGCCATTTGGTAATCTTTTTACCTTAGTTTCTGATTCAACAATTATGTGGAAAACCAGGAGAATGACTCCATTCTCCTGGTTCAGTTGGATCAGCCATTGGCTATCTTTGGATAACTTCCTGCAACTGTTTTTATCAACCTGTGTAATTATTTCCAGGCTCCTCTGAGGTCATACACTCCTTTCGTTTTGAATACATAGTTATTCCTTGACTTTCTTTACTTTCCTCTTGTCATTGAGAACAAGGGGAACTGCTCCCATAGTGTCTTTGGTTCCTTCTAACACTGGAAACTGCTCTCGTTGCACTCTCTAGCCTTATTGTCCCTCTTGAGGGTAGAGTGTTGAGGGAGACTATTCCTGATATGTTCTTCTATTCAAGTCTCTTTGACACAACAACGGAGATGAGGAAGATTACTTGTGATGTAATCTACTCACTTGGTACATTTATCACAACTCTGGAGTTGAGGGAGATTACTCCTGAGACTTTCTTCTATTTTTTACTCTTGACACTCCTACTGAGGTAAGGGAGATTACTCCCTATGTCTTCTTCACATTCGGTACTTCGGCAAAAATACTGAGTCAAGGGAAATTTCTCCCAAGGCTTTCTTCCCATTCTGTACTTTATTCAGGCAGTGTTGACTGATATACGTGATTATGTCGAAGACACACTTTTTGCATCTGAAAATTATGTTTTCAAAATTAATGATGCAAAATAATCACGCAGATCAGCCCCACCTGTGGTCTCCCCATGCTCCAATCCTCTACCCCTAAATCTTACCTGTGGCAATTTACTTACCTCCTGTCCATCTCTGCAGCTCTTTCCCTGCAACGGGGTGGAACTTTCCCCCGCAGAGACTGTTTTTTTTTCTTTTTCTTTTTTTTTACTTTGTCCACCACTTTCCTTTTAATTGAAGCGGGGGATACCCCTGCCACTTGCGAATTCCCTTAATATTGATCAAGGGAAGCGGGGGACAAAACCGCAACCCCTGCTCCCCTTATTCAACTTTATTTGGATTCATTCATTTTTACACTGCCGAATGCACACACAAGGCTCAGTCCACCTCCTTGAGGTCACGCCACTATTGGCTGGGTCGCAGCTTCCAGTTAGGCCTTCTCTGTGTCGGCCTGGGAAGGACTCCTGCAACCTGCTGTTGGGTTTCTCCCAACTGGAGGTTTGCTTCTCTGGCGTACTTTCTTGCTTCCAGGTTTGAACTTCCCGGACCTACCAGGCTTCATGCCTGCTTGCCTCTCATTGAGTCATTTCCCCATTTTAATGTCATACAGTTGGGTACTCCCCTGAGGAGTGTCATATTCCTTTGTTTGTGCCCATTGTGCATTCTTCATGTCTCCCAGTGGCCACCTCTTCCCAGTATCTCTTGTTCTGCAAAGGAGCAGTTTGTATAACTTCATGAATCTTCTTCTTCACAGTACTCTTCGTAGATGATTTAAGATTAATCTGTATGTCTATTTTAGTCTTCCTTGTCTTGGTGTTTTCAATTCTTACAGGAAGAAAGGAAGGAGTATTACAGTATCATACAGTCGTGTTTTCAGATTGTTTCTCAGCAGACTTTAAGGGTTTCATGGTCTCAAGGGCAACATGGTTAGGGAGTTCTATCACAGAATGGGATTCCTTGTCCCTATGGAGGGAGTCTTGCCCAGCGAGGTCCCGCTTTCCGCCACCCCTAGGTGGAATGTCACGTAGCCTGCTCACCTCCCTAACCTCACAGTGAAGGGCTCCCCCATGGGGAGAAGTGACGTGATCCCATGAATCATCACATACCCTTCCCCAAACAAGATCACCTCCCTCATCTCCACTTAGGGAAAATCTACATTCCCTTGGTCCATCACTTTTCTATGCTCAATGGAAAAACAAAATGGCTGGAGATCTCAAAACCAACGCATAATCTGAGGATTGGTGTCTTTCCTCAGACTTAGCCAAGTCAAAGGGGAATGGTCAGTCACTAATCGAAATGTGTGACCTGTGAGATAGCATTTTAAGTACCTTATAGCCCTGTTGATTGCTAAAGCCTCAAACTCAATAGTGGCATAGTTCTTCATGTGAGGAAATAGTTTCCTGCTGATATACAGGATGGGTTGCTCTACTTGCGCATACTCTTGGGACAGAGCCATGCGAAGACCTACCTTAGATGTATCTGTCTGAAGGATGAATTCACTGTTAAAATGAGGTATCATAAGAACAGGTTCACTGCAAAGTATGTGTTTTAACATGTCTAAGCTGTCCTGATCTTGATTATCCCATCTAAGTTTCTGGGGTTCCACATTTTTAAGTTTACCCGTTAGACCGCAGTGATAGTACACTGTTAGGGATACATCTGCAGTAGTATCCAGTGAGCCCCAGAAATGCCCAACGATCACTTTTGGTTTTAGGTGGAGATGTTTCCTGGATGGCTTTTACTTTTCCCAGTTTGGTCTGCACTAAACCATTTCCAACAAAGAACCCAATGTTCTTGATGGGTGACTGTGCAAGATGGCACTTCTTGGGGTTAGCAGTCAGGCCATCCTTCCTTAGGGCCCTCACTATTTTGTAAAGATGGAAGAGATGTCCTTCCCATGTTTGGCTGTGGATTAGAATGTCATATAGGTATGCACCGCAGAAACAGGAAAGGTGTTGCAATACCTTGTCCATAATGCTTTAAAAGGTTGTAGGGGCCAAATGTAGTAAAAAAGGAATGACTTTAATTTGAAGCAACCCCCGGGAGATGGAAAAGCTGTTTTGTCCTTGTCAGAGAGATTTGGAGGAACCTACCAAAAGCCCTTTGTCAGATCAATCGTGGAGATGTATTTAGCCAGTCCCAATTTGTCAATTTAATCGTCAGTCCTAGGCATAGGATAGTTGTCAAACTGGGAGATGTAATTTAGCTTTAACTAGTCATTACAGACTATCTACGACTGATCTGGTTTAGCGACTAGGACTATTGGCGAGGACCAAGGGCTCTCCTACGGCTCGATGATATCTGCCTCCAACATGCTATCTACCTACCTCAGGAGTGTTTCTTTCCAGGCCTCAGGGATGCAATAGGGCTTTAATTTCACTTTTCAATTTTCCTTCCTGATGGGGTCCAGATGTGGTTCATGATGTTCTTACCCCCGCAGGCTTTTCATTAAAGACATTGGGAAATGGTGATAATAAGACTTGGATGTCTCACTGTTGTTCAGTTGTTAAATCAGGGGAGACCAAATTTGGTTCTGGGATTTTGTCTGTCAGAACATGTGGCCATGGTCACACAAGAGGTCTCTACTGGGTCTACCTTCCACTCTTCTAAAAGATGTATGTGGTAGACTTGGGTTTTTAATTTCTGATCAGGTTGTGAGACACGATAGTTATATGACCCTTTTTTTCCCAAAATTGCATATGGCCCAAACCACTTGGAAAGCATCTTTCGGTCAGAGTTTGGCAATAGAACTAACACCTTCTGTCCCATCAAAAAGGAACGGCAGACCACCTTCCAATCCTATTGGGCTTTCTGCATTTCTTGAGACTGCACAAGATGTTTAGTGACTATTTCCTGGACAAAATCCATATGTTTCTTCAGGCATTCAACGGTCTGGGAACTGGGGAAAATAGCTTCTTCTCTCTCCTCCCAGGTTTCATGAAGCATGCCTAATAAATCCCCGGGTTCCCATCCATAAAGAAACTCAAAAGAAAAAAAAAAGTCCTGGGGGGATTTCCGAACCTCAAATTGCGCCCAAGGAATCATGATGTCCCAATTTCGCCCATCCGCTTCAACCAGCTTTTTTAGGATGGTACATAGATGTATACAAGGTCTTGATTTGCAACATCTCCTTTACCTCGGACATCAGTTAGGACATGAAGGTACTACCCTGGTCCATTATAATTTCATGAAAATGCATTGGTATACTGGGCAATTTGTTTACTGGCATCTCTAATAAAGCAAGGTTGACAAGTGTTATTGCTTGGCTAGACTGGCATTTTGGTGAAGCTAGTTGAGCTATTTACTTCCTTGGCACGGCATTTTGTTACTGGGCATCTATGATTAATCTAGCATTGTGTGTGTTATTTCCTGGATAGACTGACATGTTGGTGCAGCCAGTCAAGGTATTTCTTACTGTGACAAGGAATGTTTTACAGGGCATCTATGATAAAGCGAGCATGTTGTGTAATGTGACTAGACTGCCATTTTGGTGCAGCCAGTTTGGACATGTTTTCATATGGTGGCATGGCATTTTAAAATGTCAAAGTCAACTGGAATATATTCTTATGTGGGGGTACTGGACACATTTTCTTATGGTATCACTACTGGCATTGGGCACAAAGCAAGCATGAGTGGGATGTTATTGGGAATACTAGCATATATGAGTGCAGAAGCATGGAAATGTATGGGCACAGCCAGCACTGTTCTTATACTAGCATATATTACTGTGGGAGAAGGCATCATGAAAATGCATTGGGAAATGTTCTTGTTTTTCATGAGTTACTTTACAATTCGAATCTGTCTGGTTTTTTTGTCCAATGTATCACTGCCTCTATCCCCTCTCTGCATGTTCTTCTAACTGCACTGTTAATGTTCTACCCATCACACCCTATCAGCACATCCAGCGGTTGTAAGGCACTCTGTTGCTTCTCAGCTGTATATGCACTATATATATATATATATATCTCCCAATACATGCAAACACATATGGAGGATGTGTAGGGTATGTGAAGAGATACGCCATCAAAGAGGGAGAGAAATAATGCAAAGGGATAATATCCCCAAAGTCTAGTTACCACCAGCTGTAATTAACAGTACTGCTGGGGGCAACCTCAATATCACCTCATTAATGGATTACTACTGCCATGGCAGTATTCGAGGAAGATTAAATCAACATATGTTTTTGGCATTTCTCTAAATCGCATCCATATTGTGAAAAATAACAATGTTCTGTAACACATTCCATCCTCATACTGAGGATGGAAACAGTTAATGTATATTCTAACACAATGCTCTTCAGCTCGCTTGGGTGCTGGAGGTAACTCCTCCACTTTACCGCAAAGAATTGGCAGAATTACCACCTGGTAATGACACCAGAGGTAATACCGTCAGACCAAGTGGCGGTAACGGTAATACCGTTTGGAGGTATCTCTGTGGTATTACCACCAAAATACCACAAAACTCATAATGAGCCCCATCTCTCCACTCTTCGTTGAACTATCCCTTCACATATCTTGCACACTATCTCACTCTTTAAGGGTATCATCCCTTTACATATCTTAAAAACGATGTCACCACTCTTTGAACGCATTATTCAGTCATATGTTTTGGCCACTTTCTTTCCACTCTCTGATGCGTTGTCTCTTGGCATATCTTACACACTCTTTGTCTGCTCTTTGAGGGCATTATCCATTCATATTTGCCGCACATTCTCACTCGCTGGGGGCAGTATTCCTTCACAAATCTTACACACTATCTCTCCACTCATTTAGGGCATTATTTATTCGAATGTCCTGCACACTCTCACTCTTAGAGGGCATTATTCTTTCACATATCTTACACACTTTCTTTCCACACTTTTTGCCATTATTTCTTGCCCTAGTGTATTCATTTGAAAGCAACGATTTTGGAGGTACCTTTTATTTAAGTCAAGTTTCATACATTTAAGCACTAGCTCGATCATGACTTGGGTGCTAAATGTGCTGTTTTACCTCAAGCTTTGTGCTGGAGGTGAAAACCCCAATTAGCGCCCTGTTTTCGGCACAATTACTGCTGGCTGTATTAACGCACGGTATATGCGCTGAAAGTGCCCTTTTGGGGAATAGGGATTTACCGTTAATGCCCAACCCATGATCCAGCGCTAATAACGCGATTCCGGTTAGTGCTAACGCAATTAGAGTTGTGCGGTTTTACCACTGGGGTACCGCCCGACTCGTGCTGAGGCCCTCTAGTTTGTTGAATATAACTTCAAATGAAGCACAAAGAATGTGATTCTTGCCTTTAAAAAGCAACAGAACAGAACATCCTGTTTTGGCACAAGCACAGGTCTCTAAATGTGAACTTGGCATGTATGTCTGGTTTGTTTAGCTACTGTATCCGGGATGCGTCATTTTATAGGAGCCTGAGAGTAAACATAAGTCATCCTTCAGGTTTTGTTGCCAGATATGTTGTTTTTCAGTAGTCCTTATTTCCCCAGCTCTAGCCAGCATGTTGTCAAGCTGATGAATCATCATTTGTCATTTATAATAATAATAACTTGCCATTTATATAGTGCTTTTATCCAAAGCACTTTACTTAGAACATTTCTATATACAATTATTATTATTACCCAATCGAAACTGGTACTCATTGTATCCACTTCAAAAGGATGAAAGGCTAAGTCGACCTTGCCAGGATTCAAATCTGCGACCTGCAGAGCACACACAGATCACAGCAGTGAACACTCAACCCGCTGAGCTATCTTACCAGCTGATGAGTCTGAGCCAGGACACGTCACTTTATGGCAGGTACATAAGGCTCCTTCTACAGCTTCTTGGGGTGATGCTGGTTCGTTACTCTCTCCCAAATGCGTCCCATTGCATACATCACGTCAGACATCAGGGGCTCGCATTCCACTATACCTGCATGCATCGGTAGACTGGAAAGCACAAGTGGCACAGAAAATGGTTTGCAAAGTGGCACCTTTTTCGACCATGCAAGGCTTTAGGGGGTTCTTCCACAAGAACGTTTTGAAAAAATAGTGAACCTTAAGTCATATTTGCTGCTATATAGGAAAGTAGTTGTGTGCAACAAAGGAATTTGGTCATTAGCATAGATGGAATGAAAGAGGTAGGAAGCATGGGAGAGAAAAGGAAAGAGGATCAGAAAACGGGGTTTACCTTATGGCTTCTCTCCTGAACACTCTCCTTCTGCTGCCCTCTCTATTGGATTTGCCAAAAATAGAAAAACATTTACCTGCAGTCTCCTCTCGGATGGCATCCCGGCCACTGCCTTCTCCTGCAGGCTGCCAAGAACAGTGAGAAGGCACTCATCCTGCAGCCCCCTTTCTGATGTGCCTGGAAGCCATCTTTGCAGGGTTGGACTGGGGCATACAATTGGCCCGGGCACCAAAGAACAAGTGCCCCACAGCTGCAAATAGCAGTTTATTTCTTTTCTGACAGACTGTTTGAGCAGTACCCAAGGGACAGTTTACGGTCACATTTGTTGAACATCCTGCATTTTAAAAGCTATGTGTTCAGCAACACTGTTCAACACTACTAGCCGCGTAGTGAATTAGCTGATGAAAGCGGCCCACTATTACCATAAAAAACAGATCCATTTTGACCCAAACAACTGGCCCACATTAGCATGTTGGGCATTCAATTTGGGCATTGCCCTATTGCCCTATGGGCCAGTCTGAGCCTGCTGCTTGGTTGCCGTTTTTATATTGTTTGTGGACGTGCAGCACGTGCAGCTTGCCCAGAGATGTTTCCCTAAAAAATAAAATCACCATTAGCGACCGGGATGAGGTGCTGAGGTGTTGACGGTGTTAGTTGCTGCTGCCACAGGCTGCACCAGCTGGTAACCGCCTTAAGCCCGGCTTATCAGCTGTTATAGGCTGGCTCAGACCACTGCAGCAGCCATTAACTCCACACTATCGGATCATATGGCGTCTGTAAAACATGTTATAATTACGGCTTCCAGTTTTCTGTTTTTATTGATTTTTACACATCAATACGGACAGAAATCAATCTGCTTCCTGCCTGTATTTATTTTTTTCAATGGAAAAAACATCTCTATGATGTCACTCATACATCGCAGGCCAATCAGATTGGCAGAATGAAGAGTGTAAAGGTTGTTCAAAAATAGCATTAAAGTCCTTCAAATTGCTGACAGCACATATTTTAAGGCAGCAGCAGTCACAGGAGCAACCGTTTGTTGTTATGGAAAAAAGGTAGCTAGCATGTCTTTCCTGTATGGCTGCATGGGTGCTTTAATAAATGCATTTTTTATTAGAATAAATGCAGAAATATACTGGGTGCAAATTATCTTTTTTATGACAAAAATAAATGTGGATAAACACAGAAAAAGGCCCAAAAATAAATATGGATGAATACAGATGGGAATGGCAGAAAAATAAATACCATCAAACTTTGCTGTAATGATGGTGTTCTGATATTTTAAATGTCGGCATGTTCAATTGTATAAAATAAACATTTTAAAAACCTACTGTGTGGCGGTAAAAAACGGAGGTATTACAAGGCAGAATGCTTCCTTGTATTAAGGCTCCACATGCAGTATTCCCTCAGAATATCTCCAGGGGGGCTTATCTACATGCCTGTAGTGATGCAGGGACTGAAATAGGCAATATTGATGAAACTCTGTGTTTTAGCATTACTACTTTGGATATGCAGTGGATAGTGCCCAAGGAATAAGAGAACGAGTGTGTAGCATATGTGGAGATATGATGCCCCCAGTGAGCAAAGAGTGCACAGGGCATGGCATGGCAATTGATAATACCCCCTAAACCCACAGCAAATTTGGAATTTTTCTTGTGATCACAGTGCTAGCCACACCAGCAAAGAGATTAATCCGCCCTACAAGGGGTTAAAGAGCATGGGACAAGTGCAGCTTAAACAGCCAAGAAAAACCATGGCTGGTACTGGAGGCCCCATGAATCTAGTGTGTTGAGAGTGCTGTGAAGTACGTAGGCCTCCTATTGCTTGTAACTTCTTTATTTTACATCAGTTGCTCATCAAACGACTTCTACCGCCCACTCCAAGTTCCCAAAGGCTTCCAGTAGAATCCACTCCAGATTCCAAATTCCGTTAAAACCAGTACATTGCACTGGAGGTCCCACATACAACACATCCCCTTCCTTTTAAGTGACACACCCTTTCCATTAACAATTCAAGTACAACCAAACAACTAACTCACTATACAATATTAGAATCATTGATGATTTCAAAGTCTTGGAGTCTCCTTGCAAGAAGACACATTCGTGTACCCCTTCTTACCTCCCCACCTATTCTCTCCTTCCTGTGTGGTTCTACCCATCTCTGCCACTTCAACTCTTCCCCTGTCCATATATGAGCCCTACAAGCTGTCTTCTATAATTCCTGTACCATAGTCACTTTCAGCTTCTTCTTCACTCAGTCTGCTTTGAGCCACTCCCTTATGTCACCGCACTACTCTCAGGAGTGGACTGGCCTATAGGGAACTCTGCAAATGTCCTGGAGAGCATCTCATCCATGGTCCTCTCATTGTCTGGTATTTCCAAATGTTCCCATAGAAAAAGTGTTGGGTTTGCTGAAAATGTGTAATATGGGTCCACTTTGGTCATTATATCCAGGGTCTCTTTTGGTTCCCAGTCCACTCCTGACTACTCTGTTCAAATTTCACACCATGCCTTTTTCCACTATCACCATATTTGTAAGCACCTCAATTACCCTCATTGGGCCAGTAAGGGTGGATGCACCCTTCCTCTGGGGCCAATCAAACTTAATTTAAATGAAATCACCAATCTTAAACTCTCCTTTCCTACCCCTGGAAGACATCTTGGAGTCATAACAGGCTTTGTACTTCTACTGAGCCCAATGAACACTGTCAGCTACAAATCCTTCACTAATATTGCTCACACATATCTATTATTCTAGTTAACCATGTTGGTGTTTACTTAGAATTCGGTTCTCTGCCCCTCATCAGCCTGAATGGGGACCCCCTGTACCATGCTGTGTTATTACCATACTACACACTGTTGCATTGAAAGCCTCCTTCCAATTCACCTCATTAGTCAATACTTGTTGTAGACACCCACTAATTACTCGATTCATCCTCTACACCATTACATTGACTTCTGGGTGATAAACCAAAGTGAATTTTCATTGAAATCCTATGAACTCACAAAATGTCCTTACCTCTTCAGCCACCAAATGAGGCCTATTATTTATTTTGATAGTCTCTGGTTATCCAACCCTCATTAATATCTTGTTAAGAAAATGACTTGATGTCACCCTCAAAAAATCAGGATGGGAGACCCACACTTCAGGATAATTTTAGTTTAATCTCTGAATTTTGGTGATGATACATATAATATATCAATTGTTAGCATAATAACAGACATACGGACAGTTGTACATTTGATATGTAGGTGTATCACTAGGTACCACCCTCAAGAGTGTGGAGGGTGCAAGCCTTCTGATGGTGCAACATCTCTTAAATACACAGTTAACAAGGGTTTACAACACAAGAGTGAAAGCAGCCCAGGACCTCAGTTGGTTCATGGGTATTGTCATAGGGAAAAAACAGAACAACAGGTGTGTACAAGTATGCAAGGGGTGGAGTTGTGTCATGGATCGACACTGTAGTGTTTCGGCCACAGGGTACGAAGACTGGACGTAGGTGACTGGGATGGCCTTCTTCAGGATGGAGGTGAAGGGATGAAAGACTGTCCGTGGTGTATCTGTGGGATTCAATGACAGATAGTTTAAGAGGAGTGGGATCTCCAGAGTTAATTGGTGATTTGTGCAACTTATTAGTGACCAATTGGTGTCAGGACCATGGTGTAACCATTTCTGTTACTAGACCAAGACCACTAGTAGCTCTTGCCTTTTCCTTCCAGTTGCTGGCGCCTTTGATTGACGCTACCGCCATCTGTAGAACCTGGTTCCAGATACGGTTCTTTGGACTAATTCCATCAACAGTGGCCACTGGGCCACCGCCTTCACCTGACTTCCCGCATGGTTGAAGACTCTCAGAAGCCCTTACCACTGCACCGCTTGTCGGTTCACGGTAAGCTTCTGCCCTCTAGTGCTTACTCTTTGCACCTGTCCTGACAACAATTGGTCACTAATAAGTTGCGCAAATCACCAATTAACTCTGGAGATCCCACTCCTCCTAAACTCTGTCATTGAATCCCACAGATACACAACGGACAGTGTTTCATCCCTTCACCTCCATCATGAAGAAGGCCATCCCAGTCACCTACGTCCAGTCTTCGTACCCTGTGGCCGAACCACTACAGTGTCGATCCATGATACAACTCCACCCCTTGCATACTTGTACACACCTGTTGTTATGTTTTTTCCCTATGACAATACCCATGGACCAACTGAGGTCCTGGGCTGCTTTCACTCTTGTGTTGTAAACCCTTGTTAACTGTGTATCCAAGAGATCTTGCACCATCAGAAGGCTTGCACCCTCCACACTCTTGAGGGTGGTACCTAGTGGTACACCTACATATCAAATGTACAACTGTCCGTATGTCTGTCATTATGCTAACAATTGATATATGATATGTATCATCACCAAAATTCAGAGATTAAACTAAAATAATCCTGAATCTCAAAAGTGTGGGTCTCCCATCCTGATATTTTGTTTCAATATACGTTCACCCTCCTGGGAATATCAGGACCTAGCCAGGTGCCCTGTATTATTTACCTGTTGATGTCACCCTCTCCATCAGTGTTATCTCTACCCATATTGGGTAAGGTTTAATCAACAATACCAGAACTTGCAGCTCCTTCCCCAGACAATGTTATGCCCCTAAAACATAAATGCCCACATTCTTCAAAGGACATACCGATAGTTTACCAACATTGAAACGCACCATCCTCTTGATTTGAGAATCCATTTTAGGCCACCAAAAGCAAGCTTTCCGGGGGCGCTGCTGAGCAGCAATCAAGATGGTCACTTGACCTCGGAGCTCGGCACCCAAGCTGAAATCCTTTCTTTTATCCTTCATTTCGAGCTCCCCATATGTGCACAAACCCTCAGTATAATCTGCAAGCAGTTTGAGACTCTCTGCGGCTTGTCAGTGCACATCAGCTCCGGATCCACATGGCGGTGCTCTGCTCCTCCTGGCCGGCAGCAGTGAACGCTGGGCAGAGCAGCTATCTACTGGGTGAAGTGGCTGGGGGGCTCCCGGGACCAGAAGTTGGACAGTCCTGCCTGGCAAAGAGGGGTGCAGCGTTGAAGGAGGCCGGTGCACTGTTGCCCTGGGTCATGTCGTGTTCCCTGGAGGCTTCCTTAGAGCTGCATGACCGCTTGCAGTCTGGACCGTTTCCTGAAAGCTGCGGAGAAGCAGAAGCGAGTCATACTTTTAGCGGCACCTCTCCCATGCCTGGTGTGAGTGGTGATGATCCTGGCTCAGCCAGGGGCCCTCGTTGTGAGGACAAGTGTGATTAAAGGTGAGGAGTGTGAAACTCGCTGCCTGTTCTACACTCATCGTGGTGATCTGTGGAGCATACCCAGGGCTGCAAGGGCACAGGAGCACTAATGGCTGATTGACTGTGCATTAAGGTGCACCTCTCTCCACGAGATGCTACTAACCTGGTTCGGAGGAGTCCTTTGAGGCCACGCTTGGAGCAGTGGGACCAGGACTGGGTCTGGTTAAACTGCTTAAATCCTAGAAAAAGAGATCCTCCTCTGGGACATGGTGAAATTCGTGGCGGCTGGATGAGACCATGATGCCCACTGTCTGTATTGTGAGGTGGGTCCCAGTGCAGGGTTTTTTGGGATGCGACATGGCCAAAAGATCTGTGAGGGCTGTGTCTCTCGACCTATATACCATGGTGGGCGCAGCGCTGACTATCCTTCAGTCTGAGGCCCCCCCCGTCGGGAGGCTGTACCACAGTGGTTTCGATGCCTGATGACAGTGGAGGCTGTACTGAATGGGATTGCAGTCTATCAGCTGTGTCACTGATTACCAAGGAAGTGGTACACACCTGATGTGTCATGGGGTGTTGAGGTTGGTACATCCCAATGTGGTTGCGCTGGGCAGCACAGGGCCTATTCTAGAATATTCCAGTCATACTGGCTGGATGCCTGGTCTGAAGCTCACTTCTACTGGGATTGGCCTTCTCCCGCTTACTATGACCAGAGAACAAAAAGCATGGAGCCCAGGACTCCTTTACCAACACTCCCTCCATGGGCTGCCACCAGCATTGGGGGAGGAGTTGGTGGCTTAGCTTACCAGCACCCACTTAACCATATTGCCGAGGCCATGTGGAGTGGATTTGCGTACGTTAATACTAAACTGGATAACCTTTTTGCAAACAAAGTTAGAGAGAGAAAGTGGTCGCATCTCACATGCAGAGTCAAGGATCGGGGATACAGAAGACAGAGCTATAGCAATGGAGGCAGATATATCAGCCCACAAGTAAGACCTGACACAAACTAGGAACATATGCAAAGACCTCGAATCCCGATCCAGGAAAAACAACATCCCTATAGTAGGAGTGCCGGAAATGTCCATTCAGGGCCAGGTGGAACTATTTGTGGAGCAAGTCCTGGACAAGCCGCAATTCTCCTCGCATTTCATGGTTGAAAGAGCACCTAGGCCTTGGGCCCTTCTGATCATTGCATGGCTGCTTAGTTTAAGAGATTGCGATTTTATCCTCGGCTACAAGGAAAATTGAAATGCTGTTTGCGTCCATGCTGTGGGTTCAATTTAGAGGCTGTGCACACTTATTTACGTCTCCGAAGGAGGCCAAATCATTCATCGAGACTATGATAAGCCTCAGGACACTGAACCGGAAGAATGATATGCTGAAGAAACGGGCCACAGCGTTGGCCCATACAGGGAAGCAGGCTAATAATACAAACTTGAGCCATCTCTAACATGTACTCCTAAGGTTACAGGGGGTAGGTAACGGGTATCTGGGTGAGCCACTGGGACGTTGTAACCATATCCTTGAGTGGTCCCGCTCTGGACCTTAAGGCCTGGCTGGGGGGCCTCTGATTGCTACTACCTGATTATTCCCAAATCAATCTGTTGCAGGGGCGAGGTGGTCCTGGTAGAGCCTTAGGGAAGGGTGAGTGGGCATGTCCACATTTGAAGTGGCCCTTTTTCTTTTTGGGCTGGACTGCGCAAGATGCATGGTTAGTTGGGAGCTGATCAAGCGAGCTTGAAGGTCAATGTGCAACTCGCAATGCCTCCAGTGAATGTTCAAGTTTTAAGTATCTGTTTTGGGAGGGAGTGGGTTTCATGCCCCCCCAAAGTTGGGGGTGGGCTGTGTGAGTGGGAGGGGATGTTTGGGAGAAAGGTTTTACTGTTGCATCAAGGTGGTGTTATACCATACATGTACGTGATAATGTTTACCATGCAATCTTTGAGTCCAACAGCATCAAGCATGTTTCTTAGCTGGAATGTAAGGGGCATCCATAATACAGTGAAGGCCAGGAAACTAATGGCATACACCGACCGCCACTCACCCCAAGTTCTGATGTTACAAGAAACACATGCGCTTGCTGCTACTCACGGTGCCTTGCCCCCAAGGTGGAGAGGAAATACATATTATATTTCATACTCATCGCAGGCACCAGTAGTGATCACCCTAATACATCAAACACTCCCCTTCCAGCTGGCCGACCCATATGGCAGATTTGTCCAATTAAAGGGTCAAATGGCAGAGACTGACATTGTACTCATAAACACCTATGGTCCGTACATAGATGCTCCTGAGTTCTATATACAATTTGTGTAGTCTCTGGACACTTGACAGGGTCTCCCAAGGATATGGGGTGAGGGAACTGAACCGCTCCACCAGTACTCATAAGGCCCCAGATGGAGCTGTGAGGGCTATAACTGAACTCATGGAGCAGTTCTGGCTAAAATATAAATAATTTAGCATTTAAATACCACTACGAACCCTCGGGTATCTGATCGCTGCTTATTATTACCAACGGTGTGTGGTGCTCATTTATCGACCTCGGAAGGATGAAAGGCTCAGTTTGGCCCTACCGGGATTTCGAACCTGCGTCAGTAGGCTCTGCACGGATGTCAAAGCGAGCGCTGTACTCGCTGTGCTATCGGACCGGCATAAAAGACGTCTGAAGGACCATGTACCCACAGGCCAGGCAGTGTACCGATTATTCAACTGTCCATGACATGCTGTCCCGCATAGACTACTGGTTAATCTCTGGCACACTGCTAAATCTCACATGCAATAGTGATATACTGCCCCGCACTTTATCTGATCATTCTCTGATAGTGCTAATGCTCGGAATAGGTGCAGATCGCCCAACCTGCCCCCTATGGAGGTTATCCGCATCGGCATTGATGGATGCAGCGTGTGTGCAGACACTTTCCGATAGTATCTCCTTTTATATTGACACAAACACAGGGACAGTCTCCGCATTTTCCACTCTATGGGCAGCACATAAAAGTATAAATAACTGGGATGGCATTGTTGACCTTGATGGCGGTGCTAAAATCAATATGAGCGCATGAAAAATGAATCTGTGATCTAGAAAACAGACACAGAGCACACCAGGTGGAAAATCTCACGTTAAAATTAAGACTGAACTAATGCAGCTCCATGATCTTGCGGACAGAGAAATACTACACATGTGTAGACCCATGGCGCCCCACAGATATGGGGAGGCAGAGAGACCGGGCAAAGCCCTGACATGGGCCATGGGCTCAAACACTAACAACATGCTAATTATGTGCATTCAAATGCCAGATAGAGAACTCCATCCAGATAATGCCTCCACATGCAAGGTGTTTGCACATTTTTATGACGATCTGTACTCTGACCATGATGCGAAAACTACCACAGATATGAAGTCATATTTGGCTAACATCAGTCTCCTGACTCTCTCGCTGGAGGCAGTGGATTCACTCAACACACCATTCACAGTAGAGGAGATTACTACTGCAATATTGGATCTCCCTGCGGGTAAGGCCCTGGGCTCAGATACACTCGTCATTAAGTTCTACAAGGAATATGTACAGACCCTCGCACCACTGTTGTTGGAGGTGTGGAGTGAGTCCATGGGAGGGGCATATTACCACTGATGCAGTGGGAAGCAATGAGGGCGGTGTTGCTGAAACCAAATAAGCCACTGGACAATATGGGCTCTTGCAGCCCATTATCGCTCATAAATACAGACACAAATGTATTCACCAAACTCCTAGCGAGTAGACCGTTGCCCCACTTAGACCAATCTGGCTTTGTTCCCTCCAGGTCAATGGCAGTGAATTTGAGATGTGTATAGGCTCTCCTCTTGCAGATCGCTCCTGCAGCAATACATTTTCAGTACTAGACTCTTTTCATCTTTAACCAATAGGCCCTGCTTCTGTACTCTGCCCCTCTGGCCGGAATGTGAGCCAATGGGGAACTATCTTCAACATTTCAGTTGGGCAGGGAAAGCAGACGAGGATGCCCCCCCAAACCTGTGCCTATTCGCATTGCGTATTGAAACTCTTGCAGAATTGATTCATATGAAGCATGCAGGTTGGGGTCTCTGTTTTTCGTGCCCCTTTCAAGTCGGGGTCCCCTGCACTCCCAGGGCATTGAGGTTGTTGGCAGCAGCAGACTCCCTCACATCATCACTTTTTAAAATTCCTTGTCACTGCTTCCTTCTCTATGAATCCCTTTGGAATCACACTTCTTCCTTATACGTTCTCTCCCATCCTTAACTCTGCTGTTTTACCTTCTTTCTTTACTGCACCTGTTCTGTCTCCCTTCTTCCTCTCTGGGCTTAACTGCCATTCTCTTGTTCTGTCTTTACCACTTGCAATATCCCTTTCCTTCTCATCCCTTCAAATTCAGTCTCTTATTGTTCCAACTTTCACACTTCCCACGGATTATTTTCCTCTCTCAGTCTTCTGGTCTCCTTGCAGCCTCTATATTGCTCTCGATCTGTCCCATCTTCTGAAAATGGTTCTCTATCTCCTATCCTATCCCTCTTGCTAAGACTGGAAGGAAAAAGTTCAAGAGGGATATCCTGTTCTCCAATCCAAGCTTCCCTATCGCTGATATCCACATCAATGCTTCCTCCAGACAGACTCTCACCAAAATCTTTTTTGGCGTTCCCTCTCCAGACCTATGAACCCCCATATAGTCTCTGTTCTCTATCCTTTCTCCTCCTCTCCCATTAATGGTGGCACCCGGCACGAGGTCCTTGGGGCCACCTTCCAATTCTCCAAGACAATCATTAAAAATCTATCTAAACGGTAACGTCATGGTCCAGGGCTCTGAGCACAATCTCCTCGTGCTTGATAGGCGTCTCTGTGTCTCATCAGTTTCCTCCCTTCTCCTGCCACACCTCTCTGGCCCCTCTGCCCCTTCCGTCGTCCTCCGCCTCTACTCTGTCATCGACCTCTGCTCTGGCCCCTATGTTACCTCTGTCTACTGCCTCTTGCCACTATCGGGACCTTCTACCACCTCCGCTGGGTATGCGTCACCCCTGCACCGCACCCTGGACGTTTTTCAAATGTGGCCACATGCTCCACGTAGCTACTCTCAACTCTCACTCTGCTGTCAAACATTCCTCTGACATCTGCACCTCCTCGAAGACCTAGATCTGGATGTCCACGCTCTCACGAGACATGGCTCATGACCAGTTCTGTCACAAGTGACACTCTCCTTCCCGAGGGCTACAAGATCCTCTCTGAGCCCATAACTAACCGGCCTAGTGGTGGCGGGGCCCTGATCTTTCCAGAGTGGGTCCCTCCTTCTGTCATTTGTATGCAGGCCTACTCTTCCTTTTAATGCCTAGCCTGCAGTATCGCTATCCCCCCTAGACTCTCTATGACTGTGGCCACAATCTACAGAAGGGATGTGACCTAGCAGTTCGGGCTGGACTGCCCCTTTTGGGGTGGGGCCAAGCCTGATTTGCATATGGTATTTCCCTTCTGTAATGGCTTGGCAGGCGAAGAACGGTTCTAAACCTTCCAGCCATCACCTCTTTGTTTTTGCTATGTCACCCCGAGTGGGACGGGTATGCCCAGACGTGGGTCCCGTGCCTGCTGGGCCTAGAGACCCAAGCTACTCCTCACTGATGAGCCCCAACAAGGGCGAAACATGTTTGGGGATGCTTGTGGTCTCGTGCAGAGGGGATGTGGCCTAGCAGTTCGGGCTGGACTGCCCCTTTTGGGGTGGGGCCAAGCCTGATTTGCATATGGTATTTCCCTTCTGTAATGGCTTGGCAGGCGAAGAACGGTGGTCTGGAGGGTTGCCCAGAGCATTGCCAGTGGTTAAGATTAATTCTAAACCTTCCAGCCATCACCTCTTTGTTTTTGCACAATCTACAGACCACCTGGCCAGGTCACACTCTTCCTCTCAGAATGGGAGACCTCTCTTCTTCTCTACTTGCCTCAACCTCTCAGCTTCTCCTCCTAGTAGACCTCAACATCCACATGGATGCTTCTAATCCTTCCTCTGGGCTCTTCCGCAAACTATGCAACTCTCTCTCCCTTTCCATTCTACCCTCTGATCTGACATACTCTGAAGGACATACCTTAGATGTTCTCATCTCCTCAGACATCCCCCTCTCTAACTCTCTCACGAATCCTCTCTCTTGGACTGACCACTTACCGCTCTCCTCTCATTTCACACTTCTTGCTCCTCAAGCATAGCCTACCCCAGCACTGCCACCTTGTTTCTCAGTCATTCGATCCATAAAGAGAGTGTCAGTGGATGCATTTACCTCATCTTTCTCTGCTCCTCCTACTCCTGCGGCTGACTCGCACCCTGACACTGCCCTCTCTAACCGGCATCTTTCTATCTCAAACACACTGGACATTCTTGCCCCTGTCATGAGGATCCGTCTGAAGCCTACTTCCAATTGCAAAATTTGGTACAACTCCGACATTGCTGCCATGAAACGCAAGTGCAGTGTTGCTGAGAGAACGTAGAGGGCTTTGGGCGCATCCCCTGACAAACTGGCCCTGCCGCCTGCTCCAAAGGCAATACACACTCTCTGTCCCCTCCAAGAAGCGGGTCTGTATCCAAGCCTGTATCTCTGTAGTGTCTAACAACCAGGCCAAACTCTTTAAAATTAGCAAAGAGCTGACCAATCAGTCTACACCTCTCCTGTTCCCTCTGAAGCCCTCTGCATGGCTCTGGCCTCTCATTTCACCACTAAAACTCAGGACATCCTGTCCTTGCTTTCCTCTTCCTCTCCCTCTACATTTCTCAGGCTGCCTTTACCCGCTTCTCCCTCTCCACCTCCTTTTTCCTCCTTCTCTCTGGCAACACTGTTTCTAGAAAATTCCGATCTACGAAAGTCTGAACAGGTGCTCTGCTGCTCTTCCAGTACCATCAGGTACCACATTGCCACCTTCGCTCCAGCCTTCGTCAATTCTTCAATCACAATTTCACCAATGGATCTTTCTCCTCTGTCCTCAAGCACTCCCGTGTGCACCCCCTGCAAAAAAGCCCTCTGCCGATCCTACATGTCTGACAAACTATTGCCCGATTTCTATCATTCTTGTCCTGGGCAACACTCCTGGAAAAGCTGGCCATCTCCCAGCTTATCCTCCACACTGATTATCTGAATCTGTTGGCTGCCTCCATGACCACCAGTCTGGCTCCAGAGGAGCTAGAGGCACATCAACTGCTCTCCTGAACACCTGTGAAGATCTTCTCTCTAATCGTGACTCTAGCATCTCCCTCTGTCCTCATCCACCTTTACCTTTCCTCTGCTTTCGATATGGTCAATAACGCCATCCTGATCAATCATCTCTGTGAATTTGGGCATCACAGATCAGGCCCTGACATGGCTGACCTACTTCTTCTTGAACCAGCCCCCCCAGGTCCAACTTGGGTCCTTTCTCAACACCACCTCGCTCTCCACATGTGGTGCACCCCAGGGCTCTATCCTCTCACTCTGGCTCTTCAATGTCTATCTGGCCCCTTTGGCCCACCTGACCTCCTCCTTCTCCTCTAACTTTCAGTGTTATGCGGATGACTCTCAGCTCTCTTTCAGGCTTCACTCAGCTTCCTCTCCTCCCTCTCTCATTCCAGACTGTCGATCAGCGATTCAGGATTGGTGCGCCTCTAATGATCTTTGCCTTAATACATTAAGACGGCGATCCTTCTCATTTGGACCCTTGATCCAGCTTTTCCTCTCTCAATCTGGCCACCTTCCTTAGGCCCTCTACCCTCATCTTCCTCTGAGGCAAAGATTATTGCTGTTATCCTCGACTCCACTCTCTTCTCTCCTCACATCACAGACCTTGCCAAAAATGCCCAAACCGGAGCTGCACCTACTCAGAGGTATTCAACCTTTTCTCACCTTTCCCCAGAGGCTCACTGTCTCCAGGATGGACTATTACAAGAGCCTCTTTCTCGATCTTCCTACCTCTATTCTTTTCCCCCTGCAGCTAGTCCAGAACAGGACTGCAAGACTTATCCTTGGCCTCAAGCCAGGGATCGTTTCTCTCCAGCCCTGAAATCTCTCCACTGGGTCCCAGTGGCAGCAAGTATCAGGTTCAAGACTCTCTGCATCATCAACAAGGCTTTCTGGAGCGTGGCCCGCACTATATAAATGCTAAATTATTAATATTATTATTATTATTATTATTATTATTATTATTATTATTATTATTATTATTATCATTATCATTATTATTAGCATTATTACATCCAACTCTCCCTTCTGAAATACCTTCCTTCTAGAGCCCTTTGCTCAACTACATCCAACTCTCCGAGGGTGAGAATGTTCTACAGGCAGAGAGTGGGCAGTAGATCTCTCTCTTCTGCAGGTGCCTCCATCTGGAATGGCCTCCCTGCCCCTCTCAGACTTAAGCCGGACCACCTGAAGATCTGGAAGGAGCTCAAGACACTGCTCTTCTCCTCTGCCTTCTCTCTCTGGCTCCCTTGCTAACTTATTTGTCTGCTGCGCCAACTGGTTGCTTGGTTCCCTCAGATTCTCACTGGGTACCAGGCTCCTCCATGACCAGTCTTCCTTTGCACGTCCTCCTGGCATACTGTGCACTAACGGGCTGAATTTATAACCCCTACAGTCCACCTACCCCCTTGCACTTACTTACTCAGAGCAATGCTGCCCTGATCGCACTTCCGCCTATCCTCTCCCTTGCACTTCCCCCTCAGCTTCTCCCTGCACTTCTGGTTGTGGCACTTGCACTATCGGAATGACACAAGGCCTAGTAGGATTGTCTGTCTTGTCCTCCCTATGCCTCCCCTCCCTTGTTTTGTGGCACCTAGAAACACTTGTTTAGAGGCGCGTTATAAATGCCATATCATATCATATGATATCACTCCCCATTCTACTTCCCCTTCAACCCTCCCATTCTGATGTTCCTCTTCCCCCATGTCTATCTCTTATTTCTCGAGCCCTGCACCCATTTGGATTGTTGGCTCTCTAAATCTGTCTCTTGGCTTCATATCAGTCTTGATTTGTGTCTTCTCTTTCTCTCCCTACTGTGTTTTCTGCTCCCCCCTCTCGGCTCCTTACCAATTCTCTCTTCTTCCTGTTGCTTTCTGTCTCTTGGTTACCCTCCTATTCTGATATCATATGATATGATATGGCATTTATAACCCACCTATACACAAGTGTTTCAAGGCGCGATGAGGCAAGGGAGGGGGGAACAGAGGGAAGAAAGCGACAACCAACTTACTAGGCCAGATTACATTGAGATCGCGCAAGTGCAAGGGAAGGGAACAAGTGCAGGAGGAAGGGGGATGGGTAGGTCAGTGCATGGGAACGACAGTAAAATAAATAGAATAAATAAGCGATAAGTAATAGTGTGGCCAGCTGGTGGCAACTGCAGGGGTAAGTGCAGACATCAGGTGTCAAGTGCTGGTAAGGGGCTGTAGAGATACTGCAAAGAGTCCTCAAGTGTGGGGGATGCCAGGGAGGCAGTGCAGGGGTGCAACTGACAGGGGAGGAGACCTGGACCCGAGATCAGAGGGTATCCAGGTGACCAGTGCAGTTTCAACCAGTAGTTCGGCAAGGGAGAGGAGGAGAAAAAGCAGAAGCAAAGAGGAAGGTTTTGAGGTGCTTCCGGAACCAGAGATGGTTCTCTCCAAGTTTCAGGTAGGCAGGAAGGCTGTTCCAAAGGGAGGCCCCAGCTGAAGAAAGTGATCTACCACCAACTCGTTGCTTAGAGAAATGACTGACCCTGAGGGAGTTGGAGGCGGATGAGCGAAGAGCTCGACAAGGAAGATATTTAGGAAGAGCGAGTTGAAGGTATTGAGGCCTTAGGCCCCAGAAGGCTTTGTGGACAAAACAGAAGGTTTTAAACTTAATCTTCGTAGCCACTTGGAGCCAGTGCAGAGATTTCAGTCCTGGAGAGATACGATCCCTAGGCTTGAAGCCAAGGGTAAGTCTTGTAGTCCTGTTCTGGATGAGTTTCAGAGGGCAGAGAGTAGAAGCAGGCAGATTTAGAAAGAGGCTGTTGCAGTAGTCCAGCCTAGAGAGAACCAGAGCTCTGAAGACAGTGAGCTTCTGGGGGAAGATGAGGAAAGGCAGAATACCCCTTAGGAGTTGCAGCTGGTAGTGTGACTTCTTAGAGACATCAGAGATGTGAGGAGAGAAGGAGAGTGTGCAGTCGAACATGACCCTGAGGTTTTTAGCCTCACAGGTGGGAGCAGGAAGAGGGCCAAGAGAGGCCGGCCAGAGAGTGACAGGAAAGGAGGGAGCAGGTGTGCCAATGAGTAGAATATCTGTCTTACTAGCATTAGGGCAGAGATCATTGTCGGCACACCACTCCTGGATAGCAGACATACAGTCAGAGATGAGCGAAGGAGAAGTCTCAGAAGGGAGCCTGACAATGAGTTGAGTGTCATCCGCATAACACTGAAGGTTGGGGCAGAGAGAGGCAATGCGGTGGGCAAGAAGTGCCAGGTATTGGTTGAGCAGCCAGGGAGAGAGGTTAGACCCCTGAGGAACACCACAGGTAGAGATTGACCTAGAGGAGAAGAAGGGCCCCAGTTGGACCTGGAAGGGGTGATGAGAGAGGAAAGAGATCAGCCAAGCCAGGGTCTGATCTGTGATACCCAGGTTATCAGGACGGTTGATCAGGATGGCATGGTTGTCCACGTCAAAGGCTTAAGAGAGATCAAGTAAGATGAGGACACAGGGGGTGTTGGAATCCAGGTTGGATAGTAGGTCTTCACAGATGTTCAGGAGAGCAGTTTCCATGCCTATGGCAGCTCTGAAGCCAGACTGATGGTCATGGAGACAACAAACAGATTCAGTGTGAAGATTAAGCTGGGAGATGGCCAGCTTTTCCTGTTGTTTGCCCAGGAAACGAGTGATGGAGATTGGGTGATAGTTAGCCGGGCAGGAAGTGTCAACAATGGGTTTCTTAAGAAGAGGGTGCACAAGGGAGTGCTTCGGGGGGAAGGGAAGACACCAGTGGTGGGTTTTTGAGATGAAATGAGAAGCCAGGGCCATGCAGTGGGCCTGGGAAAGGACAGGAGATGAAGAGACTTTACCAGTATTGGCCAGCTCCTTGCAGATTTTAAAGAGTTTGGCCGTATATTAGATGCCGCAGAGACACGGACTTGGATGTGGGCTCTCTTCTTGGTGCAGACATAGAGCTGGTGTTGTTTCTGGAGCAGGCGGCAGACCAGTTTGTCAGAGGATGTACCAGAAGCACATCATTTCCTCTTAGCCACCCTGCACATGCGTTTAAGGGTGATGAGCTCTGAATCGTTCCAGGAGTTGCACTTGGCTTTGGGCTTCAAGCGAATCCTCATGACAGGGGCAAGAACATCAAGAATATCAGATATATCAGAGTGGAGCATGGAGAGGGCTGTGTCAGGGTGTGAGTCAACCAAAGCGGGAGGAGGTGGTGAGAAAATGGCGGCAAAAGCCTCAACTGACACACAGTTCATGGGTCAGATAAACGAGAAGGTTGGTGGCAGTGCTGGAATTGGCTTGGCATGAGGGGTGGAGAGAATGAACATAGAGGAAAGGAAAAAGTGATCACTCCAGGAGAGAGAGGATTGGTGAGAGGGATAGATAGAGGAAGGTCTGTAGAGATCATACCATCCAGAGCGTGCCCTGCAGAGTGAGTTGGGCCAGAGGGGAAGATAGAGAGAGAGTCGCAGAGGTTGCGATAGAGTCCAGAGGAAGGACAGAATGCATCCAGGTGGATGTTAAAGTCTCCAAGAAGGAAAAGTTGAGTGGTCAAGGCCAGGAGGGAGGAGGAAAGGTCAGCCCACTCAGAGAGGAAGGAGGCGATCTGACCAGGTGGCCGATAGATGGTAGCCACAGTAAGGTAATGGCCAGGAGAGAGAACCTGCAGATGAGGCATTCGAAAGAAGAGTAGGCCTGTGCAGGAATAGACAGAGGCAGGAATCCACTCGGGGAAGATCAGGGCTACACCCCCTCGGGAACGGTTTTAGCTGGGTGCAGAGAGGATCTTGTAGCTGTCAGGGAGGAGAATATCAAAGCTTGTGACAGGGCTGGTTGTGAACCATTTCTCAGTGAGACCGAGGACATAGAGATCAAGTTCTTCCAGGTGGTGGCAGATGTCTGAGGAGTGTTTGACAGCTGAGCGAGCGTTGATAGTGGCAAAATGGAGAAGGTTGCCATCCTTGAAAGACTTCCGGGGATGGCCTGTGGAGGAGTACAAGAAGCCTGGGGGCGGCAGAAGAGGAAGGAGAAGACGGCCAGCTAGCCAAGGAGGAGACAACAGGGGGAGGCAAGGAATCCGTGGAAGGAAGAGAGGGGACAGCAGGAGAAGGAAGGATATTGTTGAGGCAAGTGACGCATCTATCAAAGAGGAGAAGGTTGGCCTGAGGGCCTTGGGCCAAGACAGTACCATTCAGGTAAACATTTATGATGACCTTAGAGGAGTCGAAGGAGGCCAGGAGGGCATCCCACCAGATGCCAACATTAATGGGAGAAGAAGAGAGAGGAGAAAGCACATAGACCATATAAATAGTTCATAGGTCTGGCGAGGGAACGACAAAGAGGATGTCAGTGAGGGTTTGCCTAGAGGAGGCACTGGTATGGGTGTCAGCAAAAGGGAGGTCTGGGTTAGAGACCAGGATGTCCTTTTTAAAATTCTTCCTACCAGATTTAGTGAGGAGAGCAGGATAGACGGGAGAGAAGCAGTTAGAAAAATAGGAGAGACAGAGAGCACCATGGACTAGGAGGGGTGAGGAGAGAAGAGGAAGGGAGTGAAGAACACTAGGGAGAGGTGCAAGTAGACAAGACAGAGAGAGACGAGAGAATAGTAGACAATTGGACAAGACAGTGGGCGCTCAAACAATGGTAGAAGTTTTGTAGATAAATGCTTTGCTAGGATGTCAAAACCACAGAATGGCACTACTTTCACGATGCAATTTTAAACCAGGAGAAAAACACACCTAAGTCTGAGTGTCCTGTATAGGGGAAAAGACCTAGGTTTCACAATGAAATTTTAAATACTTTCACAGTGCAGTTTTGAATACGTTCACAATGCAGTGTGTACCAGGAGAAAAAAACACCTAAGTCTGAGAGTCCTGTATAGGGGAAAAAGGCCTAGGTTTCACAGTGCAATTTTAAAAACTTTCACAATGCAGTTTTACATACTTTCACAATGCAATTCTAACCAGGAGAAAAATACACCTAATTCTGAGAGTCCTGTATAGGGGGAAAAAGCCTAGGTTTCACAGTGCAATTTTAAATACTTTCACAATGCAGTTTTGAGTACTTTCACAATGCAATTCTAACCAGGAGAAAACACACCTAAGTCTGAGAGTCCTGTATAGGGGGAAAAGGCCTAGGTTTCACAGTGCAAATTTACATAATTTCACAATGCAGTTTTAAATACTTTCACAATGCAATTTTAACCAGGAGAAAAACACATCTAAGTCTAAAAGTCCTGTAAAGGGGAAAAAGGCATAGGTTTCACAGTGCAACGTTGCTAAGTGCACGGTATCAAGGGTAGAGTGGCACAGTATATGCTAGTCTTTTTTCCTTGTATCTCCCTTCACTTACTGTTCTGACTGTTCTATGTTATGTTCTCATATCCACATTCTCTCATCGTTCAATCGTCTGCCTTCTCTCAACCCCTTTAAGTTCCCTCTCCATTCTCTCTCTCCCACTCTCCTCCTCCCCACAGTCTGCATGGTTTCCGTTCCATTCTGGCACTTTGTCTCCCTCCCTCTTCTCTTATTCTGTCTCTCCTGTTCTTTCTCACTGCCTTTACTCTTGCTCTGTCTCCTGCCCTTTACTCTTCAATTCTGCCAAACTCCCATTCCTAATCTGTCTAAACCTCGCCCTCCTATGCATGTCTCCTCTTTTGTCTCTGCCTCATATTCTGTCCCTTCCTCCTTTCCTGTTCACCCACTCATCCATGAAAGTAGCTCGATGCTGAAAGGCATAATGCAAAGCAAGTGATTGGCACAACACAGTCAAGGGGCCTGTGCTGTGGCAAGTGCCAGCTTTGCATTCTGCCTTTCAGTCATTCAGGTGCTCCTTTCATTAAGTGAGCACAGCATAGAAAGGTCCACGCCGATTTTACGTCATGAAAGTAGTTCCTTCCTGAAAGGCAGCATTTGCCACACAGTCGCTTAGCAGCCGAACGGTGTTTGCTGGCTGTGTTGTGTCAAGAGCTGCCTTTGTCAGGTGCTCCTTTCAAGAACTTAACACAGCATGGAAGAGTCCTGCTGTGTTAACTTCTTGAAAGTAGCATCGTTCTCAAAGGCTGAATGCAATTGCTGCGCTACTCCCGATAAACGCTGATCGGCTTTTAATTGTTCTTCAAGCTGTGGGATACGAGCCTTCCAGCCATGGTGCGGCATCCGACCAGGAGGTGTGCCCCACAGTTTAAAGAACACTGCTAAATGTCCTGGCTGGGTATTCTCCAACGCGCTTTGGTCATTGGTGACCCGATTTATATAGGGAGCAGGGGAGGTCAGACTTAAATGGAGAGATACGTTGAAACCGTATGACCAGGAGGGATGGATGACCCCAGATTTGAACTATACTACCCAGCAGGCCAAGCTCAAATCGCGGCACGTTGGTATGCAACACATCAGTTTTACAAGCATGTGGCGATAGACAGGTTCAGGGCTCAGCCATATTTGGTGAGAAATACTATGGCAATTGTACGTTTGACCCCTTCTGCACAACCGTTAGCACCTGGGCTAGAATATATTGGCATATGGGGATAGTAACCCATATAGAAAGGAACCGTCAATATAGGGATGTCCAGATATTTTACCCATCCAGGATGCCACTATATGGATGCAATGGGACCCAGAGAATATGCTCACAATGGGGCACATGTTCCCTGAAGGAAGGTCCTTTACACTGCCAGAATGTACAGCTAATCTCGGTGACACTCAGGTGCTGCGGTTCCAATACATCTGCATGGGTGCGGCATCCCGGAGGAAATGGCCCATGTTTCCGTTACAGCCAGAGACCCACTTGGTAATAGACATCATTGCACAGGAGGAAATGGGATGCAGACCTGTGTCCACATTATATGCAAGGATCCAGTGGGAGACACATCTCACATCTGCGTGCAGTGGGAATCAGCTATGGGTCTGGAGCTCGCCAACGACGTTACGGTGCGGTATTCTCTCCTCACCGAGGAGATCTTCCGGAACGTTGGGTACTGCCAGATCCAACTTAAATTCCTGAACCAACTGTATTATACACTGGCGAGAGTGGCCAGGTTATGCCCCCACGCTCTAGATGAATACTCTACATGTTCTGCTACACTGGCATATTTCTTTCACATGTTTTGGGGATGCCCACTGATAGGTATATTTTGCTCTGAGGAGGTGGAAACACAAGTTGCAATCACAGGGGCAGCACCCATATTGACACTGGTAAAAAACTTGTTGGGAGACATAGGAAAAGCATCCATAGGGACCAGCAGAGGCGTTGCTAGGGGGGGGCTAAGGGGCTATGGCCCCTGATCTTTTGGTTGTAGCCCCAGATAGAATCTCAGGAGCTACATCCAAAAGACTAGCTAGCCCCCAGTCTCAACAGTTCTGACATCAGCTTAGCCCCTGGTATTTTCCAGACCTAGCAACTCCCCTGGGGACCAGTACGATATTTATTTTTGCCTGCCTGATTGCCAAAACATGTATCCTGCAGGGCTGGAAGTCACGTGTGGCCCCCACACACTCTGCATGGCTACATGAACTGGCATACGCTAATAAAAATGAAGAGTTGTATATTGCCACCGTGCCTCTGCCCTGTCGTCGCAAGAACATACGGGAGGGATATTGTGTAAAAGCTGCTCCTATCCTTAAAGTAAACATTTACAATGTACCTGTGTAGAATGTTCCCTGTGCATAAGGTTTTATTATAAAATGGATGCATGTTGTCGTATTGAGATGCCTTAACTGTCGTATATGTACTTTGAAGTGAAGTGTAACCACTGATGCTTTATTACAATAAAACGATATATTTGTTTAAATCTGTCTTTCAACTTCCTCTTCGTGATACTAATAACTAGGTGACTTTCATGTGATCCCTCAGCACTTGTGGGTGAAACACTATTTAAAATCCCCTTAAGAACCTGTTTCCCTCCACTGTCAATTCCTATCGAACATCATAAAATCCTTTGCAACTTTCATCCAACATCCTCCAGCAAGTCTGTGCTAACCCAATCAATCACAGAGTAAAGCACCACATCTTTCTCCCCTACCTTCTCCCAATCCGACAAATTTAAGTCACCTATGTGACATACCTGTTCCTTCAACAAAGCTCCAACCACGTGCCCCTCCTCTACCTCAACCTTCTTCTCAATGATATCAGCATTTTCGAACACAATCAACTGTACTATTATTACTTGCTGGTAGGTTTTTCGTTGTGCAATTATACTCCATCAATCTTAATCTTAGTCTGAAATTCTCGTGGTGGCTTTAGACATGCTAGTACAGTGAGGACCTCTACTAACAGCTTCTGGTCTGTTCTTATTAGAAATTCATCTCCCCATATCTAGTGCCGCAAGTGTTCTGCCCCCCAACCAAAAAGCCAACAGCTTCCTTTCAATTACTGAGTAATGTGATTCACCTCCTTCAGTGCACGAAGGCAAAAGCCTCATTCTAAATTTGGTGGTATCCTGATGTTAAATCTGGCGGGATGCCAAACGGTAATACCATAACCGGCACCTGGTCTGCCGGAATTACCAGCAGATTACAGGTGCCAGAAAGGGTAGGTTATTCCCCATTCCATGGAGTGCCATGGGACTTCATGGGGGGATTACTGGTATTACACCTTACAACAAGAGACTAGTGGAGTGGTTTACCGACAACTGGATTCTACTCCAACCAAAGCATTATAGACAATATAAAACCACAGAATCCAACAGTCATACTCCTATACCCTCTGTCTCCTTCCTAAGAACCTCGGTTCATGGACCAAATAGGTACTGAGTCGGGAATGATGAAAAATAATAAACAATTTATTAACAAATCAAAATATTTAAATCACAATTTTTACATATATATCAAAAACATACATCAAGATAAAAATGTGTAAAACCTAGTGCACATATCTAAAACCAATGGTACAAAACATTTTTTTAAAAAAACCTTCAAATATGTACCCTACACACCTCAAAGAAAACACCATGCTTATACAAATCTACAAAGTCAAATTTGTGACAAACGGGACAATAACAATGGGCAAAGCAACGCGATGGTTTGTAGCACCTCAGAATCCTTACTTCAGGAATTGTTCCAATATCACCATAAATAATTTTACCTGAGTAATGTCTACCCTAAGTCTTGCTAATTGGGTGACCACAACAACTAAATATGTTATTAACCGGTACCAATATTATTTCTGGTGCCTCTCAATACCCAACATGTTTCGTTCATAAATTTCATTGCATTTATTTCATGAACTTCATCAGGGGACCATAGGTGCCCTGTCCACACATATTAGACTACAATGGTTTTCAACCGTCCTGCACCCGTAGATGTGTAGCACGTCTGGAGTTGATTCCAAATTCGAACTTCCAAACCTATCACAGAGTGAAACAAACAAGGGACGGAGACAGATAGGAGAGACAAGGGAACAGAGATCAGAACATGATCTACTAATACATACTGTTCCTCTTACTAGGCTGTCATTCACCTATGTAAGACTTACCATAAGTGCCAAGAGTACTAAGTTAGTCTTGATTCTAGTAACGGGGGGAATGTCTTGTCAATAGATGATCGTCACACTATTAAGAAAGAGAGGGGAACACAAGAAGAAAAAAGAGCCAATTGAGTGAACTGTGCTCTCAAACACACACAAGCACACAAAACTACAAAAACACAACCGAGTGTTCACAAGATTCATATCATGTCTAACTACCTCTCAAGTTGCATGATACCATCGTGTCTATCGAGTGTGGTCACTGGTGTGAAGTAATTTTTCAATTTTGCATATTAGGTCAACTGGTAACATTTACAGGGATTAGAGCTTTGCTGATCACGTTAAATCAACGTCTAGTCATCTCATATTATGATTATGCACTCATACCTTCAGTCTTTCCAAAGAACGTATTCCAGTATTCTAACACATCTCGCAAACTTGCCCTCAGTGCTGCTGTGAGTCTAAACTGCGCGAGCTCACATCCAAAAGGACACTGCTGTCTGCAAAACATGAAAGTGCAAACATGCTATTTAATCGGTGCCATCAGAGACCTTGGAGCGGTGACAGGCACTCCGATCTTGTTACTTAAGGTTCGTCTCAGGAAGCAGGTCATTTACCGATTCTACCTTGGACTCGTCACAAAAACACGTGTATAAGGAGGTCTGAGCATCCTTCCCCCATCTCAAATCGTCGGTCAGTTGTCCTTATCTGAGCCTAGTCCCAGAAGTTATGTGGTGACGTGAGCAATCGCTTCAAGTCATGTGACTGTTCACGTGTCAAGACTATACACAAGCCACGCCTCCCTTCTGTTGCGGTTCGCTGTCAGGAACACTCCCATCAAGGGCTACCTATCACCGATGAGAAAACAAAAGCAACCGTGGTGTGCTCTGGACCTCGCAACAAGGTACGGTCACGTTGTATGTTGGTAAAATGTTAAATTGTCAATCATAGATGTTAAGATGGATTTCTGAACTCTGTTCTGGAGGGGCAGAGGTTCAGAAGGTCAGCCTAGTTTCTTGTAACAGGGTAACCTCTGGACAAGCCAGACCAATAAGGGTAGCGATGGCGGCGGTCAAGACCAGGTCTCAAGAGGGGTGAGAGTGACTGAAAGCCCGCAATGAGCACACAAAGCAAGGACGCTTACAAATTACTCCAGACAGGTGTTATATTAAAAATATAGACACATTTATTACAAGGCCTTTGTAACATCGACCATAGTAAAGAATCACGGTAAAACTCCCATAAACCAACACATCACAAGCAATACAATATATATACAAGACCAAGGGGTCTAAGGAATTAGAAGCAAGAAATATGCAGACCACCTAGATGGGGAGGAAAACAGGCAGTGCAAGTAATCGTTAGACCCAGTTCGACATCAGAGGCCACCTAACTAGAAGGAAGTCCGAGCCCTACGAAGAGTGGAGCCTTGTGCTCAAAAGTACCTGCACGCGCGGGTGCCAACGGGCAAAGGGGAGTCTCTTCAGGGAAATCAGGCAGTTCAGAGGTGAACAAAACGATGATGAACAGATCCCCGCTACTCAAGAGCGGCCTCCACTTGTGGGCAGAAGCAGGGCGCGAGGGCGGAAAAGGGTTGCTGTTTACGACAGCGATGGAAAGCCACAGGCTCCTGCGGGAGGGCGACCGGTTAGGGTATTGACTACTCACCGGTCCCCGATGCAGGCAGACCCAGGCTTCTCCGGTTCCGTTTCGGTACTGGCAGGTTCAGATGCGATCAGCAGGATGTCTCGACGCTGTGTAGATTCCGCGACAGCAGGAGTCAGGGTCGAGGGTGTCCCAAATGCAGCGAACACGCACTGGTTTGTTACCACAGCATGGCAACTCAGCAACCGCGTGTATTCCGGTCCCAAAGCACACGTCTCACTTCAGACCTGGGAACACCAAGTGTACGAATCGTGTGAGAGTGCCGAGGACACGAGATCAGCAGTAAGCCAGACGGTGGTGAAAGAGCAAGGATTTCTGTGTAGTCTGGTCAGTTCACTGGAGGGCCCAGGGACGCTTCCGAAGGCTTGCATACAGGATTTGGTGAAGATGCCGAGAATAGTTGTTCCCACTATTCTAAAGGGTCGAAGCGCCTCTGCAGACCTTCTTGTTCGATCAGAGGTTGAGTGGTCTCGCAGGACGACAGCAGTGTAGGGTGCCAAACCTTCAGCGGGTCACCAGCGATTCCTCGACTCAGCTTCTTAGATGCAGGATACTTGGCTCCTTATCCTTTGTTTGTGAGAACTCAGGAGATCGACATGGTAGTGGGGTTTAAAACCTCCTCTTATACAGAGTTCCCTTCGTGCCAAAACGGAGAGGGCCCAATGGGAGATCCGCTCACAAACACTCACACCATACGTGGACCTATCACGGACCACTGTGGTCCCAGGCTTTCAGGACACTCTAGACTCTCTGGAATCCAGGATGTGTATTGGGAACAGACATCCCAGCCCACATCCTGGAGGCACACACAAGGCATGCAAGCCCGCGAAAGCGTTGTGTTTCGCGGGAAAGTGCATGACCAAATAAGGACTGCCCAGGTCGGCTCGACCTGGGGGAAGGTGAAGGGGGAAGACGGTCAGCAGACAGGACAAAGAACCTTGTGGCATGGCCATTTTGGAGGCCAGGCCACCCATTTGGGCCAAACACGGGAAGCGCGGTTAACATGGCAAAAAGGGGTTCAAAACACAAAGAAACGATAGCTGCCACCGGTCCCGTCTGTGACACACTTGCACATTTCATGATAAGTCCAGTGAGAGTTTCTAGGGCCTTTGGAATGAAACTCTTGTTTCATGTTGCTCAAAAGCTGCAACATAAGGAAAGGACTAAGGGAAACGAAGTCTCCCGGTACTGACTGTCGTAAGGGCATGTCAGTTTCCCCGTAAGAATGGAGCGAAAGCCCAGAGGAGTGTGGCGGAAGGCTGCGCTTCTCTGGCAAAGTCTAGATCAGGGTGTAAAACAAAAGCAAAATGTTTGGGGGTTGCCACATGGAAGGAAAATTACCTACAATTATGAAATCTTTGCTAACACTCGCCCCTCCCAGACTAAGGACAGGGGGAACTAATCCACCCCTGGATGAGTTTCTTGTTCAGGTTGGTTAAACATTCTGGACAACCCATCATCATTGCTATGTTGGACACCTGGCCTATGCTCAATAGTGAAGGTAATGCCTTACAGACTTATGGACCACCTAAGCAACTTTGGATTCTCTCCCTTCATGTTCATTAGCCACTTTAAGGGCTTATGGTCAGTTTGCACAGTGAAGTGGGTCCCATAGAGATAGGGCCTCAGCTTCTGTAGGGCCCACACAACAGAGGAACATTCTTTCTCTACTGTAGACCATCTGAGCTCTCTGTCCTTGAGCTGGCGACTAATGAAACCAATAGTGTGTTCCTTACCCTTCTCATCTACTTGCGATAGTACAGCTCCTATTCCAGTGTCAGAGGCATCTGTCTGCACAATAAAAGGTCTTTGGTAATCATGGGCCCTGAAAACAGGGGCCTGGCACAAAGCTTCTTTTAAGCCATTAAAGGCCTTCTCACACTCGTCGGTCCAAGTTACCTTCTTGGGTTTCTTCGGAGTGGTGAGAGTAGTCAGAGAGGAAGCTATGGTACCATAGACTGCCATGAAGTTGCGGTAATACCCTGTCAGTCCTAAGAACGTTCTCACTTGGGTCTGTGTAGTGGGGGTAGGCCAGTCTTGTACTGCTTGTACTTTACTGGGTAGAGGCTGTATCCTCCCTCCACCTACTTCATGTCCAAGGTAAACCACGGAGCCTTGTCCAATCTGGCATTTACTAGCCTTTATGGTCAAGTGTGCTTTCTGAAGAGCCTGTAGCACAATCCCAAGGTGTTTCACATGGTCTTCCCAGGTGGCGCTGAAAACTGCTAAATCATCCAGATATGCAAGACAGAATTCATCCAACCCGTTTAACACATGATTCACAAGCCTCTGAAAAGTGGCAGGTGCATTCTTCAACCCAAACGACATTACCCTGAACTGGTAAAGACCGTCTGGAGTTTCAGAACGCTGTCTTCTCCTTGGCATTTTCTGCTAGGGCTATTTACCAATAGCCTGCAGTGAGGTCAAACGTGCTGAGATACTTGGAGGCACCCAAGGTATCCACCAGCTCATCTGTTCGAGGCAAGGGGTGTGCATCTGTCTTGGTGACAACATTCAGAGCCTGTAATCCACGCAGAACCTCAATTCAGAAGTACCTGCCTTTGGAACCAAAACCACAGGGCTGGACCAAGGACTACTAGAGGGTTCAATCACCCCAGGATCTAACATTTTGTTGACCTCTGTCTTAATGTAAGACCGTACTTTGTCTGACATTCGGTATCCTCTACTTTTAGTAGGTACGCTATCTCCTGTGTCTATGTTATGTTTGCACCAAGGTGTCAAACCAGGGGACTGCGAAAACAGGGGGGAAAACTGCCTAAGCAAACTTTTCACCTCAGCCTGCTGATCAGAGGTCAGGTGAGGGGCCACTCGGACACCCTCAAAGGAGCTATCTGAAGGACCGCTTTGGAACAGGTCGGGGAGAGGTTCAGACTCCCCTTCCTCAACATCTGAAGCCAGTAGAAGTGCTGCGATTTCAACTCTTGGGATGAAAGCCTTCAGCCTATTTACATGGAACACTTTTGGAGCCTGTCCAGGCCTTCCAAGGTCCACTAAATAGTTGACCTAACACAGGGGCTCCACCACTGTGCAAGGGCCTGACCATTTATCTTGTAAAGCTCTAGGCCTTATGGGATTCATGATCAGGACTTGTTGACCAGGTGTGAAGTTGATGAGGGAAGCTTTTTGGTCATACCAATGTTTCACCCGGGCTTGTCCTGCCTTCAACTTGTCACTAGCCAGACCCATCAGGAGTACCATCCGTTTTCTGAGCCCTAACACAGTGGGCCTCATTACAAATCGCCCGGTATGGAAACAACGGTGGCGGTAAACCCACCGCCACCGTTGTTTCCATGCCGGGCGATCACAACTCCTGCAGGCGGGAGGTGATGTTCCCGCCAGGTCTGACCTGGCGGGTTTAAAACTGCCCGCCTGCAGGCAGACGAGGAAACACCGGCAGCATTACGAGATGCTGCTGGTGTTTCCATGATCATAGGACTCAATGGGAATGGGGATTAACACCATTCCACCTCCGTGATTCCTGGGAAACCGGGGTTGTAATGCCCCGGTAATTCCGGGAATCACAGAGGCGCAATGGTAATACGAGTCCGGCGGTAACCAGGTGGTTTTACCACCTCGGTTACTGCCGGACTCGTAATGAGGCCCATAGTCTACTACGTTGGTAGTTATAGGGGGAGTGGGCATCACCCATCCCTCCTTGCCTATGGCTAAGGGTCCCCGCACAGGGTGACCAAACAGAAGTTCGAAGGGGCTGAAGCCAACACCCTCCTGTGGTACCTCTCGGTAGGCAAACAGTAAGCATGGTAAAAGAAGATCCCATTTTCTTCTTTGGGGTTCTTCCAGAGCCCCAATCATACTCTTTAACGTTCTGTTGAACCGTTCCACCAGACCATTGGTCTGGGGGTGGTATGTGGAAGAGAACTTGTAGGTGACCCCACATTCTTTCCACATAGCCTGCATATACTTCGACATAAAGTTGCTGCCTCGGTCAGACACAACTTCTTTAGGGAAGCCAACCCTAGTAAAGATGCCAAGTAACACTTTTGCAACTGACTTAGCAGTTACAGTTTTTAATGGGATGGCCTCAGGATATCTGGTAGCATGGTCGACCAGCACCAGGATAAACCTATTGCCTGAGGATGTTTGCGGGTCAAGGGGACCAACGATGTCGATCCCTACCCTTTCGAATGGTATTCCCACAACTGGGAGTGGTACCAATGGAGCTTGGATTGTAGAGCCACTCTTACCAGATAACTGGCAGGAGGCACAACTCCTGCAGTGACTTTCTACTTGCACCCCCATCTTGGGCCAGTAGAAGTGCATGGATAACCTTTGCTTGGTCCTCTTAATACCAAGGTGACCAGCAAGGGGCACTTTATGCGCCAGCTGCAGGAGGAAGGGTCTTACAGCAAGGGAAACGACCAACCTCCTATGGTCTCCTTCTGTAGACTCTGTGGGCTCACTATACAGGAGTCCACCTTCCGAATAAATCCGATGCTTCCCAGGAGGTTCACCCTCAAGCTGGGAGCAGGCCTGTCTCCTTAGGCCTTCCAGAGATGGGAACTCACGTTGGCCTTTACTGAATTCTTCCCTGTCAGGACCACCTTCTACTAACAAGTCGTTTAGTTCAGGATGGTCATTGGGGTCAAATACTTCAGGTATCGCCGCCTCCTCGTCAGGTCCGGGCGATTGACCAACTTCCTCCACCACAGTGGTAGGTGAGTTTCCTGGGACGCGTCTCTGAATGCTCACTGGAATCCTGACTGCTGTACCATTGATACTAAGATTTACAGGTATTACTGGGAACATGAGAGGTGGGCCGTCAGCCAGCTTAGTGGGCATCAGAGTAGCTCTGGCAACTTCCTCTGAGTCTACCAAGGTAGAATCCACTACAGTTCGACTGCACCAACTATCCCTACTCCATTGATCAGCACACTGTCTTCAAAGTAGTGCTTGGTGTTATCTGGAATCCTAGCATAAGCCTCTGTGACTTAAGGCTCCCAGGAACCCAGGGAAACTAAAACTACCTTAGCTTCTATGCCACTGGGGAAGGAGTCTGAGGAGAAGGATGCTCCGGTAATCTCTTCTTCCTCGTATGAGGAGAAGGCCAGATTATCAGAGTGGACCCCCAAGGTTTTGACCTTACATCTGGGATCCCCCTTCACGTGGTCAGTTACTCCGCAAGCAAAACAAGATCCATTAGGTCAGTTTACATAGGGAGGCTTACTATAACCAGAGTTCTGTTTTAGAGGCTGACCTCCACTACTCTGTGAGTTCTCTTGTGTCTTACCCTTATTTTTCTTTTTGGGGCCCTTTTGGGAAGAATATTTATAAGTTTCCCCACCCTCATTATCTTTGGACTTTTTCCCTTCCTCCTGCTTACCAGGATGTGTCTTGTCCTTATGGGACACTCGATGTGACACCCACAAATCTGCTGCAATGGCAAGCTTCTTTGGATCTATCTCTTTAGAATCTGCCAAATGCTGCTTAACCTCAGGGGAAGAAGATGCAAAAATATGTTCCAGCATGACAAGACTTATCATACCTTGAAAGTTAGACACCTTATAACCTTCGACCCAGCCAGTCAAATTTTGTAAGGATTCGGTTACATAAGATACCCAAGTACCACCTTCTTTTTTCTTATACTCTCGGAATCGTTTAAAATATTGGGCAGGAGTCTTTCCAAACTTTAAAATGAGAGTTTGCTTCAACATTGCAAAATCTGCTCGCTCAGCCTTCGACATTTCCATAATGGCACTGCAGCCAGAATGGGACAGTCTGCTGAATAACCAGGCAATTTTATCAGCATTGTCAACTTGTTGAACTTCACATGCATACTCAAATGTATTCAGCCAGTCCATAATGTCATTCTTTTCCTTATACACACTGAGCAGATCTTTTGGAAACCGTGGATGAGAGGAGGCCCCAGACCAATGTCCAGGACCCTTGGATCCATTGGCAACGTGAAGCTTGGCCAGTTCCAACTGGTGATCCCTGTCTTTCTGTTTTTCTGCCTGTTCGATCTTTAGCTTGGCCCTATTGAACTCAAGCTCTTCCTGGAGTTTGGCCATATTGAACTCAAGCTCCTTCTGCCTAAACAGCAGCTCTTGCTTCTTGAATTCAAGCATGGCTTCTCCACCATTAGCACTGGCAGAGTGAACATTGGACATTACATCCTCCCTGTCCTCATGGTCGCGGTGGACCAGTGCAGCGGCAGAACTGTCAGTTCTACCAGTGAGAGCAGCCCCACCTCCTTCTGCACTGTCCTCTGAAGCTATAGCGCTAAGCTGAGCTTCTTGCCATGTCATGATTCTTTGGATCTTTTCCATTTCTGTGCCTTATAAGGAGACACCTCTTTCAGCACACATCTTTTTCATTGTTTCAAATTTAGAAGCATTTAAAGTTAACAAGGTACTTGTTTCCATACTGTTTGATAGGACTATGGCCTTTAAAAAGTTATACTTTGACAATTCACTACGTGTCCTGTTAGGAATAACTTGAAATGCCTTTGCTGGTGCGCAACACTGGATACCTTCAGTCGTATCCTACCGCTGTAAACCAATTTGTTAAGATGGATTTCTGAACTCTGACCTGGAGGGGCAGAGGTTCAGAAGGCCATCCTAGTTTCTTGGAACAGGGTAACCTCTGGACAAGCCAGACCAATCAGGCTAGCGATGGCGGCGGTCAAGACTAGGTCTCAAGAGGGGTGAGGGTGACTGAAAGCCCGCAATGAGCACACAAAGCAAGGACGCTCACAAATTACTCTAGACAGGTGTTATATTAAAAATATAGACACATTTATTACAAGGCCTTTGTAACATCGACCATAGTAAAGAATCACGGTAAAACTCCCATAAACCAACACATCACAAGCAATACAATATATATACAAGACCAAGGGGTCTAAGGAATTAGAAGCAAGAAATATGCAGACCACCTAGATGGGGAGGAAAACAGGCAGTGCAAGTAATCGTTAGACCCAGTTCGACATCAGAGGCCACCTAACAAGAAAGAAGTCCGAGCCCTACGAAGAGTGGAGTCTTGTGCTCAAAAGTGCCTGCACACGCAGGTGCCAACGGGCAAAGGGGAGTCTCTTCAGGGAAATCAGGCAGTTCAGAGGTGAACAAAACGATGATGAACAGATCCCCGCTACTCAAGCACGGCCTCCACTTGTGGGCAGAAGCAGGGCGCGAGTGCGGAAAAGGGTTGCTGTTTACGACAGCGATGGAAAGCCCCAGGCTCCTGTGGGAGGGCGACCGGTTAGGGTATTGATTACTCACCGGTCTCCGATGCAGGCAGACCCAGGCTTCTCCGGTTCCGTTTCGGTACTGGCAGGTTCAGATGCGATCAGCAGGATGTCTCGACGCCATGTAGATTCCGCGACAGCAGGAGTCAGGGTGGAGGGTGTCCCAAATGCAGCGAACACGCACAGGTTTGTTACCACAGCAGAGCAACTCGGCAACCGCGTGTATTCCGGTCTCAAAGCACACGTCTCACTTCAGACCTGGGAACGCCAAGTGTATGAATCGTGTGAGAGTGCTGAGGCCACAAGATCAGCAGTAAGCCAGACGGCGGTGACAGAGCAAGTTTCCTGTGTAGGCTGGTCAGTCCACTGGATGGCCCAGGGACGCTTCCGAAGGCTTAGGTACAGGATTTGGTGAAGATGCCGAGAATAGTTGTTCCCACTATTCTAAAAGGTCAAAGCGCCTTTGCAGACCTTCTAGTTGGATCAGAGGCCGAGTGGTCTCGCAGGACGACAGCAGTGCAGGGTGACAAACCTTCAGTGGGTCACCAGAGATTCCTCAACTCACGTTCTTAGTTGCAGGATACTTGGCTCCTTATCCTTTGTTCGTGAGAACTCAGGAGATCGACATGGTAGTGTGGTTTTCAGCCTCCTCTTATCCAGAGTTCCCTTCGCGCCAAAAGGGAGAGGGCCCAATGGGAGATCCGCTCACAAACACTCACACCATACGTGGACCTATCTCGGACCACGGTGGTCCCAGGCTTTCAGGACACTCTAGACTCTCTGGAACCCAGGATGTGTATTGGGAACAGACATCCCAGCCCACATCCTGGAGGCACACACAAGGCATGCTGAAGCCCGCGAAAACGTTGTGTTTCGCGGGAAAGTGGATGACCAAATAAGGACTGCCCCGGGTCGACTCGACCTGGGGGAAGGGGAAGGGGCAAGATGGTCAGCAGACAGGACAAAGAACCTCGTGGCATAGCCATTTTGGAGGCCAGGCCACCCATTTGGGCCAAACGCGGGAACCGCGGTTAACATGGCAAAAAGGGGTTCAAAACACAAAGAAACGATAGCTGCCACCAGTCCCGTCCGTGACACACTTGCACATTTCATGATAAGGCCAGCGAGAGTTTCTAGGGCCTTTGGAATGACTAGAGACCCAAGAGCGCGGTAATGTAAGTTACGGTGCACTCTTATTTCATGTTGCTCAAAAGCTGCAACATGAGGAAAGGACTAAGGGAAACAAAGTCTCCCGGTACTGACTGTCTTAAGGTCATGTCAGTTTCCCCGTAAGAATGGAGCGAAAGCCCAAAGGAGTGCGGCAGAAGGCTGCGCTTCTCTGGCAAAGTCTAGATCAGGGTGTAAAACAACAGCAAAAGGTTTGGGGGTTGCCACATGGAAGGAAAATGACCTACAATTATGAAATCTTTCCTAACAATAGACGCACACAAGATCAATAGGATGTCACATTACCGATCAAAATACTGGCTTCGAATAACTCGCGACTGGCATCTACTCCTCTACAAGGATCATAGACCATATTACTGAATATCATATCATATATGTTTCAAAAGCACTTGGTATATCGACTTTTCGAATATGTGCAATATTGGCCCTAATTAGAATACAATGTCATGAGTGGAGTAAGTTTAGATGTTATGCTCCAAAAGATTTGCTCATTCAGCCCTATTTCAGAGGATTTAGTAAAAAAAATTAGCCATTGCTCTTTGAAAAATAGTTTTTTTTGTGTTGGCATCGCTGTATTTTGATCTATCAAGTTGCCATAACATGGCCCATCGCAATTACTCGTGACTATGAACCATCATAATAAAATGATTTACCAATGGTGCTGTGAGGTTTTTCTTTTTTATGCAGCTTCTGTGTTCACTGATTCGATATTTAATTTTTCGCTCTGTCATCCTTATAAATAGCTTAGGGCACTTGCACCAGATGGCGTGCACTACATTTGCAGAATTGCAATTGATGAACTGTGTTTGAGTCCACGGTCTAGTTAATCCTAGATCAACCTCTTTTGTTCCTTGGGTGAATTTACAATTCACACATTGACCGCAAGGTGAGTGTCCAGTCAAAGCAGGCAGTCCCCATGTTTCAGTAACACTTTTTTGAGTTATTTATTTTAAGGCAATGTCATTTCTAGATAGTAACTCTTTAAGATTAGGTGCTCTCTTATATGTGCATACAGGCATGTTCAGTGGGCATTCACCTCCTGATAAAATATGCCAATTCTTTTTTACTAACTTCGTTACTTGGTTGGTTCTTGAGCAAAAAGTGCTTAGGAAAACAATTTCGGTATTTGCTATGGATTTAGGGCGGTATTCCAGTAAAGCTTCCCTGTTATTATTGTTGGACCTCTTAAAGGCTCTTCTCACTATTTTTTTTGGGGTAACTTCTCTTGTGCAACTTAGAATTCAGTCTCTCTGCCTCCTACCAGGAAAGTGCTGTTTAATGTGCTATTCCGTTTTAAACGCAAAAATTGTCCAAAGGGCACATTTTCACGTGTATGCCTTGGATGGCAACTCTCAAACTTAAGTACTGCATTTCGGTCGGTCGGTTTGTGGAAGGGACTTACCTTGAGTATTTTCTCATTGGGGTCCACTTCTATATTGATGTCCAAGAAGTCAATCTTCTCTCTACTGTGTGTAAATGTAAATTTTAGAAATTGGTTTAGTTGGTTGACCCATTAACAAAATTCTAAGAAAGAGTCTTCAGTACCATCCCAAACAATGAGAATATCATCAATAAATCTTCGCCAAAGTGCAATTTTTGATTTGCGATTACTGGTATTACCGTCACTGGTAATATCAGTGATGGTAATACCAGCAGTTTTTTGCCTGTGGGGTGCCTAATTTACCACCAGCTATTGGCTGGAGGTAAATCAGGCCACCCCACCAGCAACCTTGTAGTATGCTCATCTGGGAACGTGCCGGTAAACGGAATTACCGGCACATTAATTCCAGACCGGCATACTTGTAATGAGGCCCAGTCCTTTCCTCTTCCTCATCCATCTGGGATAATACACCACCCTACCCCTTGCAACCTGCATCCATCAGGGTCATTGTTTTACTCCCAGGCAAAAAACCTCCCAACCATGTGACATTGCAGACACCACTGGTCACTTCCTCAAAAGCATTCTCACCAACTCTATCGCACACAAATCTTGTATCTTACTTCATCAGTTCCCTGAATGGGAACGTGATTTCTGGGAAGTTTTGAATACACTTGTTATAAAATTCAGCTAGTCCTGAGAATGAAGGTAATTCTTCCTTATCAATGGGAGTTGCAGCCCGCTAGATGGCCTTCATAGCCCTATCCTTTGGCCTGCAACCACCCTTGGGCAATGTGTGACCTCAATAGTTTACATCTTCCTTGCAGAACTCACGTGCTTTGTATTCCATCGTCAATCCCTTATCGCCCAATCTTCCCAAAACTGTTCTTATCTTTTCATGCTTTCTTCTGCCACAACCATATCTCAAAATATCATCTTCGAATACTGTTACTCCTTCAGCTCCATGTAACATGTGTGTAATAACTCTCTGGAACACAGCAGCCGCAGTGGCTAAACCAAACGGTATCCTAAATAGCGGAACATTCCAGACCAAGTTATGAAAGTTGTGCACTTCCTGGAATCTTTATTCAATGGACTTTGCTGATAAGCTGCAGATGGGTTCATTGTAGTGAGCAAATCTGCAGACCCTATCAAGTTTAGCATCTTTGAAATCACTGGAAGCGGGTAGTTTTCGATTATATATAAGGTTCTTATTCAAAACTCTTAAATCCATGCACTGTGATCTTTCTATTGGCCTTCCGTGCCACAACTAGCGGGAAAAGCCTTTCAGCCACCTCAACTGGCTCAATCACACCCTCCCCCAACAGTCTATCCAATCCCATCTTAACTTCCTCCCTCATTGACATCAGAATGCTACTCACAGCCGGTGAAATCGGCTGAACACCTCCCAGGAGAAATATATGATTTGGCCTTACCTTTCAATCAATGAGGGTGTGGCTGTGAGAGGGGACACGAGAAAAAGAATGCATGCTTACTTAGCTGTTTGCTATATGAGTCACTATAGGGGATAATGTTTGGTAAGCACATATCTTGCCACGTTGTGAGCTAGTTATAGTCACAGCGAGGGGCAAGGTGGACATGGGCTGTCCCCTCGCCATGCCGAGGGGCGTGGTAGGTTCAAAGGTTCACATCCAAAAGAGAGGCAAACGAAAACGAGACTGGAAACCCTGCAGTAGTATATGGGTTGTTATCTAGCAGGAGCGTTGCATTGCTTGTCTCAGTTAATACTATTTTGGAAATTAAAAAGCAAATGTAAGTAGTGACATCTGTGTTTATTGCTTCAAGCATTTACTTTATTATAATTGCACCTGCTAGCTTTGGTCCTGGGCATTAACACGCCTCATTACAAGTTCGGCGGTAACCCTGCCTGTGCTACCGGTGGGTGGCTGCCCGTCTTGTAAGATTTACCGGCACCTAGCTTGCTGGTAACACTGGGTATTACCACCCCTGCGTTCCAGAAAGTCAGGCACCAGTACATTGTAATTCCCAATTCCCATAGGACTCAATGGGAATGGGGAACAGAGAAGCACCGGCACTGATAATAACCGTGCCGGTGCTTCAGTTACTGCATGCTTACCATGGCCGCTGTGTCCGGCAGGGTTGGCCCTGTCAGGCACAGCGGCTCCAGCAGGCAAACCCGTAGTGTGCTGGTCCGGAAACAACGGTGCCTGTAGGCCTAGAAGCACCGTTGTTTCCAGAGCGGCACACATGTAAGGAGGCCCTGTGACTTACAAGGCCCAGCAAAGTAAAACATCCTAGACTGCAAGATTTGGTAAACTATCATGTCCCAAACCTCATAACAATTGCCAAAGCCAACAGTGTTGACGACTTTGGTATTTTGGACAGAACCCAGCTTGGCCTCCAAAACAAACCATAAGCGCTACAACTTCATGTAGAACGTAACAGACTACAAATTAGTGCTAATAAGTCTGTAATTTTACTTAGAGAATAGAAGAGGCCGAAAACCAATGACATTTAGTTGGGTTGCAAACAAGCACAGAATTCGACCAGTTTTGGCTAATAAATATCTCTGTGCCATGATAAGTGCAAGTCACTCTGTAATCCCGTGAAAGGAGTACTTGGAAAGTAAACAAACACCTAACTGCCCAAGGTGTCTTAACTGGGAAAAGATATGGCATGTTTTCACTCCAACCGGTTATTCACTTCTATAACCAGAAAGTGACACCAGCGATTACCTATGCTGCGGAAGCCTGTCTTGGCTTATCATGGGAAACAAGGGAACGCCTTGAAGGAAAATTCTAGAGACGGATCCTGTGTTTACCCAACGCCGTAACAATACACGCAAGGGTAGTTTGGAAGTTCCTCCTCCTTTATGGCAAATTACAGGACCCAAACTGTCCACCCCAATTTGTGATCCTATTAGCAAACACTGCGATCACCCCTGATTGGTCCTTGAGCATGTGGATGAAAGACTGTAGTGCTATTTTGGCAAATGTGGCTTTCTCCACTGAAATATTAACTCGAAATCTGACTCGGGTGAAAAAGACAGTGACCCTCATTACGAGTCCAGCGGTAGCTGTGCCAGTAAAACAGGCAGGCTGCCGCCGGACTCATGGGGATTTACCGGCACCGGACTTGCCGGAATTACCGGGGCATTACAGCCCCGGTAGTCTGGTAAATCCGGCGCTGGCATTCCGTTACTCGGCATTCCCGTGGAGTCCCATAGGACACCACAGGTATGGGGATCATGGAAAAACTGGCACATGCACTGGCACCATGCAGTGTTTCCGTGTCCATCTGCGGCCGGTGGCATTACGCCCTCCATGTCAGGCCTGGCGGGCGTAATGCCACACGGCCACAGAACTCGGAGTTAGCCGGTCTGCAAAACGGTGCCGGTACGGTTTTAGCGGCAGCGTTAAATCCGGACCAGGTAACTCATAATGAGGCGGAGTATGGGCTAACTACGGGAGGGATACGGAACTAAATAGAGCAAACTCAAAAGTTCATACATTATTGAAACACTAACATCATGAGTACCTGGGCATATGATGTCCGTGCCTGACAATGGGCCTCATTACGACCCTGGCGGAAATCGAAAAACGATGGCGGAAATGCAATACCGCCATCGAATAGCGCTCGGTGCGATCATGACCCGTCACCGCAAAGTACGATGCCATTAGCGACACCGTAGTGAACGCCAACGCTAACTGCACCAAGTACGCGCGCGTGCGCCATGCCAAACCGTAATTACCACCATGGCGCAACGGTACGCGAATTCTGACCCTAGCGGACATGCACCTAACGCCATCAAGCACGGCGGAAAGTACCATTCCGCCATGGTGAGAAGTACGGCATCGCGAACCAACCGTAAACGGCCCTACTGAGTGCCTGTACACCGCTCCCTGGCCACATTGTACAACTCCCCGTAGGTGCAATGAAGTCACACAATGCAACCAGTGAAATGTACTAGTCATCCATGCCTGCCAACGAACAAATGAATCTCAAGAGGGGCCAATGGGAGCTGCAGGGCACAGATGGCACGAATACAGAAGCTATACAAATGGACATGACCTCAGTCTCCCACCAAGAAACGCACGCAAACACAGGCACCTGTGACCAGCCATATTCCGATAATCACATCATTCCACCAATCCAACTGGCTGACCGGCATCTGTTACACAAAAGCTAATCCCCCGCCCCTGAGCATGACATCATCAAAACAGTCATATTGGCAGCCCTTATCCCTGACCTCACTGGGCTTCGTAGGCAAACGCGCCCAGCACAGTACCACGCAACTATACTCCGAAGCTGGAACCCAATGCAGATCTCCTCACAATACATCGCTCCCCAAATAGGAATATGCCACATCACTTGCAAAGAAGAACGCTACACGGTTCATATCAGAATAGAAATTTAATGCACAACAAATTCACCAAGCCCATACAGCCATTAGGCCATGAACTCCAAAATACATTTCACCATTGTGGGCTGCATCCGCAATAAATGACCAGCTACTTCTTGTGTGACGCCCTGTTCCTTCATGGTACACAGGGGCTACATTCTCGTACGAAAAGGCAACATGGAAGCGCCTAGAACCGCAGGGCCGTCCCAATAGGGAGGCACTAGTCCAGCTGAAAGGCCGAAATGTTGCTCCGAGCCACTAGTACTGCGTAAGGGCATGTGGCCCATTGGCAATCGTCCCATAAGATCGTAATGCTGCTCCACTGATTAACACGAAGCAGCAGGTGTCGGGAGTAAAATCCATCTGCAGGAGTGGCATACAGATGGCAGTGGCAAAAGGGGAGGAGATACCTGTCACCCAAATGAAATGAAAAAGAATAGTATGGCCATCAGAACTACATTTGAATTACTCACTTTAATGATCACACCAAATCCACAGCCATATGCATGCTAGCCCACTCCAAAGGATCATCACCACCCAAAAACCACTTGCGAATCATAACTATCTATATCGAGGTGAAAACACTATCACAAACAAGTGTACCTGTGCATGCGTCTGTTAAAACAGAATCCATCAGATGGGATTGGTAACGTGCATAGACACAAGTGTCTGAAGGCGCGTCGAGACAGGGAGGGCTCAACAAGGCCAGATAGACGATGGTCCCACTATGGCAGCCCTGCATCACATAGCGCAGGGGAGGCGGATAGATTCCAAGAAGCCCTGTACATGGCAAACTCTGTATCAAATCATCTGTCCATGCATCCATACATCATTCCCTCATCCCGTAATGAAAACGCCTGTTTCCATACTCACATAACATGTGAAATTTCCATTGAGTCTGTGCGTTATGCAGCCTGCAAAATCCACTGTGTCCCAGCCCGTAAATCCACTGTTGTGAAGTAACATGTATTTGGGAACGTCCGGCCTTATCGCCCACTTCGCTATTGCGCATCCCAAACTATTCATATCAATCATTGCATCCTCGCCATGGCCCCTGTCCCAAGGACATTGAACAATAGAACGTTATATTTGCAGTCAGACCTGTGGGCATCTCCTCGCCGCTAGCTGAAAACCGAAAGCGCCGCCCTTCGAATTCCTCATTTGCAACATCACGTCGAAAAGGCATCTGTGGCCGCTTGAAATCACAAATTAATCCATCTAGTGCGGCTGTGTGTGAAAATGGCAACTGCCTTCACTCACAAATGGGACGCCCCGCCCGTCGGTGAACCTCGGTACAGTGTTGCATGAGGGTCCACCGTTACTCGAGTACTACGTTCCACTGACCCTTCACAAGTCTGTTCGCGACTGCAAAGATAGTATGTGAAACAATGGGACCATAGCCGAATGAACATATCAACCAATGTTACACTGCCATCGGGTACAAATACATGATTGTAATAGCAAGATGCCATTCATCGAATTGCAGCGTTGTGTGCGGGACGTGCTCGCCCAAAGGGGAGAGCAGCTTGCACAGGTGGAATGAATCACCACAGGTGGAGGCCATACAGCCTGAAAACACATAAATTGCACACCCAGTCTCCTCCCACAACCACACCCACTCCGAAATGCTACCGGCAGGACTAGCTATGTTGGCCCTGGGGGACCTGATAGCACTGCAAGTACTCCAACTTCAAGAAGAAGACGAACACCAACTACAACCGGCCGCACGGAGGAGACTCAGGAGGAGGAGGAGGGCAAGGCAGGGCCAGCAAGGGCCGCCAGCACAGCCACTACCACCACGCAGGCAGCCCGCAATCCCACGCCTCCGAGCACATCCGTTCAACCTCACTGATGAGCAGATCCACACCCTCTACCGTTTGGACCGGGACACCATAACCGCCATTGTGGACATGACACAGGCTGACCTTGTCAGCATGATAGATAGCCCAACCGCCATCCCACCCCTACTGAAGGTGGTGTCTGTACTCCACTTCCTGGCCACAGGCACCTACCAGCACACAGTCGGACAGTTGCATGGCATATCACAGCCACTGTTGTCACGGACACTATTGCAAGTGCTCGATGCCCCCCTGCAGCACGCAGACGACTACATCTCTCTACCACGCTCGGAGCAGGAAATTACCAACACAAAAGTGGGATTCCATGCACTTGCCGGCATACCGGGTTGCATTGGTGCCATCGACTGCACCCATGTGGAATTGGTCGTCCCACATGCCATGGAGGCCCAGTACCGCAACCGAAAACAATTTCATTCTCTGAATGTACAAATGGTGTGTGACTCCAACAGGATCATTACACATTGTTGTTCCCGATTTCCTGGATCAACCCATGATTCTATGGTCTTGAGGAACTCTACAATACCACGCTACATGGAGCGACACGCAGGGAACAGATCCTGGCTACTCGGTGAGTCTCATTTCATGCATGATGATGTGGGGTATGTGATGCGGCAATGACCTGGCAGGAAGGGGGGGGGGTGCGTACGTAGCAATGGCATTCCTCAAAATTCCTTTATTGTCCACATACAGGTGATGCCGGGTATCCACTGAAGAGATGGCTCCTCACACCAGTCCGGAACCCACGGGACCAGCATGAGGAGGACTACAACCATGCCCACTCACGTACCCGTGTAGTCATAGAACAGGCATTCGGCCTACTGAAGACTCGTTTCCGCTGCCTCAGCAGGTCTGGCCGGGCACTCCTGTACCGCCATGTGAAGGTTGCAAAGATGGTCATGGCATGTGTCATGCTCCACAACATGTGCGTACGTAGAAATGTGCCCATGCCCCCTGACGCAGAACTGCAAGCACCTGAAGATGGTCATGATGAGGGTGGGGATGTGGCAGCACCTCAAGGAGTCTGCGAGGCACAGGAGGGCCGTGACATTCGTCAGCATCTCATAGATGCATGCTTCTAGCACTCACGCCTGGTGGCTGATACATGGACACGGGACTTGTGGCACTGTGTGTGTCTGGAACATGCACAATATGGACTGTACGCCTATAATGGCCTCCTACACAAAGATCAATGTCCACACATCTCATTGGATGATCGTGCATTGTTTATGGCATATGTGATATCATGTTAAACACCCTATCGACCCGCCACCCAAGTGAGCCCAACACACCCCCTCCACCCTCCTACCTCCCCCCCGAACACCAGTGTCCAAAGATGCTCATTGTCAGTGGGCAGTCGCTATTGCAAGCCCCCTCTCCGGGTATCAGGGGCACCCCTGCCTGTGGAGCGCAGGTTCCTCCCAGGTCTACGTTGGGGGCTGCCCTGGACGGAACTTGCAACAGATGATGTCTCTGCCTGCTCACGTCCATGCATGTCCCTAAGGGTTTGTGAGAGCTCAGTGAGCACACGGCGCACTGCGGCAAGTTCGGCACATACGTCTTTGGACGTCGCATGCAGTTCCCCCCTCAGGCTCTCGGTGCTTCTCTCCATTTGTACTCTCAGGCTCTCGGTGCTACTCTCCATTTGTGCCCTTAGTGTCTCTGTACTTCTCTCCATTTCTGCCCTAAGTGTCTCAGTTGATGTTTCTATGTCTGCCTTAGTGCCCCCACATTCATCGGCATGGTCCTTGAGGAGCGTGGCCAGTTGCTGCTGTTGCACGATTACCTGGTCGAGGGACTGTTGCCTCTGCTGGGCCATGGCCATTTGCGGTGGTGTCACAGAGTGGCTGATCACCTCATGTTGCCTTGCCACAGGCCTTGTGGGGGATGGCCAGTCGTCGTCTTGTGGGTGCCCCTGCGTGGTATCCTCATGGTGTACGGGATGGAACAGACAGGGGGATTGAGACAGGTCATGGATGGATCTAACTTCGACATCCCCGTTTTCTGTGTCGGAGCATGCAGCCATTAATGCAGTGTCACCTATGGTGCTGCTGCCACCAGAAGCAGTGCCTACTGTGGCATCCATTGGGGGGACCTGTGGTGATGCTGTTGTGGGCATGCTGGCTGCTGGGGTGCCTGTTGGAGTTCCCTCCTCTGTGCTGCCACTTGATTTGTGCTGCTTCCGTGTCTTGATGCGTGCAGCTGAGGTGGAGGGTCTTTGGCCGTTGGTCTTGGCCCTCTTTGCAGGTGTGCTGGTAGGGGTGTCCTGGAGCTCGTCGTTTGGATCGGACCCTGTGGTGGAGTAAAGGAGGGCGAGCGTTATTAATGGGTCTGTGGGAATTGGAATGGCAATGTATCACATGCATTGGGGTGGTACCTGAGGGTGATTTGGGTCGGGGCCTTGGAGGTGGTTTCATTTGTGTGTGGAGTGAGGGTGCAGTTGTTTTGCAGCCTGCAGTTAGGGTGTGCCTGCTGCACGTGTAGAGGGTGTTTTTAGGATTTTTAATTATTTATGTATTTGATGTGAGTTTTAAAGTGTGCTATCAGGCCTATGTATGTGGACGTTCTCCTGGACATGTGTTACTGTTGCACTATGTGGACACGTGGTACTTCACATGATTGTACATTGTGGTTTTGGCATTGTTTTATTTGGGACACCTACCTGATTCTTCGGATGTCTGCACTCCTTTCTCCATCCCTCCGACTCCCTCTATGCACTCCATTCCAATGGTGGAGGCAAAGATTTCTTCCCAGGGGGTCAACTTGATGGGTGATTCCGATCCTCCCCCGGTAGCTGTGGCAATGTTGCGGTTGGCAGAAAGTATGCTACGGACGCGTATCCGCAGTTCGTCCCATCGCTTCTGCATTGCTGTGGGTTGCGGGGTGCGGTCCCCACCGCACTTACCCGCTGTGCCACCAGGGCCCATATGGCCTTCTTGTTCGCAAGTGCCGTCCTGGTCATTTGCGTGGAGAAGACGGCGGCAGCATTCTCCTGGAGGGTCTCTGTGAGCACGGTGAGTTCCTCACGGGAGAAGTGGACCTGCCGCTTGCGGTCGCACGCTTTCTTCGCTACTTTTCCCATTTTTCTTGGTTTCACTAGGGTGGATGACGGGTTGGGATGTGTCTCAGGGTAGTATTTTTAATGGTTGTGTGGAATTTGTGGTTTTATAGGTGTACGGCGTGATGTTTCCCGTTCTGGGACCATGCTTTTACTTCCGTTTCCGTATATTTCCGGTCACCGTACTTTCCGGTTGACGCTCACTGCGGTGTCCGCTAAGATGGGTGGCGGTATTGCACCTAGGGCGCCGTACGGCGGCGGTGTGGGCCGTTTTGGGGTCATTTCCGCCATCGCGGACTTTGCACTTCCGCCATGGCGTGGTGCTCGTGCCCGATGGGTCGGAATGAGCCGCACTTTGCTCCGTCGTGCAATGGCGGAAACGCTATTTACGCTATGGCGGTCCGGTCGGTTGATTTCCGCCAGTTCGTAATGAGGGCCAATGACATGGTTAATTCCTACAGACAAGACAACAATGTTAGCTTTGCCGCACTTGTTTTTAACACAGCCTCAGTGCAAGGAACAGATGTGAGAACACACTTACTGCTTATAAAGCAAGTGGCTGAAGCATTTAATGAAGACATTTTTAATACACAAGTAGTTTTACAGCTCCAATAAGGCATTAACTTTCATGAGAATGCTCAAAAATAACACTGCCAGACCCTATACTCCACAAACGTTGGTAGCTCATTGACTTCCCAGGAGAATGTGTTTTGGGAGGTGCAGGTACCGAGTAGGAAAGGTCATAGGGATTATCTTGGTCATGGGCAATCAATGGGTGAGTAAATGCCCAACAACACATATATGCTGTGCGTCCCTCCACACATCCCATCTCCCTCTATCTATACTGTATAATGCAATAGTTATGGTTTATCGATGGTGCCTAAGCGCCACTCAATAGTCAATACTACCAATATCCGGATATTCACTCAGACTCAGTCTAGTCCCTTGAAGTATCCCTGGGCGAAGGCTGGGGTGCATCAACAGCACAGCAAGGATCACAGGTGCTCATAATGCACAGAATGTATTCACAATATACCACCACGCACTTTGTGGACTGCGCGGGAGACACCTGTGCAGGAAATGTAGGGGAATTAAAAGCGTTACACACAGGAAGGACTGGAGGAAGCCACTACACATGGTATGGGACCACCGTCACGCCCTTTGAATTGTGGGTGCATTTCAAAATGTCAGCAGTGAAAAACGGGTTCTGGACTGATTTGTAAAATGATTAAGATAAATGAAATGTATGTGCACACTGTTTTCCTGATGGTTTTTAAAAAAAAGGCATTATGATTTATCATACAAGCAAACCTTATCCATTCAGGAGATGTTAGTCCAGCTCTGGTTTTAATTTTGCATTCTGGGACTTGTAGTCCTGGTCTCCCCCATTATAAATCCTGGACTACAAGTCCCAGAATGCAAAATGAAAAAGAGGACTGGACTAGCATCTTCTTGAGGAATTGATCATGTTGGCATACATTTTTACTAGCCAATAAGGGAGAGTTACATCACAGCAGCAAACGGATTCCTGGAGGATTTCGCACAGGTGTTTATGGTACTTGGAGAACCCTGAAAGCTACAAAAACAGAAAGTTTATTTTCAACGAAGGAACTCTAATTCATAGAATTTAGCGCACAAGTGGCGCACGCGGCTGGCGCACAGTGTGCGCGTGCGAATCTCTGCGCCAGCCGCGTGCACTAAAATCGATTTCCGCGCCCAGCATATTCATGGATTTTAGTTTCCAAAAGCAGCCGTGGCGCAGAGTGGCGCAGCGACACTGCAGCAGCGCCAGTTACGCCCCCAAGAACGCCCCTAGCGCAAGGAAAAGCCATCAAAATCCCCAATCCAGCGCAAAGGGCTGCGCTAACCCAGGACCAGTTTACCGGGCAGTTTTCAGCAGGGTACGTGTATTTCAGGGGTGCGCGGGAAGTGTCATACGCGATTTCAGCAGGGTACGTGTATTACAGGGGTGCGCAGGAAGTTTCACACACGATTTCAGCAGGGTATGTGTATTTCAGGGGTGCGCGGGAAGTTTCACATGCGATTTCAGCAGAGTACGTGTATTTCAGGGGTGCGCGGGAAGTTTTACACGCGATTGGTCTGGGTACGTGTATTTCAGGGGTGCGCGTGAAGTGTTACACGCAATTTCAGCAGGGTACGTATATTTCAGGGGTGCGCGGGAAGTTTAACACGCGATTGGCCTGGGTACGTGTATTTCAGGGGTGCGCGTGAAGTCTTACACGCGATTTCAGCAGGGTATGTGTATTTCAGGGGTGCGCTGGAAGTTTCACACGCGATAGGCCCTGTGCGAGTGGGGTACGTGTATTACTGGGGTGCGCGTGAAGTTTCACACACGATTTCAGCAGGGTACGTGTATTACGGGGGTTCACGGGAAGTCTCACACGCGATTGGGTGCGGGTATGTGTATTTCGGGGGTGCGCGGGAAGTTTCACACGCGAAAGGGCCTATGCGAGTGGGGTACGTGTATAACTGGGGTACGCAGGAAGTTTCATCTGCAATCTCAGCAGGGTATGTGTATTTCGGGGGTGCCGGGAAGTCCTACACGTGATTTGGCAGTGTGGGTACTCCCAGGTGTTCCCTGTACACCCTCCACGGCCCCTGCAGGCAGCCCACACCACAGGGGACTACCCTGCACCCCTGGTCATGTCCCGCAGGCAGCCCACCCAACATGGGCATGCCCCCCAGCAAAGCCACATGTCTCCTTGCACTACTGATCACCAACTCATGTCCCCTTGCACCCCCAACCCCCAGCAGTGCAGGGCACCTGCTAGCAGGACCCCACTCATGTCCCACTCATGTCCTCCTGCACCACCACCCCTACCCCCCAGCAGTGTAGGGCACCTGCCAGCAGGCCCCACTCATGTCCCGCTCATGTCCCCCTGCACCCCTACCCCCTAGCAGTGCATGGCACCTATCAGCAGGCCCCCACTCATGTCCCCTTGCACCCCTACCCCCCAGCAGTGTGGGGCACCTGCCAGCAGGCCCCCACTCATGTCCCACTCATGTCCCCTTGCACCCCCACCCCACAGCAGTGCGTGGCACCTGCCAGCAGGCCCCCACTCATGTCCCACTCATGTTCCCTTGCACCCCCACCCCCAAGCAGTGTGGGGCACCTGCCAGCAGGCCCCCACTTATGTCCCACTCATATCCCCCTGCACCCCCACCCCCAGCAGTGCAGGGCACCTGCCAGCAGGCCTCCACTCATGTCCCCTTGAACCGCCACCCCCCAGCAGTGCAGGGCACCTGCCAGCAGGCCCCCACTCATGTCCCCTTGCAACCCCACCCCCCAGCAGTGCGGGCCACCTGCCAGCAGGCCCCCAATCATGTCCCACTCATGTCCCCCTGCACCCCCACCCCCAGCAGTGCGTGGCACCTGCCAGCAGGCCCCCACTCATGTCCCACTCATGTTCCCTTGCACCCCCACCCCCCAGCAGTGTGGGGCACCTGCCAGCAGACCCCCACTCATGTCCCACTCATGTCCCCCTGCACCCCCACGCCCCAGCAGTGTGGGGCACCTGCCAGCAGGCCCCCACTCATGTCCCACACAACATGTCATCACAATCCACAATCATGGGCCTAATGGCCACCCAAATCCTACCCCATGCCAACCCAGTCGAAACACACAACCAAGTATTACATACACCCCACATTGAAATCCCCATCACATGAAACATCCCAAATGGCAAGTATGCACATCATACATGTCCATCACACACACACAAGTGAATGAGAAAACATGCATCGTGACATGCAGGAAACCAAGGAAAGCATACCACACAATTAAGTATCAAATAAAAATGTATTACACAGAAAAGCAAGGGAATGAAATGAAATCACACAATAATTTAAATAATAAATAAAAAGCTGCATGTCCAAAATATGAAAAAGAAGATGTGTAAAACTAGAATAAAAATCAATCCAAAAGCAAATGGGTCCAAAGAGTCTGTCCGTCAAATCAAATCCAAAGTGAAAAAAAAGAAAAATCCATTGATCCATGGTTAAAAAAAAAAGGCAAATGAAGTGAAATCCATTATGGAACTATATACAAAGTACAAATCCAGGGTCCATGAGCCCAACCATTCAAAGGAAACCTTCAAAAACCCTACATAATGAACAACTATATACAAAAAGGTGGGGCATTGTCCAAGCGCCCCAAATGAAAAGAAAAACAAAAGGAAACCTAACACTATATAACTATTTACAATGGCAGCGGGCTAGTCCAACGGCTCACTTTCTGATTTCCCGGGCCAGGGCATCATCGAACTCTTGCTCGATGTCCCGGAGGCGGTTCTCTTCCATGGCCCCGAGGGTTCTCAGGGTCGATGACATCTGGACCTCCAGGTCCCTGCGAATGGCCTCAAGGCACTCGGCCCACCTCAGGGCCCTATGCATGGAGTTCTCCGCCCTGACCATCATGAGCCGTGCCTCTTCCGCCCGCTGCCGCTCTCCACCTATACCATGGCCCAACCACTGCCACACGGAAGACACTTCCCGTCCTTGGTCCTCCTGCTCTCTGGCCGATGCCTGCCCCTCCGATGTTGAAGGCCCCGAGCCATAAAGGCTCCCACCTTGTTGCTGCTGCTGCTGTGCCTCTGCCTGTGGCCTGGCTCCTGCTGCCTGCACATCCTCCTCCGGCTTGGGTGCAGTTGTTGAGGTGGCCACCCCTGCTGGACGTCCGACTCCCGACTGTGGCAGGGATGTGTTCTCCACCAGCCTGGCCGCAGGGTCAGAGGCAGCTCCAGAGGGCACCCAGGTGACACATGGGTGGGAAGATGGCACAGAGGACGACTGGCACATAGGGGGTTCAGTTGAGGAGGGGGTCGGAACAAGATCAAGAAAACGGAGGAATCCGGCCCTGGTGAGCTGTCCCAGTGGGTCAACGCGGTCAACGAGCCATGCAAGAAGACATGCAGTCTCCTCATGAAAAGACTGCAGGTCAGCTCGCATGGCACGTTGACGCAACGCCACCCCACCCAGGACAGGCTCAACCCGATGCCAGACAGCCACATCAGCAGGGAGAGGAAGGCCAGTTGGTGTAAGCCGATCCCCTCCCTGAGAATAGGTCTGGACGTAGGCATCCCTGCTGGTGCGGGATGATGCAGTGACAGGATCGGGGACAGGATTACACACAGACACCTCCGCTGTGACCTGTGCTGCCTCCTGTCCCTGCCCCTGCGCTGCACCACTAGCACCAGTGGAATCCCCACCTCCAGACCCCGTCTCTGGCCCTTGCATGGCCTCCTCCTCCACAAAACCCCCCACCAACCTGGGTGACTCCATGCCATCTTCCTCCGTCGGACCCTGTGGGGTCTCAGCTGCCCCTTCTGCTGCCGAGGAGTCCAACTCCGACCTCTGCCTCTTGGACCTACCCTCGGCAGCTGCGGCTTGGGACGCGGCACCGGACTCCTCACTCCCCGACGAGATCACAACCTGGGAGGGGAGCCGGGCCTTGCGTCTCCGGCTGGCGGTGCGATCCCTGCCGCTGGGCTCCACAGCACCCTCTCCGCCTTCTTCATCAGTTGATGCTGCAGACAGGGAGAGATAGGAGACAGGCATCAGGGCACTGTACAATGGACTGATACACACATGACAGTTCCACATGAGTGGCAGTGTCAAACTTCAGACATGGCATCACAATCCCCAACACACATGTCATTTGAAATCACACACATGAGCTATTCCACAGCCATATCACAATGGCCAGCACCATCCATACACATACAAGAGCATGAGCAGCCAAAGATGAGCCAGACATCACATGAAACACAGGGAGTGCACTAGACATGCACACACGCCACCACACTTACATGCATGTGTACACCTCCACCAACTGTCACAGTGATGAGATGGGCATCCATGTCACATCTGGTAATCAGACTTCTACATATCAGTCTCACATACATCCATGTTGCATCACTGTTGCACCCTTGTCAAATACACACACATGCACATGTACACGGTGCAGATACATGCAGCTGGAACCAACATCCATGTGTGACACCACTACCATGCCAACGTATATACACATAGCCACACAAGGGATACACACTCAAAGGCATTCAAACATGTGTGCTCACACATATGCATTTGGCCTGCATGCTTACCCACACATACACCATCCATGTGTCTCACACATGAGAGGACTCACATGTGTTAGCCTCACAGCCCTATACATACACATCCATACATGGCCCTACAAAACCACATGTTCAACCTGCACACTACTGGCACACCACCACACGCAGAGCTTCCAATCAGTATGCATGTACACTTACCGCTCGACTCCAGACGGGTCTGCCTCTCAAGGACCTGGCGTGGAGCGCTGGGCATATGCGTTCCAGGACCCTCATATGGTGTTCCGACAGGAGTCCCCGGCGCCCCTTAGCATCCGCTGCCTTCAAGAGGCGCCGGGCCTAGTTGAGGGTCCTGGACCTGAAGTCCTCCCAGCGCTTCTTGACATGTTGAAATTTGTGGACTGCCACCCCCTCTGCGTTGAAGGCAGCCACGATGTCCGTCCAGATGCTGGTCCGTCCTTCCTTGTCGGCGCGCAAACTTCCGAAGAGGAAATCATACTGCCCCGGGACTTGATCCACCAGGACACCAACTTCGGTGGCAGTGAAGCTGGTGGCCCTCTGCCTCTCTGGCTGGGGGTTGCCAGTGGTTTCAGATGGTGGTGTGCTCGACATGGCAACCCCAGAGGCAGGTGTGGGTGGACAACTGGGTCCTGGGGCTGGGCTGTGGAGTGATGGTATCCCAGTCGGGAGTCTTCAGTTCCAGCAGGGTTGGTCACAACAACTGCACCCCTGGCTGATGTGCAGGCAGCAAATAGCAGGGCACGTGGGCAGCAGGCAGGCAGGGAGCAGCAGATGGCAGGTGGGAGCGTGCTCGGTGCTCTGGGGGGCAGGAAAATGGCCTTCAGGGCAGGAGCGTGGTCCTCGGTGTGTTTTCGCGTGGACAGCTTGATACGGAGTGATTTGGCACGTGAACAAATTGCACATCAGCGTGTAATTCGAGGAAAGGTCCTTAGAGCGTGAGCGCGTCAGCGATTTCATTGGAACAAAGGCCCTTCTCGCGTAAGCGCTTCTGTGACGTGACGCGTGGGGGCATGCGCGGACGTTTCCCCTGTGATGTGGGCATAGTGGATTAGCGCACGCGTGAAAAAAATGCACATCCCTGTGTGAATGTGTGTAATCTGAGGAAAGGGCCTACGTGCGTAAGTGACGTGACATGCGCTGGTGTTTCCCTCAGCATGGGTTAAAGGTGAGCGGGGCCAGCAGTTCGCTGTACGTGCCTTTCGTGGAGACCGACGTGTGTTGCTGCTTCGTGTTGTTTCGTGCGCCATCACAACTTCACAGCTATCAAGGACGTATCTCTTCTTTTGGCGGGGGTATTGGCTACGCATGTTTTTCTGCATCGCACTAGTCAGACGGTGAGTCGCGCACGCTATTTTTCCCACTGCGGGTTCCCCTGTGTATCGCACCGTGTTTGATGTCATAGTAGCCTGCGTGTCCCACGCGTACGCGTTTTTCGTGTTACTGGGTGCCACCGCGTACTGCAGGAGGTTGATTCCACGCACGTAGGCTGCAGGGTTGCGTGCATGGTTTTCCAGCAGTTTTGGGGTGCCTGAGCGTTGCGTGACCCGTCACTACATCACCGGGGTCACATACAGCCTTGCAGGTGCAGGGGGGCTGTTAACATCTTGCTTCCTACCCTCTTCACCCCAATTGCCCAGGTCAATTGTGGTGTACACCTCCCATTGGCACTACTCCATCTGTGCCGGCACTACTACATCTGTGCCATGGTTAGGAGGACACCAAAGGTGAGGGGCGCCTCAGCTGAGCGTCCTCCTCTTGGCAGGCATGGTCAGGGACGTGGCCGGGGTGACCAGGGAGTAGGGGGACTCCAGGGTGTCCAGGGCAGCCGCAGAGGGGGAAGAGGCAGGGGTGCACCACTTGAGCACGATGTTGTGCCATGTGTCGGTGCAGTCATGCCACCACCCCCTGTGGTTCCGGGAGATGCAGCTTCTGCATCTGGCACTGGCGCCCGTGTGACCCAGCAGTCCGTTCCATCGACTGCCATGGGCCCAAGGGTAGTGGTAGCTGCAGGTGCAGCTGTGGACACCGCCACCCAGGCTCAGGGTCTGCCAGCGCAGCCAGCGTTGGCACTTGAGGAGCCCTTGGAAGATTTCCAACAGGCCAGGAGGGGAACCATAGGGGCACACAGGGCTGCCCTGACCAAGACACGTGTCCCTGGGGCAGTTATGTCATCTGCTGCCCCAAACAGCCGGGTGTTGGCAAGTGCAGGGGCAGATGCACCCAAAAACACCCCGGTTTTGAGTCTGCCAACCAGGACAGTTGCGGTCAATGACCCTGCCACAACGGATGTTGCTGCGCAGGGTCCATTAGAGGGCACCCAGCTGCCACTGACAGAAGTCAGGCCTTTGGTCGTCCCTCCACCTGCCACTCCCTTGGCTCAATCCACCAAACCCACTGGCGATACTGGTCAGGGCGGCATTAGGCCAGGGTCTGAGCCACAATCCAAGAGGAGGAAGGTTGCACCTGCAGCACAGGCTGGGACCTCACACACACCCACGACTTCTTGCACGTTGAGGAAGAAGCCTTTCTGCAACCAGGAACTGGACTTCCTTGTGGGCTACGTGCGGGGCAACAGCCGTGACATGCTAGTGGGTGCCAATAGTCAGACTGCGGCTGCCCAACGTGATACCCACTGGAAGCATGTTGCAGAACATGTCAGTGCATTCGGCCATGAGGTGCGCACGGTGCAAGAGTGCAAAAAGCATTGGAATGACATCAAACGCAGCGCTAAGGCTAAGGGTGCCTCAGATTACAACTTGACTCTGGTGACTGGCGGTGGCCTGCACCAGAGGAGAAAGTCCTCAATCCGCATGAGTCACTCGTTGCGGAGTTCATACCATCTGAATCGGTCGAAGGAGTGGGAGAGATGCCGGACTTTGATGCCCAGTCCAGTGAGTGTTGATGCGTGTTTGTTGAGGACGTGTGTGTTTTACTTGTGGGATGTGTTGTGCATGATTGCCACTACATGTGACGTGTACATGTTTCGGATGTGCAAGTAATGCAATGCTTCCGTGATGCATGTCTTCTCTGCTGGATGGTGGACATGTGGAGCAGACGGGGACTGTCGGCATCAACACTATTGCACCCTACTCACATGCTGGTTACCAGTATGCCCCTCCAGTCAATATCCCAGCTCACTGGCCCTTCTGCATGTAGTGTAGGGTGACCTTCCTCTCAGCCCAGGCACAATGTCATAGCATGACTGACGTGCATGTGTCCTCTGCCTGCATGCGGGTACTCCATGTAGATATGCTCCCTTGCCCCTCCACCCCCCGCTCTGCACCCCAATTCCACCTTTGCACTGGTCTGCTTCAATATTGCCGTTGGGTACTTCCCTGTTAATGCATCCTGTGTACATGCTAACTTCCCACAACCAATCTGCAGACATATGCTGTGTAGTACAGCCTTAGTTCTCGATGCAGGGTATCTCACTTGTACTGTTCAGAGGTCAGATGCCCCGCAGGGACATGAGTGCCCATTCATGCTCCATGTGCATTGCACGCATGACCCTATGTGTCCTTGACTGGATGATCACTGTAATACAAGTCCTGGGTGACATACATTGCATGGCATTTCATCAGCCTTCCCATGTCTACTGTGGCTCAGTACTGTGTTGCACACATGTTTAGGGTCTGACAATCTGGGTGCGTCACAGGCCTCAGCCTGTTTAAGGGCCAATGACTCTGTACAACTGGTGTAGTGTCCTCTTCACACGTGGGTGGCCTCCAGACGTTTCATCATGTGTCATGCTTACTGTCCCATCATCATTTGCAGTGTTGTCACTTGACTCACATGAAGCTGTTGATGCTAGTCAACACTGCCAGTCAATGCACAGGTCTATGGTCAGCCTTTTGATAACATGCTAGGCATCCATGCTTTTGCACTTGGGTGGAGGGGTGCTTTGCTTGTAGATATGCTACCCATTGAATGCACATTGCACGTGATGCCTGAAGTTGACCTTGAACTGCCTTCACATTTTCTGACACACACCATGAAGTACTTGTACATGTAGGTAGTGAGTAACATACACATTGGCTGCACTGCATAGACCCACTTCAATGCAAACTGCCACCTTTCAACAGGTATGATCACAGAAGCAATTCCAAGTTGACCCAGTATGCATGCCAGGTTCTATTTTGTGTGTCACATGTCTGCCTGATGTTGTCAGTGTGTGTGTGTGTTGTGTGCTTCTGACATGTGTAGTGACCTGTTTTCTCTCTATTTTTCAGATGATGACACAATGGAGCCGGAGGATGGTGTTGTCATGCCAGGCACAGGGTTGGTATCACTACATCAACCCGGCACATGTGGGGGTTGTGGGGTGGTAGGCCACGAAACCCCCCAAGTGCTACAGGCCATTTTGTCTCTGGCTGCCTATGAGTCCAGCCCTGATGACGACTCTGACGTCCATGTCGAGTTGGATGAGCATCAGGTCCATGTGTCAGGGGTGAATGATTCTGATGTGGACACTCCTCTGTCCGCAACACCTGCACTGAGGGGTCAGACAGTCTTGGAACCTCCGTCCGTGGTGGATCGGGACGCAGGGTCACCCTCCACACCAGTCACTGATGTGCCTGGGACATCACGTCGACGGGGGCATGTAGTCGTGCAGCCGCGGGCGGTGCCAACGCGACGAGGACAACCGGTCCTTGGTTCCCGCAGGGGTCAAGCCCAGCAACTGCTGTATATTGAGTGGGAGCAAGACATGACTGCCAATTCAGAAAGGAAGGGGGCAGCAATGGAGAACATCGCTGAGAGCATGGAGCGTGTGGCCCGATCCGTGCTCCCCCCTGCTAGGCAGATGCTTCTCCAGCAGCAGGCGGAACGGTCCACGGCCCGCTCGCTCAGGCTGGGCATGGCGGCCTCAGACAGGGCATGCCAGGCTGAAATGTTGTCTCTGCGTCAAGCAATTGCTGCTCACGCAGAGGCACACATGGAGGCCCTGAGGGAGCAGTATGCTTCCCTCAAATCCACTCTGGGTGTCCTTCTGATGTCCCAGAGGGAGCGGTCAGAGGAGAGGTTTGCACAGCTTGAGCGTACCATCTCGGCTGAGCTACAGGCTTGCCGGGAGGTGCAGCGGTCATCCAGCCAGGCCTTGCAAGAGGAAGTACGTGTATCACAGGAGGTATTGCATGCAGACCTACGTGTCATCGCCATACAGAAGCAGGCTCACCCGTCCAGCAGACTTGCTTCCAACGAGGGGCAAGCTGCGGCTAGGCGTGGCCAGGCTACTGTGCCACGTCCTCCTTTCCAGGATGAGCCAGACTCGGAAGACCATCTATCTCTCATATAGGTCGGGCTGTGCAGGCGTTGACCCCATGGAGGTTTTTTTTTGGCTCAGCATCATCGCATGTGGGTGTTGAGCAGCACCCTGTACCTCCCCCCTCCTGGGTGCCCCCCTGTATCGTAAGTGGCCATTTTTTTTTTTTTTTTTAGTTTAGTTAGTTAAGTTCCTGTTTGATAGTTAGTTAAATTAGGTAAAGTAGGTTTTTCGTAGTTAGTGTAATTAGTTAATATAGTTTAAAATTGCTTGTCTATTATGCTTTCATGTGACAGTGTGGTGCTTTGTGGCTTTTGAAAGCATCCACTGTATGTTCCAGCTGGGCCCTTCAGGCTTGTCTTGTGTATGTGTTTGCTGCTTGGGGTCCTTGACCAGTCCTGCTTCCTTTATTCATGGGCTCGCAAGGATGGTTCGGTGTAACAGCCTATTACACAAGGGCTTTGGACTGTCATATCTGTGGCATGTCTGCTGCTGTGGAACTTGTGTTAGCACCCCTAGTGGGGATGATTGGGGTGTTATTGACCACTGTTCTGCTTTTGCTAGATGGGGTGTTTCATGATTCTTGTGTACATTCATTGCTATGCATTGTGTAGTATGTTTCTTATCTTTACTGTACATGTGCTTGTTGCAATTCATGCCGTAGATAGTGTGTTCCACGCTTTGGCTGTGAAAGACGGACTGGGGTGTGATTTCTGATGTACGTCTCTGACATGGTCCAGTGATGTGATGCCTGAAGAGACACACACAGATGAATCTAATGCATTAATCATGTGTTTCATGGCCTTTCTGCAGGGGGATGAGCCTCCAGACCACCTTTGCCAGCAGACATGGGCCATTGGACGTCTGGAATCTGGACACGTTTGGTGGTGCCCACATGCACATGTGTGCGCAAGCAGAGGCACAGGGATTGCAATCATACATCCAAAAACTGCTGACGTGTTTCAAGGGACTCCAGGCAAGGTGAGCAGCACAGGGGGGCCACAACACAGCAAACCTTCTACCAGGCCAGTTGCACATGCATGCTTAGTAGCAGCACTGAGGGTGAGCTTGGACGAATATTGGTGTTGAAAAGCACAATACAGCTCAGATGTGTTGGTGGACTCATGGCTAGTTGATTGTAAGGTTGTCTGGGGCACCTGCAGGGGCAGTGGCACATTCCCTCCGGTCCACCATGGTCCATTGAGGCACTTGTATCACCCATGTAGCGTTCCGAGGCATGGAAAGAAGCAGCTGACAGGGACAGACAGCAAGGGACAGACTCGGGTGCAGTGCATTTCATTTCCATGTAGAATTTGAAACATGCACTGCCTACTTTATTTGGGTCATGGTGGAACACGACTTGTTTGGAAGTCATACCTTGCTATATGCGTCTGTCTGCTTACCCAGGGAACATTGCATGTTGTGTGATTCGTGACACGTTGGTGTTCCATTTGCCACGCACCCACCAGCGCCTGACTTACTGCATTGACTGTGTATGAACCATCACAGGGGTAATGTTATGTATGGGTACGAAGCATCCACACCAGATTGTCTGTTTGTAGAGTAGTTTTTTACTTTGGGGCATATTTGGTGGTGTGTTTGTGTGTTATGGGCACGCACAGATTTTTAACGGTGGCTCTCTTTGCAGCATTGAAGTGCTCCTGTTACCGGACCTGAGAGTGCGTAGGCAGGAGGCCAGCACTCACCCCATTTCAGTGAATTGCTGCTATGTTTATGATGAACAAGTTTGGTATGAATGTCTATGTGTTAATGTGAGTCCTACATTCTTGGCCATTCCCTACTTTCCCGTGTCAATCCTACTCCCCTCTCCTGCCCCTCATTCCGGTTATCCAGTATGCCAACGCCTGTCCCGACGCCATATACCTGACCCTCCTTCCCCACCAGGGTCTCAGAGGCATGTGTGAGTTTGACCTTACCTTGCAGCCACCTAGACCACGGTGGGGGTGGTTGGTTCATGCCACTCCTGCACCTGTACAAGGGAGCAGTGACAGTACACATCCGTTTGTGGTGCTTCATTCTATGTTATGTACCACACATGGTACACATCCTGTTGTGACATTGTTTTACTGTGCAACCTTGGTTGTTACGTCATTGTGGTAGTACTTGGCCTTTGTGAGGTACTGCTACTTCAAGTCATCTAATGGAGGCTGATCAGGTGCTGATCAGGTTAGTTTTTCTGCCTGCAGGCTTTTTGCTTGGCTTCTGTGTTGGCCTGCTTTGAGTTCTCTTGGATGTAGTGTTTTTGCAAATCAAGGTGGACTCTGAGGGTGCAGGCAACTTTTTACACACAAGGTGGGAGATGGTGACATAGGGGAAGGGTGATCCTGTGGCCAGGTGAAATTCAAGGATGAAGGCTCCATAACCCCGGTGCAGTTGTTCAGTGGGTCATGGTGATTTGTAAGGGAGGGGTGGTGCTTGGTTGGTGATAGTTGCCTTGCCCTGCAGTGTGATGGGCACCCTGCAATTGTAATTGTGGTATCCTATGTACATGATGTGTTCTGCTGATCAATGCCTGTTCATGTGTTGTGTTTACCTTTCAGGTGTGAGGGGATAGTTGTGGTTTGACATTCTGGCGTGAACACATGGTGAATGTTCACATGTGATGTGCATAGGACACTGATGGTCACTTGATTGCACATGCATATGTTGAGTGCATGTCCCTACTGACCCACACACTCGCACTATAATGCACTACAGGTACAACCGCCCTTCCATGTCCACGTGTACACTCTATTTTCATTCTGGTGCCCACTGTGTCCCTGCAGCACATGTCCTATGACCAATTGTGGATCCTGTACATGCCTAATTTGCTTTTTGATGTGGTTTGTCGCTTAGATGTGATGCTCAGGGTGTGCATCACACGCAATGGCTGTTAACTGTGCTGTGCACTGGGCAGTGTGTTGCAGAAGGTGGACACAGCACACAGAAGCTGCAGTGTTGATTTTTCAATGCACAATGTGCATGTAGACAGGCATTTATTGTTATGTTACAACTTCGACTTTTGGAATGCATTTGGGTATGACTTCTTTTGGGTGGGAGGATGTTGGTCAGTTATTTCATCTGATTCCATGTCAGGCATCATTGTCTGATGCCAATTTACATTTTTCACATGGCAATGTGTACCTTATTGGTACTGTGTTGGTGTATGGCTATTGCTTGCCATGTCATGTTGTGCTTTGGGAGGGTTTGAGTGACATACCAGTGATAGTCATGGCCTGTTTTGCAGGTGTGTGTGATTCACACCTTGCATGTGTGTCTTTTGGTCACACAGGACTGCTTGTGTTTAAGTAGCTAGGGATGCACACAATGTGGCACTTCCATGGCAACAATCTCAGGGTGGTTAGGTTGTGACAGTTGACTGTCTGTTTGTCATCATCGATTGTCACCTGGTATGTGCCAGGCCTGTGTGTACTCCGCAGGGGTGGGAGTTTAGGTGAAAAATGTGTCCACAAGCTGGGTCCGGGCATCCTCGCCACGTGTCCTATTCCCACCCATGGGCAGCGCCTGTGCCTGTGGTTGGGGATGTAGGGGCACCACCATGTCCACCGGTACGCCCTGCCGTGTTGCAACATTGTGCAGGACACATGCTGCCACAATGATCCTGCACACTACTGGGGGTGCATAGAGTAGCTGCCCACCAGAGCGTTCAAGGGAGTGGAAGCGTGACTTGAGCACTCCGAATATGCGCTCCACTATGGCCCTGGTTGCAATATGGGCCGCGTTGTATCTTACCTGGGGTGGTGTGGTGGGGTTCCGGATTGGCGTCATCATGTGGTTGCTCAGAGGGAAGGCACTGTCTCCTGGAGAGGTGATAATGGTTATGATTATTGGGGTTTGTGTATTTGTGTGTGTGACATGCATGCATGTGCCAGGGCATTTGTACTCACCTAGGAGCCATGTGTCGCCATGCTGCCCAGCTTCCAGGGCCCGGCTCAGGGCAGACATTCTGTATATGAAACTGTCATGGGTGGGGCCAGGGTAGTTTGCATAGACAGAGGTGATGATTCCCTTTGCATCGCATACCACCTGTACATTGATGGAACGCCAGTGCTTGCGGTTTCGGTAGATGTGCTCAGTGGCCCTAGGTGGACGTAGGGCCACATGGGTGCAATCTATGGCACCGAGCACTTTGGGGAAGTGTGCCACCCAGTAAAAGTCCAGGACAAGGGCCTGCCTTTCTGCAGGTGTTCTGGGCATGTATATGTGCCTGCGGACTGAGGGGTGCGCTGTCATGATTGCCAAGACCTGGTGTAGGCAGCGTGACTGCTTGGCCTGTGAGACCCCCCACTATGGGAGTAGTCCACTGAAATGACACAGTGGCCAAAAAATGCAGGACATTGACCACCTTCTCCAAGGTGCTCAATGCTTGGGAGCAAAGGGTGGGGGATCTAAGGTCAGATGGGTTACCAGTCAAATGGTCGAAAACATTTGGTCGACAGACAATTTGGTCGACACCTTTGGTCGAATGCCAAATGGTCGACTTTTTTTTTTTTTTTTTACCCATTTTTTGGGTTTTTTTGGGGGGGTCCCCCCTCCCAACCCCCTTTTTTTTCTTATTTATTTTTTTTCCCCACACGAAAACCCACAAAACACATATATATAAAAAAAAAAAAAATTCGACCATTTGGCATTCGACCAAATGGTGTCGACCAAATTGCAGTCGACCAGTTTGTTGTCGACCAGTTGACTGGACACCCATCTTCCCACTCCCTGACCAGGTCTAGGAGGATACGGGGTGGAAACCTATACCTGCCGTAGACCTGGTCGTCAGGCATCCCAAATAGGCTTGTCCGTGGTGAACATATGCATGCCCTGGCTATTCTCCTCCTCCTGCGGTGTCCCACGATCAGTGCTGCGACAAATGGGGCATTCATCGTAGCTGTATATACGTGTTTGTTGTTTGCGCGCACTTTTATACTGTGCGCGTGGACGCTTCCGCCTGCCTTCGTGTGGCGGACGCATTCACGCCTTTGTGCGTCTTTTGCCGTGCGTGGGTTTCCCGTATTCGTATCCATGAATACGGGTTGTTCGCGTGCGTGTGGGCGTTCCGTGTAGTTCCCTGCAGTACTTCCCCAGTTACGCCTTCTTTTTCACGTGTTATTCCCCATTCTGCATGTTACGCCCACTGTTCCGCCTACTTTTGTTGTGTGCGCTGTGCTATGTCCGCTTTTGCTGTGCGCGTAGCGCATGCCAGTTGATGACGTGTGTGCCCGCGTGCGACATGCACCGATTTGGCGCACAACCAGTGGGAAACAAGCGCAGCGCCTTCCTTGAATCGCACACGTGCGCTTCCTTTCTCACGCTTGCGCCACCATGCGCCTGCTTGCGCTGCGATTTTTCAGCACACGTTTGTTCCATGAATCGGCCCCTCAATTATTGACAACTAGGACTACACAGCATTTCTGCTAGAAACATGAAGGCACATGAAGGAAGAGTGCAAATGAAATGAAAACCGCCACTAAGAGTGACAACACAAGCTATCAATTTCAAAACCCTAAAGCATGGATCACGGCAGCATGCGACTTCTGATCACAAGTCAACATGGCATTGACATGTGGAAGGAGGGAAGCGAGGGAAAGCATCCACGCAGATGTGTTCATGGATGAACGCCTGCCTGTCTTCTTCATACTCCACACGGTGAGTTTGACTCTCATTCGGTGGCGCTAAAGCACCGTGATTGTGGCGAAACTAAGGGGCCGATTCATGGAACAAACGTGCGCCGAAAATCTACGCGCAAGCAGGCGCAAGGAGGCGCAAGCAGGCGCAAGCGGAAAAAAAGAGGCGCACGCGCGCGTGTCTTCCTCGGAACCCGTGCATGGCGCACACGTCACTGCAACATCCCGAAAGATGTGCGCGACGCGCACAGTGAAAGCGCACAACCTCTGTGCATACACTAGAAAGTGGGCGGAACACAGGGCGTAACGCGCGGAATGGGGAACAACTTGCGAAAACAAGGGCGTAACTGGGGATGTACTGCAGGGAAGCAGAGGGAACGCCCACACGCACCCGAACCACACGTATTCATGGAACCGAATAGGGCAAAGCCACGCACAGTGAAAGACACGCACAAGCCGATACACGTCCGCCACACGAAGGCAGGCGGTAGCGTCCCTGCGCATTACAAAAGTGGCAACATACAGCAATTGTGCGAGCGGGGCACGTGTATTTTGGGGTTGCGCGGGAAGTTACACACGCGATTGAGCGGGATACGTGTATTTCAGGGGTTCGCGTGAACTTTCTCACGCGATCGGGCCTGGGGGAGCGGGCTACGTGTATTTCAGGGGTTCGCGTGAACTTTCTCACGCGATCGGGCCTGGGGGAGCGTGCTACGTGTATTTCAGGGGTTCGCGTGAACTTTCTCACGCAATCGGGCCTGGGGGAGCGGGCTACGTGTATTTCAGGGGTTCGCGTGAACTTTCTCACGCGATCGGGCCTGGGGGAGCGGGCTACGTGTATTTCAGGGGTGCGCGTGAACTTCTTCACGCGATCGGGCCTGGGGGAGCGGGCTACGTGTATTTCAGGGGTTCGCGTGAACTTTCTCACGCGATCGGGCCTGGGGGAGCGGGCTACGTGTATTTCAGGGGTTCGCGTGAACTTTCTCACGCGATCGGGCCTGGGGGAGCGGGCTACGTGTATTTCAGGGGTGCGCGTGAACTTCTTCACGCGATCGGGCCTGGGGGAGCGGGCTACGTGTATTTCAGGGGTTCGCGTGAACTTTCTCACGCGATCGGGCCTGGGGGAGCGGGCTACGTGTATTTCAGGGGTTCGCGTGAACTTTCTCACGCGATCGGGCCTGGGGGAGCGGGCTACGTGTATTTCAGGGGTGCGCGTGAACTTCTTCACGCGATCGGGCCTGGGGGAGCGGGCTACGTGTATTTCAGGGGTTCGCGTGAACTTCTTCACGCGATCGGGCCTGGGGGAGCGGGCTACGTGTATTTCAGGGGTGCGCGTGAACTTCTTCACGCGATCGGGCCTGGGGGAGCGGGCTACGTGTATTTCAGGGGTTTGCGTGAACTTTCTCACGCGATCGGGCCTGGGGGAGCGGGCTACGTGTATTTCAGGGGTTCGCGTGAACTTTCTCACGCGATCGGGCCTGGGGGAGCGGGCTACGTGTATTTCAGGGGTGCGCGTGAAGTTTCTCACGCGATCGGGCCTGGGGGAGCGGGCTACGCTTATTTCTGGGGAGCGCGGGAAGTGACACACGCGATTGAGCGGGGTACGTGTATCTTGGGGGTGCGCGGGAAGTTACACACGCAATTCCATCAGGGTACGTGTATTACAGGTGTGCGCATATCAACAGGGTACGTGTATTACAGGGGTGCGCGGGGAGCAGCACACTTGAATTGCACGTGTGGGTCCTCCCAGGTGTACCCTCTACACCCTCCACGGCCCCTGCAGGTGGCTCACACCACAGGGGCCTACCCAGCACATGTCATGCAGGCACCCCACCCACCATGCCCATGCCCACCAGCCAACCCACATGTCAACTTGCACTACTCCCCCCCACTGCATGTGACCCTGCACCCCCAGCCACCAGGGGCAGCCTCCACCAGGTCCTCACAATCCCCAACACACATGCACGTCAGCGTGTAATACGAGGAAAGGGCCATGCGCGTAAGCGCGCATACGAGGAAAGCCCATGCGCGTAAGCGTGCATGGAAACTGCACGTCCGCGTGTAATACGAGGAAAGAGGCTATGCGCGTAAGTGACGTGACGCGCGTGTGCGTTTCCCTCAGCACGGGTTAAAGGTGAGCGGGCCCAGCAGATCGCTGTACGTGCCTTTCGTGGAGACCGACGTGTGTTGCTGCTTCCTGTTGTTTCGCGCGCCATCACAACTTCACAGCTCTCAAGGACGTATCTCTTCTTTTGGCGGGGGTATTGGCTACGCGTGTTTTTCTGCATCGCGCTAGTCAGACGGTGAGTCACACACGCTCTTTTTCCCACTGCGGGTGCCCCTGTGTATCGCACCCATTTTTGATGTCATAGTAGCCTGCGTGTCCCACGCGTACGCGTTATTCGTGTTACTGGGTGCCACCGCGTACTGCGGGAGGTCCAATCCACGCACGTAGGCTGCAGGGTTGCTTGCACGGTTTTACTGCAGTTTTGGGGTGCCTGAGCGTTGCGTGACCCGTCACCACATCACTGGGGTCACATACAGCCTTGCAGGTGCAGGGGGGCTGTTAACATATTGCTTCCCACCCCCTTCACCCCAATTGCCCAGGTCAATTGTGGTGTACACCTCCCATTGGCACCACTCCATCTGTGCCAGCACTACTACATCTGTGCCATGGTTGGGAGGCCACCAAAGGTGAGGGGCGCCTCAGCTGGGCGTACTCCTCATGGCGGGCGTGGTCGGGGACGTGGCCGTGGTGACCAGGGAGTAGGGGGACTCCAGGGTGTCCAGGGCAGCCACAGAGGGGGAAGAGGCAGGGGTGCGCCACTTGAGCACAATGTTGTGCCATGTGTCGGTGCAGCCATGCCACCACCTCCTGTGGTTCCGGGGGATGCAGCTCCTGCATCTGGCACTGGCACCCATATGACCCGGCAGTCCGTTCCATCGACTGCCACGGGCCCAAGGGTGGTGGTAGCTGCAGGTGCAGCTGTGGACACCGCCACCCAGGCTCAGGGTCTGCCAGCGCAGGCTGCGTTGGCACTTGAAGAGCCCTTGGTAGATCTCCAACAGGCCAGGGGGGAAACCATAGGGGCACGCTGGGCTGCTCAGACCAAGACACGTGTCCCTGGGGCAGTCATGTCATCTGCTGCCCCGAACAGCCGGGTGTTGGCAAGTGCAGGGGCAGATGCACCCAACAGCACCCCGGTTGTGAGCCTGCCAACCAGGACCGTTGCGGCCAAGCACCCTGCCACAGCTGATGTTGCTGCGCAGGGTCCATTAGTGGGCACCCAGCTGCCACTGACACAAGTCAGGCCTCTGGTCATCCCTCCACCTGCCACTCCCTTGGCTCAATCCACCGAACCCACTGGCCATGCTGGTCAGGGCGGCATTAGCCAGCCAGGGTCTGCGCCACAGTCCAAGAGGAGGAAGGTTGCACCTGCAGCACAGGCTGCGACCCCACACACAGCCACGACCTCCTGCACGTTGAGGAAGAAGCCTTTCTGTAAGCAGGAACTGGACTTCCTCGTGGACTACGTGCGGGGACACAGCCGTGACATGCTAGTGGGTGCCAATAGTCAGACCACGGCTGCCCAACGTGATACCCACTGGAAGCATGTTGCGGAACATGTCAGTTCATTCGGCCATGAGGTGCGCACGGCGCAGGAGTGCAAAAAGCGTTGGAATGACATCAAGCGCAGCACTAAGGCCAAGCGTGCCTTAAATTACAACTTGACTCTGGTGACTGGCGGTGGGCCTGCACCAGAGGAGGAAGAACTCACTCCGCATGAGGCTCTCGTTGCGGAGCTCATACCACCTGAATTGGTCGAAGGAGTGGGAGAGAAGCTGGACTTCGATGCCCAGTCCAGTGAGTGTTGATGCGTGTTTGTTGAGGACGTGTGTGGTTCACTTGTAGGATGTGTTGTGCATGATTGCTGCTACATGTGACGTGTACATGGTTCTGATGTGTAATTAATGCAATGCTAACGTCATGCATGTCACCTCTGCCTGCATGCGGGACTCCATGTAGGCATGCTCCCTTGCCCCTCCTCCGCCACTCTGCACCCCAGTTCCACCTTTGCACTGGTCTAATCCAATCTTGCCAATGTGTAGTTTCTTGTCCATGTGTCCTGTGTAGATGCTAACTTCCAGCGTAGAATCTGCCAGACATATGCCATGTCGTACAGCCTTAGTACTCGATGCAAGGTATCTCACTTGTACTGTGCATGGGTCAGATGTCCCGCAGGGACATGAGTGCCCATTCATGCTCCATGTGCATTGCACGCATGCCCCTATGTGTCCTTGACTGGATGATCACTGTAATATCAGTCCTTGGTTACATACATTGCCTGCCATCTCATCAGCCTTCCCATGTCAACTGTGCCTCAGTCTTGCGTTGCACACATGTTTAGGCTCTGACAATCTGTGTGGCTCACAGGCCTCAGCCTGTTCAATGGCCAATGACTCTGTCCAACTCTTGTTGTGTCTTCTTCACACGTGGGCGGCCTCCGGAGTTTCCATCATGTGTCCTGCCCACTGTCCCAGCATCATTTGCAGTGTAGTCATTTGAATCACATGAAGCTGTTGATGCCAGTCAACACTGCCTGTCAATACACAGGTGTATGGTCAGCC